>NC_042973.1:41422509-42022509 GCF_901001165.1 Salmo trutta
TCTCCCCCTCTCTCCTCTCCCTCTCTCTCTCTCTCTCTCCTCTCTCTCCCTCCCCCCTCTCTCTCTCTCTCTCTCTCTCTCTCTCCCCCTCTCTCACTCCAGTGTCAAGTCCTGCTTCCAGAACATGGACATCTGTAAGCGTCGTGTGGGTATGTACGACACGGTCAACCAGAGCAAGACCCCCTTCATCACCCACGTGGCCCCCAGCACCTCTACCAACCTCACCATGACCTTCAACAACCAGCTCAACACTGTGCACAGCCAGGTACCTACCATACACAGTGTGGATGATTTTACTTCACATACTCCTCACAATTCATACAACCTCAGCTACTGTCGGTGGTGACCAGCACTATCCATGACCAGGACATGTAGCAAGCTAATGCAGTAATGAAGCGTATGCACTACTACCCCGTGTGCAATACACGCTGCAAACAATGTGTCATTAGGACGTCCCCGGGATGTAACAAAATGGTCTGTTAAAGTCGTCAGGACATTGTGTCATGGTCCCCTGGGGGTTTCGTCTAGTTCCCGGCTGGTCCCGGGGACGTCCCAGAGGACATTCTTTGAGACGTTCTGTCGTGGTCCCCTGGAAGTTTTGTCTAGTTCCCGGTTTGTCCCGAGGTGTTTTTTTCTCTCGATGTTCTTTGGGACATTCTGTCATGGTCTCCTGGAGGTTTTGTCTAGTCCCCAGTTTGTCCCTGCAACATTGACTTCATCAAAACATTAGGAAATGTAGCTGGCGAAATTCTTTCTATGATAAACATTAGAAATTTGATGGCCATGCATTATTTTAGTAAAAAAGACCTTGTAAGCTAATTTAATTATGTGTGGCTGCTAGCCAAATAGCGTTACACTTTTAGTGATTAAAATGAAGCTATTTTTGACAAATGTTTTGCACTGATTTATTTTGAGTGAAGGAAAACTATAGTTTTACGCCGCTGGTCACTACTGAAGCAAAAAAGAACACTGTTGACTTTCAATAAAAAACACAGGTGGAATGCTCCTGAGAACGTCCTAATAAGGTCCTTACATGGTCCTCAGTGACGTCCTGGGAACTTACAGGGAAGTAGACAAAGGTCCCCCAGAGAACGTTCCCTTGGGACTATCACACAATGTTCTTAGAACGTTCTCGGAACACCAGAGGGATAACGTTGCGCCGAAACCCTTAAGGGACCTAATGGGAACGTCACCTCAGGACGTCCTGTTTGCTGGGCAACCGCTAGATGTCTTGGTTAGTGTGTTTTTTCAGGCTAACACTTTACACAGCACAGTACGCACAATCAGCCCATATCTCTTTATTTGAAAGCAATGCATTGACCATTTGCAAGAAAACACTCCCTATAGTAGAATGCTAAATGAGCATATTAAGGCCAAGACAGCCAAGCTAGGTGTCTGTCTGTGCCTCAGGCTCATTGGGGACTGTCACAAACTGCTGAAGAGATACGTGACAAACTTACACTTCCTGCTTGGCTTGCAGTTTAGCGCTTTTCAGGCCTTCAAAATCCCACCAGCGGGCTTCCTCCTCTTCCTCCTCTCCTCCTCCTGTTTCTCTTCATTTTGCCTTTGGAGCTTCAGCACGTAGGGCTTTGTGGGGTGTATGTGACTCTAAACTGCTGACTTTTTGCTTCTGCTGGAATCATGAAATGGCTGCATACTTACATTTTTCAGTTTGTGCTGAATTAGATTTGCAGCTCTCGTTTTTTTCTGGCAAACAGTGTTCTTTATCACTAAACATATTGACAGGCACAGAACCCACTCTGTGCAGAACGAGGTAAAACCTAGGCTGCGCTGTAACAAATAGCTTAACGCTCATTTTTCTACTTCGCCATCAGAGCAACTTGGTTCTGTGTGGTATGAGCAGCGCTAAGTAAGTGATTTATTTAGCCGGAGAACATTGAAATGTCTTTGAGGTTTTTATTTGCAGGCTCTCTCTGTGTTGTGTATGATGAATGCCACACTTGCATATTGATTAACTCCTCTCCCCCGGTGCTCATCGAGCTTGCTAAGATGTGCAAAATGAAAAATGAACATGCCGTCTCTGAATTTTCAACCACTCAGGCTTAATGAAAAGACGCTAATTAATCTGGGTGTTGTCGAACAAATAGTGTGTGAGTTAAGACCTGAGCGAACTGGGTGTCTTTAAAAGCATTTGTTCCTATCAAAGCTATCTTTAAGCCTTACTTAGGCCTCATTGATGATCTCCCCATGTCCAAGGTCATATTGATTAGGCACCAAACAGAAGAAAACAGACTAAAACAGGGAGGGACTACCTGAACTTGTCTATTAAGAACCCTCGCTTTCGTTGTCCGTTGCAAACCGTTTTGTTACGGTACGCCCTAATGAATACGACCCAGGTTTACAGCAGTTCACGCAATTAGCAAGTGCCTGACATCTTTGAAATATGTCTGCTCAAGGATAGAGATGTGGAGTCAAGATAGTGAAGCCGAGAGACAAAATGTCAGTTTGCCCAGCAACTACTCTACTCATTATTAGACTTTGGCAACATTTGCATTTTAAGAGCATTGCATAAGCCTCGATTCTGTCACTTAGGAATCCAGTTGGCTCTTTCAATGTTGACCCTTCACAGAGAAAATTGCGTGTCTTGAGTACTGGGTCCTGGATTATTTGGGTCCGTTGAGACATATTGTTGTCTAGCCAGAGGGAGGACAAAGGCACTGGGAGGAGAAAGGATTTGTCTTTTTGTCTCGTCTCTATATCACAGTCTCCTCTAACCTGGGTTTTATTCATTAGGCTCACTGTAGCAAAATGCAGCAAAACATTTTGCAACGGAAAACAAAAAGAAGTGTTTCTTATTGGACCAGCTCAGGTAGTCCCTCTTTGTTTCAGTCCAGTTTCATCTGTTTGGTGCCTTATGAATACAACCCAGATCAGAGTGTTTCTGTATGGTTCCTATAGTGCTTCATTAAAGCCTCTGAGTGTGTATGTACATGTATGTGGATATTTAGTTGTGTACACAATACATTGAGAGAATCTCCATTGACATGCATACTTGTGGCAGCTCTAACAGTATGTGTGTATGTACATGTACAGTATAGACAGATAATCCTCTGTGGCTCAAAGTACTGTTTATGTACAGTAATTACAGCACTGTCAAATAATAGGTTGGTGATGGAAGTGATTTGTCACATTGATTCTCTCTTTCTCTGGGTTCTCTCACTCTTCACTGAAATGCAGCATGTACAGTACATTAAAGCTGTCGGAACACAGGCTGAGAAATATCCCACTGATATTTATAATATTCGGAGAGATATTACAATGCCCTAATTTTGCCCTCTGTTTGAATGTATTACTAATGTACCATTAAGACATCTAACGCATAATAAATAAATGACAGATATTTTATGTTGCGATGAGTTATGATAGTATCCCTCCCGCAACCCACCAACCTTCAGAACCTTTTGAGCTTACCACCACCACCCAGCCTTTCCTCATGGCTTTTTGTTTCGCTCCCATTGTTCCTTTAGGCCACCAACCTAGCTCCCTCCACCACCAGTGCCACCCTTTCCCTTGCCAACCCCGAAGTCTCCATACTAAACTACCCATCTGCACTCTACCAGCCGTCCGCGGCCTCCGTGGCTGCCGTGGCCCAAAGGAGCATGCCCCTGCAGCCCGGGGCCCCTCAGCTCTGTCCTGCCCGGCCTGACCCCTTCCAGCAGGCCCTCATCGTCTGTCCACCGGGCTTCCAAGGTAAGAGATTAAGCCAACACAGTGTATGCTGTGTAAAAACGCCACAGATCTAGGATCAGCTTCCTCTATCCCAGAGCTTAACCTTAAGCATTTGTCCTGTATCAGTGGTTAGGTGTCTGTAACGATGGATTGTTTGCCGCCTTCTTGGAACAGGTTAACTTTGAAAAAGCATCGGAAAGATAAAAGATTGCAACAGGATTACCTGTATACATAAATGCTAAATGAGTGAATTAAAATAGCCTCTATAAGCCTTTCTAAAGCCAACAGTGCTTTACTTGGGCAGGAGCTCACTGGAGCTGAGTACCGGCACCTCAAATGTTCTACTGCTGGAGCTCCTATTCGTCTTATGGAATATTAGCTCAAAAGTAAATATAAACAGTA
The DNA here is from genome assembly GCF_901001165.1 of Salmo trutta. Classification (NCBI taxonomy): domain Eukaryota; kingdom Metazoa; phylum Chordata; class Actinopteri; order Salmoniformes; family Salmonidae; genus Salmo; species Salmo trutta. The sequence continues at coordinate 41,426,602 of NC_042973.1, forward strand.
CCGGCACCCAAAATGAGTACCGGCACCTATTTCAAACACTGCCTGTCAAAGGCTCAGTCAGTTTCAGTAGACTTGATCAGCACTGTCTGGCACCAGGGAGTCTTGTTTTTCTCCTGAAGGGAGAAGGGCTTATCAGGCTGTGAGCAGGCACTGCACACCACTGGCGGTGTAGACCTTTTGTTCTGTGACTTCCACTGACCCCCCAAGGCAACGGTAGTCTTCATGTTTAAGAGATATGCTGTGATACATTTACGAGCTAATTAGTCATATAAAAATGCATTTATCTATGATTGATGCTTTTGAACCACCGCTCTGGTCTAACCTCTGTTTGTGAGGTTAAGACTGAAAGAAATATTATTTTTTTTGGGGGGGGGGGTTCTGTGGAACGGCAGATAAGAATTTCAATTTCCTGTTTGCTCCACTCAACCAAGAGTTATATAGATATAATATATGTTGCCATTACTAACTTAATGTTTTCAAGCTGAATCAGTAATTGAGTACAGTATCACTATAAACTAAAAAACTGTTTTGAAATGAATATTTTTTCTTTAACAATTTTGCCGTCATTGTTTCTTCCAGGGAGCAAGCCTTTTTGTGTGACACGTAGAGTATTGTTGTTGTTGTTGACCTCATCTATGTTGCTGTGTGTGTCCTCAGGGCTGCAGGCTTCCCCGTCCAAGCACACAGGCTACTCTGTGCGGATGGAGAACGCCGTTCCTATAGTGACGCAGGCCCCCGGCGCTCAGCCGCTGCAGATCCAGCCAGGCCTGTTGACACAGGTAGGGAGTAGTGACGCGGCCCGTCGTCGTGGAGATCAGGGGGCCCACATATAGTCTCTTAATTGCATCTCTGAACTCATAATGATAGCTCATCTTTGTTTCACTGGGGTGCACAATACACTGAACCTATTCTATTTACTGGGAGACACACATATGGCTAAAAGGGTCTTTTGTATGCTTTTGCTGATGAAAGCTACTTTGGAAATGTCAGGCCGTACCTCTGTATCCTTTACCTACATCAGTGTAACAGGCTAGCCTTTGATCAAGGCAGGGAGTCAGTCTGTGTGTTCTTGTGATCCTTCTGCCCCTGCTGGTAGCTGCTTTGCCTGAGTGAGTTAAACCCTGTTTCTAGTGTCCTCCCACCCTCCCTTTCTCCTGGAGGAAGAGGCTGCCATGGTTTGATGAACAAGAGGGAGAATTTGTTTGTTCGCGTTCAGAGTTCTCACTAAAAGCCTTAGCAGTGGAGCTGTAGTAGGTTTACCAGCTAATGTACAGTCGTTTGAAGGAACATACATACCCATGCATTATTCCTACAATAGACTATAAAGTAGTAAAGTGGAGCAGTAGGCCACCTCCCCCTCTGGTTTCTGGAAATTTCCATAAGCGCTTTAAAGTCCTAGGAGTAAGAAGGGTTCCCTTATCTCTTGTTAATCATGCAGTAGCCAACTAGCGAGGGTCTCTGTGCTGTGTAGAAGACTAATCTGTCAGATTCCAAATGATGATTAGCTTTAGGGCTGCTTCCAAGTCAGGCGCTCTGGAATTATAGGCCTCAGAAGAGAGGGACAGATTAGGAAACGCTTGAGGGTTTTGAGGGGTTCGCTCAACTCCAAAAGGCTACAAAGGTCACCCTATACCCTATAGCATTAACTTAATTTATATCATTCATTCTGAAAGACTGCCTCAAAAGAAGCTTTCATAAAATATTTCACAGTATATTCAATTCTACAGTACAAAGCATGCCGTTTATACAGACCAGTAGCACATCCAATACGTGGAAGTACTGGATCTAAATCCCTCATTCCCTTTGCTCTGGGAGGTCTCTAGTGGGTGTGGGTGGGTTTAGCCTTCAGGCCTTTCTGCAGCCGCAGCCCCCCTCGGCCCAGGTTGGGCTCAATCTCCCTGGGTGTCTGTAGAGCAGAGCTGAAGCTGGGTGGTGGAGCTGTGGAGGAGGGCCCCAGGCAGGCAGCCAGGCAGGACCTTTATCTGGATCAGGAATGCAGAAAATTTGGAAACAATTGGGGAGTGAGAGCCAGGGCTTTCAGGGCCCTAAGGTGACAAAGGTTTTTTTCCTCGGGGAGAGGAGGTTGTTGTTGGGAGGCGGGGAACTAGCTAGCACCGCTGCTGCTGGGGCGATGGGCCTGGGAAGAAAAGGGCCTCTTAACCGGGTTAGGGGCAGACAGGCCGATTACACAACACAGACGCCCGGCGAGAGAGGAATGCATACTGCCAGGAATGGAGTGAGCAGGATGGATGAAGAGATAGAGGGGTGGAGAGAAGGCGATGGAAGTATTAGTGGTTCTTAATGGGTTCTGGCATGTTGATAAAAGGACTTGAGATGTGAATTTAACCATGTGATATGTAAAGGGAGTCTGCGAGTGGCTTAGGTTGTCTTCTATTGGCCGGGTTTTCATGCTTTTCCATTGGCTGTGCCTGTGTCCTTTATCCATCCACAGCCCGGTCATGTTTTGTTGACCTAAAGATGCCTCCCTCCCCCTTCACCCATGGACTGTTTTTGTTTGAAGTTAATCATCTCTCCCAACTTACCTCAGACAAAACAATTCCACTCCCACAAGCTAGCGGTCATAGGCTGTTCAACCTTACAATCATTCTTTAACAGGAGAGTATAACAGTTACATTGTGCCAAGAAATGCGGACGACACCAGAAGAATAGACCTGGAGATGTATGCTTTGCACTCTGTATGAGCCCAGCCCAGATGTAGGCCTAAGTATTGAGTGCTTTGTCCTCTGTGCTGTGCTGTGTGCTGCAACATGTACCGATGCTGCCGAGGTAAATAGAATGTGCAAATGCTAATAAAGGAACTATTCATTAGAACCCCACATTAAAGTGCTAATCAATAGAGCTGCATTAAACTATTAGGGCTGCAAGACACACACACACACACACACACACACACACACACACACACACACACACACACACACACATACTCGACTCGTGGCATATTATGCCTGGAAACTCTCTGCGTGTTGCACCAGTAATACAAAGCAGGTCCTTTCACAGCAACAATGTGAATTGAATTAAAAGCGGAACTGATTCGGATAATGCCAAACACTTCAGCACACACACAGGGACCAGGAGGGGAGAGGCAACACAACTTTATCAAACATCCAAAGTCCTATCTATGCTCTGTTGATGTGTGCTGTCTGCAAGGCCAGAGAATTCAACTGGCTTTGTTTAAATAGCCAGACGCTGGCCAGTTGTTCTGCTTGTATCTGCAAACCTTTTGGCTGTTTTGTGTTTTTACAGGGATTCCTTATCTTTTGTTACACTTTAGCGCATTCAATTATTTTCTCTTGTTTTCCCTGTTGCTTTAATCTCTGGAATTAAAACAATGGGAGATAAAACAACACATTTTTTAGGATGTGTTCTTCCTACCTAAGACTGATTATAAACTGAGTGTTTAAACTTGGTGGACAAAACTGCTCTAATTACATTGTTAATTAACCAGTTTATAATAGCAATAAGGCACCTCGGGGGTTTGTGATATATGGCCAATATACCACAGCTAAGGGCTGTGTCCAGGCACTCCAAGTTGTGGCGTGCCTAAGAACAGCTCTTAGCCGTGGTATATTGGCCATATACCACACCCCCTCTGGCCTTATTGCTTAAGTATACCTCACATGGTTGAAGCGCAGGGTTAATTAGAGATACGATAGAATGGAAATGGTGTTCTATTTCATTCTGTGGCTGTCCAGAATTTTTCTTATTCTCTTCCTTCCTCTCTCCCCTGTCTCCCCCCGTCTCTCCCCCTAGCAGGCCTGGCCCAGTGGCACCCAGCAGATACTCCTACCCCCGGCCTGGCAGCAGCTTACCCACACCTCGGTCCAGCACGCCACCGTCATCCCAGACTCCATGATGGCCTCACAGCCCCTGGCTAACTGGAGGTAAAGAGGCCTCCTCTTTATGTTGCACACTGTAAATTGGATACTTTTTGGCAATCCAGTGTCTTATAAGCACATGTGGGCTGGGCATCTGAAAAGATGCAAGACACTACCATAACAAATCAATCGATCAAAACCTACAGGACCAGAATAGTCATGAAAGATTAGACTTGGTCTCCCATACTAACAGTATAAGCCTGGCATATCTGTAAGTGAAGGTAGAGCTGTTTCATTGTAGCCTGCAATCCAATTTTCTATCCTCCATTTCACCATGATGAGACAGAGCTTATCGCTTTTGGATTCCAGGCTAGTTTCATTGACCAACTGTGTATAAAAGCCTGGTAGACAGCGAAGGTTCGGATGTATACAAAGTGCAGAGAGGATCAGCACAGCAGTGTCCTGATTGACAGAGGAGCATGGCCTTGTGACAGGCACTCAGAGGGCTGCCATGAATCACAGTCTAGAAGTGAACAGCGAGGCTTTTATAAGAGCACATTTACCTCAGGGAGATGAGATGTATGCACATAAAAGGACATCATCCCAGGCACGGCGTGTCACATGGATCACATGTTAGATGGATGGTGCCTGCAGGAAGATAAGCAGGATGCAGGTATATGAGTGTGTTTGCGTGTGTGTGTAATTTAGCAGCGCCGTCTAAGGACAGGGTGGTGGCCAGACACGTCTCTCTCTAGCCCCCCCCCCCTCTCTCTCTCTCTCCCTCTCTCTCTCTCTCTCTCTCTCTTTCTCTCTTTCTCTCTTTCTCTCTCTCTCCCTCTCTCACCGCCCACAGCTCCATTGTCCTCACAAGGATGATTGTGAAAGTGTCACACTTCTCTGCAGAGCTATCCCTCTACAGCTTCTGGTGTCAGCTCCCCATGCCCTCCCCTCTCTTCCTCTCTCTTTTCTCCCCTCTGTCTCATGCGGTGACTGCTGCCACCCACAGGCTCCTCTGGGAAATACTTATGCTTTGTCTAAACTCTAGTCCCTCAAATGAAGCAGTATGTGCTGTTATAGATATGTGCTTAGAGATTAAAATCGGGCAAGTTCACCATGACAGTGTTTAAACTTAAACACATACACATAAAATACAGGTTCCAAGTAGTGATGACACATATGTTGTGTTCCAGGAATTCTCACCAGCACAGCGGCCATTACAATCCCATCATGCAACAGCCGGCGCTGCTGACTGGCCACGTCACCCTACCATCCAACCAGAACCAGCCTCTCAATGTGGGCGTGGCCCATGTGATGAGGCAACCGTTGACCAATAACAACAACTCTTCTTCCAAAAAGACCAAGCAGTATCAGATGACTGCCAGGTAAGCACAACTAGGATCTCGTACGCAACTAGGACCTCCTACACAACTAGGACCTCCTACACAACTAGGACCTCCTGCACAACTAGGACCTCCTACACAACTAGGACCTCCTACACAACTAGGACCTCCTGCACAACTAGGACCCCCTACACAACTAGGACCTCCTACACAACTAGGACCCCCTGCACAACTAGGACCTCCTGCACAACTAGGACCTCCTGCACAACTAGTACCTCCTGCACAACTAGGATCTCCTACACAACTAGGACCTCCTACACAACTAGGACCCCCTACACAACTAGGACCCCCTACACAACTAGGACCCCCTACACAACTAGGACCTCCTACACAACTAGGACCTCCTACACAACTAGGACCTACTACACAACTAGGACCTCCTACACAACGAGGACCTACTACACAACTCGTTTTCTCAACTAGGACCTCCTACACAACTAGGACCTCCTACACAACTAGGACCTCCTACACAACTAGGACCTACTACACAACTAGGACCTACTGCACAACTAGGACCTACTACACAACTAGGATCTCCTACACAACTAGGACCTCCTACACAACTAGGACCTACTACACAACTCGTTTTCTCAACTAGGATCTCCTACACAACTAGGACCTCCTACACAACTAGGACCTTCTACATAACTAGGACCTCCTACACAACTAGGACCTCCTACACAACTCGTTTTCTCAACTAGGACCTCCTATACAACTAGGACCTTCTACATAACTAGGACCTACTACGCAACTAGGACCTCCTACACAACTCGTTTTCTCAACTAGGACCTCCTACACAACTAGGACCTCCTACACAACTAGGACCTTCTACACAACTAGGACCTCCTACACAACTTGTTTTCTCAACTAGGACCTCCTACACAACTAGGACCTTCTACATAACTAGGACCTCCTACACAACTAGGACCTCCTACACAACTCATTTTCTCAACTAGGACCTCCTACACAACTAGGACCTCCTACACAACTAGGACCTCCTACACAACTAGGACCTCCTACACAACTCGTTTTCTCAACTAGGACCTCCTACACAACTAGGACCTTCTACATAACTAGGACCTCCTACACAACTAGGACCTCCTACACAACTCATTTTCTCAACTAGGACCTCCTACACAACTAGGACCTCCTACACAACTAGGACCCCCTACACAACTCATTTTCTCAACTAGGACCTCCTACACAACTAGGACCTTCTACATAACTAGGACCTCCTACACAACTAGGACCTCCTACACAACTCGTTTTCTCAACTAGGACCTCCTACACAACTAGGACCCCCTACACAACTAGGACCTCTTTAGGTCTGAACACAAAACAGTCAGTGACTGGCCATCACCTGCAGTTGACCGGTGCTGCTGACTTTCAACCTTCAACCAATCAGAACACAAGGGCGCTTTCACCACGCGAAGACGAAAGTGAAACTTAAGAAATGCTAATATTCTGCTGACCCTTGCCTGGCTAGTGTCTTAAGTATTGTTATTATGTACATACACAGGACCTTTTACATGTGTAAGAAGTATATAGTTTGTAGTATGTAGTAGTTGTTAACCTAATAATGACTCATCCCCCTCTCCTCTCTCTCCCGGCAGGAACGTGTCTGCATACGAGGTGTCCTCCTCCCAGGCGGTACTGTCCCCACAGCGCTCCAAGCGGGTGAAGGAGAACACCCCTCCACGCTGTGCTGTACTCCAGAACCACGCCCCCTCCTCCAGCTCCGGCTGTGGACCCCCACAGGGTTGCGGAGGATGGGGAGCGGGCGAAGCAGAGCAGGCTTCCAGCACCACCCAGGACCACCACCAGCACCACAACAGGCCGCGTCAGACCATCATCATCCCTGATACACCCAGCCCCGCTGTCAGTATAATCACCATCAGCAGTGACACGGACGAGGAGGATGATCACAAGCAGAGCAACACCAACCATACCAGGTACAAGTCAGCCATTTTGGGTCAGACGTTACACGCCTGCAGAGATCTGGGAGCCAGGGTTTAATACAAAACAGGAGGCCATGTTTAGTGTCATTACTGACAGAGTTGGTTTGATTTCGTTTCAGTTCCAGACAATTCCACCCGGCACAGCCAGAAGTGGACTGGCCACCCCTCAGAGCCTGGTTCCTCTCTAGGTTTCTTCCTAGGTTCTGGCCTTTCTAGAGTTTTTCCTAGCCACCGTGCTTCTACATCTGCATTGCTTGCTGTTTGGGGGTTTTAGGCTGAGTTTCTGTTTAGCACTTTGTGACATCTGCTGATGTAAAAAGGGCTTTATAAAATATGTTTGATTGAATTCTGTAATAAGATTGGACATGATCGGCATAAGTGCATTTATCAATGAATTGATCTGAATTCACAAGTTATTATGGAATCGACACAAACATTGGTCAGTAGGTTAGTAGGCTGATGAGTACTATATGTAGCATTAAATAGAGTGCATCCTCCTCCTTGCAGCTTGTCCAAGCATAGGAAGAACGTCATCAGCTGTGTGACGGTACACGACTCCCCTGACTCGGACCTGTCCAGTAACAACAGTCCCTATGCCGTAGAGTCCAGGCTGGCCAACAACAACGGTTACCATGACTCCAAGACCACCTTGCTGGACAACTACAGCAACGGCAACAACCCCCGCACCATCATCATCCCCCCTCTGAAGAGCCAGTCCAGCGAGGTGCTGAGCGAGTGTGAGCGCCTGATGCCAGGTATCTACACAGATATCTACACAGGTACCTACACAGATCCACACACCCATGTAGACAAGGAGGGATGGTCGATACTGATCTAGAGTATAGGAAATACTATATACTGTAGAGAGAGCTTTTTATTTGAGTTGAATATGATCATTATTATCATTGTCGGTACTCCAGTTTACCCATTCGCTAAGTCCCGCCCCATTGGTTACTGTTGCTACCTTGGTCAACAACTGGGTGTTTTGTGTTTGTATACTGCACTCATGTGTTATTTTCTTGACCTGGATTGACCTCTTTACCTTGTCCCATTTACACTTCAGATGCAATGAATCATCAGAATTCGGCGTATAAGTTCAAAACCTCCAACGGCGTGGGCATGATGTCTGGCAACAACCACCTTTCAGGGGGCATGGCTTACCGACAGCAGCGCTCGGGGCCACACCCCTTCCAGCAGCAGCAGCCTCTCAATCTCAGCCAGGTATGGAGAGAGAGCCAAGTAAGAACCCATCTAAATTACCTCGTATCATTTACCGTGTGGAAAGTGTGTCTCTGACTAGAATTTGGATTGCACTGACTCCGTCCTCGTGTCTCTCCCTCTCAAGGCCCAGCAGCACATGGTAGCTGAGAGGAACGGAGGCCACCGGCGCCAGCAGGCTTACATCACCCCAACCATCGCAGCCCAGGCCCCCTACTCCTTCCAGCACCACAACAGCCCCTCTCACACTGCCAACGTGCACACCCACCTGGCTGCCACCCACCTGTCTGCCACCCACCTGGCTGCCACCCACCTGCCCGGCCAGCCTCACCTCTACACCTACACCGCCGCGCCCGTCGCCCTGGGCTCCACAGGCACCGTGGCCCACCTGGTGGCAACTCAGGGCTCGGCCCGCCACACGGTCCAACATGCCACATACCACACACCGGGCATCGTCCACCAGGTGCCTGTCAGCATGGGGCACGGCGTGCTGCCCTCGCCCACCCTGCACCACAGCCAGTACCAGGCCCAGTTTACCCACCAGACGTACATCAGCGCCTCGCCTGCCTCCACTGTCTACACTGGATACCCACTGAGCCCCACCAAGGTGAACCAGTACCCTTACCTCTAGAGCCAAGCCAACACACTGGAGACCCCCCCCCCCCCGACCCCAGCACTACTGATGCTGCTCACCCCATGTCCTCCCTCCCTATCCCTACTCCACGCGGACAGAGCGATAGAGAGACATGCATCCTTTATGAAACTGTCACATTTAACTTGAAGATATAACGACAGAGAGGAAAAGGGAAATACACAGCCCCTCTAAGGGAAAGGAGGGGTGAATTTTTTTTCTCCAAAAGGGCCAGTTTTGCTTTGTTTTCTCTCTTGGTTTTATTTTATTCTTCTCATTCTTTTACAGCAAGGTCTTCGTGACAGGCATTTGAGAGAGATGGAGGGTTTCTGTTCTTCTAACACGGCTTTTTGTTTTGTTTTCTTCTCTTGAGTTGGGGGTCCCTCTCTGGATGTTGGAATTCCCAATGTGAGAATTCCCATGAGGATTTGGGAATGAAGGTGAAATACGGAAACCTGCTGCTCTTCAAAGAATTAAAAAAATAACGATGGCCTTGAACTGTCTTAAACATTTCCAAATCATTCAAGGTGTGGGAGAGAGAACAAAGCACCCCTCCTTCTCCAACAGACAACCGGAGTCAAGAGTCTTCTGGAAATATAACCAACGAAAGACAAAAAAAACATTCTAATGTATTTATAGCTATTTTCCCTTCGATTTTTCGTTCTCACCTTTTTGAGGAGACTTATGTTATAGGTATAGGAGTCTTAGCCGGGCCCTGTTTTTAGAATGTAGCAGTCTGCACCCAGATTCTTTTATCAAGAGCTTTTTCTGATACCAATAGAATTGATTTGTTCCTCTTTTTTCAATGTGATTGCACAAAGTGGTTATAATAACATAGGCATGTACAACGTGATTATCTGTGTGTGCGTGTGCTACTGTCAGCCATGTGTGTGTAGTCCACGTCCTCTTGCACCTTTGTGCTATAATTCTCTGAATCCTCCGCAGTCTTAGGTTTGACCATTGTTCCCTTGTAGTGCCTTACAGATATAACGACACCGTTTATGTCGCTGGAACCTTGAGAACTAACAGACTAGCTGGAACTGGTTCCTTGGTTTGACATGTTATTGTCGGGGCAGTTTTGATTTCTCTTCCAGGTGTAGGCTTAGCCCCTAGCTCTGTTTCCTATCCTTATGACAGTATACTACAGAGTTCAGAGGTCAGAGTTCATATTTGCCTGACCTTTGGCTTTTTTGTTAAGTGTGCATGAGTTTAACTTGCTTAGGGTACTGAACCAAAGTCGTTAGATCAATCCTCGTTACGTTGTGTGCTGGATATTAATGTTAATATGTGTACAGTATAAGCCTTTATCACCGTGATATCCATACATACGATGGCTTAAGTTTGAGATGTGTTACTTTGTTTTTATATCACACAAGGAATTGGTTCAGAGGAATGATAGAACAGAGAAGTATTAGCACAAGGATCCATTTTGGGGTAATGGAAAATGCAGAAATACAAGAATGTGACTGTCAAAAACATGTATGTGATGAGTTCAACATAGGGCGAGGGTGACAAGAGTCCAGAGTTCGACAAAAAATAGCAAAGGCCTGATGGGAAGTTGTGGTTGCTATGGCTGAGATCCTGAGAAGGCCAGTGAGAGAGAGTCTGGTTGGTTGCAGTGGGGAAGCAGAGTATTGAGGGCTGGTGAGAGGGGTTGCTGGGTAGGAGTCAGACCTGGACTCAAATAATATTTGAAATCTTTCAAATTCTTTGAACATTTGTTTTAGCCTGCCTGGATTGCCAGATGGGCTATGTTTGCAGTTTAGCAAGTATTACTTCCATTGCATCAGGCAAACTCAATCAAGCCCAGCTAAAGTGTTTGAAATGATTTCTAATAGTATTTAAACCCAGATCTGAGTAAGTGAGGGGCTACTAGAAAGATTTGGGTTGGAACTGAGGATGGCAGAGTGGTAGGGTGGCATTCCTCATGTTAATTGGACTAAAAGAATAGCATGTTGGCACTGAGCAGGTTGGTAGGAACAGTGGGTAGGAGTTACAGGGGCTACATGAATGCACACCTAACTCTGATACAAGTTGTTGTGTTGTTGTTGTCGTGCAAAGATAAATGGAAGTGATTTAGTCTTTTCTGCTCTGAGGGTTGTGTAGCACCTCTCAGCAGAGAGGGAGAGACTGGAACGGAACAGAAATGCTACAGTGTACACCTGGAAGGTCTTCCTATGAAATGGGCTTCATTTGTTTAACACTATCTCTGTTTTGTCTTTGGAATGTGTTCGCAGGCACCACACCACCAGAAAGGGATACCAGATATGTAGTAAGAGAACGGATTGGCCTATTGCTTCTATGTGTTTGCTACTTAATTTAACATCCGTTTTATTTGTCTTAGCCAATGATATATGATTAATCTCTCTGTTATATGTTAAGTGGGCACATCAGAACTGCTTGTGGTTTTAGGAAGAGCCTTCCCCCTTATCCCTTCATATCATGCCATAGTACTTGCATTTGAAGTGATTGTTTTATTTTTATGTTACTATTGAACTTTTGAAATGGCTGTAGGTACAGTATATTGTGTTATTTTACAGATAGTTGCAATCAAGTGTTTTGATGATTTGTTATTAAGCTCATTTCTATTTTGATTTGTAACTGGGAGTTGCTGTACGTTGATGTTAAGTATCCCTAGGAGGGTGTGTATACCTGTGTAAAGTGTTCAGGCACCGTTGACAATAATAAGGTTGTAAAGTTGATGATAATCCATTGGGGCCCTTATAGGTACTGTAGGTAATTGAGGCTTGAGTGTGTCAGACCCATGTTTGCTCCTCAAACCAAACCTAAAACAACAGCATCTTGGTACTTCACCAATATGCCACCGCGCTCCCTCCAACCGGCTCCACCATGCAAGCCTTGGGTTCCTGGCAGTCAAAGATGTGGTGTAGAGATACCGTGCAGTAGGTATACATTGCTGGTTACATCATTTTCTTTCTGTTCTGTGTTGTACCTTTGTACGTTTTTGTTCATTTCCATAAGGCCTGTGGGCCTAAGCACACACATAAGGGAGATGCTTTTCCACACGTGAGTTTGGCGCCTCCATAAAGAGGTAGACTACTGAAACATTCCACTGCAGAGAGAATCTGACATCCATACTGCACACCCAACAGCCCCTATAGCTCTCTGCTCACTTGTCATTTGGGGACTTTTCTTTTTTCCCACCAAAGAAATTCAACATGATGATGTACAGTACAAACACAAACAATCCCCAATGTGGTCTGGCAATAACGTCTGCATTAAAGGTACATGTTTAGACCAGAAATTATTGCCAGACCACATTGGGGATTGTTTGTGTTTGTACTGTACATCATCAACATGTTGAATTTCTTTGGTGGGGAAAAAAGAAAAGCCCACAAATGACAAGTGAGATGTGCACATATAGTACTGTAGAAATACATACAGTATGTGCACAATACACACATATGAGTGATTAGAGTTGCCACAATATCCGCTTATGGTTGAGCTATTTTGAAGGAGTTTACTGTCAATTGCAGTCCACCATTCTAAAGCATCTATGATTTGAACAATGTATTATTTGATATCTGTCGCTTGTTGCCCCCCTAAATGTAAAAATGGAATCCTCTAACTTCTTTGAATTGTTTTATATAAGTGTTTTTTACGTTGTTAAAGTTGTATTTTAGCTTTATTAATGTTGTAAGCAAATGAATTTTTTAAAAACAAAAACATGTTATAAGTTAGTGTGCCATGGAATGACCTATAGAGTGAAATGAATAAAAAAATATACCAACAATACCTTTAAAATAATGGTCACTAGCACAAAATGAATGTAATATGTGACCTGCTTCATCTGAAATGCTTTAAATATTTCTGCTTGAGTGACCATTAGTTAAAGTAAAGATTTGATTTCTACATTATTTGTTGCCATGCAAGATGCAATAAGTCTGTGATTCCAGCAAAAACAACTTGACTCAGCATAAATTCATTTGAAAAAGTCAACATTTTTATTCCGACATGGGGTTTTCAAATATGATATATTCGATTTCATTCTATTTTTTTTCATGTATAATCTAAATTTAGCAAATTACGAGAAGCCCTTTGAATCTTACACTCAATTTTTTTTCAACGGACTTGCTATATTTTGAATGAGAACATGTATTTGAATGTGTAAAATATGTTAGTATCGTACTACTTTGTTTAACATGCGTTATGTGTTTTTATTAAGGAAAATATTCATCAGAAATGTGAGCATCAACATAGATCCAGTGACCTTACAATTACCAAAATGTGCTTCTTTAGAGTGTCAAGAAATTCTTGTGGTAATGAAGTTGCTTTACTTTTAAACATTGTCTCTACCCTGCTACTGTAGCCATTTCAATGTTAGAATACTGCCTTCCAAATAACTTAACGATATCATCAGAGCTTTAAGATGTGGTTTCAATGAAAGAGAGCTGTGTAAAGCGGCCTCTTTGTGAAGCCTGGTATTTTTACAGCTTTTGTTCTTGAAATACTCTCGCTACACAAGAAGTGCTCAGCTTCCAACTTTTCCCACAGTGTGTTTGCGAGTACTCTTCCTGGAGCTTTGTTTGAAATATTGCGAAACATTCCTGAAGGCATGGCACACATTTCCAGTTAGTCTTCTCAGGCCAAACCCATCTGATGTGACTTGAATCATTTTAACACCTTACTAGATGAGAATAAGAATCTTACAACTGCTACACCCCTTTGAAACATTTTGCAATCATTTCATTGGAGCTTTGCATAGCACATTCTCCCAAAGAAGCAGGGAGGTGGGAAAAGTACTTCTTTTAGGATGATTTAGGTTATATACATGATAGAAACTCCATAAACCAGTAACAACACATTCTTAAAGCCCTTCTGTATGAGTTGGTTTGTGTTTGTCAAGGGAATCACCTCCTTCATTGTTTTTTTCTTTGGGGATTCAGGCTGAATTGGTTAAGGGTTTGATGCTGTCTGTAATGGAATACGTCAAGTGTTATCATTTGGCCAGTTTTTGTACACATGTACTTGAGAACCAAAATGTATTTTATTACATTTTTTTTCTTCTCAACTCTTGCTAAAGACATGTTAGAGGTCTATTTTTTGATTATGGACTAACAGTTTGAAACAATTTGGTTTAGAAAGTTTATTCTTTACCTAGTTCTTTCCAGCTCAAATTGGAAATAAGCATTGTAGTAAAGTCCTTCAGAGGATGGGTTCTTGCCTAATGAATTCCCATAGATAAAGCCCAACACAAACCTTATTTCTCCACAGTTGACAGCGGTACAAGAGATTAGACGTAGCAGTAAACCCCTGTAACTGTCATACTGTAGCCATTTTGCAGTCATCTTGATCGTGATTTCGATTTTGTACTTGCACAACAGCATTCACAATGAAATGGGTAAAAATCGAAATTTTTCTACAAAGTCTCAAGACCTAAAAAGCATCAAACCCTGACCCCGTTGTGTGTCCATTGCAATGTGGTTTGTTAATGATGTTCAAATCTCATAAGTTGTCGTTCAGGCTATTGTGTGCTGCAGTATTTCCTAGTATACTTCTTTGTTAATTGTCTCTCATTTACGTTTATCAGGGATTTTTTGAGAAGTGTTTGTTGACTCCTTGTTTCAATCTGTTCATGTATCGTTCTATGTACCCTGTTCCTTAGACTAATATTACTGAATATGTTATGAGAATGGATATTTTACTGGCTTTATAGAATGTTTAAATATAATAATGAGAATAAGAAGAATGATTCATTAAACTCCTAACAAGTTGAGTAATTGGCTATTAAGCGCTTGTGTTACCATTTAAGATGTTGTGTGCTTCTCTTAATCATTTTCGTTGTAGAAAAATTGAGTGAATTTATAATAGGCTTCGAAAAACTAATGATAGCATTGTACATTTACAGGAGGCTTTTAACCGACAACTTTGTCATAGAAAAAAAAAAGTGATTTTAATTGTCCTCTTTACTAACTGTAGGGTGAGAAGGGGCTGGCGTTGTGGTGAACTATGTTCTAGCTTGTTATTCACTGTCACTTTTGATCATTTCTTCGGTCTCCGAGGTGAATCGAGTTATTCATGAGAATTTGTATGCTCACATATGCATATTGTATATGTGTAGAAATGTAATCACACTTTGTCTTGGATTTACATTAAACTGTTAAGTCACGGCACCAGTCTCCTGTGTCATAGAATTATCATTATTTTTTATCTGGTGTGTGTGTCAGTGTGTGTGTGTGTGGTGTGGTGTGGTGGTGGTGGTGGTGGGGGGGGGGTGATAAAATGTAATATACAGTTTATCAACGTGGCACATTGATGGATGGTTTTGACAGACAAAAGGATGTGCACCTGAAGAAACCTGAAAGACACCGCACTGAAGGTGAAGCCCAATTAGTTGATGGTTGATGTTTCACTGCAATTGGAGTCAAATACATGAATGAATTTCGTTGATCTGTTTTGGGCCAAATGTCTCTGTATTTTTTGTTGTTCTAGTTCAGTGGGTACAATCAACTTTACCCCAGAAACTCTATAACCCTAGAAAATATTTAACTAGCTCTGTAGATTGATTCTGTATCAGAGGTACAGTCGCCAGACTGAGTTCAGTTTCAAATCCATCCTTGATGTAAATGTTCTACTGAACATTTTATGCCACTAGATGGCAACGGTTAACCATATTTTATTGTTGTGCTACTTCATTATGGTCAAATCAGTTTTTTCCTCTATTTGCATATTTAAATCAAAGTGTTTAATAGTCTTGTCTATATTTGTTGACATGCGCTGTTTATTATAAAATCACAATATCCCAGCCTATAAGTGGTCTGTCTATTGATTTAGCGAACAAATATTTGAGGTAGGGAAAATAATGTATTGTATACATTTACATTTGAGTAATTTAGCAGACGCTCTTACCTTCCCTGACAATGCTTTAAGGAAAATAAAAGTTCAACATTTTCTGTATGATTATAGCTCATAATTTATCCTTCAGTCTGTTTCTGTCTGCCCAGTTCATTTGATCCCATGCAGATCGCTGAAGGGCTTGGGTGCATCGCGACGTTGCCGTGAAACCACAGACGCTGACAGAGATGGACAACCCAATAGGACCATTGAATTGGACAACCTAATGACCTATTTGAAGGACTGCCCCTGCAGCCAATGACCGTGGGACCTGACAAAATAGATGTCTAATAAGGGTTCAGGGGGAGGAGTTATTGCAATCCTCATGACGAGTGGTCACTGTGAGTGCGAGAGATGTCTAAAGAAAACGGGAAGGAAAATTATATTTTCCCTTGATCTTAAACTAACCTGCTAGCTATTTCAAGTGGTATTTAGCTAGCTATTCCGGTTTCATTGTTGTTGTTTTTATGGATATGAAAACGTCCAGACAAAGAGAAACAGAACGTGAAGCTCCGTTTTGGTAAGAGGATGTGCTCTGCGATGTCTGATTGGGACGTAGTAAATGCATGGGATAGATGGGCACAGGATTCCGGTTATCTATTTTATCACCGAGCCCTACCAAACTAGCTAGCTAGTTTAACTGTTTAAAACATGTCCGTGGTTTGTTTCAGTTGTTGAATATTGACTCAATATTGTTTATGAGAAAAACAAAGTATAACTTGTTTTATTTAATCATAAGATATTTCAAGTGGTATTTAGGAAACGGTTCGGGATAGGACGGAGGATAAGGAGACAACCTCATGACGAGACAGCCAGCCAGCCAGCCAGGCAGCAGGCTAGCTAGCTAACGTTAGTACTGAACGACAATAATCTCCCATTGAGACCCGTTAGGCATAGCCGAGGGAAGTAGTTTGTGGGTGGGGGTGCTGCGATTTTTGACTGAGAGAGCAGAAGGAAAAACAAAATCCTGTAGTCTATATCAGTCAGCTAATACAGGACTAGTAAAGGTCCAGTGCACTACTTTTGTGAAATTACTCAATTAGTGTATTGTGCATAGTTTTTTTTCATGGTGATAGAAAGTCAACAGGTACCCTAGATGTCCAGCCTATGTACAATACACAAAAGTACATTGACATTAAGTGGTTTGTAAGGATGGTAAATTAATACTGCACAAAAAGTGGGTTTCCATGTTATTTGGTGAAGAAAAATATTTCATTTGATGTGGATGTTTTGTGTCTTTGCCCATAAATGTGCACATTTTGATGGACAGGGTTTTGTTCTTTCTGGATTCCATTAGAATGACAAATCACAGAGAAAGGGACAGGGGAAACAACTCTTACAATTCCAGCTATTGAATCCAAGCAACTGAACTAGTAAATAAGAAGAATATTAGTATTTACTAGTGCTGCCAGTCAGACACATATTCACAATTATGTTATATTGTAACTGGTTTTGGCACGTGCGGGTAAATTCCCCCACACTTTTCAATTTACTGTAGCTAATCCCTAATTTGCTTTTACATCACCTTTGCCAAGTGCCTGGCCTGTTATTGCAGATGAGTGTCTTAATGATTTGCAAGTGCAAGTCCCCAATATAAAAGCTTAACCCAGGAGAGAACAAAGGACATAACTAGGCAGCTGAACTCTTTCCCCCCCAGCCAGGGTTGACCTAGCTAGCATGCCTGCGTCCAGCCTAGCACAACGTCAGTTCAGGGTCATTTAAGATTGAGTGATTTTTAGATAAACAGAAAGTTTTAGCCTAATGTGTGTTGTCTTTCTGTATTGTGTGTGTTCATATTTTTTGGGCTGCGTATTTATTGCCTATATTCTTTGCATTGTTATGTCCTCAGATTGGTAGACAGACGGACATCTGTCTATGCTCACATAATGTATTGCATTTCTCTGATATAGTTGTTTCTTTTTGCACACAGCTTAAATCACCCTTCTGTTACCAAAAGCAGATAGATAATATGGAAGAAGGGGCACATTGAGGGAGCTCACACAAGCAAGACCTGCATTCTCAAGTTTGCGGTATATACTGGGATGATTATTCTCTTCATAAGTGGACAAAATGCCCTGACTTCCATGCAATGGAGGGTTTAAGCTTCTCTATGGGTTCAGTGGTGATTCCCAAGACCTTGCTGCGCATTCAAGGCTTTGGTGCAGCGGTCCTGGGGCTGATCGTGTTGGTTACGATGATCACAGCAGCTTCACCTGCAGCAGGTAAGCAGGCACACCTCTCACAGACAGCATTTACCACCAATTTGTACTGCGTTGATGTCATGTAACAAACCTATACAGTCATGATGTAACAACCATGGACCAATAAGCCCCATTTCAATGGGTTTTGAAGGTCATATGAGGATGGCAAGTCAATCTTAACTATAGGGAGCCATCTACTGTGTGTTATTACACACATAGCATGTTACTTTCCATGTAAAGTTCTATTAATGTTTGATAACTTCACATAGGACGGGCAAGTAGCCTATGCCTGGTAACAAACAGGTGGCAAATCAACAGGCGGGAAATGCTATGGAATGCTAAGTGAAAATGTCAGTGTAATAACCCTTAGTTGAATAACCTTTCATTGTGTTAGCCATATTGACAATAGCCTACTCACAGTTGGGGAAAAATCACATTACATTGCATTCGGAAATTATTCTGGAAGGTTCTCCCATCTCTCCAGAGGAACTCTGGAGCTCTGTCAGAGTGACCATCAGGTTCTTGGTCACCTCCCTGACCAAGGCCCTTCTCCCCCAATTGCTCAGTTTGGCCAGGCAACCAGCTCTAGGAAGAGTCTTGGTGGTTCCAAACTTCTACCAATTAAGAATGATGGAGGCCAGTGTGTTTTTGGGGACCTTCAATGCTGCATAAATGTTTTGGTACCCTTCCCCAGATCTGTGCCTCGGCACAATCCTGTCTCAGAGCTCTACGGACAATTCCTTCAACCTCATTGTTTGGTTTTTGTTCTGACATGCACCTGTCAACTGTGGGACCTTATATAGACAGGTGTGTGCCTTTCCAAATCATGTCCAATCAATTGAATTTACCACAGGTGGACTCCAATCAAGTTGTAGAAACATCTCAAGGATGATCAATGGAAGCAGGATGCACCTGAGCTCAATTTCCAGTCTCATAGTAAATACTTATATAAATAACAATTATAATTTAAAAAAATGTGTCATTTATGGGGTACACACAGTAGATTCATGAGGGGAAAAAATTATTTCATCCATTTTAGAATAAGGCTGTAACGTAACAAAATGTGGGAAAAAATGTAAATGGGTCTGAATACTTTCTGAAAGCACTGAAACAGAAAAGCAATTGTGAACATGGGGACATTGTTCTGATTGTGCTGAGTAACAAGAGGAGTAGGACACGGCCACTTCTGTTTGGAGTCACATTATGGTCTGAATCAGGCAGTTGCATTCTTAAGTGGGTGTCACACACAAGAGTCATTCAGAGATAGAAAGTGCACACTCATATTTTAATGGCGCTATTGTCAATGCCTAACAAAAAGAGTGACAGGCGTTTTACTGGCCTGTTTGGCTTGACTCACTCTTCTATATTGCCCTTTTTTCATAATGTATCTATATCTAGGCTAATACAATATTGTTACTATTAGTAATTACAGCATTACTATACAGGTATGAGAACATTGAATGATGTCCTTGGCAAAGTAGCCTATTGCCTGATCTTAAAGCTGCAATATGTAACTTTTTGGGCGGCCCAACCAAACGCACATAGAAATGTGTGTTAAAGGTCTCATTCTCATTGAAAGCAAGTCTAAGAAGCGGTAGATCTGTTCTATGTGCGCCATTTCTATGCTTCCCGTCCCTAAGTTACATTTTTGTGTCTTTTACTTTTGGTTTTGTACACCAGCTGAAAATTAAGCAAACTTTTAGAATTCTAGCAACCAGGAAATGGCGGAGCGATTTCTTCATAGTGCATCTTTAAACCTGAATTGGTGCAAACAAAAATTGTGCCATGGGGAATTATATGTCTGTGGGCTGAAGATGCACATTGAAATGCCTGTCTTTGTGTTTATATAATGGACCTAGGCAAGTAGCTGTTATTCTTGGCTAATTCCGTCAGATGTAAATATAACAGATTTCCTAGCATTTTCTTTGAAATGAAGAATAATGCATCCCTAATGTGCAAAATAGGGAGTAGGCCTAAGCTATTGGCTCGTAACTGAGCATGCTTTAAAGGCTTACTTTCAGGACTGTCTGTTCACCCATCAGTGTTACTAGACACTAGTCTATGTCAAGGGGTATTGAATTGTTCATTTAAAAGAAGATCTACATTTTTGATATGATAGCCTGCTTTATGATCATGCTTTCTGATGGAACATGTTACCAACCACAGTCATTTGTTCTATTGAAAGTGTCAGTCCATAAATCAGGAAAATCTATAGCACTCAAATGAAGTTTAACGAACCCCCTGAAAGATTTCTCATATTTTAATCTGCACTTCGGTTAACTGGATTTATGCATAATGTACTGTAGTCTACCGCATATCACGCTAGCTTTTACTCAGGTGGCTAATTGCAGGCTTGCCTTTTTGTATGAGTGGCAGTTTTTGTAAACTCTAATATGGAATTAGACAAATATGAAATTGACTGGAGGGTGTTGCTATTCCCAACCACTGTACCCAATACCCACACAGGGTTTTACAGCCCTGTTTGCTATTAGTTTTGCTGCTATAGTTTTGAAGAAGACACTCAAGATTATATGCTACGTAGCCTAGATGTGAATAGGTAAGTAAGCTTATCCTTATTTGCACCTAGTTGTGGTTTGTTGGATGTTGATGGTTAGGTTATTAACACTAATGTATTACATCTTATGCTCTGATGGTAATGATGCCTACAGTTGTTTATTGCTTAGGCTGCCTTCTCTTTGTGTACGCTCTTAGAAAAAAGGGGCTATCTAGAACCTAAAAGGGTTCTTCGGCTGTCCCCATAGGAGAACCCTTTTTGGTTACAGGTAGAACCCTTTTGGTTCTAGTAGAACCTTTTTGGGTTCCATAGGGTTCCACATGGAACCCTGAAGGGTTCTACCTGGAACCAAAAAGGGTTCCACCCGGAACCAAAAAAGGTTATCCTATGGGGACAGCTAAAGAACCCTTTTGGAACCCTTTTTTCTAAGAGTGTAGCCTAGGCTAGACTAGGGCTGTGGCGCTCACAAAATTTTGTCATCTGGTGATTGTCAAGCAAATAACTGTTGGTCTCACTGTAATTGACCGTTAATTAACATAAACACATTTAGCATCTCCTGGCTTCCACACATACCTTACAAGACACTGATGCAGACCTTTGGAACATCTACAATTTAAGAAGTCTAATAAATACATGTAATGTAGCCTACACCTTCACAATAAATCCATTTATTTTAGACAGGTCTAAAGAAACATGATATGAAGAAAATGTAGTCTATTTCAGAAGAACAGAATAGCACACTCTGAGTTGTCCTTATGTTAGGTCCTGATCTGGCTATGACATATGGTTGTGGGCTACACTAGTTCATTTAGCAGGCAAAATTTGCTTAGAATTCCGTTGCATTATTTATATTATTTTACAGTATGAAGAATACAATTGAACAAAGCTGAATAAAATAGAAAGGATATTTTCTCCAAACAATTTGAGGGAGTGCGCACATGCGGCTATTCTGTGTTGAGCGGATAACAAAGAAATAGGTATTCCTATATGCTTAATTTAGAGTTATTAATGTAACTTTAGTCATTCTACCAATATTGGGCTATATGTTTATATTTTTAATACAATGTAAGGCTGCATTTTGCGACTCTAATGATGATTTGAAAAAAGTTGCTTGAAAGGCATGACCTCTGCTTTGTTTTTTGCACAGGCTGTACACACTTCATCAGTCTCTCATTCATAATTTGACAAGCACTTGATAATGCCTCAAATCTCCTGGTGGCATCCCCTTTGTGTGGCCGTAATGCACCCTAAAATACATGCTTTTTGCAGCCAGTGGCCATTATGCCCTTGGCCCGGAGTGCTGCGTTGTGCCCTTCTCCCCCTGAGTGCTGCGTGCTCCGAAGCACCTCTCAGGGACGCAACTGCATGCGTCCTTATCCAATTCCGAGGTGCATATTGGAAGAACTGTCCACATTTACTTTTCGTCAGCCAACAAGATGAGTAGGCCTAACAAACAGCAAAAGCACTAGTCTATGTAAATCTACTTTCCCCCATAGTACAAAAGTTGACCTATTCTATAGTCTGGGACAGTTGTGTGATGCGATAGATCCCAAATTAATACAACCACCAGCATCAAAAAAACTTTTTTACGCAATGTGGCTGACGCAACAGATCAAAACGTTTAGCTTAAAATTTCTTCACATTATAAGCGCAGCAATCCACACGCGGCAGTAGGCTATAAGCGTGAATGTTCCATTAGCAGGAAAACACCATTATCAAAAGTGACCACAAATGTGATTATGCATGTAATGCTTTTATTATAAAGGTGCATTTTTATTGTGAAAATGATCTTCCCCAAACTTGAAACTCACGCACTGCTTATGTACAGTGGGGGAAAAAAGTATTTGATCCCCTGCTGATTTTGTACGTTTGCCCACTGACAAAGAAAGGATCAGTCTATAATTTTAATGGTAGGTTTATTTGAACAGTGAGAGACAGAATAACAACAAAAAAATCCAGAAAAACGCATGTCAAAAATATTATCAATTGATTTGCATTTTAATGAGGGAAATAAGTATTTGACCCCCTCTCAATCAGAAAGATTTCTGGCTCCCAGGTCTCTTTTATACAGGTAACGAGCTGAGATTAGGAGCACACTCTTAAAGGGAGTGCTCCTAATCTCAGCTTGTTACCTGTATAAAAGACACCTGTCCACAGAAGCAATCGATCAATCAGATTCCAAACTCTCCACCATGGCCAAGACCAAAGAGCTCTCCAAGGATGTCAGGGACAAGATTGTAGACCTACACAAGGCTGGAATGGGCTACAAGACCATCGCCAAGCAGCTTGGGGAGAAGGTGACAACATTTGGTGCGATTATTTGCAAATGGAAGAAACACAAAAGAACTGTCAATATCCCTCGGCCTGGGGCTCCATGCAAGATCTCACCTCGTGGAGTTGCAATGATCATGAGAACGGTGAGGAATTAGCCCAGAACTACACGGGAGGATCTTGTCAATGATCTCAAGGCAGCTGGGACCATAGTCACCAAGAAAACAATTGGTAACACACTACGCCGTGAAGGACTGAAATCCTGCAGCGCCCGCAAGGTCCCCCTGCTCAAGAATACATATACATGCCCGTCTGAAGTTTGCCAATGAACATGTGAATGACTCAGAGGACAACTGGTGAAAGTGTTGTGGTCAGATGAGACCAAAATGGAGCTCTTTGACATCAACTCAACTCGCCGTGTTTGGAGGAGGAGGAATGCTGCCTATGACCCCAAGAACACCATCTCCACCGTCAAACATGGAGGTGGAAACATTATGCTTTGGGGGTGTTTTTCTGCTAAGGGGACAGGACAGTTTCACAGCATCATTTGACGGGGCCATGTACCGTCAAATCTTGGGTGAGAACCTCCTTCCCTCAGCCAGGGCATTGAAAATGGGTCGTGGATGGGTATTCCAGTATGAGTGGCCTGGAGTGGCCTAGCCAGTCTCCAGACCTTAATCCCATAGAAAATCTGTGGAGGGAGCTGAAGGTTTGAGTTGCCAAACGTCAGCCTCGAAACCTTAATGACTTGGAGAAGATCTGCAAAGAGGAGTGGGACAAAATCCCTCCTGAGATGTGTGCAAACCTGGTGGCCAACTACAAGAAACGTCTGACCTCTGTGATTGCCAACAAGGGTTGTTTTGCAGAGGGGTCAAATACTTATTTCCCTCATTAAAATGCAAATCATTTTATAACATTTCTGACATGCGTTTTTCTGGATTTTTTTGTTGTTATTCTGTCTCTCACTGTTCAAATGAACCTACTATTAAAATTATAGACTGATCATTTCTTTGTAAGTGGGCAAACGTACAAAATCAGCAGGGGATCAAATACTGTTTTCCCCCACTGTATAGCAGTTAGGCTCTACACCCCTTGTAAAGCGGATTAATGTGCTTAATTTTAAGAAGTTATTTGGCCACTTTAGTTGTCATACAAACCTTATCAAAACATATAGGCCTATGGGCTGGGCTACATGAGGTGTGCGACCTATGTTTTAAAAAAAAAAAAAGGAGAAAAAATGGCATTGATTCTTGCCTTACTCTGGGCATCATTCACAAGTGAGAATATATCATTCACAAGTGGTAGGCTAATTGTCACCCATCAGACTATTTAATCTTGTCTTTACATATACTAAATAATATATGTGTGAAATTTGTTTTGATTTAGAATGGACCATTATCATTATACCTGTCTCAAAACAGGGGCAGGGAAAAATACATGTCATCTATGCACTTAAATAGCGAATAGAGGACGCTTTTCCCGTGGTGCATTTTCATGCCAGCCAGGTAGGCTGTTGTAAAGAGAAGCAATGTGCTTAATATTAGGAAGGTCGAGAAATAAATATAGTAGTCCTAGAAAACTGATGGGATCCTCCTCTTTTTAAAATAGCCATCACTCTTGTTTTCTCGCGCAATTGCATAGCCGATTACATTTGCATCGATGTCTGAGTGATTAAATGGACAACAGAGTGCTGAGTACCAGGCAGATACCAAGTTTGGTAGACTACTAATGACCATCAGCAGCATCAGAGCTTGGAGAAGCCTAATTACCGTGACTAAACGGTCAGGTGGAATTTGACTGCCGTCATGACTCGTGACCGCAGGTGTGGCGGTAATACGGTCACCGCAACAGCCCTAGTCTAGACTAATAGCCTACATGAGTTAGGCTATAGCCTAGCAGGAACAAGGGGTTTTGAAGACGCAGTGATGGAAAAGACTGCAGTTAGCGCACAAGAATCAGAAGTGCGCATTAAGAAGACTGATTTCGGTAGCTTATATAGTTATCATATCACTGCTCATAACCTCATTGCTTTGAAATCAGAAGTTATCCTATCCATAATGACTTGGTTTGGCTGTGAAACAGTCTGCATCATTCATGCTAACTTGCACAGTTTATTTGATATGAAAGCGATGTCATTTCAAGATCCACAACGGAATGGATTCGTTTTCCCTCCAGGCTTCAACAATGACAGCTCTTATGAATTCTCTGATCCTATTTTAGGGTTGCACTGGCTTTGTTGAATGATTCTATTATTATACCTACTGTGCCATGAAATGTCTACATTACATTATTGATATTCCAGTTAGACCTACTCTTAGTAGCTTGTTCTTAGTTCTTGGTCTTGCCTTGATGCTATGATGCGAATAAATCAAATCAAATCAAATCAAATTTATTTATATAGCCCTTCGTACATCAGCTGAAATCTCAAAGTGCTGTACAGAAACCCAGCCTAAAACCCCAAACAGCAAGCAATGCATGTGAAAGAAGCACGGTGGCTGGGAAAAACTCCCTAGGAAAAACTCCTGAGAAAGGCCAAAAACCTAGGAAGAAACCTAGAGAGGAACCAGGCTATGAGGGGTGGCCAGTCCTCTTCTGGCTGTGCCGGGTGGATATTATAACAGAACATGGTCAAGATGTTAAAATGCTCGTAAATGACCAGCATGGTCAAATAATAATAATCATAGTAATTGTCGAGGGTGCAACAAGCACGTCCGGTGAACAGGTCAGGGTTCCGTAGCCGCAGGCAGAACAGTTGAAACTGGAGCAGCAGCATGGCCAGGTGGACTGGGGACAGCAAGGAGTCATCATGCCAGGTAGTCCTGAGGCATGGTCCTAGGGCTCAGGTCCTCCGAGAGAAAGAAAGAAAGAGAGAAAGAGAGAATTAGAGAGAGCATATTTACATTCACACAGGACACCGGATAAGACAAGAGAATACTCCAGATGTAACAGACTGACCCTAGCCCCCCGACACATAAACTACTGCAGCATAAATACTGGAGGCTGAGACAGGAGGGATCAGAAGACACTGTGGCCCCATCCGATGATACCCCCGGACAGGGCCAAACAGGCAGGATATAACCCCACCCACTTTGCCAAAGCACAGCCCCCACACCACTAGAGGGATATCTACAACCACCAACCTACCGTCCGAAGACAAGGCCGAGTATAGCCCACAAAGATCTCCGCCACGGCACAACCCAAGGGGGGGGCGCCAACCCAGACAGGAAGACCACGTCAGTGGCTCAACCTACTCAAGTGACGCACCCCTCCCATGGACGGCATGGAAGAACACCAGTAAGTCAGTGACTCAGCCCCTGTAAAAGGGTTAGAGGCAGAGAATCCCAGTGGGAAGAGGGGAACCGACAAGGCAGAGACAGCAAGGGCGGTTCGTTGCTCCAGCCTTTCCGTTCACCTTCACACTCCTGGGCCAGACTATACTTAATCATAGGACCTACTGAAGAGATAAGTCTTCAGTAAAGACTTAAAGGTTGAGACTGAGTCTGCGTCTCTCACATGGGTAGGCAGACCATTCCATAAAAATGGAGCTCTATAGGAGAAAGCCCTACCTCCAGCCGTTTGCTTAGAAATTCTAGGGACAATTAGGAGGCCTGCGTCTTGTGACCGTAGCGTACGTGTAGGTATGTACGGCAGGACCAAATCGGAAAGATAGGTAGGAGCAAGCCCATGTAATGCTTTGTAGGTTAGCAGTAAAACCTTGAAATCAGCCCTTGCCTTAACAGGAAGCCAGTGTAGGGAGGCTAGCACTGGAGTAATATGATCAAATTTTTTGGTTCTAGTCAGGATTCTAGCAGCCGTATTTAGCACTAACTGAAGTTTGTTTAGTGCTTTATCCGGGTAGCCGGAAAGTAGAGCATTGCAGTAGTCGAGCCTAGAAGTAACAAAAGCATGGATTAATTTTTCTGCGTCATTTTTGGACAGAAAGTTTCTGATTTTTGCAATGTTACGTAGATGGAAAAAAGCTGTCCTTGAAGCAGTCTTGATATGTTCTTCAAAATAGAGATCAGGGTCCAGAGTAACGCCGAGGTCCTTCACAGTTTTATTTGAGACGACTGTACAACCATCCAGATTAATTGTCAGATTCAACAGAAGATCTCTTTGTTTCTTGGGACCTAGGACAAGCATCTCTGTTTTGTCCGAGTTTAAAAGTAGAAAATTTGCAGCCATCCACTTCTTTATGTCTGAAACACAGGCTTCTAGCGAGGGCAATTTTGGGGCTTCACCATGTTTCATTGAAATGTACAGCTGTGTGTCGTCCGCATAGCAGTGAAATTTAACATTATGTTTTCGAATGACATCCCCAAGAGGTAAAATATATAGTGAAAACAATAGTGGTCCTAGAACGGAACCTTGAGGAACACCGAAATTTACAATTGATTTGTCAGAGGACGAACCATTCACAGAGACAAACTGATATCTTTCCGACAGATAAGATCTAAACCAGGCCAGAACTTGTCCATGTAGACCAATTTGGGTTTCCAATCTCTCCAAAAGAATGTGGTGATCGATGGTATCAAAAGCGGCACTAAGATCTAGGAGCATGAGGACAGATGCAGAGCCTCGGTCTGACGTCATTAAAAGGTCATTTACCACCTTCACAAGTGCAGTCTCAGTGCTATGATGGGGTCTAAAACCAGACTGAAGCGTTTCGTATACATTGTTTGTCTTCAGGAAGGCAGTGAGTTGCTGCGCAACAACTTTTTCTAAAATTTTTGAGAGGAATGGAAGAGTCGATATAGGCCGATAGTTTTTTATAATTTCTGGGTCAAGATTCGGCTTTTTCAAGAGAGGCTTTATTACTGCCACTTTTAGTGAGCTTGGTACACATCCGGTGGATAGAGAGCCGTTTATTATGTTCAACATAGGAGGGCCAAGCACAGGAAGCAGCTCTTTCAGTAGTTTAGTTGGAATAGGGTCCAGTATGCAGCTTGAGGGTTTGGAGGCCATGATTATTTTCATCATTATGTCAAGAGATATAGTACTAAAACACTTTAGTATCTCCCTTGATCCTAGGTCCTGGCAGAGTTGTGCAGACTCAGGACAATGGAGCCCTGGAGGAATACCCAGATTTAAAGAGGAGTCCGTAATTTGCTTTCTAATGATCATGATCTTTTCCTCAAAGAAGTTCATAAATTTATTACTGCTGAAGTGAAAGCCATCCTCCATTTGCGAATGCTGCTTTTTAGTTAGCTTTGCGACAGTGTCAAAAAGAAATTTCGGATTGTTCTTATTTTCCTCAATTAAGTTGGAAAAATAGGATGATCGTGCAGCAGTGAGGGCTCTTCGATACTGCACGGTACTGTCTTTCCAAGCTAGTCGGAAGACTTCCAGTTTAGTGTGGCGCCATTTCAGTTCCAATTTTCTGGAAGCTTGCTTCAGAGCTCGTGTATTTTCTGTATACCAGGGAGCTAGTTTCTTATGACAGATGTTTTTAATTTTTAGGGGTGCAACTGCATCTAGGGTATTGCGCAAGGTTAAATTGAGTTCCTCGGTTAGGTGGTTAACTGATTCTTGTCCTCTGACGTCCTTGGGTAGGCAGAGGGAGTCTGGAAGGGCATCAAGGAATCTTTGGGTTGTCTGAGAATTTATAGCACGACTTTTAATCTTCCTTGGTTGGGGTCTGAGCAGATTATTTGTTGCAATTGTAAACGCAATAAAATGGTGGTCCGATAATCCAGGATTATGAGGAAAAACATTAAGATCCACAACATTTATTCCATGGGACAAAACTAGGTCCAGAGTATGACTGTGGCAGTGAGTAGGCTTTTACTTTATTTAGTGAACTGTATGACAAATATTTTGTTGTTGAGTGTTTGCACAGCTTTTCCTGCTAACAAATGCTAATTAAGAACCACAACACTGGAGTTTCTGGAGCTTCTCATTCATATTTACATGGGTTTGTTAAAGTTGGCCCGTGGCATAACTCAGAGGATTGGATTGGGGTCACTTACCGACAAGAACAGAATCATCGTTATCTTGTCCTATTTTGCTTGTGCGCTCACAGTATCAGCAGCCACATCAAGACCGAACCAAGAATAGATATGCTACTATTTTTGTAACTTGTCAGACCTTGATCAATGTTGGGGCTCAGACAGTCTTTGCTGAGTGGGCCTACTTGCCTATTTAGGAAATGAATTTAGCAGATTTGAACACAGTTGCTCTGTATTTCACTGAATGACAAACCTTTGACAAACCATTGTCAATAGTTCATTCTCTTAGTGTCTTCTGATGAGTGATGTGACTCCACCACGCTGGATTTAGTGGATCCAGGGGCACCGCCTGCATGATGGTGTGATTTAAATAGTGTGGACAGAGGGCTTGTTTGATGCTGCTCCTCCTAATAAAGAGAGGATTCAGAGACGAGGGTTGGCATGGTCCCTTAGTAAAAGCTTGACTTTTAAACCAATTTCCTGTCGTGAGGACAAAGAGAGAAAGGACCCAATCCTTCAATTTAATAGGCTGTTTACTCTGGGCTACTTTATAGATCATGTCCTGAGCTCCCCTCCCCTCCTCTCCATCTATCATGTGCCATAAAAAAAGGCTTTTTAAAGAGCTGTCAAAAACTAATGAAACTATGGTAATAGAATTTAATTTGGAACGCCTGAGGGAAGCCTCCCCCCCAGGAAATCAGGAATTATAAAATGTTATTCCTTTTCATTCAGCTCTAATCATGGCCACACTTCCCCGGCCATTGGCCAGTCACAACAACTCACTTATATTTCAACTGTCAACTAATAGCGGTTTGAACCATTAAACACCTGTTAAACATAATTGTTCACTGGCAGACAGGGGTATCCTAGTCCCCTTGCCTCCCATTGCAGTAGTGTTGGACTGGAGAGAAAGAAAGAGAGAGAGAGAGAGAGAGGAGTGGAGAGAACTAGAGAGAGCGAGCGAGAGAGACTGTAGTGAGAGTGTTGAGGATGGTCCGATGACGGTGTTTAGCCTAAAAAAAAAATCTCGGGACACAGAGAAAGAGCTGTTGGGGAAAGGGCTAAGAATTGGATAAATCCAAAAAGATTCACAACATAGCCTACTCAGTAGGGCCCATGTTCACGTGAACTTTGCCCAGTGCTGGTTCTGATCTCTTATTACTGCCTACTTTTGTTCTGCTCAACCAGGCATTTGAATGGCTGTGAAAAGTTCAGTACAGTCAGTAGGCAGCAAGCAGGCATGGCAGGGGCAGCACATGCCCCTGTAGAGATGATCCACATCCCACAGTAGCCTACGTGCACTGCTGTGCACACTTCTGGGAAACCGGAACGGTTGTTACATCGCCCAACATTTTGCAAGCAGCTCAATCAGATTACCAAAAGATAATCCTTTTTTTTAATACCTCCCTAACAATCGACAAGAGCTCACCCGTGCCTCGTTTTGATTGCTTTGTAGTCGTACCAAGCTGTGTTAGAACTACAGTAGAGGCAATGCTACAGTGTTTGTCTCGCCTGCTTAACATCCAAGAGGCCTTCAGAAACATTCCCATCTGCACTAAAGAGGTTATCAGCGGTGTGAAGAGATGGGTCTTTAGAATCTAGATGTGCCTCAGTATTTGTAGACGTGTGCCATAGCCCAGATTTAGCCCATATATAGCTAGTTCCTGTCTGCAGATAAGAGGACCCCGACTCTAGCTGATAACTCTGATAACTGACTCTGGTCCTCTGGATCACTGCAGATGATGCAAACCCAGGCCCAGGCTTATTCCCACGAGGGGTTGAAATTACATCGGCGGAAGAAGGGATTGTGCTGTGCAGAGAGAGATTCATCAAAGTGGCTTCCTCTCCTGCTGGAAGTGAGTTGGAGAGGCTGGTTTTATAATCTAGGCCCTTGGAGGGAAATGAATATGTGTGTCTATCCTCGCTCGTTTGATGATTTCAGCAAGCCCACCACTTTACACTTAGGATCTGCAAGGCTTGGCTGGAGCAAGGCTTTGCTAGGGCTGGGATGATTCCCCTTGGCAGGGAGAGCAGAGAACCACTGCATGTGCATATTTATCACCCATGGCTTGGACTGCCTACAGACAAAGGAAAGCTCTGGTCTGTGTTTCTTTGCCTGTGTTCTGAATGGAACTCTCTTTGCGTGGCCTTCTGAAAATGAACATTGTAAGAGGGGGCCTTGGTCTTTGAGTCTGATGTAGAAGGTAGGGCCCTATAGAATTTGTTCCGTTTAGTTTTCTCCCAAATTCAGTTTTTCCATAGAAAAACCAATAAATTGGATGCTGTAAGTCCACAACAATGCTTTAACCACATCAGGACTACACTTTTGAGGTCTGGGAAAAATCAAATACATTTCATTTTTTGGGTGTAGTTTCCCTTTAAGTCAACTGTTCACCAGCCAGAGACCATTGTTTGGTTAGCAATGTTTCTTTAGCGCTCATGTAGTTTGCAAAACATATGGCCACTGGATTGATGCATATAATCGTGATATCATTCTGCTGGGTAGGCATAGATTACTTTGTAGGTAGAATTTCATTGAGATTGTTTTTGGGAAAGCCTTTCCATTTACCAGTCATTACATTAGCATCAGCGCTAATGGCTACACAAAGTGGTAAACAAACGTGCATACACAGACAGGGCCATTCCTGCGCCGTTACCGCTTCAGAATGTTGAAGGAAAATACAAATCATTGATGCATTTTGTTAATGTTTTATGTTTACATACTGCTATACTCATCTCATATGTATATACTGTATTCTATTCTACTGTATTTTAGTCAATGCCACTCCGACATTGCTCGTCCTAATATTTATATGTTTCTTAATTCCATTCTTTTACTTTTAGATTTGTGTGTATTGTCGTGAATCGTTTTTAGATACTACTGCAGTGTTGGAGCTAAATCTGCAAAATATGTGCATGTGACCAATAAAAATGTATTTGATAATCTTGTGCAAATTAATGATTACATTTTTTTTTTAATGAATTCATTTCTAAATTCAACACATGTAGTTGCTTTCCTACTAAGTTCAATACATTTGTTACTATTGTTGAATTCAGTTTTAATATCTGGATTCCGCAATGCAGATTTTATAGGGCCCTAAGAGGGCTATAGCCACAATGGTAGAACTAGGCTATTAGCTTTATGGTTGCCCACAGTGATATCATATGCATAGGCTATTTACTCACCATCACTGTTATCATAAAGTAAAGGCATGGTTGAATGATCCTTCAAGACAGCAACATGCATATTACCCTAACTCATAAACAAGCTAGCCTCAGCCAGTACTTAGCTAGGCTAGTTGTTTCAGTTTACCGTGCCTCTGACATCTTTGACGCTTGGACGTTACTGTAATCTGTGTTCTTGGTAGGGAGAAGAATATTTAAAACAATCTCTTCTTCCGTCAGGGGCTAGGCCCTCTGGGACTGGCAGA
The DNA here is from genome assembly GCF_901001165.1 of Salmo trutta. NCBI lineage: Eukaryota > Metazoa > Chordata > Actinopteri > Salmoniformes > Salmonidae > Salmo > Salmo trutta. The sequence goes on from NC_042973.1 coordinate 41,458,869, forward strand.
GCAGCACTCCTATAAATAAGTCTTCCTTATCATGCCCGCTGCTTTGCTTTCCACTTGACTGGCTCCTGCTTGGCTGTAGGTAGTGCCTTAATTGAGGAGCAGTGGTAACAGTGACAATTTGAATCACATCGTCCAAGAGTCTGGCACTTGGAAGTAGAAGCATTAGTGAGCGAATGAGCCCCTGCTATCTCCTGCCTTCTCCCCAGTGGCTGATGGGGACCACAGTAGTACATCACCATCGTGTTCAGATCGCCGTCGTGTTCAGATTGCCATCGTGTTCAGATTGCCATCGTGTTCAGATTGCCATCGTGTTCAGATCACCATCGTGTTCAGATCGCCATCGTATTCAGCAGACTCATTTTGTACCGTCGCCGCTGAAAGACTCAGTAGATTCAGCAGCAGCAGTGCCTCTTTCAATTAGGCATTAATGAAGTGGCTTTGATGATGAAATCACCATAGTGAGTAGTCTACTCCAGACTCATTTTCCCTCTGGTGTTATCATTTTACAGCCACACAGTGTAGGTCAGCTCCCTCAGACTTCTTCATATCAGTTTTCTGCCCACTGGAAACATTGTCCCCCCCCCCCCCCCACTGAAACAGACAGTTAAAGTGACAATGAACTGACCTTGAACTGGCCAATCTTTAGGCTAACAGTATTTTCAATTTCTTTACTTTAGCCATCCCAAGACCAGTAGCAGTAAAGGGAGGAATATTGGCTATAGTGATCTATTTCAGCTATCTATGGGTCTAGCCTCCCTTTGTGTGGAGAGCTGCACATAATCCTTACTTATCACCATACAGTTCACGTCAGCACAGTGAAAAGTGATGACAACAGTTCCATGCTCTGTTTCTGCAGTCAGCTATCAGCCCACAGCTTTTCCTCCTTCTGGCTCAGAGAAAAAGTTTCTAGGTCAAATGGACCATGATGACTCTGGCATAATTGTTCCCCCAGACACAGCAGAATAATTGTTCTACTTGACTTCCTTCTAGGTCCTAGTTCTGCTTCTTTCCCCGTCGCTGTGAATGAAATCTGGGCTGGTGCGTTTTCCAGCAGCATCACACTATAGGCTACCCAGGCGGAATAAAGCAACAACAACAAAAAGTCCAAACTAGCCTAAGCCCTGGCTAATTATGAGTAGCGTCCATTGCCATGTGAAATGTGATGCGTGCTGGATGACAATGGAGCCATTCATTATTCATTAGAGCAGGGAGCCAGAGACAGATCAATGGACAGCAGCCATCAAAAGCCAAACACTGGGGTGCTGATGCTGTCGCCAGGCTCCGTAGCACAACCAAACAGTTTTATTGAACCACAACCCCAGTATTTCTCTTTTTCTGCCCTTTGAAGCTGCATTCTTTGGCTCAGGGATCGCTTTTGAGGAGAGAGGTAGTCTGTTTTTGTTTGGTCAAGGACAGGTCAATGCAATGTAATGGGGTTTAGAAGTATGCTACAATTTACAAGATCATATTACAATAATCTATAGGCTATAAACAAATGACATGTATTTGTTATGAATGTGAATAGTGTAAGTAGGTAGGCATCTTTTGATATTTCTGTGAAAATGTTCCCTACATCTAAGGCCTACCTCTTAAGCCTGTCACTTGGTTCCTAGTCGAAACAGTCCGTCTTATATTATGACAACATTTTGTGACGGTTTTTATTCGTTTTGGTGTCCGGCAGGGTTTTTTTTTCAGCTGTTCGCACACACTAAAAATATTCTTGAGGCATGTCAAAGTTTGGTAGCCGAAGTCTACACCCATTCATCGGTGATTGGTCAACAGTACTACTCCTAGTAGGAGTGGGAACCGTGGACAGGATTCTTCAGTTATGTGTTTGTTGTCATTCAACGGGAGACGACTAGTTTTCATGCATATTTTTTCACTTGTGAAGTACTGCACCTAACTTCTTAATTAGATGTAAAATTGTGTGACTAAGACCTCTGCAAAAGCGTCTAAATGAATTGCAGATTTGTATTTTGAGGAACTGGCTATGATGTTGCTACAGCGTCTCAACTGAAATATTGCCACTTTTGTCTCTTTTTCAAGCGAAGGTGTTTTAAGGGAGTGTGAGGCACAGACGTTCGCTTCGTCTAGTTCTGCTAGGAGCAAACCGAACCTAGTATGCGGGTGCCTTTTTGTTGTGTTATGGACGGTATAACACTGCCCCTCAAGCTACAGTAAGAGAATTAAATCTTTTTTTCCTCCTGGCTGCTTATTACCAGGACATTTTCAGCCCTTTTACCTGCAATCTAACTAGCAGTAATATAGCATAGGTCACAGTATGAAGCTGGTGTGTAAAGGTGAGCACCATTTGGCTCTGTTTGTAACGAGGCAATTTTCCACTGCAGTTTTTCAGTCCCACAAAATGTTCACCTCTAAATTTTGTTTATTGTACTTACGATGGTTGACAGTGATCCAGGGCAATCAAGGACTCACAGGTGGGTGATCTTTGGCAGGACATGGGCGTGTAGTAGGTTACAATGTTTTAAATGTCATGTAACAAATGAAAGGGACATTTATCTGGGGCATTTTTTTTCTATAGACGTTGGTGGGTAATATCAGTAGACCTACTGTATATGTCCAGGTCTGGACTGTGTGGTCCTAGGCCTGCTTGTGCTCATCTATGTGATTGGATCATACGCCATTGTTGATGGTCATAAAGTAGTCATTTATTGATGGTGTTTGTATGAGTAAGGTCTGAATTGCCCTGGCTCTGGGGTTTTTTCAGTGACTCCGTGTGCAAGGCTTTGTTTCCTGTTGTATTTCTGCTACAGAGTATTCCACAGTGAAAGCCTCTCTCTGTCTCTCAATTTCAATTCAATTTAAGTGCTTTATTGGCATGGGAAACAGATGTTAACATTGCCAAAGCAAGTGAAGTAGATAATAAACCAAAGTGAAATAAACAATACAAATTAAAAGTAAACATTACACTCACAAAAGTTCCAAGAATAAAGACATTTCAAATGTCATATTATGTGCAAATAGTTAAAGTACAAAAGGGAAAATAAATACACATAAATATGGGTTGTATTTACAATGGTGTTTGTTCTTCACTGGTTGCCCTTTTCTTGTGGCAACAGGTTACACATCTTGCTGCTGTGATGGCACACTGTGGTATTTCACCCAGTAGATATGGGAGTTGATCAAAATTGGATTTGTTTTCGAATTCTTTCGATCTGTGTAATCTGAGGGAAATATGTGTCTCTAATATGGTCATACATTTGGCAGGAGGTTAGGAAGTGCAGCTCAGTTTCCACCTCATTTTGTGGGCATGGTGCACATAGCCTGTCTTCTCTTGAGAGCCAGGTCTGCCGCCGGCGGCCTTTCTCAATAGCTCTCTCTCTCTCTCTGTCCATCTCTCTGCAGATAAGTCCATTATGTCTCAGTTTGTAATCAAACCTGAAAACAAACTGACTACTCCGAATGGAAGCCTGGCTGTGTCAGTCAGATAACAGAGAGATTGTGATGTCATTAGTGTAAGTAGAACAACATTTGGGGACTCTAACTTGAGCCTTTCAAATCAGTTGAACTTAGACTTTGAAATGAACAGAGTGTCTTTAGTTTTCCATTACCACAATCCTAGTTTTACGCTCCTGTTATCACACAGGCATAGAGAAATACTGGAAATAAATGTGGGCGCTTTCAATGGGGTGTGGAAAGCAACACACCACTGTTGTGAACTTTGTCAGAGGCAGAGTTCCAAATTTGGCAGAAGGCAACACTAAGGCCATATTGCTCTGGGTGCAAATCACTCTACGCTTCAACGAACGGCCACAAATTATTTATATGTTTCTCTCAGCAGATGGTGCCGCTCAGTCCGGCCTCTCTTGAGGTACTGTGGGGTAAATTGTGTATTGTTGTTTTGGTTCCTCATCCACCCTGGCCTGCACCCTTAAGTAGCCAGACTCACCCAGCCACCCTCTCAGGCTTATATAGCCGACTTCATTGATTAAGAATGATTTCCTTTATGAGGTCATGTGTTTTTCTGTCCCAGTAACAGTGTTTGCTTTCTTAGGAGCAGGCCTGAGAATCCCCAGTCGTATCCAGGGCCAGGCTGAGGCAGATTAGAGGAGAGTGCCATTTTTTTAAATAAATAAAAAATAAACAATTTAGGTGACAATGCACATTAATCAACATCAATATTACAATAATGCCACGTCCATGTAAATGTGCCGGGGTTAGCCAAAAGCTCATTTGCACCCATAGTCCCAATGACACAGTCCTCAGGGCTTCTCTAGTTACAAGCCTCCCTTTGCCTTCCTGTCTTTCGAAGAAAATCTGGGCCGGGGTGAGTGGAGGGGGGTGGGGAGTGGGAGAAGACGCATGGGGAAGTTCAGTCTTCTCCAATGAATTACACGATATTCCGGCAATGGAAAACTCTGCTTCTCTGGAGAAAACCACTGGAAAAATAATGTGGTTGCTAACTAAACTAACTCCTCTACCTTTTTCTTCCTCCTATCTCTCTCTCTCTCTCCCTCTTTCTGTATCTCTCTTACTCTCTCCTGGTCTCCCTCTCACACAGACTCCCCTCCCCCTCTCTCTGTCTTATCTTAAAATGGATTCCCAGAGGATTAAACACAAGGGCCCCATGAATATTTGATGAAATGCAGGCATGACCTCAGTCAGGTCTACACTCATGCTCCATCTGGCTGGGCAGCCCAGACGAGAGCACATGGCTGGACTAGGGTTGCAAAGGGCAAACTTTTGAAGTCTACCAGTAAACTACCAGAATTGTGGTACCTTTCAAGGATTTTATGTAGTCTATCACAAGACATCTAGTGGCCCTTTTGGGTACTTCAGATTATCACAGGTGTCTGTAATTATCTCTGGTCCACTGAGGCCTTATCACATAAATATACAATATGAAATAATTACATACTGCTACCAGTTTGATGCAAAAACATTGACAACAAATACATATTGACACAGTCAAATAAATAAAAGTGTGTAAAAAAAAACAAACACAAAGGATATTTCATGCCGAAACACCAATGGCATTCACTTAGTTCATGGTTTATATTTAGAATAATGTTTTACAACTTTGTCATTCTATTTTTGTTTTATCATCTTATGTCATTATTTCATATTGTATATTCATGTGATAAGGCCTCACAAAGGTAATTGAAAATAATGCCATTTGTTGATTAGATACTTTTTTTAATTAATTAGGCTATTTTCTCTTGTACCATATGGCCTATCCACCAAACATCATGGACAATATGGACACAGATGTAAAAAAATGAATTCTATATATGAAAACCGTTTATAAAAGTTATTCAAGTATAAATTACCAAAGTTACCAAGATTTTCTGTTAATTACCACAATGGCTGAAGATTCCATTAACTTTGGTAAATTACTGGTAGCTTTGCAACCCTAGGTTGTACTATGAAAACCACTAACGGCTGAGCTAAAGTATGTGGTCATCTGTCACGGACCCTAGCTAGCTGTCATTTTCAGTGATGTAATTCACCATGGCCTGTTAAACTGTTGATAGTGCCAAGCTAATTGTCATTGATAGTGTTTTATTATAGACGTTCTACTGCCAGAGGTTTGAGGTTCTGTAAGGATAGACATTTTATTTTTTGTCTGTGAAGGACATCACTTATTTTTACTCCTCTTTTGTTGCTTATAAAAAGGGATTTATATAAGGGATTTTTTTTTACAACATGGACCCACATTTTTTTTATGTTATTTTCTTAAAGTAGACTAACCAGCAGTACTATTTTATCTCACTTGTTCACTCTCTTAGCTCCTTAGGGAAAGACTTAGAACTGTTTTCTATTCTAATTTCTACCTTGTCATGAGGACTTGAATCGCCATACAATCTTGATTTTATCGTTACATCCATAAGCTAAGCAAATGTGAGCAGTGAGTGAGCATGTGGGAAAGCAATTGATCAACGATAACGCCGATCCTATAACACAAAACTATTGACTTTTAGTGGGGGCCTGCTCAGTGCTCGGCTGTTTCTCCCTGGGATCTAGCTAGATCTAATGAAAGTCAGCTAATAAAAACAATGGAATTTTTCCCACCTCAAAAGCTCCCCAGATAAAGCAAACGTGAACACAGACATGTCTTGATTGTTCTATTGCACTCTGGGTTCGCAGCCGACTGCCAGACTCAGAAGAGCCAGTCACGCGAGGGGCTCTGCTCAAAACAGAACCATGTGTGGGTTTGTAGTTAGCATTAATACCAAAATACCTCTTTCTTCTCCCACCCTTTCCTTTTTTCAAATCGCACAACCCATTAAATGACTTATTCTTTTGCTTTAAGGAGCCTGTCAAACAAAGGATATGATATCATTGGGGGGGGGCTGTAATTGGTATCTCAGCTTTCCCAGCAGCTCATAGAAGCTAGGGCCCTGCCTATGTCTGTGTGTGTTTCATAGCTGCATGGCTGAAACAGAATTTGTAATGTGACTCTAATGAAAGGTGGGGTGGGTTCTCATAAAATGACCCATATGAGGGTACTGGATGGTTCAGTGGTATTCTGCTCGGAGCTGTGTGTGTGTGTGTTTATTTAGTGGGTTTTGTCATTGCCTCAAACCCAGACTCACACGGGTTGCCTTTGGCTCCGCAGTACCAGTCTTCCTATCCGAGCTACATCATGTTCTCATCAGGGAAGCCCGATGAAGACAATTCAGAGTTGTGAATGCTACACAGATTTTGTGAAAATAGATTATTAGTCTCATCTAAAAACACGTTTCCACTCAGACTTGGATGTAGCTATAACATACCAGCTTTCGCAGACACCAACACTCTCTGCTAAATGTTCTCAGCATAGAGAAGCCCGACGAAGACAATTTAGAGTCGTGAATGCAGTTATATTTTTCAGGAAAATGGGCCTTGATCTAAAAGGTACCATTTATCTTCCTTTGCATTTCACAAATATTGAGACGTTTTAAATTTTTTTATATTGTCCTGCAAATAGCAGAACAGAAAAACTCTGCATAGCTGGCAATACTGTTGCTTTTTCTATCTAGCCTACAGCGCTGGCCTGCTGGGTATGGATGTGTAGAGAGAATGGGATGGGTTGTGATTGAATCACTGACGTCACAGACATCAAGAGATTCTGCAGACGGGCCTTATCAGGTTAGTTATATTTCGGCGCTGGGATCAGTAGGACGTGTGGGAGAGGTAAATTACATTGTGGTTCGCTCGAATGATTCATATTGATTTGAGCTCAACACAGCATCTCAGTTTGTGCCCAAGAAAGAAACTAGTAAATGGGAGCACTGTATGAAAATCCATCCGTGTAAAAAGTATAGGCCGCCCACTGGAAGCACTACATCATGTAAGATCTTTTGTTTATTTATACAACATTAATGTGATATTACTAACTTTTTAATTAACTTTGATTTTAGGTTGAGATGGAGACATGAATCCAACATATCAATTATTCATTTGAATACATACTGGAATTAAAATGTTTGTATTTGGTTGTGTTGACAACCACACACAATTCAATATCACTTATGTGAGCGGACCAAGTCATTTGGCGTCACTCTAAAGCGGAAAGGTGGAATAAACGAGTCAGGAGTTGGTTTCTTGATTGAACACAGTTCTCTATTGAGGGATTTTGGTCAATACAAACACTCCAACATAATCAACGAAAACCTCCCAAGAAAAAACAAAAATCTTCTTCTCCAGATGAAACAGGAACACAATACGATTATCTTTAAACTACAACAAAAGTCACGGGTTTGTCACCGTCTTAATGGTTCTTCGTGGTTAGCTTCTCTCTCTTGGTAGCCATCTTCCAGAGATAGGTTTTTCCTCCATCTTGCTAGTTCCCTCCTCTCTCTTGTAGGGAAAAGATAATAGGTCATTAGTACCATTAGCTGTGCTTAATTGCCTCAGGTCCCCTTGACTCACATGCCTAGTTGGGCTACTATCCGTGAGTCCAGCCTGCCCTCTGGTGGTCCTTCCACATACCTTCCCCTTCAGGACCGAACCGGAGGGTCGGGCGCCAGACGCACCGTCTTGGTCGCACCGGGACAGCGCGTCTGCATTCCCATTCCTCGATCCGGCCCTGTGGATGACATGGAAAGAGAACGGTTGTAAAGCAAGAAACCATCTGGCTATTGTTTCTCTTACCAGCCATCCACGTGAGGGGAGCATGGTCAGTAACTAATGCAAACCTACGACCCAGTAGATAGTACTGGAGATAATCGAAGGCCCATTTAATGGCTAGGGCCTCTTTCTCTACGGTAGCATATCTCTGTTCCCGATCGCTGAGCTTCCTACTTATGAAAAGGATAGGCCTCTCTGCTTCGGCTTCACCCTGAGCTAGGACGGCCCCGAGCCCCATATCCGAGGCGTCTACTTGCACAATGAACTCTTGTGAGAAGTCCGGAGCCTGTAGGACAGGATCAGAACATAGGCCATCTTTTAGCAATTGAAGGCCTCTTCCATCTCGTCCTTCCTATCTACCCGGTTTGGTCAAGTTTTTCTTGAGGTTTGTGAGGGGGTTGGCAATGGTTGCATATCCAGGGAGGAAACGGCGATAATATCCCGTTATCCCTAAGAAGGCCCGAACATCCCGCTTTGTCCGGGGTCGAGGCCAATCCCGAATTGCCCTGGTCTTTTCTGCCTGTGGACGTATTTTCCCATTCCCCACGGTGTACCCCAGGTATTCCGCTTCGGACAGACCCAGGCAAATCTTTTGGGGATTGGCCGTCAACCCTGTGGCTTCCAGGCTCCCTAGTGCTGCCCATAAGCGCAGGAGGTGACTATCCCAGTCCTTGCTGTGGATGACCACATCGTCTATATATGCCGCTGCGTACTCTTGATGGGGTCGTAGAATGGCATCCATGAGGCATTGGAAAATTGCAGCATGCAGTCCGAAGGGCATCCTCACATACTGAAAAAGCCACTCCGGTGTAGCGAAGGCAGTCTTTGGGCGATCCTCCGGAGCCACCGGCACTTGCCAATATCCCTTCGTCAAATCCAGGGTGGTGATGAACTTGGCCTTTCCTAAGCGCTCCAAGAGTTCATCCACGCGGGGCATGGGATACGTGTAGAATGTAGAGATGTCGTTCACGCTCCTAAAGTCGTTGCAGAGTCTCATACTACCATCGGGTTTGGGGACCAGGACTATGGGACTGGACCACTCACTCGTAGATGGCTCGATCACGCCCATCCTCAGCATCTCCCTTACCTCATTCTTAGCAATGACTCGGCGGGCCTCAGAAATCCCGTAAGGCCGGATATGCACCTTCTTGCCAGGTTCAGTGTGGATATGGTGGAACAGGACATCTGTTTGTCCTGGGAATGAAGAGAATACCCGGCTGAAGTTCATCATCAGCTTGTCTAGCTGTCTCAACTGCTCTGGCAGGAGAGTTTGGCCACGACGCACCTGTGGTAGAGCCTCCACTTTTCCTTTGCCCTCCAGGGCCATCGAAGCCACCTCCCCCCTCTCTTCCATGGTACTTCTTCAACAGGTTTATATGATATAGTTGGACCTTCTTCCTCCTGTCAGGTTACTTGATGAGGTAATTGACCGGTGATACCTTTTTCATTACCTCGTAGGGCCCCCTCCACTGCGCCAGCAAACGGTGTTCAGCCGTGGGCACAAGCACTATCACTTTGTCTCCCATGGTGAACTCACGGAGTGTCGCAGACTTACCGTAGGCCCGGCCTTGGGTCCTTTGCGCCTTCTCCATATGCTCCTTTACTATGGGCCACACTGCCGACAGGCGGTCTCTCATCAGGGTAACATGTTCTATTGTGGGCCGAAAGGGGCATGGTTGGGTCTCTCCTAAGTCGAGGATCCCTCGACAGGGTCTGCCATAGAGCAATTCAAATGGGGAGAATCCAGTGGACGCCTGGGGTACTTCTCGCAGGGCAAACATTAAGTGTGGGAGAAGCATGTCCCAGTTTTTTCGTCTCTGGACACCACTCTTCTCAACATGCTTCGTGGTTAGCTTCTCTCTCTTGGTAGACATCTTCCAGAGATAGGTTTTTCCTCCCTCTTGCTGGTTCCCTCCTCTCTCTTGTAGGGAAAAGATAATAGGTCATTAGTACCATCAGCTGTGCTTAATTGCCTCAAGTCCCCTTGACTCACATGCCTAGTTGGGCTACTATCCGTGAGTCCAGCCTGCCCTCTGGTGGTCCTTCCACACTAAATATCATAACATTTGATATCAACCAGAGCTTAAAACCCTAGGCCTATTGAATTGTCAGAATTAGTTTAATTCTGGGTTGAATTAAAACTGCTGTTGATGACTTTACAAATGCTATATGCCAAAATACACTGAACAAAATTATAAATGCAACATGCAACAATTTCTAAGCTTTTACTGAGTTACAGTTCATATAAGGAAATCAGTCAATTGAAATAAATAAATGAGGCCCTAATCTATGGATTTAACATTAATACAGATATGCATCTGTTTGTCTCAGATACTTTAAAAAGAAGATAGGGGCGTGGATAAGAAAACCAGTCAGTATTTCGTGACACTACCATTTGTCTCATTCATCGTGACACATCTCCTTCGCATAGAGTTGATCAGTCTGTTGATTTTGGCCTGTGGAATGTTGTCCCAATCCTCTTCAATGGCTGTGCAAAGTTGCTGGACATTGGCGGGAACTGGAACACGCTGTCGTACACGTTGATCCAGAGCATCCCAAACATGATCAAAGGGTGACATGGCTGGTAAGTATGCAGGCCATGGAAGAACTGGGACATTTTCAGATTTCAGGAATTGTGTACAGATCCTTGCGACATGGGGCCTTGCATTATCATGCTGAAACATGAGGTGATGATGGCGGATGAATGGCACGAGATCTCTGCATTCAAATTGCCATTGATAAAATGCAATTGTGTTCGTTGTCCGTAGTTTATGCCTGCCCATACCATAACCTCACCGCCACCATGGGGCACTTTGTTCACAACGTCGACCTCAGCAAACCGCTCGCCCACACGACGCCATACGTCTGCCATCTGCAGTTGAAGCCGGGATTCATCCGTGAAGAGCACTTCTCCAGTGTGCCAGTGGCCATCAAAGGTGAGCATTTTCCCACTGGTGCCAGTAACGACGCCAAACTGCAGTCAGGTCAAGACCCTGGTGAGGACAATGAGGACGCAGATGAGCTTCCCTGAGACGTTTTCTGACAGTTTTTGCACAAATTCTTCAGTTGTGTTAACCCACAGTTGGAGCTGTACCTGTGGATGTATTTCAAGGCCTTACCTTCAAACTCAGTGCCTCTTTGCTTGGCATCATGGGAAAATCAAAAGAAATCAGCGAAGACCTCAGGGGAAAAAATGGTAGACCTCCACAAGTCTGGTTCATCCTTGGGAGCAATTTCCAAACGCCTGAAGGTACTGCGTTCATTTGTACAAACAATAGTACGCAAGTATAAACACCATGGGACCAGGCAGCCGTCGTACCACTCAGGAAGGAGACGCGTTCTGTCTCCTAGAGATGAACGTACTTTGGTGCGAAAAGTGCAAATCAATCCCAGAACAACAGCAAAGAACCATGTGAAGATGCTGGAGGAAACAGGTACAAAAGTATCTATATCTACAGTAAAACGAGTCCTATATCGACATAACCTGAAAGGCCGCTCAGCAAGGAAGAAGCCACTGCTCCAAAACCGCCATAAAAAAAGCCAAACTACGGTTTGCAACTGCACATGCTTTTTGGAGAAATGTCCTCTGGTCTGATGAAACAAAAATAGAACTGTTTTGCCATAATGACCATCGTTATGTTTGGAGGAAAAAGGGGGAGGCTTGCAAGCAGAAGAACACCATCCCAACCGTGAAGCACGGGGGTGGCAGCATCATGTTATGGGTGTGGTTTGCTGCAGGAGGGACTGGTGCACTTCCCAAAATAGATGGCATCATGAGGAAGGGAAATTATGTGGATATATTGAAGCAACATCTCAAGACATCAGTCAGGAAGTTAAAGCTTGGTCGCAAATGGGTCTTCCAAATGGACAATGACCCCAAGCATACTTCCACAGTTGTGGCAAATGGCTTAAGGACATCAAAGTCAAGGTATTGGAGTGGCCATCACAAAGCCCTGACCTCAATCCTATAGAAGATTTGTGGGCAGAACTGAAAAAGTGTATGCGTGCAAGGAGGCCTACAAACCTGACTCGGTTACACCAGCTCTGTCAGGAGGAATGGGCCAAAATTCACCCAACTTATTGTGGGAAGCTTGTGGAAGGCTACCTGAAACGTTTGACCCAAGTTAAACAATTTAAAGGCAATGCTACCAAATACTAATTCAGTGTATATAAAATTCTGACCCACTGGGAATGTGATGAAAGAAATAAAAGCTGAAATAAATAATTCTCTCTACTATTATTCTGACATTTCACATTCTTAAAGTAAAGTCGTGATCCTAACTGATCTAAAACATCGAATTTTTACTAAGATGAAATGTGAGGCATTGTGAAAAACTGAGTTTAAATGTATTTGGCTAAGGTGCATGTAAACTTCCGACTTCAACTGTAGATGAATGGACATGATAAAGGGCTATATTTTTTCTGAATAAAATATGGGCCAGTTTGGGTCGCAGTTGTAGGCCTATGCACATTTTTTTGTTTTGTTAAATTGACAGTCCCCGAAATCGGGTGCTAGAATGACTTAAAAAAAGATGTGTATGTTTACATTGGCCTATTTTATTGCTTTCCCACTGACACTACTACATGAATAAAATATTGTCCTCTTGCTGGATTGATGACTAAAGCCATAGCGAAACAGTGCAAAACGCCTGTCAGCTCGTCTGGTGTTAAAACAAACATATTAGGTTATGTCTGGCCTGCAAATTCCTTGTGTTTTTTCAATATGGCACATGCGCTGATTGAGTTTGACATCCCCTGTTTTAAAAGTACAAATTCAACATCTTTTATACAAGATTTGTCTATGTTGAAATTTGGTTACCATAATCCTGTGGTTGAAATTTCATCCTTAAAGCAACAGTTTACTTTGATGACTTTTTTTTCAAATCCAGTGTATTTTCCACATTCCATGTCAGAATACATTGACAAATTACATTGAAACAATGTTGAATCAAGCAATTTGTGCCCAGTCATGTCATGTGAAATTTAGTGTGACACAAATTGTTGTCTGTAGCCTAGCCTAAAACTAGCTTTCAAATTTCCCCTTAAAATACATTTTCTAAATCTGGAAATGTCTACACAAAGTTGATCTTTGTTTCCATCATCTAATCACTATGCAATGTACTATAGCCACAGCGCCCTGGCATTAGAAAGATAATATAGCATTCAGTCTTTATCTCCAGTCATTTAGGTCAGGATGAGGGAAACTACAGGGCTTATGACCGATGACCAACACATTTCCTGTAGAACTCTTGTGGTAGCATACCTCTGCAATGGGTCTTGATTAGGATACTTTACACACAAAATGTGCAAGTCAAATGTGTGTACAAGACTCGCCTCAGATCTTTCGATGATGCACCCACCTCTCTCTCCCTCTTTCTCTCTCTCTGTATTTCTCTCTCTATTTCTTTATTTCTCTCTCACACTCTTTCTTTCAATTCAAAGGGCTTTATTGCATTGGAAACATATGTTTACATTGCCAAAGCAAATGGAATAGACAATAAACAAAATGAAATAAACAAGGGAAACATTAGTAAACGTTACACTCACAAAAGTTTTAAAATAATATAGACATTTGAAATGTTATATTAAGTATAAAAGGGAAAATAAATAAACAGATAAATATAGGTTGTATAACGGGCCACAAATCTTGCTGCTGTGATGGCACACTGCAGTATTTAGCCTAACAGATATGGGAGTTTATCAATGTCTGATTTGTTTTCAAATTCTTTGTGGGTCTGTGTGATCTGTGGGAAATATGTGTCTCCAATGTGGTCATACATTTGGCAGGAGGTTAGGAAGTGTAGCTCAGTTTCCACCTTTTGTGGGCAGTGGGCACATTGCCTGTCATCTCTCGAGAGCCAGGTCTGCCAATGGCGGCCTCTCTCAATAGAAAGGCTATGCTTACTGAGTCTGTAGTAGAGGTTGACCGATTTGGATTTTTCAACACCGATACTGATTGTTGGAAGACAAAAAAAAGCCGATACCAATTAATCAGCCAATTTTTTTTTTTTTTATATATACTTATATTTATTTATTTGTAATAATGACAATTACAACAATACTGAATGAACAATCAACCATTTTATTTTAACTTAATATAATACATAAATAAAATCTATTTAGTCTCAAGTAAATAATGAAACATGTTCAATTTGGTTTAAATAATGCAAAAACACAGTGTTGGAGAAGAAAGTAAAAGTGCAATATGTGCCATGTAAAAAAAGCTAATGTTTAAGTTCCTTGCTCAGAACATGAGAACATATGAAAGCTGGTGGTTCAATATTCCCAGTTCTTCAAAATTCCCAGTTAAGATGTTTTAGGTTGTAGTTATGGGAATTATGACGCGTCGACTATTTCTCTCTATACCATTTGTATTTCATATACCTTTGACTATTGGCTGTTCTTATAGGCACTTTTTTTTCAGTATTGCCAGTCTAATCTCAGGAGTTTATAGGCTTGAAGTCATAAACAGCGCTGTGCTTCAAGCATTGCTAAGAGCTGCTGGTAAACGCAGTAAAGTGCTGCTTGAATGAATGCTTACGAGCTTGCTGCTGCCTACCACCGCTCAGTCAGACTGCTCTATCAAATATCAAATCATAGACTTAATTATAATAAACACACATAAATACCAGCCTTAGACATTAATAATGGTCAAATCCGGAAACTATCATTTCGAAAACAAAACATTTATTCTTTCAGTGAAACACGGAACCATTCCGTATTTTATCAAACGGTGGCCACCCTATGTCTAAATATTGCTGTTACATTGCACAACCTTCAATGTTATCTCATAATTATGTAAAATTCTGGCAAATTTAATTACGGTCTTTGTTAGGAAGAAACACAGTTCGCTATGAGCCAGGCGGTCCAAACTGTTGCATACACCCTGACTCTGCTTGCTCTGAACTCAAGAGAAGTGACACAATTTCCCTAGTTAATATTGCCCGCTAACATGCATTTATTTTAACTAAATATGCAGGTTTAAAAAAATATACTTCTGTGTATTGATTTTAAGAAAGGCATTGATGTTTATGGTTAGGTACATTTGTGCAACGAATGTGCTTTTTTGCGAATGCGCTTTTTTAAATCATCACCCGTTTGGCGAAGTTGAAGTAGGCTGTGATTCGACGATAAATGAACAGGCACCACATTGATTATTTGCAACGCAGGACAAGCTAGTTAACCTAGTAATATCATCAACCATGTGTAGTTAACTAGTGATTAGGTGAAGATTGATTGTTTTTTATAAGATATCTTTAATGCTGGCTAGCAACTTACCTTGGCTCCTTTTGACGCTGCACTCGTGTAACAGGTGGTCAGCCTGCCACGCTGTTTCCTCGTGGAATGCAATGTAATCGGCATCCAAAAAGGCCAATTACCGATTGTTATGAAAACTTGAAATCGGCCCTGATTAATCAGTCAAACTCTAGTCTGTACATAGTCAATGACTTTATAAATTTAGGGTCAGTCACAGTGGTCAGGTATTCTGACACTGTATGCTCTCTGTTTAGGACCAGAGAGCATTCCAATGTGCTCTGTTTTTTGGTTGATTCTTTCCAGTCTGTCAAATAGTTATCTTTTTGATTTCTCATAATTGGGTTGGGTCTAAATGTGTTTCTGTCCTGCGGCTCTGGCCGTCTGAGGGGACTCTTCTCGAGGTTAATCTCTCTGCAGGTGAGGGCTTTGTGGTGGACTGTGTGGGCACCACTTCCTTTTAGGTGGCTGTAGATTTGAACAGATCTTTTCTGGATGTTGATAACTAGCAGGTATAGTCATAATTCTGCTCTGCATTGTTTGGGGTTTTGCGTTGTAAATAAAGTATATTTTAGCAGAATTCTGCATGCAGAGTCTCAATTGGGTGTTTGTCCCATTTTGTGTCCCACTTTTCTCTCTCTCTCTGGCTATGTGTATCTCTTGTTATGTTATTAGGATGACAAGAAAGTAGTAGCTGGCCACCTGAAAGTAGTAGCTGGCCACCGAAAGTAGTAGCTGGCCACCGGAGTAGCTGGCCACCTGCCAGCTACTCCGATGCTCAAACTGATTGAGTAGTTCTGTCATATGAATGGACCTGTGTTGCTAGTAGACATTATGATCAACTCAGCTACTCTTTCATCCACAAAGTCTTTAGAAGGAGTGCGGAGGCAGACCAATATTTGTTATGAAGACAGTTTGTGCCAGTATGTAGATGTTGTGTGTTGATGCAAATGAGACACCTCAAGGCCCCATCACGTGCAGCAGGAATCTCATTATTAGGGGATTTTTCATGTAAGGAATTAATTAACCTCCCACCACATTAATTCAAGAATGCTGTCAGTCTTTAATGAAACCAGGGCTTATTTCAGTGTTATTTTCTTTTAATGAAGGAATAAAATGGGAAATGATTTGATTTGATTACTCATCAATATAATTTAGCCAAACGGTAACCATAAGATTGTACAGTATAATAGTCCACATTTCTTGTTGACCTTCCGTTTGAATATTATGCTAATTTAACCACAAGTTACACAAAGAAACATTGGCATCATTTGTCGTATTTTGATAAAATCAGGACATTTCTTTATCAAATGTTACTTTTGAGAGCATGACTAGGCCTATTTTTTGTCCTATGACACACTTCTCTTGCCAGTTCACGCACTTGACATTTGTGCTACGATGATGGGATATCTGAAGGTGTCTCCGTGCGTGCGTTCCATGCCTGTTAAATTGATGAAACCCAGTGGTGCGCAAAACGCTCGTGTTTCAGCAAGCAGGTGGCAGCGGTACTCTGTCCTGCAACCCTTTGTCCAGTCGTACCTACTGTAATGTCAACCCAAGTCACCTGTCCGTCTGCTGGCTGTTGCGTTGACCTCGGTCAAATTACACACTGGGCACAGATGTCAGTTCAACGTCTAGTTTTGATTTACATTTGGTTGAGTTGTCAACTAATGTGAATCCAACTTGAAATCAACAACCAAAAAATCCCCATGTCATTGGATTTAGGTTAAAAGTTGGGTGAAAACACTAAATGTTGATTAATTTTACGTTGATACATTTTTGCAAATACAATTACTTTTCCATGTTGATTCAACGTCATCACATAGATTTTTGAGGTTGAAATGACATGGAAACAACGTTGATTCAAGCAGTTTTTGCTCAGTGGGTAAAACATTGCCTTGTTAATTATTAACATCAGCAAAATTGGGCATCATAATTCAGTTGTTTGCTGGGCTATTTCAGTTATTCATTAAGTCCATTTTTCTGTTAGTTTCTGTACTCTTACTCTAGTCTATTTGAAGATGGGAAATTAAACCATAGAAAAACATGTGCAGCGCCTTCAGAAAGTATTCACCCCTTTTGACTTAAAAAAAACCCCAATTGTTACAAGGTGGGATTAAAATGTATTTAATTTACGTTTTTTTGTCAACAAGCTACACAAAATACTTGAATGTTGTCTTTTTGTCAAGGCTAACATTTGTAAAAAAAAAATATATATATATATATATATATATATATATAAAAAATACTCATATTTTGATTACATAAGTATTCAAACCCCTTGAGTCAATACATGTTAGAATCACCTTTGGCAATGATTACAGCTGTGAGTCTTTCTGGGTAAATCTCGAAGAGCTTTGCACACCTGGATTGTACAATATTTGCAGATTATGCTTTTTTTAATTCTTCAAGCTCTGCGAAGTTGGTTGTTGAACAATGCTAGAAATATTTTAGATTTTCAAGCAGATTTAAGTCAAAACTGTAACTAGGACACTCAGGAACATTCAATGTCTTCTTGGTAAACAACTCCAGTGTATATTTGGCCTTGTTTTAGGTTATTGTTCTGCTGAAAGGTGAATTTGTCTCCCTGTGTCTGTTGGAAAGCAGACTGAACCAGGTTTTCCTCAAGGATGTTTCTTGTGCTTAGCTCTATTCCATTTATTTTTATGACAAACATACCCATAACATGATGCAGCCACCACCATTCTTGAAGAGTGGTACCCAGTGATATGTTGTGTTGGATTTGTATTCAAGACATAAATTACATTTCTTTGACACATTTTTTTGTTGTTGTTTTATTGCGAACAGGATGCATGTTTTGGAATATTTGTATTCTGTACAGGCATCCTTCTTTTCACTCTGTCATTTAGGTTAGTATTGTGGAGTAACTACTACGTTGTTGATCTATCCTCAGTTTTCTCCTATCACAGTTATTAAACTCTAACTGTTTTAAAGTCACCATGGTGAAATCCGGCAACATAGTTAGGAAGGACGCCTGTATCTTTGTAGTGACTGGGTGTATTGATACACCATCTAAAGTGTAATTAATAACTTCACCACCCTCAAAGGGATATTCAAAGTCTGCTTTTTTTTGTTTTATCCATCTACCAATAGGTGCCCTTCTTTGTGAGGCATTGGAAAACCTCCCTGGTCTTGGTGGTTGAACCTGTGTTTGAAATTTGCTGCTCGAGTGAGGGACCTTACAGATGTGTGGCGTAAAGAGATGAGGTAGTCATTCAAAAATCATGTTAAAGACAATTATTGCACACAGAGTCCATGCAAATTATTATGCGACTTGTTAAGCAAATCTTTTCTCCTTAATGTATACGGCATTAGCATCAAATAGCCCCCGCGATATGCAACTTTTCAGGGAAGTTAGGAACCAATATACACATGCAGTTAGGAAAGCAAAGGCTAGCTTTTTCAAACAGAAATTTGCATCCTGCAGCACAAACTCCAAAAAGTTCTGGGACACTGTAAAGTCCATGGAGAGTAAGAGCACCTCCTCCCAGCTGCCCACTGCACTGAGGCTAGGAAACACTGTCACCACCGATAAATCCACAATAATTGAGAATTTCTATAAGCATTTTTCTACGGCTGGCCATGCTTTCCACCTGGCCACACCTACCCTAGTCAACAGCCCTGCACCCCCCCACAGCAACTTGCCCAAGCCTCCCCCATTTCTCCACCCAAATCCAGATAGCTGATGTTCTGAAAGAGCTGCAAAATCTGGACCCCTACAAATCAGCAGGGCTAGACAACCTGGACCCTCTCTTTCTAAAATTATGAGCCAAAATTGTTGCAACCCCTATTACTAGCCTGTTCAACCTCTTTCGTATCGTCTGAGATCCACAAAGATTGGAAAGCTGCCGCGGTCATCTCCCTCTTCAAAGTGGGAGACACTCTAGACCCAAACTGCTACAGAGCTATATCTATCCTACCCTGCCTTTCTAAGGTCTTCGAAAGCCAAGTTAACAAACAGATCACCGACCATTTCGAATCCCACCGTACCTTCTCCGCTATGCAATCTGGTTTCCGAGCTGGTCATGGGTGCACCTCAGCCACGCTCAAGGTCTTAAACGATATCATAGCCGCCATCGATAAGAGACAATACTGTGCAGCTGTATTCATCGACCTGGCCAAGGCTTTCGACTCTGTCAATCACCACATTCTTATCGGCAAACTCAACAGCCTTGGTTTCTCAAATGACTGCCTCGCCTGGTTCACCAACTTCTTCTCAGACAGAGTTCAGTGTGTCAAATCGGGGGGCTTGTTGTCCGGACCTCTCGCAGTCTATGGGGGTGCCACAGGGTTCAATTCTCGGGCCAACTCTTTTCTCTGTATATATCAATGATGTCGCTCTTGCTGCTGGTGAGTCTCTGATCCACCTCTACGCAGACGACACCATTCTGTATACTTCTGGCCCTTTTTTGGACACTGTGTTAACTAACCTCCAGACGAGCTTCAATGCCATACAACTCTCCTTCCGTGGCCTCCCAACTGCTCTTAAATGCAAGTAAAACTAAACACATGCTCTTCAACCGATCGCTGCCCGCACCTACTCGCCCGTCCAGCATCACTACTTTGGACGGTCCTGACTTAGAATATGTTGACAACTACAAATACCTAGGTGTCTGGTTAGACTATAAACTCTCCTTCCAGACTCACATTAATCATCTCCAATCCAAAATTAAATCTAGAATCAGCTTCCTATTTCGCAACAAGGCCTCCTTCACTCATGCTGCCAAACATACCCTCGTAAATCTGACTATCCTGCCGATCCTTGACTTCGGCGATGTCATTTACAAAATAGCTTCCAACACTCTACTCAGCAAATTGGATGTAGTCTATCACAGTGCCATCCGTTTTGTCACCAACGCCCCATATACTACCCACCACTGCGACCTGTATGCTCTCGTTGGCTGGCCCTCGCTTCATATTCGTCGCCAAACCCACTGGCTACAGGTCATCTATAAGTCTTTGCTAGGTAAAGCCCCGCCTTATCTCAGCTCACTGGTCACCATAGCAGCACCCACCCGTAGCACGTGCTCCAGCAGGTATATTTCAATGGTCACCCCCAAAGCCAATTCCTCCTTTGGCCACCTTTCCTTCCAGTTCTCTGCTGCCAATGACTGGAACGAATTGCAAAAATCACTGAAGCTGGAGACTCATATCTCCCTCACTAACTTTAAGCACCAGCTGTCAGAGCAGCTCACAGACCACTGCACCTGTACATAGCCCATCTGTAAATAGCCCATCCAACTACCTCATCCCCATACTGTTATTTATTGTTTTGCTCCTTTGCGCCCCAGTATCTCTACTTGCACATTCATCTTCTGCACATCTATCACTCCAGTGTTTAATTGCTAAATTGTAATTATTTTGCCACTGTGGCCTATTTATTGCCTTACCTCCCTTATCTTTCCTCATTTGCACAGACTGTATATAGACTTTTTTTCTCTATTGTGTTATTGACTGTATGTTTGTTTATTCCATGTGTAACTCTGTGTTGTTGTATGTGTCACACTGCTTTGCTTTATCTTGGCCAGGTTGCAGTTGTAACTAGCCTACCTGGTTAAATAAAGTTGAAATAAATAAAATAAAAGGCTTGCCATAACAAAAGGGACGTTTCAGCTTTTCATTTTTAATACATTTTGAATACATTTCAATACATTTCAACAATATTCAACTTTGGTATTGTGTGTTGGCCAGTGATGCAAAATCTCAATTTAATCCATTTTAAATGCAGGCTGTAACACAACAAAATGTGGAAAAGGTCAAGGGGTATGAATAGTTTCTGAAGGCACTGTAGGCCTAGACACTGTAAGAAGTAACAATGTTTCTGTCTAATGAAGGATGCTTCTGTAGCTAGTAGCTTCCTCTCAGACCCAGCATTAAGCAGAGGGAGAGAGGGAGGTGTCTCTGCGGCGGCCTTTCTCAATAGCAAGGCTATGCTCACGGAGTTTGTACATAGTCAAAGCTTTCCTTACGTTTGGGTCAGTTACAGTGTTGTGTACTCCCTGTTTAGGGTCAAATAGCATTCTTGTTTGCTCAGTTTTTTTGTTAATTCTTTCCAATGTGTCAAGTAATTATCTTTTTGTTTTCTCATGATTTGGTTGGGTATAATTGTGTTGCTGTGCTGGGGCTCTGTGGGGTGTGTTTGTGAACAGAGCCCCAGGACCAGCTTGCTTAGGGGACACTTCTCCAGGTTCATCTCTCTGTAGGTGATGGCTTTGTTATGGAAGGTTTTGGAATCGCTTCCTTTTAGGTGGTTGTAGAATTTAACGGCTCTTTTCTGGATTTTGATAATTAGCGGGTATCGGCCTAATTCTGCTCTGCATGCATTATTTGGTGTTCTACGTTGTACAAGGAGGATATTTTTGCAGAGTCTCAATTTGGTGTTTGTCCCATTTTTTTGTGAATTCTTGGTTGGTAAGTGGACCCCAGACCTCACAACCATGAAGGGCAATGGGTTATATAACTGATTCAACAATTTTTAACCAGATCCTAATTGGTATGTCGAATTATATGTTCCTTTTGATGGCATAGAATGCCCTTCTTGCCTTGTCTCTCAGATCGTTCACAGCTTTGTGGAAGTTACCTGTTGCGCTGATGTTTAGGCCAAGGTATGTATAGTTTTTTGTGTGCTCTAGGGCAACGGTGTCTAGATGGAATTTGTAGTCCTGGCGACTGGACCTTTTTTGGAACACCATTGTTTTGGTCTTACTGAGTTTTACTGTCAGGGCCCAGGTCTGGGAGAATCTGTGCTGAAGATCTATCTATCTATATCTATCTATATATATATATGAATCCAATTGAATTTGGAGTCACACTCAAAATTAAAGTGGAAAACCACACTACAGGCTGATCCAACTTTGATGTAATGTCCTTAAAACAAGTGAAAATGAGGCTCAGTAGTGTGTGTGGCCTCCACGTGCCTGTATGACCTTCCTACAACGCCTGGGCATGCTCCTGATGAGGTGGCGGATGGTCTCCTGAGAGATCTCCTCCCAGACCTGGACTAAAGCATCCGCTAACTCCTGGACAGTCTGTGGTGCAACGTGGCGTTGGTGGATGGAGCGAGACATGATGTCCCAGATGTGCTCAATTGGATTCAGGTCTGGGGAACGGGCGGGCCAGTCCATAGCATCAATGCCTTCCTCTTGCAGGAGCTGCTGACACACTCTAGCCACATGAGGTCTAGCATTGTCTTGCATTAGGAGGAACCCAGGGCCAACCGCACCAGCATATGGTCTCACAAGGGGTCTGAGGATCTCATCTCGGCACCTAATGGCAGTCAGGCTACCTCTGGCGAGCAAATGCCATCCCACACCATGACTGACCCACCGCCAAACTAGTCATGCTGGAGGATGTTGCAGGCAGCAGAAAGTTCTCCACGGCGTCTCCAGACTCTGTCACGTCTGTCACATGTGCTCAGTGTGAACCTGCTTTCATCTGTGAAGAGCACAGGGCGCCAGTGGCGAATTTGCCAATCTTGGTGTTCTCTGGCAAATGCCAAACGTCCTGCACGGTGTTGGGCTGTAAGCACAACCCCCACCTGTGGACGTCGGGCCCTCATACCACCCTCATGGAGTCTGTTTCTGACCGTTTGAGCAGACACATGCACATTTGTGGCCTGCTGGAGGTCATTTTGCAGGGCTCTGGCAGTGCTCTTCCTGCTCCTCCTTGCACAAAGGCGGAGGTAGCGGTCCTGCTGCTGGGTTGTTGCCCTCCTACGGCCTCCTCCACGTCTCCTGATGTACTGGCCTGTCTCCTGGTAGCGCCTCCATGCTCTGGACACTACGCTGACAGACACAGCAAACCTTCTTGCCACAGCGCGCATTGATGTGCCATCCTGGATGAGCTGCACTACCTGAGCCACTTGTGTGGGTTGTAGACTCCGTCTCATGCTACCACTAGAGTGAAAGCACCGCCAGCATTCAAAAGTGACCAAAACATCAGCCAGGAAGCATAGGAACTGAGAAGTGGTCTGTGGTTACCACCTGCAGAACCACTCCTTTATTGGGGGTGTCTTGCTAATTGCCTATAATTTCCACCTGTTGTCTATTCCATTTGCACAACAGCATGTGATATTTATTGTCAATCAGTGTTGCTTCCTAAGTGGACAGTTTGATTTCACAGAAGTGTGATTGACTTGGAGTTACATTGTGTTGTTTAAGTGTTCCCTTTATTTTTTTGAGCAGTATATATATATCATGAAAAGGAGGGAGGTGTGGAGCAGTGTTACCCAGCTGTTGGGGTTCAAACACTTGGCGCGCCCCGTGACGCTGCATGCCGTGTGGAAGTTAGCTAGCTAGTGTATGCTCTGGAATATCCAGGCACTGGCAGTGGAGACACTACTCACTTTCAGGACACCCAAGAAAAAGGAACATGTTGGCCTGATTAGAGCTGTTACGGGGACCATATTACCGCCACACCGGCGGTTACGAGTCATGACCGCAGTCAAATTCCACGTGACCATTTAGTCACGGTAATTATGCTTCTCCAAAACTGAGCTCTGATGCTGCTGATGGTCATTAGTAGCCTACCAAACTTGCTAAGTGCCTGGTACTCAGCACTCTATTGTCCCGCTACTGAGGATAATAGCAGATGATATTGCCACTCCTATTTGCCACATCTTCAATTTAAGCCTACTAGAGAGCGTGTGCCCTCAGGCCTGGAGGGAAGCTAAAGTCATTCTGCTACCCAAGAATAGTAAAGCCCCTTTTACTGGCTCAAATAGCCGACCAATCAGCCTGTTACCAACCCTAAGTAAACTTCTGGAAAAAATGGTGTTTGACCAGATACAATGCTATTTTGCAGTAAACAAATTGACAACAGAATTTCACCATGCTTATAGGGAAGGACACTCAACAAGCACAGCACATACATAAAATGACTGATGATTGGCTGAGAGAAATTGTTGATAAAATGATTGTGGAGGCTGTCTTGTTATACTTCAGTGCAGCTTTTGACAATATTGATCATAGTATACTGCTGGAAAAACTTGTGTTATGGCTTTACACCCCCTGCTATAATGTGGATAAAGAGTTACTTGTCTAAAAGAACACAGAGGGTGTTCTTTAATGGAAGCTTATCAAATATAATCCGGTTAGAATCAGGAATTCCCCAAGGTAGCTGTTTAGGCCCCTTGCTTTTTTCCTAACGACATGCCAATGACTTTGAGTAAAGCCAGAGTTTCTATGTATGCGGATGACTCAACACTATACACGTCAGCCTCTACAACGACTGAAATGACTGCAACACTCAACAAAGAGCTGCAGTTAGTTTCAGAGTGGGTGGCAAGGAATAAGTTAGCCCTAAATATTTCTAAAACTAAAAGCATTGTATTTGGAACAAAACACTCACTAAACCCTAAACCTCAACTAAATCATCTAATAAATAATGTGGAAATTGAGCAAGTTGAGATGACTAAACTGCTTGGAGTAACACTAGATTGTAAACTGTCATGGTCAAAACATATTGATGCAGTAGTAGCTAAGATGGGGGAGAAGTCTGTCTATAATTAAGCAATGCTCTGCCTTCTTAACAACACTATCAACAAAGCAGGTCCTACAGGCCCCAGTTTTGTCGCACCTTGACTACTGTTCAGTCATGTGGTCAGGTGCCACAAAAAAGGACTTAGGAAAATTGCAATTGGCTCAGAACAGGGCAGCATGGCTGGCCCTTGGATGTACACAGAGAGCTAATATTAATAATATGCATGTCAATCTCTCCTGGCTGAAAGTGGAGGAGAGATTGACTTCATCACTACTTTTATTTATGAGAGGTATTGACATGTTGAATGCACCGAGCTGTCTGTCTAAACTACTGGCACACAGCTCGGACACCCCTGCATACCCCACAAGAGGTCTCTTCACAGTCCCCAAGTCCAGAACAGACTATGGGAGGCACACAGTACTACATAGAGCCATGACTACATGGAACTCTATTCCGCATCAAGTAACTGACGCAAGCAGTAAAATTAGATTTAAAAAACAGATAAAAAAAACACCTTATGGAACAGCGGGGACTGTGAAGCAACACAAACATTGGCACAGACACATGCATGCACACACCACACACATACGATAACATACGCACTATACATACACATGGATTTAGTAATGTAGATATGTGGTAGTGGTGGAGAAGGGGCTTGAGGGCACACAGTGTGTTGTGAAATCTGTTTATGTATTGTAATGTTTTAAAATTGTATAAACTGCCTTAATTTTGCTGGACCTCAGGAAGAGTAGCTGCTGCCATTTATTATGGGGATCCATAATAAATACAAATACAAATAATCACTCTGACATCAATGCAATCAAATCACAAAACTTAATGAAAGCCTATGACCTCATGTTGAGCAACATTTTTGTAGGCTATGCAAGTTAACAGAGTTTTGATGGCCTCTGTTAAAAAGAGGAGGATCCCATCGGCTTTCTAGAGGCTAGGCCTACAATATTTATTTCTCAATTTTCCTAATATTAAGCACATTGCTTCACTTTTCAACAGGGGTATAGCCTACCTGGCTGGCATGAAAATGAACCATGGGAAAAGTGTCCTCCATTCGCTATTTAAGTGCTTAGATGCATGCCAATTTTTTTGTACATTTTTTTTGTTAGTGTAGGTGATGTCGGGTCCGGGTGCCACTAGTGGAGCAACCGTGGATGCCTCAGCTGCCTCGTCAGGCTTCCATACCTCAGCCGGCTCGTCAGGTTTACAAGACCAGGTTGCCCTGTCAAGCGTCCGTTGCCGACTATACCGAGGATGCCTCAGCTAGCTCGTCAAGCTCCCATGCCTCAGCTGGCTCATCAAGTTCTCAAGACTCGGTTGCCTCAGCAGGCTCCCCATGCCTCAGCCGGCTCGTCAGGTTCCCGTGCCTCAGCTGGCTCATCAAGTTCTCAAGACTCGGTTGGCTCAGCAGGCTCCCCATGCCTCAGCCGGCTCGTCAGGTTCCTGCACCTCAACCGGCTCGTCAGGTTCCCACGCCTCAGCAGAAGCGATCGGCCCGCTCCTGGTCCCCGGGATCGTCCCTCTGGTCGGCGTCCTGCGCCTGGAGCCACGTGTCAGGGAGGGTTTCCTGTCACCTATACTCCCTGTCCGGCGCTCGAGGTCGTCAGGCCGCTCATTTCTATGCACACCTGTCACCATCATCATGCGCATCAGCACCTCATCAGACTCACCTGGACTCAATCACCTGCCTGATTACCTTCCCTATATGTGTCACTCCCTTTGGTTCTTTCCCAAGGCGTTATTGACTCTGTGTTCGATGTCTGTATTTATTTATTAAATACACTCCCTGTACTTCCTTCCCGACTCCCAGCGTCATTGTTACAGAACCATAGGATAGCATTTAGCATGTTTTCCTCTTAGGGGAGCCAGCCACTGTCTAGATCTACCATATTGACTGAATGTGAGCAATGAAGGAAAACAAAGATCCAAATGAGCACCTTGATTGAGTTCAAGTTCATCTCCACAAACAAAGTTCAGATGCATCATAGCCAGTCTAGATGTCTGAGCAGCTGTGGTTATTTGGCTGGATCTCTCACTGGTTCTTGGTAGTTTGGGTTGTATGATGATGATGTGTGCGTTTAAGAGTTTTCCTCTATCTTTCTTTTGTATAAATAGATGTCATCTGGTACTGTGGTTGTTTTGATGTGTAGAGAGCTCATACAGAGAGCAGAGACATGGTAGACAGTTGCTGAGTCACTCCATATGATGAGTCTGGTTGTGGCTTGTGCTGCTAGCGATGCCTAGTCAGGGTCTGAACTCTGAAGTTCCTCTAATGTACTCTCAAGCATGAGTCACACAGACAGTATAAAACATTTACAGTAGCACGGCATACTGAAGCCCATAGCCCGATCAAGCTCACTTCACTGCTTTAACACCCAACAGAATAGATGAAGATCACTGTTAAGTTTACATTAGATGCGCCTACGTTACAGAAGAATTACAGAAAGTCTGACCCTTTTTCTAACGTACTTTGCTTTCTTTATTGCGTCCTCTCCCGAGTCCTCTCAAATGAAACTGTGGACAACTCAACGTTTCTCTATCTCTCCCATAAAATCAATAAGATCTCTTGCGAATAAGCTAAGGCTACACTTTCTGAAAGCGGATATTTGAAGTGGATTTCAGCCGGGTTTACCACAGACAGTTCCAGAATGTCTACCATCTCACATTCTTCATAGAGCCAGGCAGTCACCATGCTGCTCGAGGGACACGTTACCTGCACAGGAGGTTGGTGGTACCTTAATTGGGGAGAACGGGCTCGTGGTAATAGCTGGAGCGGTTGAGTGGAATGGTATCAAATACATCAAACACATGGTTTCTAGTAGAGGTCGACCGATTAATCGGAATGGTTGATTAATTAGGGCCGATTTCAAGTTTTCATAACAATCGGTAATCAGTATTTTTGGCCACCGATTTGACGTTTTTTTATTTTTTTATTTTTTTTTATTTTTTACACCTTTATTTAACTAGGCAAGTCAGATTAAGAACACATTCTTATTTACAATGACGGCCTAGAAACGGGGGTTAACTGCCTTGTTCAGGGGGGATTCGTTTTTGCAACCTTCGGTTACCAGTCCAACACTAACCACCTGCCTTACATTGCACTCCACAAGGATTAACAGGCTGACAACCTGTAACGCGAAGGTAGCAAGAAGCAAAGGTAAGTTGCTAGCTAGCATTAAACTTATCTTATAAAAAAACAATCAATCTTAACATAATCACTAGTTAACTACACATGGTTGATGATATTACTAGTTTATCTAACGTGTCCTGCGTTGCATATGATCGATGCGGTGCCTGTTAATTTTCATTGAATCACAGCCTACTTCGACAAACGGGTGTTGATTTAACAAGCGCATTTGCGCAAAAAGTACTGTCGTTGCACCAATGTACCTAACCATAAACATCAATGCCTAACAGGAATATTTAGACTTAGTCACCCGTTAGATAAAATACGGAACGGTTCCGTATGTCACTGAAAGAAAAAAACTTTTGTTTTCGAGGTGATAGTTTCCAGATTCGACCATATTAATGACCCAAGGCTCGTATTTCTGTGTTTATTAAATTATAATTAAGTCTATGATTTGATAGAGCAGTCTGACTGAGCGGTGGTAGGCAGCAGCAGGCTCGTAAGCATTCATTCAAACAGCCCTTCACTGTGCTTCAAGCATTGTGCTGTTTATGACTTCAACCTGGGTGGGTATAATTTGTGGAACTTTCCAACAGGAATCTATTACAAAAACTTCGTAAATAACAAGGTTTCCAAAAAACAACGCATACAAAGTTGTATAGCGGCAGAATAAGATACCGGGTAGGGAGTGGTCTATTTCATTGCGTTTTTCACTCATCACGTTTATTCCGAAAAATGTCTGTCCTCACATGTCTGTTTGCCTATGGACAAACATTAAGAATAAGCTACGTGGTGAGTTGATGCCTATTCGGCAGCTAGTTAGCTAGGTTTGTATGCGTTGCTACTTTGTATGCGTTGTTGGTTGGCAACCTTTTACTTTACGTTTTTTGGAACAGATTCCTGTTGGAACGTTCCACAAATTATACCCACCCCTTCAAGCCTATCAACTCCCAAGATGAGGCTGGTGTAACCGATGTGAAATGGCTAGCTAGTTAGCCGGGTGCATGCTAATAGCGTTTCAAACGTCACTCGCTCTGAGACATGGAGTAGTTTTTTCCCTTCCTCTGCATGGGTAACGCTGCTTTGAGGGTGGCTGTTGTCGATGTGTTCCTGGTTTGAGCCCAGGTAGGAGCGAGGAGAGGGATGGAAGCTATACTGTTACACTGGCAATACTAAAGTGCCTATAAGAACATCCAATAGTCAAAGGTATATGAAATACATATCGTATAGAGAGAAATAGTCCTATAATTCCTATAATAATATAATAACTACAACCTAAAACTTCTTACCTGGGAATATTGAAGACTCCTGTTAAAAGGAACCACTAGCTTTCATATGTTCCCATGTTCTGAGCAAGGCACTTAAACATTAGCTTTCTTACATGGCACATATTGCACTTTTACTTTCTTCTCCAACACTTTGTTTTGCATTATTTAAACCAAATTGAACATGTTTCATTATTTATTTGAGGCTAAATTGATTTTATTGATGTATTATATTAACTTAAAATAAGTGTTCATTCAGTATTGTTGTAAGTGTCATTATATATTTTTTTTAAATAATCGGCCGATTAATTGGTATCGCCCTTTTTGGCCATCCAATAATTGGTATCGACGTTGAAAAATCATAATCGGTCGACCTCTAGTTTCTAGGTGTTTGATGCTGTTCCATTCTGCTCTGTTCCGGATATTATTATGAGCCCTTCTCCCCTCAGCAGCTTCCTGTTGGTTACCTGCCATGAGTTCACCTCAGTGTAAACAAAACCTGATACTCACACACTCACAGTATTCCTCCAGAAGGTTCATGTTGACAATCTACTTTCTTCAAGATACCATCTCAGTTACCATTAGGAGACCAGCTCAACTCAG
The DNA here is from genome assembly GCF_901001165.1 of Salmo trutta. Classification (NCBI taxonomy): domain Eukaryota; kingdom Metazoa; phylum Chordata; class Actinopteri; order Salmoniformes; family Salmonidae; genus Salmo; species Salmo trutta. The sequence goes on from NC_042973.1 coordinate 41,488,707, forward strand.
CTGTCTGATCTGCCTAGTAGTCTAACTGTGATGACATACAGTACACCTCTCGTCTGATTGCAGGGTAATACAGATTTCTGGTTCTCAAAGTTCCCTGATTCAACATCACAAGCCTCTGTTTGGACTTTAAGCGCGATTCTAATGGAAAATTTATAGAACACGTTTTAGAATATAAACTAGGCAAACTGATACAGCTCTTTGGAACCCGATTTGAAGGCCCACAACTATGAATTATTCAAAGTGTTGTAGCGTGGCACCCATGGCTTCCCGGCAGCTCACACACAGATCCTGCCCCGGAACACAAGCACACGCACACATATACACACAAAACACACGTCACACACACGTGTATTAGACTGTGACTTGTGTTATCATGGCAGTTCCCAATTAAATCGTGCATGATGCTTAAGTTACGCAAGAAGCAAATTACGGAATAAAGGTCGTTGGCACTCTCTAGCACTCTCTAGTCTGGCAAGTTAGTCAGAAGCATACTCATTGCATCAGCGAAGACATATTGTCCATTACAGCACTTCAGTGCCCAACAAAACCCCACTCTACAAAATGACTAGAATTAGTCCTTGTAGGTTTGTGATGGCTTTTGAATAAAATATACAATTGCTTGTGATGAGGGAGAATAGGGACATACGAAGGTCAACCACCAGAAAATGTTATGGTAACTAGCTAGTTGTTCCTACTAGTGTAGCTCACTTTGGATCCTTAAACTAGAATGACCTGAGGTTGTTACTATGGAACATATGGACCCCATATATCCTCATCCACACACAACATTAATTAGGCTATACAAACAAAATGTATTATCATACACACAAATGAAATTATAGTACACCATCACAAAATGTGCACTGTGAGATTGCCTAACCCGTTTATTCACTGCTGTGGATCACGCTAAAGCTGTTCCATGAGGGTTCTGCGGATAACTTTTTTGTCATTGTTGTGTGCATCCAGTCACACTGGACTGTAACAGTGTTCTGTGGTTCTGAATAGATTTTTCCATTTTACAGCCACTTTGGCAAATGGTACTGCATTAGTTAGACTAGTGATTAGCCTGATGCCTAAGGCACTGTAGTGATTTTGTAGAAGTGCACAAACACAATGTCGCAGCCTATAAGTGGTATTGTACATTTTATGTAACGTTGTTGGTTGGAGTCTTTTTGCACATATACTGGCCTACTCAAATTAGCCTATCAGGCTTAAGTTGACGTTTTAGTGTGGATTTCATTACTTTTATTACGTTACAGCTGCTAGTTAGTTACCTGTCTAAAATTGTAGCATAGTCCTAATCAGTAATGTAACTTTTGGATTACTAAAACTCAGTAACATAATCTGATTACTTTTGGATTACTTTCCCCTTAAGAGGCATTAGAAGAAGACAAAAAGGATCCATCAAACCCATTTGGTGTGTCGTCATAGTGGTCTCTGACATGTGGTCAGACTCACTCAGCTGGAACAAACTTAAACTTGCACCTTTTTACCGATACTGAATTGAATGTCATTGAGAAAACAGAAAGGTGTCATAATGTATTTTTTTCTCAGCACACATCCTTTCTGAATTTAAAAGTAATCCAAGAAGTAATCATTTCATTTTTCAAAAGTATCTGTAATCTGATTACAATATTGTTTGCTGGTAAAGTAACTGATTACAGTCACAGTTTTTTTGTAGTCAGATTATATGTAATTGGTTAGGCCTACTCCCCAACCCTGACCACGACAGATGAAGAATAGGCCTCAATTTTGTACCTTTAGCATCCAATAATAATCCCATAACCTTTGCTCCAGAGGTGAGGATCAGGTTAGGCCCATATGGAGCCATCCGATGATAAATGGTAATCCTATATTATGTCCTTTGGACCATTCATGATTTCTCATTAATTTGTATGTTATTTATTGACAGCCACAGATCAATGTTTATTCTATGGAGAAAAGTAGCCTACCAATTAAGGCTAAAGAGCCTGGCAGAACATATTTGAGTCCTATTGATGTGATGTAGGAAATGTCTATAATTATATGCCTGTGTGGAAATACCCATACCCCCACAGCTTTTCCCCTTTGAGTCACTAGGCTAAATCGGTTGACTTTATCCAGTGTTGTTTGATTTGATCCTGCAATTTTGTTCAACATTTATAGCCTACTTTGTTCTCTGAAGAGTGATGGATGGCTTCCTTCCTGGTCATTTCCAAAGGTTGTTGTTGCCAAAACTCACTGAGCAAGAAAATGAAATGAAAAAGCTTCACTGTATATCAACAACAAGTCTTCAATGCGAATGAGATCATATTGATCTCTTAGTCAATTTGAAGAGCACACTATTTTCCACAGTGCTTTATTTCAGTGCAGTCTTAGTTAGGCTACTCAGTTTTCTACAGATAACTTATCTGATCTATAATTTGCCATTATCAATGTTCATGTTTGATGTTGTTTATTTTTCAGTAGACTGTTCTTCGTTGGATCCCACCGTGTTGGATAAGTTTCAGGAAGAAGCATCAAGCTGGACTGAATCACCCTCAGCCTTATTCGTTTCACACACTGAGGCCTCTGAGCACCCAGACGACACTACAACTACAGCTCTCCCTTCACCTGGTCACCTACCACCTGAATCTACACTAACACTTACTCAATGGGGTATTTCAGCTTCTCAAAACTCCAAATCATTGACTTCTAGAGATCCCCTCCCCATTGGTCCAGACCCTCTCTTCACTCCCACTTTAAGCTCCTCAGAGCCTATGGTTGGCCTTCAGCAACAACCTAAAGGCCCTACCAGACTCTCAAGGGATCTGAAGCTCTATGGTCCTAACTCAACCATGGCAATTTTCTCTCCAACCCTTGTTACAGTACCACAACAGAAACCTCTCGGACCACAGTCCACCAAATCCTCAACACCCTTGAACTTCTCTACAGCCACCAGTTGGACTACATTGGTACAGTTCATTGTCCCAAACTCTAATGAGAGAGCTCCAGATGAACCTCCATTATTATCCCCCAGCAACCAGCAAGACACATCAAAACAGACAACTCCTGCATTTATGACATCACTTCCTGTTGGACCCCTCGACCAGCCTAGACTGCCTGTTGACGATCTGGTAGATGTAGAAGCCATGTCAGACCAAGCCAGGCCAGAGTCTAAACCTAATCCAGACATGTCCCAGAGCTTAGGCGATCTCTTGCTGGATCCCAAACTGCCCCTTGATCCCTCAAGTAGGTTAATCTATCTGGATCACCTTCGCCCCAGCAGTGAGCTCATGCAGAAGGATGATGCTGCTCAAGATATCCACATGCTCCCGAAACCATCACCTGAGATGCAGCTGGCTCCCAGCTACGTGCCTTTTCTGAACCCTCACACCACGTCCTCCTCGTCCGAGCCCACCATGGTCCCTCCTGAGGACTTCTTCCCCACCAACACCATGGTGGTGGATTGGGGCTCTGGAGACTACCCGGAGACCGCGTCCTACATGGGCTTGGAAAGGGACGACTTCTCCCTGGTCACCAACCTGCCCACGGACATGTACGACCTGGAGGACTCCAACGCGGAAAGCTACGACACCTCATTCCCCTCCAGGGTCGGCGTGTCCTTCTCCTCGATGCGTCACATGACGTCTTCACCTAGTCTCACAACAGCGGCTTACAGCTCTAGCGTTGGAAGTGTGGCCCCCACGTCCGTTCCTCTCTCCATCCATCCCTCTCCCAGTCACACCACGCTAGCCTCAACACAAATACCAACACCTCAAGGTGATATACCAGGAGGTTCAGATGTTGACTGGAAAGATACCTTTATGGTTGAACCAACAGACCTTCTCCTACCAGACATGAACAGCCTGGAGTACTACACCATCCAGCTGACCAAGGATGACTCAGAAGAACACAGGGGCACTAATGTGACCACCACCTCCAGGCATTTCTCCCTGATGTCCATCAGCACCACGCACATCGTGGCCACCAGCACCTTCACTGTGGACCTCAGCCACATGCTCACAGCCTTCTATGGAGTGGATGGGGTGGAGGTCCAGCCTTCTGACAACACTACCTGGATCGAAGAGTCCTCCGCTGATATCTCCAGCTCAGAGCCTCTGAATACGACCACAGCAGACACTACGGAGATGACTCCGCTGAATGTCTCAGTGCCGTTCCTGGAGGCTTCAGTAGCGCCAACCCCCTCCATGGACCTCTCGTCCTCCCTGTGGGGTGTCACTGGTCAGGTGTCCGGTGAATGGACGAGCCCTGTGGCCACCTCCAGTGTCGGACTGGACAACAGCTCTGTCTTAGTGTCAGTGCAGCCTAGTGCTACTGCCTCGGAGACAGACATCCTGTGGTACATCTCTCCCTCCGCCACAGAGACGGCCCTCCTCAGCACCTCTCTCGTAACTCCTGTGGTGACCACCTCTATCGCCTTCTCCCCATTTCCCGGCCAGACAGAATTACCCCCCAATGTCACCTCAGGCCCGACAGAACCAGCCACCAATGTCACCACCATCCCCCCGGTGTCAGTCATGGCTGACCAAGGCGTTGATACTGATAGTCCTGTCACAGCGGTGACCAACGACAGCCAGACTACAGTTAGCGGTGTAGACATCTCCACAACTGATCCTGCCACCACTACTACTACCATCATCACCACTGAGGCCTCTACAACCACCGCTCCTGCCACCACCACTACCACCACCCTCCTAACTAATACCAAGAGCCTGCCTACAACCATAGGTCGCCAGTACCTCTGTAACGTCACCAAGCCTGTGTACTTTGTTAAAGTCGGTAAGTTGTATTACCTCTTTGTCGTGTTAACATACTTTTTCAATGTTACTAAGATATAATCAACAACTCTGTCTTATTCTTTCCCCTTTTAGTATGAAAGTCATGGTTTGTGATGTAATGTTTTGATAATATTGTCCACTAAATGAATCTATAACAGCATTTATCAATGAGAGATGAGATAATGTGAGATAATGATCTGATAATGAGATTTACTACCTGTGTGTGCTTCCATCTTCCTATGCAGATTTTCCGGCTGGGGCCACTGTTGGATATGCCAAATCCCAAGTCCGAGATGTCCTGAAGACTGAATTCAATAAGTCAGTTGAACTGCAGGTACATTATTATGCAGCATGGGGCATTTTTTTATTGGGGTTTATTCTTCACTTCAATACTTTTGGCAGACTCCGAGCGGGCTGTCATGTGCCTTTTACTGAGGAGTGGCTGCCGTCTGGCCACTCTACCATAAAAGCCTGATTGTTGGAGTGCTGCAGAGATGGTTGTACTTCTGGAAGGTTCTCCCATCTCCACAGAGGACCTTTGGAGCTCTGTTAGCGTGACCATCGGGTTCTTGGTCACCTCCCTGACCAAGGCCCTTCTCCCCCGATTGCTCAGTTTGGCCGGGCGGTCAGCTCTAGGAAGAGTCTCGGTGGTTCCAAACTTCTTCCATTTAAGAATGATGGAGGCCACTGTGTTTTGAAGGGCTTTCAATGCTGCAGAATTTTTTGGCTACCGTTCCCCAGATCTATGCCTCGACACAATCTTGTCTCGGAACTCTACGGACAATTCCTTCAACCTCATGGCTTGGATTTTGCACTGACAACCAATATATAGACAGCTGTGTGCCTTTCCAAATCATGTCCAATCAATTGAATTTACCACAGGTGGCCTCCAATCAAGTTGTAGAAACATCTCAAGGATGCTCAATGGAAACAGGTCACCTGAGCTCAATTTCGAGTCTCATAGCAAACGGTCTGAATACTTATGTAAATAAGGTATTTCTGTTTTTAATCTTTAATACATTTGTAAAAATGTTTAAAACCCTGTTTTCACTTTGTCGTTATGGGGTATTGTGTGTAGTTTGCTGAGGAAATAGTTTTATTTAGTCAATCAATTTTAGAATAAGGCTGTAATGTAACAAAATGTGGAAAAAGTCAAGGGGTCTTAATTCTTTCCGAAGGCACTGTATATAAATGAGCCCATAATCTCGGTCTGACATGACAGCTAGGGCTAACCTCAAAGTGCTGGCGCTGTTGTTAGCTTTACATTAGAAAGCGCAGGCTCCCTAAGAAACCGCCTAACAGCTGCAACATGCTCTGAGTTTAATCAAGCGATAGGGAGCTGCAGCAGTGAGTATGAGGCTGTTGTGTTGTGTAATGGCCCAAGTCATGTGTGTGGGGGTATAGGGATGGGACGCACCAGGAAGGACAGCCCACTTCCTGTGGACTCTTAATCTCCAGGCTCTTTGAAAAAAAAAACACACTAATGACTAACTGCACACCCAACACTTCATGGCCCAGCAGAGAGGCAGTGACCTTAAGACACTGTCTCTACCTTTTAACGGTTTAAATGCTGTACAGTGCAAAAGGAGACGGTAGTGTGCATACACATACAGTACCTCGTAGTTCATGGTGCCAGAACTGAATAAGAGATATTCAGCTGCACTTGGCGGATGGTAGAAGTTGAAAGTAAGACAAAAAGAAAGACTGAGTTGAATTGAAAGAATACATCTAAACATTAAAATAACTCTTGCTAGGAAGAGAAATGATAATTGTGTATTTTTCTGTGTCTTGGTAAAGGTTGCTAAGAATCCTCCAGACTTCGTGTTCCGGGCAGTGTCTGGTTCTGTGGTGTACACGGCCATATCAGTCATCAACGCCCTGCTCCAGTCAAGTCGACACTTCCTGTCCATCTCACACTACTGGAAGGTACCAGACCACCAATACCAGGTCCACTCAGGTAAGAGCACTTTTTGGTACCGAACTATACAAGCTCCTTTTCAAATGAAGATTGGAATAGTGCATTCCCAGTATGTACTATGTTGTTAGTGTGTGTCTGAATGTAGACTTAACTCTTCTCTTCTGTTTCCCATCCAGTGCTGCAGTTTGTGCCCAGGCACATTGACGTGCGCGTCTGCAACTTCAGCGAGCGCATTGAGAAAGGCCTGACCATGGCGTACGCCGAAGTGCGTCGGCGCTCGCAGGAGTCCACAAACTTCACTGTGGATGTAAGTGGAGACTGACTGGATACAGTGTAGCACTTCAGTCAACTAGAACAGAGTAGAGCTTCTTCTAATGCTCTGTTTTCATTAGCAGTCACTTACTCCTTCCAGGGTTTTCAACCCTAGAGCCCAACGCCTTGGCACTGATCGTCTGGAATCATCCCTAATCGCAACCCATTTCTGTCAGGAACCCTTAGCTCACACGTGTTATTTCTAAAGACCACTGGCCGTGTACTTTAGCTATGCTCTTACTGCTAGAGCTCGATAAGAGCAGCGTCTGCTGAAATAAGTCTGGAAGTGGAAAGGAAAAGAGAGAAAAGCTCTGATTTTCCAAGAGGCCAAGAAAGGCCAAGAAATTAGAAAGTTAGAAACAAATTTGGTTACTGTGTGCAAATGCAGTACCTAGGCCCCGCAAACTAAACTCTGGACCCTGAAGCCAGTTCCACTGCTTGTTTTAATTTTTCTCCTCTAATCAAGGACTGATTTAGACCTGGGCGCAATGAATTATCAGGTATAACAGAAAACCAGCAGGATCAGTACCATGTAGGGTAAGAGTTGAATACCCCTGGCCTAGACTGCAGTCTTAATTGGCGGTGCTTGTTTGCTGACTTCGAACATAGACTGGGACTGCCTCTAACGATTGTTGCACCAGCAGTACACAGATTGCAGCTGCAGTGGCTTGCTTCGGATTGGAGAGAGAAAGAGAGGCAGGAGCTGCTTGACTTTTAAATTACAATTGTTAAAGCTTGTGAAGCAACAGGGAGTAATGGTTGAAATGTATGGTTGCGTGACTGTGTGCTGCAATAACACAACCTAAGTGTTGGTCTCAGTCTCCAGCACACAAGTCTTTACATCAGTGGCCACTTATTCAAGACCAAAATTACCAGCTTTGGTTTATTGAATCAGGTTTGATTCAATAAAGGTTGTCCACTATTAAAGTATTCAGATGCTTGAGAAAGTGCTTATTTCGCTGTTCGAGTTTGCCGTTCTTGAATGTAGCAAACCAAAAGGGTATGGAATATTTTCAGACATACAGTTGAAGTCGGAAGTTTACATACACCTTAGCCAAGTACATTTAAACTCAGTTTTTCACAATTACTGACATTTAGTAAACATCCTAGTAAAAATGTCCTGTCTTAGGTCAGTTAGGATCACCACTTTATTTTAAGAAGGTGAAATTTCAGGATAATAGTAGAGAATGATTTATTTCAGCTTTTATTTCTTTCATCACATTCCCAGTGGGTCAGACGTTTACATACACTCAATTAGTATTTGGTAGCATTGCCTTTAAATTGTTTAACTTGGGTCAAACATTTCAGGTAGCTTTCCACAAGCTTCCCACAATAAGTTGGGTGAATTTTGGCCCATTCCTCCTGACGGAGCTGGTGCAACTGAGTCAGGTTTGCTTGCACACACTTTTTCAGTTCTGCCCACACATTTTCTATAGGATTGAGGTCAGGGCTTTGTGATGGCCACTCCAATACCTTGATTTTGTTGTCCTTAAGCCATTTTCCACAACTTTGGAAGTATGCTGGGGGTCATTGTTCATTTGGAAGACCCATTTGTGACCAAGCTTTAACTTCCTGACAGATGTCTTGAGATGTTGCTTCAATATATCCACATAATTTTTTTTCCTCATGATGCCATCTATTTTGTGAAGTGCCAATCTCTCCGGCAGCAAAGCACCCCCACAACATGATGCTGCCAATCCCGTGTTTCACGGTTGGGATGGTGTTCTTCGGCTTGCAAGCCTCCCCCTTTTTCCTCCAAACATATCGTTGGTCATTATGGCCAAACAGTTCTATTTTTGTTTCATCAGACCAGAGGACATTTCTCCAAAAAGTACTATATTTGTCCCCATGTGCAGTTGCAAACCGTAGTCTGGCTTTTTTATGGCGGTTTTGGAGCAGTGGCTTCTTCCTTGCTGAGCGGCCTTTCAAGTTATGTCGATATAGGATTTGCTTTACTGTGGATATAGATACTTTTGTACCTGTTTCCTCCAGCATCTTCACAATGTCCTTTGCTGTTGTTCTGGGATTGATTTGCACTTTTCGCACCAAAGTACGTTTATCTCTAGGAGACAGAACACGTCTCCTTCCTGAGTGGTATGATGGCTGCGTGGTCCCATGCTGTTTATACTTGCGTACTATTGTTTGTACAGATGAACGTGGTACCTTCAGGCATTTGGAAATTGCTCCCAAGGGTGAACCAGACTTGTGGAGGTCTAAAAGTTTTGTTCTGGGGTCTTGGCTGATTTCTTTTGATTTTCCCATGATGTCAAGCAAAGAGGCACTGAGTTTGAAGGTAGGCCTTGAAATACGTCCACAGGTACAGCTCCAATTGACTCAAATGATGTCAATTAGCCTATCAGAAGCTTCTAATGCCATGACATAATTATCTGTGATTTTCCAAGCTGTTTAAAGGCACAGTCAACTTAGTGTATGTAAACTTCTGACCCACTGGAATTGTGATACAGTGAATTATAAGTGAAATAATCTGTCTGTAAACAATTGTTGGAAAAATTACTTGTGTCATGCACAAAGTAGATGTCCTAACTGACTTCAAAACTATAGTTTGTGAACAAGAAATGTGTGGAGTGGTTGAAAAATGAGTTTTAATGACTCCAACCTAAGTGTATGTAAACTTCTGACTTCAACTGTAGGGTTCATACTCAGTAAATTAACGGATTAGACTGGATATTCAATTCATATCTGGAGAATACCATTTTAATTATTCCTGGTCATTTAATTTTCAATTCCCTTTCTATTTCAATTCCGCAAATGAAATGAGATCAAACTGACCCAAGCTCTTCTGCTGTATATTCACACTGGTTGAGTCAACATTGTTTCCATGTCATTTCACTCAAATTACGTTAAAGGGTAACTCTCAACCCCAATTTCAGCCTTTGCCCAACCTCTTCAAATATAAAAAAATATATAAAAAATGCATTCAGGTGAGAAGTTGTGGGTGGGGGGAATTGCCCATATATAGAGTCCTTTAGGTGCCTTATTGCAAACTCCAAGCGGGCTGTCATGTGCCTTTTACTGAGGAGTGGCTTCCGTCAGACCAGTCTACCATAAAGGCCTGATTGGTGGAGTGCTGCAAGAATGGTTGTCCTTCTGGAAGGTTCTCCCATCTCCACAGAGGAACTCTTCAGCTCTCTCAGAGTGACAATCGGGTTCTTGGTCACCTCCCTGACCAAGGCCCTTCTCCTCCAATTGCTCAGTTTGGCCGGGGCGGCCAGCTCTTGGTGGTTCCAAACAAACTTCATTTACGGATGGTGGAGGCCACTGTGGTCTTGGGGACCTTCAATGCTGTAGAAATGTTTTTCTACCCTTCTCCAGATCTGTGCCTCGACACAATCCTGTCTCAGCGCTCTCCGGACAATTCCTTTGACCTCATGGCTTGGTGTTTGCTCTGACATGCACTGTCAACTGTGGGACCTTATATAGACAGGTGTGTGCCTTTCCAAATCATGTCCAATCAATTTAATTTAACACAGGTGGACTCCAATCAAGTCTCTAATTTCAGTCTCATAGCAAAGGCTCTGAATACTTAGTCAGTTCCATAAATATTTGGACATTGACCAAGTTATTCTTAATTTAGCTGTCTACCACAGTATATTGGAGTTGAATGAATTCAATAAAGTGTAGACTTTAAGCTTTAATTTTAGGGTATTTACATCCAAATCGTGTGAACGGTACAGCACTTTTTATATTTGGTCCCCCCCTTTTTAATAACCTCTTAAGGATCGGACCCATTTTTTAAATTTTCGCCTAAAATGACATACCCAAATATAACTGCCTGTAGCTCAGGGCCTGAAGCAAGGATATGCATATTATTGATGCCATTTGAATGGAAACTCTTTGAAGTTTGTGGAAATTTGAAATGAATGTTGGGGAATATAACACATTAGATCTGGTAAAAGATGCCAGGCCTTTACTGCAGCTGCCTTCAGCAAGTGATATGCATGCTCAATTGGATTCTGGTCAGGTGATTGACTTGGCCATTGCAGAACATTCCACTTCTTTGCCTTAAAAAAGTATTGGGTTGCTTTCACAGTATGCTTCGGTCATTGTCCATCTGCACTGTGAAGCACCGTCCAATGAGTTTTTAAGCATTTGGCTCAATTTGAGCAGATAATATAGCCCTAAACACTTCAAAATCCATCATGCTGCTTTTGTCAGCAGTCACACCATCAATATATACAAGGGAACCAGCTCCATTGGCAGCCATACATGCCCACGCCATAACTCTACCTCCACCATGCTTCACAGATGAGGTGGTATGCTTCGGATTATGAGCAGTTCTTCTCCATACTCTTATCTTCCCATCATTCTGGTACAAGTTGATCTTTGTCTCATCTGTCCATAGGATGCTGTTCCAGAACTGTACAGGCTTTTTTAGATGTTTTTTGGCAAACTCTAATCTGGTCTTCCTGTTTTTGAGGCTTACCAATGGTTTACATCTTGTGGTAAACCGTCAGTATTTACTCTGGTGAAGTCTTCTCTTCATTGTTGACTTTGACCCAGATACACCTACCTCCTGGAGGGTGTTATTGATCTGGCCAACTGTTGTAAAGGGGATTTTCTTCACCAGGGAAAGAATTCTTCTGTCATCCACCACAGTTGTTTTCTGTGGTCTTCTGGGCCGTTTGGTGTTCGTAAGCTCACCAGTGTGTTCTTTCTTTTTAAGAATGTATGAAATAGTTGATTTGGCCACACCTAATGTTTTTGCTGTCTCTCTGATGGGTTTGTTTTGATTTGTCAGCCTAATGATGGCTTGCTTCACTGGCAGTGACAGCTCTTGGGACTTCATATTGAGGGTTAACAGCAACAGATTCCAAATGCAAATGTCACACTTGAAATCAAGTCTTGACCTTTTATCTGCTTACTTGTAAATTAACTAATGAGGGAATAACACAAACCTGGCCATGGAACAGCTGTGCAGCCAATTGTCCAATTACTTTTGGTCCTTTAATTTATGATTATATTACTTTGTCCAATTACTATTGAGTCCCTAAAATTGGGGGGCTATGTATAAAAATGGTTGTAATTCCTACACGGTTCATACAATCATTTTGACAAAACCCTTAAATTAAAGATGAAAGTCTACACTTATCTTGATTCCTTTCAAATCCATTGTGGTGGCGTACAGAGACAAAATTATGCAAATTGTGTCACTGTCCTAATATTTATGAACCTGACTGTATGTAAATAAGGTATTTCTGTTTTTTATTTTTAATAAATTAGCAAACATTTCGAAAAACCTGTTTTCGCTTTGTCATTATGGGGTATTGTGTGTAGATTGATAAGATAAAAAAAACTGCATTATTCTAAAATGTTTTTATCTAACAAAATGTGGAAAAAGTCAAGGGGTCTGAATACTTTCCAAATGCACTGTAGATGTGTTTGAAACCATAAGCAAAAACCTTGCATTTTGTGTAACATCAGTAGTCTAGTCAAGGAAGCATCATGCAAAATATATTGTCACGCTCCCCTTACCAAGACCAATGCCAAATAAGGCATGCTGTCACCTGTTTTTATAGTGAGCCTTGATGTGGTACTGTACCTCCCAGCACATCTAGTAGTACCCTCCCTTAAGATGATGTAGAGGCACTTTCTCAAGGTGCGTCTACATCACAATTTAAATGGTGGAGTTGAACCGCTAGGGGTAAAAAGAGCTAGATTTACTTCCAAAAGACCAACATATATTACTTTTGCAACGAACTGTCAAAATGAAGACCAGAATTGACGTGTTTCACTATAACTAAGCCTAAAACATCTGTTTTTTGTAAAACCAATGATACATTTACATCTTTGCAATTTGCCACACACAACCCACTGGGCAAACATCACACTGCAGTGTATGCTCACATGGTTTATTGGTGACAAGGTTTGTTGTGCAGAGTCTCTTTTTACCATTTACTGAACTTTTGATATCCATCCCTAGCTCAAAGACGTGTGGATATGTCATATTTTCCTAGATTGTGAACATCACCATGAACCAGCCAAGTAGTCAGCAGAGGGAGCCGGTGGACGTGACCTTTGCGGTGCGTGGGGCCATCGGCTACCTGAAGGGGTCAGAGGTCAGCAACCACCTGAGGCTGCTCAACATGGTGGAATTCAGCTACTACCTGGGCTTCCCCGTGCTGCAGATCGCCGAGCGTGAGTCTATTATCATAGTCTAATGGATTGGGATTTTATGCCAAACGCCACTCCTGGGAAGTTCACTTGGGGAAAAATAAATGTATTCTAGTCAAATGTATTCTATTAGTCAATCTGCTTCACCTTCTATACACCTATTTTAACCTCAATAGAGAGTATTTTCAGGTTGTCTGTACTTGTCTGGTTTCCCTCTGTTCTTTCCCAATAGCTTTCCACTACCCGGAGTTGAACACCACCCAGTTGCTTCGCTCATCTTGGGTTAGAACAGGTATGCTTCACATTTGCCAACACCTCTGACATTAGGTCAGCATTTCCCAAACTCGGTCCTGGGGACCTCAAGGGGTGCATGTTTTGGTTGTTGGAATTATTTGTTCATTATTTGAATCTGCTAGGACAAAAACCAAAACGTGTACCTCTTGTGGTCCCCAGGACTGACTTTGGGAAACGCTCCTTTAAGTATTCCATCCAATCTAAATCTCAACTGCAGCAAGAGGATGGATTGAAAGACATACACATGCAGGGCCTATGTTCTGGCTGTGTGTTGGTTCTGTATTTCCTGTCCTGTGAGTGATATCATAACTCTCTGTTTCCTGTCCTTGACCAGTGTTGCTGGGTGTGCTGGATCAGGGGGTGGATGAGCGGACCTTCCAGGCCAAGATGGAACGTCGTGTGGCCCTCCTGCTAGGAGAAGTGCTGGGGGCGGCCAGGCGCACCAAGAGGGCCACCAGCGTGGCTAACCACAGTGTTCAGGTAACCGCATCGGAGCGACCATACCGATCAAATTCTAATTTGGACCTTGAAGCCAGTTCCACTGCTTTTTTCAATGTTCCCTCTAATCAGGGACTGAATTACACCTGGGACACCAGGTAAGTGCAATTCATTATCAGGTAGAACAGGAAACCAGCAGTACTCCGGACCTCATAGGGTAAGTTTTGAATACCCCTGCACTATACTATACACAGGTAGTTGTGTGTGTACAGTTTATCTGAGGTAAGGGTGACTGAGTGTGTACTACACTCTTTGAAAAAAGGATTCTTCAGCTATCCCCATAGAAGAACCCTTTTGGGTTCCAGGTAGAACCCTTTTTGGTTTCAGTTAGAACGCCCTGTGGAAAGGGTTCTACCTGGAACCCAAAAGGGTTCTCCTATGGGGATAGCTGAAGAATCCTTTTATGTTCGAGGTAACACCTTTTTTTCTAAAAGTGTACTGCTACTCAGAGCCATTTATACAGAATAAGTCATAAACACACACCCACACACACATCTACATGTGTCCATGCACACACACACACACACACACACACACACACACACACACACACACACACACACACACACACCATGCATTACATTTGAGAATCAAATGACAGTTCTCTCGTGTTGTGCTTTACCATAGCTGTAAGTACAGCAAGTACAGCTCTCCCCCTGTGTTAATAGCCCCTAGTCTAGGCTGCCCTAGGTACTGTGTTACTGAAGAGAGTAAGTCTGGGTCGTGTGTGATCTGACACAGAAAAACAACCTGTGTTCCCTCAGCCAGCCTCTAATCCACATCCAGTCCCCAAGTTTATTAGAGTGGAATGATGAACAGTGTGTGGCCCCACCTGAACCACCCCCTTCCAAAACACACACACACACACACACACACACACCTCCTGGGTTTATAATAACTCCAGCTGCCAGGCAGAGAGAGAATTAATAATTGATCTGCTATTAGCGACTGGTGCACACAGCAGTCGAGTAACGGGTCTTGAAAGAAAGACAATTTGACTTGGTGGTTGGTCTTTGAGTGGCTGGCACTGTGATGAATACTGTAGGTGGGGTTGCCATGGATACCCCGGCCTATCCTGTCCCCTGAATGTTGTTAAGAGGGAGTAGAGCAGGTGCTGTGGAGCGCCACAAAAGGCAGAGCTTGATTAGTAAAGCAGTGGTGCTCTGTGTAGAAAAGACTACAAGGCCTTGATAATGAGTCTCACTGTTCCGGCTCATAGAGAGCTCACCACAAGGAATAATATCCACTGAATTAGTAGGAAGGAAGCTTTTACCAGTTGATGTGACTAACACTGTACTAGTCCACTCTGTTTGCAACCACATACCCTTCTACAGAGTATTGCTACGTTATTATTGGGTAATGGGGAAAGAAAAGTAGAGGCAGAATAGAAACCACCTATTTCACATTTAAACCACTGGAAGCTAGTACCAGGCTTTGTCGCTGCAGAGCTACACGTTTTATTGCGTTACATTTTATTATGTTACTAAGTGGGATTAAAATGAATTTAATTGTACTTTTTTGGTTGACAATTTACAAAAAATACTCTATAATGTCGAAGAGGAAGAAAAGTGTAAATATAGTAGTTGGAAAAAGTATTCAGCTCCCTGAGTAAATACATTTTAGAAACACCTTTGGCAGCGATTACAGCTGTGAGTCTTCTTGGGTAAATCTATAAGAGCTGTGCACACCTGGATTGTACCATATTTGCCCATTATTCTTCTGAAAAAAAGGTCAGCTAAACACAAGGCTTTGCATTCAGGCCAAAAAGTGTATTCCTTGCTGTGTTTTTATTGCAGTATTACTTTAGTGCTTGTTGCATACAAAATACATGTTTTGGAATATTTTCATTCTTTATTTGTGTTCTTCTTTTCATTATTGTGGAGTCACTATAATGATGTTGATCCATCCTCAGTTTTCTCCCATCACAGTCATTGACCTCAGTAGCTGTTTTAAAATCCCCGATGGCCTCATGGTAACATCCGAGCAGTTTCCTTCCTGTCCTGCAGCTCAGTTCAAGGACAACTGTATCTTGATGTCTCTGGGTGGTTTAATACATAATCCACAGCATAATGAATAACTTGACCATACTTAAAGATTTATTCAATGTCTGATTTGTTATTGTAACCCATCTACCAATCACTGCCCTTTTTTTATGAGGCTTTCGAAAAGCTCACTGGTCTTTGTTATTTGAGTCTGTCTTTGAAATTCAATACTTGACGGAGGGACCATACAGATGTTATATGTATGGGGTTAGTCATTCAAAAATCATACATCTTCCTCCCTTCAGATTGTGACTACGACCAGGCTGGTGGGAGCGGAACACCCCCTGGAGATGGTGTACTTTGTGGAGGGTCCCAGCGGGGAGCGGCAGCCTGCAATCACTACAGCCAACATGCTGAACCGCCTTGACGTGCAGAGGGCAGCCATCATACTGGGATACAGAGTGGAGGGCATCCTGGCTACACGTGAGTTCCAGTCTGCCATAGCCTGGTCCCAGATCGCTTTATGCTGTTTTGCCAACTCCTATGGTCTTGACTATAGAATATCTATCTAATCTAATCTTTCTAATCTATCTAACCTAATATATCCAATCTATCTACATAATCTATGTAATCTAATCCATCTAATCCATATAATCTATCTAATCTATCTAATTTATCTAATATATCTAATCTATCTAATCTAATCTATCTAATCTAATCCATCTAATCTAATCCATCTAATCTATCTCATCTAATCCATCTAATCTAATCCATCTAATCTAATCCATCTAATCTAACCCATCTAATCCATCTAATCTATCTATCTAATCCATCTAATCTAATCTATCTAATCCATCTAATCTAACCCATCTAATCCATCTATCTAATCCATCTAATCCATCTAATCTAATCCATCTAATCTAACCTATCTAATCTATCTATCTAATATATCTAATCTAATCCATCTATTTTATCTATCTAATCTATTTTATCAATCTAATCTATTTTATCTATCTAATCTATTTTATCTATCCTATCTATCTTATTGATCTATTTTATCTATCTAATCTATCTATTTTATCTATCCTATCTATCTTATTGATCTATTTTATCTATCTAATCTATCTACAGTGAGGGAAAAAAGTATTTGATCCCCTGCTGATTTCGTACGTTTGCCCACTGACAAAGAAATGTTTATTCACCTCTTTCAACCGTCAGACCAGTCTACCATAACATGCTGCCTATGACCCCAAGAACACCATCCCCACCGTCAAACATGGAGGTGGAAACATTATGCTTTGAGGGTGTTTTTCTGCTAAGCGGACAGGACAACTTCACCACATCAAAGGGACAATGGACGGGGCCATGTACCGTCAAATCTTGGGTGAGAACCTCCTTCCCTCAGCCAGGGCATTGAAAATGGAACGTGGATGGGTATTCCAGCATGACAATGACCCAAAACACACAGCCAAGGCAACAAAGGAGTTGCTCAAGAAGAAGCACATTAAGGTCCTGGAGTGGCCTAGCCAGTCTCCAGACCTTAATCCCATAGAAAATCTGTGGAGGGAGCTGAAGGTTCGAGTTGCCAAACATCAGCCTCAACCTTAATGACTTGGAGAAGATCTGCAAAGAGGAGTGGGACAAAATCCCTCCTGAGATGTGTGCAAACCTGGTGGCCAACTACAAGAAACGTCTGACCTCTGTGATTGCCAACAAGGGTTTTGCCAACAAGTACTAAGTCATGTTTTGCAGAGGGGTCAAATACTTATTTCCCTCATTAAAATACAAATACATTTATAACATTTTTGACATGTGTTTTTCTGGATTTTTTTGTTGTTATTCTGTCTCTCACTGTTCAAATAAACCTGCCATTATAGACTGACCATTTCTTTGTCAGTGGGCAAACATACAAAATCAGCAGGGGATCAAATACTTTTTTCCCTCACTGTATATCCATGCACATATCCATGCATCAGTGCATTCATTGGCACAGAACGTGTTCATTAAGCTTTTGGAGCTCCTGATCATAGTACAGAAAATCTGCAAAATAAAAAAAGAATACTGATTAATTGCTTTCTCAGTATATGTTGACGTGTATTTATAGCAGTGTTTCAACTAATGACTTTATCCTATAGACTGTGTCAAATGCCTATCAACCTCATTATATACCCATGTTCGGGATGAAAGCCTAACACACGGTCAGAGCACCTCAGGGGACTTCTGCTCTTACGGCAGGCGAGGGTCTCCCAAGGGGTACGGCAAGCCTTAATTAAGCCTAATGAAGTCCCTTGGTTACAGCAGAAGAACCGACAGCCTAAAGATGTTGTGTGTGGAACACAGTGTGTACCATGCAGTGCATCTACTCTAGCTGTTTAGAAATTAACTTGGTGTGCTAGTTTGGATTTCAGATGGGGATATATAAACACAGACAGATGCACACACACACACATGTAATTGCACATACATGATGTACACACACTCTATAATATTCTATATCATGTTACGTGTTAAGTATGTCTCTATGGTCCTGTAGCTGTGGAGAAGGTGGCGGGCTACCCTCCCACGGACACGGAGAACACCAGCGTGTGGATCATCGTCGGCGTGGTGGTGCCGCTAGGCGTGGCCATCGTCATCATCTCCATCCTGTACTGGAAGCTGTGTCGCACCGACAAGCTGGAGTTCCAGCCCGACGCCATGACCACTGTCCAGCAGAGACAGAAGGTGATCAAAAACCTCATAGAAATAAAGAGACTGGAGGAGGAGGAGGGGAGGAGGAGGGACGATGTGCCAAGGAGCATGATCCTAGAGTTTATTCACCTCTTTCAACCTGCTGTCATGTCTGGGTGTGTTGGGTCTTACATGTTTATGTTGCCTGTCTCTTTGTCCATAGCCACGGTCTTATATGGCCCTACTCTACACAGGCTATGGGTTGTAGGGTTACTGTTTCAGTCTTTTCTGTTCTGAACATGTTCTCACTGTGTGTGTATGTGTATATATATATATATATCTGCAGCACCTCTGTGCGTAGTACATTGTACTGTTAGTTATCGCTGACACTGACAGCTATTCTTCCTCCTCTACCTTCACACACTACATGGAGAGAGATGTGTTATCAGCCAGTCGACTCCTCTGTGTCTCCACTGTTTGTGTTATACGGTTATCGCCCCTCTAAAGGACATATCTATATCTAGGCCTCTATATCTCCCTGACAGTGCACTCCTCTAATCCACTTCTGTTTCTCCATGTCTGTATGAGACACTACTTCCTTGTTATGATTGGAGGGCTGTAGTTCTCGCGATATAGGGTGGTTGTGGTAGTCTCAGGCTGGGTCTCTGGGGCGAATCCTACAACTTAAGTAGAATTCTTTTGGTGTCAATTGGAGACTAAGTGAAAATGTGACTTAAGTGGGAGTTTTGCCCCTGTGCTGATAGTACTACTACTCTATATTCCTATACAGTTTAGCCTATCTCCCTCCCCTGCTGTCCAGTGATCCAGTGTATTCATGGAAAGGATCACAGGCTCCCTATGTGGCAGCATCCCATGCATTAGAGAGGATCACAAGCTCCCTATGTGGCAGGCAGCCCGACAGTAATTGGCTCTCACTGCTGTAAGGCACAGCGGCTGTGTTCTTGCCCATGACTGCCCCCGCTGTACTGCAGCTCCACACAGCTCTGCAAGATCCCCCTGGCTGACAGCAACACACTCACACACATGCGCACACTCACATATACGCATGCACGCGCTCACACAGACACCCTGCATAATACACACTCATTGCTATCCAGACAGTTAGGATCTGCTCTGCCTACTGCTGCTGCTGCTGGGGGCTGTCTAATCTCTATCCTCTCACTCACTCACTCACACACACACACACACACATGTTGGCGGCTGTCTCTTGTATACTGTTAGGCCCTGCTATTATCAGTCTGTCTGGTCTGTCTGTGTAGTTATTAAGGGTTCATCCTGTCTCTCTGATGGATCAGTCTGTCTGGTCTGTCTGTGTAGTTATTAGGGTTCATCCTGTCTCTCTGATGGATCAGTCTGTCTGGTCTGTCTGTGTAGTTATTAGGGGTTATCCTGTCTCTCTGATGGATCAGTCTGTCTGGTCTGTCTGTGTTGTTATTAGGGTTATCCTATCTCTCTGATGGATCAGTCTGTCTGGTCTGTCTGTGTAGTTATTAGGGTTCATCCTGTCTCTCTGATGGATCAGTCTGTCTGGTCTGTCTGTGTAGTTATTAGGGTTCATCCTGTCTCTCTGATGGATCAGTCTGTCTGGTCTGTCTGTGTAGTTATTAGGGTTCATCCTGTCTCTCTGATGGATCAGTCTGTCTGGTCTGTCTGTGTAGTTATTAGGGTTCATCCTGTCTCTCTGATGGATCAGTCTGTCTGGTCTGTCTGTGTAGTTATTAAGGGTTATCCTGTCTCTCTGATGGATCAGTCTGTCTGGTCTGTCTGTGTAGTTATTAGGGTTATCCTGTCTCTCTGATGGATCAGTCTGTCTGGTCTGTCTGTGTAGTTATTAAGGGTTATCCTGTCTCTCTGATGGATCAGTCTGTCTGGTCTGTCTGTGTAGTTATTAAGGGTTCATCCTGTCTCTCTGATGGATCAGTCTGTCTGGTCTGTCTGTGTAGTTATTAGGGTTCATCCTGTCTCTCTGATGGATCAGTCTGTCTGGTCTGTCTGTGTAGTTATTAGGGTTCATCCTGTCTCTCTGATGGATCAGTCTGTCTGGTCTGTCTGTGTAGTTATTAGGGTTCATCCTGTCTCTCTGATGGATCAGTCTGTCTGGTCTGTCTGTGTAGTTATTAAGGGTTCATCCTGTCTCTCTGATGGATCAGTCTGTCTGGTCTGTCTGTGTAGTTATTAGGGTTCATCCTGTCTCTCTGATGGATCAGTCTGTCTGGTCTGTCTGTGTAGTTATTAGGGTTCATCCTGTCTCTCTGATGGATCAGTCTGTCTGGTCTGTCTGTGTAGTTATTAGGGTTCATCCTGTCTCTCTGATGGATCAGTCTGTCTGCCTTCTCTTCCTCCAACCTCTCCGTCCAACTGGGCCATTTGGCTCCAGGGCTGCTTGAGTGGGGCTAGGCAGCCGTACACTGATGATCAGACATCGTTCCCTACCTCTGCCCAACACCTCTATCCATCATCACATAACACATCCCCTCTTTCCACTTCTATTTCTCTTTCCTGTTTCTGTTCAGTCCACTCAATCACCGTTAAGGGAATCACCATTCAGGGAATCATCGTTCAGGGAATCAAGGTCTCCTCTTTCAATCAAGAGGCAAATAACCATTAGTGAGAGTGAGGAGGAAGAGGATGAGGAAGAAGATGAGGAAGAGGAAGAAGAAGAAGAAGAGGAGGAGGAGGAAGATGAGAAAAAGGGGAAGGTACAAAGTAGAAGCAAGTAGTTTGTAGAAGACCCTGAACAAAATAGGTTGTGTAGTGGACTTGGATCCATTGGTTGTTGTGAGCAGAGGATGGTAGCATATTGTCCCTGTACTAAAGGGGCAATGAAGTCCCATGGTAGTGAACACCCAGAGACCTTGTCAACTCATCACATGTATCGATCTCCATCCACTCCATCTGCTCAGGGGCCAAAGCTTCCTCCTCCCAAGCCAAAAACAAAGCCCACGCGGAAAGGTGAGAGCTATGAGGAAGAGGAGGAAGAGGAGGAGGAGGAAGAGAAAAAGGAGAAAGAGAAAACAGTGTTGAAAGGGAAGAAGGCAAAGCAGAAGGTACAATGTACTGTATAAAGAAAGTAGTCCTCTCCTTATTAGACGTGTTGACCTGTTTCCAGGCCTTAGAGAGCGATTGGTCAGACACACAGAGATGGTAACTAGTTTGGCCTAGTACTCATGTTTACGTATTATAATAAAACTAAGTCTTGTTTGAATACTTGGCTTCAATGTTTTTGATGCTTAACATTGTAGTTTTTGAAGTCTCATCCAAATAGGCCAAATATTGGATGGATACCATACTATAATGTACTGTATCAGTCTTTAGTAAGTACTGTAGTTCCCATTAGACTAGGCCAAGGTTTCAATATTTTTTTCTCTCTTTTGTTTTCTCCCGACATAGTGAATAGTGTGTGAGTAGAATCAGTAGCATAGCCTAGATCTCTGTGGGGTGGTGGTGTTTATACCTAGATATTCAGTTGTTGACTAGACCAATGGGTGCTTACTGCTTAGCCTGCCCGGTTTATCATACTGGAGAGATTTCCCTCTCAAAGACAAAAGCTTGGCGTAGCACCCTGTATTATATGCATATTCAACAGCGTTTAAGAAATATATTACCTTCAGCAGGGTTATCTTTTGATCAAGCCATCAATGTTTTGTGATTATTCGTGTCGCAAAAATGTTCGCTAACGTGTTAGCAATTAGCATGTTTGACATTTCAGTTGAAGTACTACTACTATCAGCTTTTTGATAAGAGGTTTAGCAAAAAAAAAACGGCCCGTATTATTGGCCCAGTTATTGGCCACCTTACTATTTTGTTCTATTACAAGACATATCCATTTAATTGTGTTAAAAAAAGAGACACCAACCTCGTATCCGAAGTGTTTACTAGATCGTTGGCTAACCTTCCAGTAAAAAAATACTTGCCTGTCAACTTTTGATTGCGCAGCCCGCTGCGCCCTCCTGTAGACTCTTAAAAATGGTTCTTCACCCACATCTTCTTCAGTGTTGTAACCAAATAATGTCTCATTATTTGTTTTACAAATGAATCTTATGTTTTGAGAAAGTAGATAACAGTTTAATACTAACATATAAATTAGTATGAATCATTTAGGTTAAAAAGTTGTATAGTAAATGATGTGTGGTTTGCTATACATTCAAATTTTACAATATACAGCATGTCCCACAAAATGTGTGTGTATATGTGTGTGTATATATATATATATATATATATATATATATATATATATATATATATACATACAGTTGAATTCGGAAGGTTACATACACCTTAGCCAAATACATTTAAACTCCGTTTTTCACAATTCCTGACATTTAATCCTAGTAAAAATTAGGTCAGTTAGGATCACCACTTTATTTTAAGAATGTGAAATGTCAGAATAATAGTAGAGAGAATGATTTATTTCAGCTTTTATTATTTTCATCACATTCCCAGTGGGTCAGAAGTTTACATACACTCAATTAGTATTTGGTAGCATTGCCTTTAAATTGTTTAACTTGGGTCAAACGTTTCGGGTAGCCTTCCACAAGCTTCCCACAATAAGTTGGGTGAATTTTGGCCCATTCCTACTGACGGAGCTGGTCAGGTTTGTAGGCCTGCTTGCTCGCACACACTTTTTCAGTTCTGCCCACAAAATTTCTATAGGCTTGAGGTCAGGGCTTTGTGATGGCCACTCCAATACCTTGAATTTGTTGTCCTTAAGCCATTTTGCCACAACTTTGGAAGTATGCTTGGGGTCATTGTCCATTTGGAAGACACATTTGCGACCAAGCTTTAACTTCCTGACGTCTTGAGATGTTGCTTCAATATAACCACATCATTTTCCTGCCTCGTGATGCCATCTATTTTGTGAAGTGCACCAGTCCCTCCTGCAGCAAAGCACCCCCACAACATGATGCTGCCAGCCCCATGCTTCACAGTTGGGATGGTGTTCTTCAGCTTTTTACATGACCTTTTATTTAACTAGGCAAGTCAGTTAAGAACCAGTTCTTATTTTCAATGATGGCCTAGGAACAGTGGGTTAACTGCCTTGTTCAGGGGCATAACGACAGATTTCTACCCTGTCAGCTCGGGGATTCAATCTTGCAACCTTTCAGTTACTAGTCCAATGCTCTAACCACTAGGCTACCTGCCGCCACTAGGCTACCTGCCGCCGTTCTTCGGCTTGCAAGCCTCCCCCTTTTTCCTCCAGACGTAATGATGGACATTATGGCCAAATAGTTATATTTTTGTTTCATCAGACCAGAGGACATTTCTCCAAAAAGTACGATTTTTGTCCCCATGTGCAGTTCCAAACCGTAGTCTGGCTTTTTTATGGCGGTTTTGGAGCAGTGGCTTCTTCCTTGCTGAGCAGCCTTTCAGGTTATGTCGATATAGGACTCGTTTTACTGTGGATATAGATACTTTTATACCTGTTTCCTCCAGCATCTTCACATGGTCCTTTGCTGTTGTTCTGGGATTGATTTGCACTTTTCGCACCAAAGTACATTCATCTCTAGGAGACAGAACGCGTTTCCTTCCTGAGCGGTATGACGGCTGCATGGTCCCATGGTGTTTATACTTGCGTACTATTGTTTGTACAGATGAACGTGGTACCTTCAGGCATTTGGAAATTGCTCCCAAGGATGAACCAGACTTGTGGAGGTTACCATTTTTTTTCTGAGGTCTTGGCTGATTTCTTTTGATTTCTCCATGATGTCAAGCAAAGAGGCACTGAGTTTGAAGGTAGGCCTTGAAATACATCCAGAGGTACACCTCCAAATTACTCAAATTAAGTAAATTAGCCAATCAGAAGCTTCTAAAGCCATGATATCATTTTCTGGAATTTTCCAAGCTGTTTAAAGGCACAGTCAACTTAGTGTATGTAAACTGCTGACCCACTGGAATTGTGATACAGTGAATTATAAGTGAAATAATCTGTCTGTAAACAATTGTTGGAAGAATTACTTGTGTCATGCACAATGTAGATGTCCTAACCGACTTGCCAAAACTATGGTTTGTGAAAAATACATTTGTGAAATTTTAATGACTCCAACCTAAGTGTATGTAAACTTCCCACTTCAACTGTATATATTTACACATCCTCCAACAGCTAGAGAGTGTCTGAAATTAGAGGGTGTCTGATGTTGGGGGGATATTAGCTATTAACATGCAGAATAGAGAGCGATAGAAACTTAGAGAAAGAGAGAAGGAGAGCGGCAGAGCCGCACACAGCTTCCCAGTGGACCCAGTGGTAAACGCACATCGAGCAAGCCTCTCATGAAGCCATCCATGTTTCACTCCATCAGAGCAGTACATTTTAGAGAAAGCGGTGTGATCCACCAGAAGAATCAATTCCCATATGTCGATTTAATGTATGCTGTCGAGGGTTATGTTGTGGGAGAGTGGCAATGTCAACCAGTCTCCTCTTCTTCATTCAATATTCTAAATGGAATCCCTGTGACTTGACTGATTTTCTTAACACCAGAAACCCACTTACTGCACTAACATAACACAGCTCAGGTCTCTCTGTCTACTCCTGTGTTGTGAGACAGCCCCTGAGGCTTTAGAGTCCAGTGCACGAACCCCCTTGAGGATAGCAGACAGAGAGACAGTCCTGTGTTTACCCCACTTTACTCTCCCTCTGCTTTTAATTCATTCATGCCTGTCGGACTCTCCCTGCGCTCTCCCCATCACTCAGTCAGCCCCAGTCACTCACAATTCACTACCCCTCCATCTCTCTGTCGCTTCGCTCGCTCGCTTCTCTCTCTCCTGAGGGGAAAGGCAGCCTGCCTGGCCTACTTCTGTCTGTCTGTCTGTCTGTCCTCCCTCCCGCTGCGGTCGTATATCTGTCTGATGACACCTTCCCTCGACTCTGAAAGCAGCTGGCAAATCGATGACTGTGATTGTTTTTATTCTCCCTCTCACCCCCACTCTCAATCTCTCCATTTTCCCTGTTGTTATATATCCTCCTGCTCCTGTTCCTCTCTCTTATCCCCCTCCTCTCTCCCTCCGCTCTCTCTCTCTCTCTCTCTCTCTCTCTCTCTCTCTCTCTCTCTCTCTCTCTCTCTCTCTCTCTCTCTCTCTCTCTCTCTCTCTCTCTCTCTTCCTCCTCTGTCTCGCCATTCCTCCATCCCTTCCTCCTCTGTGTGTCCTCTATCCTCCTCAGCTCCAGGCTCCCAGTGTGAAGGGCTTTGACTTTGCCAAGCTGCACCTGGGCCAGCACAGTAAGGATGACATCATGGTAATCCAGGAGGCTGGTGCCCCCGGCCCTCCCTTGCCCAACCTCAGCGCCAAGGAAGCCGCATCGGAGAACGGCGAGGTCCCCACCCCTAAGTCAAAGGGGACCTCCGTCTCCTCCACCAAGGCATCCCGCAGCGCACGCAGACGAGGAAGGTCAGTAGCCCCCCCCACTGTGTGTGTGTGTGGCTGGCTGGCTGGCTGGCTGGCTGTGCAGCTCTGCCTCATTCACCTCAGCAGGGAGATTCCAGTAGACAGGATTTGAAAGATGTTCCATTCACAACAGCCCGTCTTAATCAATTATTAATACAGTACACTAGACATTTGATGTATTTTGTTAAAGGGGTTTCCTTCTATAGAAATGCATTAGTAGGTAATGGTTTGATATATTGTGATTGTTTTTTCTACTTTTTGATGTATTGTTGCTGAGCTTTGTTTTGTGTTTTTGGTTTCTACCTTATGCACATTGAGCGTGGGAAATGCGCTTTACAAATGAAATATTATGATACATAATCCTGGTAGAAAATGTAAAAGCAGTGACATATACTTCCTTTCTGACCTACTGTGGACAGCTCAGTTCATTTTCTGTCCCGTGACCCACACGGCAGGGTTAGCAGTTTGGGGAGTAGCCTATCGCTGGCCTCTCCACTGCCGAACCGTCACAGCTAAATCAGTGGTGTCAATACGTGATGGTCTATTCTCATGAGAAGGGAGAATGGTCGCTCTGACTGAAAGATCATTTCTCCTCGCTAATTGCTTCAGCTAATAGCAGATGATTTAGGCTTGAATGCAGGAGTGGCAGCCAGCACTCTGAATCCGGTGATGACTGGGATGGTTTGCTGTCACATTGTCACTAATGGAGGGGATTAGAGCGGTAATGATTGAAAGAGAGGATTGATATTGACATGTCCTTGACTCTGGAGAGCTGTTCTACCAAGTTGGATAGGAACTTAATTATACTGTCAATGGGAATAATCCTAGTGATAGATTATGACAAAAAGCTTTTTTCTTTTGAGAAAAAGCCATTACAAACGTATTTCCCCCTGGAATTGATTAATTAAAAAATGACTATTCAAAGCACTGTTGTTTTCATTCTATATAGTATATAGAGCTTTGGAATTGTTTATACTGTATACATGTGTAAGTATGTTTGTGTGTGTGTGTGCATGCTCGCGTGTTTGTACGAACATGACAAGTTTGTGTGTGGCTTTCCGGGGACAGGATCTCTCCATCGGACGGGGACTCCATGGTGAGTGCTGGGTCCAGTGATCGTGAGAGGGAGTCAGCCGAGGAGAACCTGAGAGCTATCGCCATGCCAAACGACAGCAAGCAGGCCCGCAAGATCCCCATCAATGTTTTAAATGGCAAGTGTCCATGGCAACACAGAGAGAAGAGGAGGCGGGGCAGGGGAGCAGAGAGAGGGAGAAGAAAAACAAGGGAAATAGAGACTTGGAGGAAGAGAAACAAGCAACTGATAGACAGACCAGGAGTGAAGGAGGGACAGAGAGGGACAGAGAGGGACAGAGAGGGACAGAGAGGGACAGAGAGGGACAGAGAGCAAGAGAAGGGGGAGAGACTGAGTTACCGTGAAAGTGAGATAGGTAGTATGTCTGACAGTCTGTTGAAAGGCCTGTGTAGTGCCACTCTGGCCTGGTTACTGGGTGTGTACACTGTGCAGACAGAGACCGAGACAACGCCAGCCAGGCACAGACTGAACCTGACTCACCACAGAGGAATGGCTCCAGCATTACGACCTCAAAGCCCTTCCTCTTGCACACACACACACACACACACACACACACACACACACACACACACACACACACACACACACACACACACACACACACACACTACCTCTCAGGGCTGCTACTCAACATGCTAAACAGAGGCTCCTTCGCTTCTTTCTACAGTCTAAATAGGCTTGGCTGAGGCCAGGAGACAGGACGTTATCAGCACTGGAATTTCTTCTTCTAAATGACCCTCTGCTGTGGATGGTCAAAGACCTGACATAGCACTCAGAGTAGTGTATACACACCAGTAATGATGTAGTGCAGAGCGATGTCCGACTCCTCCAGTATTTTCTCTAAATGCTCTGGGTCTACCGCTGACGTAGTCCTGTAGAAATGGAAGGGAGAGACTTTTGCCTATATGGATATGTTTTAAACAGAATGACCTTGTCATCTGGTTAACTTGAATCTCTCTGTCTGTTGTTTCCCCGTGACTTCACTTCCTCTGTCTTGTCTGTTTTGGCTTTCAGGGAAGAATAGAATTGGTAAGAGTTTTGCTTTCTGTCAGTTCAACTTCTCTCGGTGTTGATAGACATGAGGCTTTTGGGACCTGTAGCTGCTGTCTGTGCGACCGTGACGTGACGTCTGTTGTGTCGTGGTTGCTTTGTGTCGTGCTTCTCATCAATCACCACCATTCAGATGTCAGATGTGTCGTCCCAGAGATGGGGAGCAATGAATGTTGTTGAACAACAGTAGTTTTAACGTTAGCTTTGCCACGAACATGCCTTTTTCTTGTTGTAGCTCCCAACAAAACAAAAACACTATTATTATCTTACATTGGAATACATATAAAAACATACCTTGATCATGTTAAAAGTAGTGAATCTATTTCAAAGGATCTGCCCCCTGGTGGTGAAAATAGTTGAATGACACCTGTAAGTTCTATCACAAATTTGCCTGGCTGTGATGTTGACCTTAGTCTTCCTCCCTGGTCCCCCTCAGGTCCTCCACCCATGAACGGCCATGACGAGCAGCTGTCGTCGGCCTCCATCTTCGAGCATGTGGACCGCATGTCCCGCTCGGCCGACGACAGCCGGCGCTTGTCCAATAAGATCCAGCTGATCGCCATGCAGCCCATGGCCTTCCCAGCCCGGCGCCACGGCGCCACTGTCAACGGTATCAATGGCAGTGGGCAAGAAACACACAACATCTTCAACAAGGAGGTGAGACGCTGAACCTCTAGGACCCACTAACACCCTTCCTCAGACACATGTATGCAGGTTACAGTAATGTCATTCATTACCTTACATGGGGAGCATGTATGAACAGTAGATTCTAATGTGAGTGTCTCTGATCTTCTCTAGTCTCTCCACTGTCTAGACATCCAAAACGGTTCTTCGGCTGTCCCTGTAGGAGAACCCTTTTGGGTTCCAGGTAGAACCCTTTTGGGTTCCATGGAACCCAAAAGGGTTCTACCTGGAACCCAAAAGGGTTCTTTCTGGAACCAAAAAGGCTTATTCAAAGGGTTCTCCAATGGCAGGGGTGTCAAACACATTCCACGGAGGGCCGTCTAGGTCTTTCAATGAAGTCCTAGACGACCAGGTGAGGGGAGTTCCTTACTAATTAGTGTACAAGGGAGGAGCAGACACATGGCCCTGCTTGGAGTGAGTTTGACGGCTGTGCTACGGGGACAGCCGAAGAACCCTTTGAGCTTCCAGATAGCACCTTTTTTCTTAAGAGTGTACAGACAAAAGAGATGTCATCCTCAGTCAGACTCACCTGTATAAATCAAGGTCAAATGAAGTATGCAGTACGTATAGTAAAGCTGCATCTGGCCTAGTGAGTCACTGCAGTCATGTCTGGCTGTTGTTATTAAGACCCAGGTGGCGTTGAGGCACAAGTCTGAGATCGAGCACCACCGGAACAAGATCCGTCTGCGGGCCAAGAGGAAGGGTCACTATGACTTCCCTGCCATGGACGACCTGGTGGACAACGGTCTGACCACTGACCCCAAGGACCAGGACCGCATCTACCACAAGGCCCAGATGCAGATCGACAAGATCCTGGACCCCGACATCCACATGCCCTCGCTGTTCATGGAGCCTAAAAAGAGGTCAGTTATTTGGGGTTTGGGAGGGGTAGGGTGTACACAGTGAGGGGTGTGCATGCGTGCTTGTGCAGTAAATGTACCTGAGGGAACTGCGTTATGTCTGTATGTTTCTCATTATAAAAGATACCGCGATTCAGAACTTTTTCTGAAGAGAATGTCATCCAGCTTTTCTTCGCTGATGACTGACAGAGAAAATTCCTTTTAGGAGCTGTACGTCCTCCAGAAACATCTAGACTAATTTGCTTTGAACTTGGTAGAAACGTCCGGTGCTTTTTGCAGTCACAATGAGGAGAAATCTCCTACCGGTAGGAGAGTAGTTTAGACAGTGGAAAAGTAGAACGAGTTTTTAAAATGCACCTTCAGTTTGCTAACATTTTAGGGAGAAAGATAAAGATATCTCCATTGAATAAAAAAACCTCACGTTTGATGTCTATTCAGATTGCCGGGCCTCCGTTCCATTCCAAACGACCAGTAGATAAGAGTCCAGGCCTAAACACTTTGATTCTGTC
The DNA here is from genome assembly GCF_901001165.1 of Salmo trutta. Lineage (NCBI taxonomy): Eukaryota > Metazoa > Chordata > Actinopteri > Salmoniformes > Salmonidae > Salmo > Salmo trutta. The sequence goes on from NC_042973.1 coordinate 41,518,867, forward strand.
TCTGCGTCGGAAATGGCTCCCTATTCCCTATATAGTGCACTACTTTTGAGTGCAGCTGAACAGTAGTGCACTATATAAGGATTAGTGCCATTTTTAGACCAACTGGTCAAAAAATAGTTAAATGTAGGGAATAAGGTGCCATTTCAGTGTGTTTGTCGATGTTTGTTTGCCCTTCCATAATACTGTATGTGCTGCTACTCTGTATTGACATCTCTCTCAATGGCAGGGGGAGGCGTTCTCCCAAGCAGAAGAAGAAGCACCAGCTGAACGGCAGCCTGACGGACGCAGACAAGGACCGCCTGATCTCCAACGACAGCGACGGCACCTACAGGAAATACCCTGGGGTCAACAACGTGGCCTATGTGGTGGGTATACCTGTGGAGCATATTGTATACACACACACTATAGAGAGTTAAAGGATGCTTTTATGTTGTCAACAGAGAGGAATGTCTTCTTAATCCGGGTCCAGATGTAACGTACATAAAACATTTCTGTTCCTTTTGGCGTTGTTACAAAACATATAACGGAATCACATTTGTTTTTTAAATGTAAAAACATTTTTCTTTATATATATATTTTTTCCAACTCCAAACTGATCTGAATGAAGATTAGTCATGATGTGTATAATGGCTTTGGCTAATGACCATCTTTCTCCTCTCTTCTTTACATTAGTCAAATCTAGTCTCTTATTGTTCCCAGTCGGACCCTGACCAGGCCCCAGAGTCCGGGACCCCCTCCCCCAACGACGACGTCTTCCTGGGCCCAAACTCGCCCCCTCCGGGGCATGCCCCTCCCCCGCCCCCCTACATGCCCCCCCAGCCCTCCATCGAGGAGGCCCGGCAGCAGATGCACTCTCTGCTGGACGATGCCTTTGCCCTGGTCTCCCCCACCTCCCAGGGCAGCACGGCCGGCCTCACCTTAACTGGTGTCAACTCCAACCTCCCCAGCTCCAGCCCCCCACCCCGCGGTGGAACCCGCCCCTGGGGCTCGTCTTACCCAGCACTCAGCCCCTTCTCCTCGGTGAGTCTGTATGGCCTCCCCCTCCACAGCTCTATTGATTCACTAACACCTCTGGGGCCTACTGACAGCTCTCCTGCTTGGTCCTTGTCCTGCTACAGACGAGTTGCAATTGACACCGAAGGGTTTCTCGTAAGTTCGAGGTTTTTGGTTTTTGGTTTTTGGATTGCACCAGCTTCCGTAAGCGTGAGGTGTAGCAGTGCACCGTTTTCCTAATGTAATATGGATAACTGTTACATACGTCACGATAAGACTCTTTATGCTCAGTGTTTTTCCTCCTTTACCTCACAACTCTCAGGTTTTCAATGTCAGTTTGACGCTCCGCACAGACACACTGTATTTACAACATGTTCCGGTTTAATTAGATCTTCTTAGTTACCAATCAGTGGAGGACGTCTCCGTCTGTCTCGCCCACCCACCCCCATGACCCCACTCAACTCTACATTACTACAGCACATAAGACCTTAATGCAGCACTACACTACTACAGTACATTGCACGAGCCATAAGCCTGCTCAGTAATACTGCAACTACTGTACATATGTTCCTAACAAACTCCTAAGTCTTAGGACATGTGAGCTGCACAGTCCAACCTTTTGAGACGTAAGGCTGCTGGTGGTTTGGTATGGTTGTTTGCCATAAGGCGCAACAAAACACTTGTCATCTACACTACAGTACAGTCCTCTGTTTAACGTGCAATGCAGCAACCCTTTGACCGTGCTTAAAAAAAGAAAAGGACTAGTTCGTAATTGCCCTCAAGGCAGTACCATGCTAATGAATTAAACGATAAGATAGTGCATTGTGTTATGTGTGGTTATATGAGATTACTGCTATAGCGTGTGTTCCAATTACACTGATTACACTAGGAAGATTTACAATATAATATACATTCAAATGTGAGGAAGGAGCTGTTGATCATGAATTATATATATATTAGGGAGTTTCCAGTTCAGATTCAACACTATATGTATAATGTAATAGTAGTGGATATGCCAGTGCTTTAAATGTACACTGCATTCCTTTCTTAAATATAAAACCTTCTGCTGTTCAAAGTTTATTTTAAGGCATTTGAGGCAAGAGCAGACTTTAATAAGTTACAGAATATATTTGATAAGAGCAAATAAAGGTTAGGCTCTTCAACTTTCTATATGAACATTTTCTTTGACCTTTCCTATTTAGTTGTATAAAGTTCACTCCCAGTCATTTTAAATTCATACAGACGTCTTAGCAGAGTAATAGCTCTGTTGTCTAAAACCAGCCCAATAAAGACTGTTGCCTACCTCAGGTGTAGAGAGCTCTAAATTCATCTGTGCTCTCATAAAAGCCATTCTCCATGCTTGTTCTGGTTCCGTGCATTAATGTGCTCTGAAAGGTCACTGTTAGAGCAGGAGAACAACATCCAGCTGAAACCAGAGAAGCCCATAGGCTATTTCTCCATTTCTCCCTGCAAAACACCAAAGCTTAGTCTGCTGTACGATGTTGGACTCTCAGCCAAAATCTATCATAGCGTAATGTAACATTCAATCAACAAAAATAGCAATATTATGCTCCAGCACAGAAAAAAAAATTATGAAATTGTATGAAATGTATGCATTCACTACTGTAAGTCGCTCTGGATAAGAGCGTCTGCTAAATGACGTAAATGTAAATGTAATGTGTAAAGTGCTTTATCTGGATATATACTGTGTTATTGGGTGATATCGATTTTGATTGTACATGATCTGCACGCTTCAGTGAGGTCCCTGTAGTCTTTACTTGTCCATCCCAGTGTCTGTGTGTCTTGTCCTGACAAAATGCCCGTCTCTCTCTTATCCATCCCAGTGCCTGTGTCTTTGTCCTGACAACATGTCTCTCTCCTCAGAGATACGCTGAGTTAGGAATGTCCCCTCCTTCAGTCCAAGGCTTACTACAGCGGTGAGTAGCTAACCATAGAGATACAGTACATACAGTTGAAGTCAGAAGTTTACATACACTTTAGCCAAATACATTTAAACTCAGTTTTTCACAATTCCTGACATTTAATCCTAGTAAAAATTCTGTCTTAGGTCAGTTAGGATCACCACTTTATTTTAAGAATGTGAAATGTCAGAATAATAGTAGAGAGAATGATTTACTTCAGCTTTTATTTCTTTCATCATATTCCCAGTGGGTCAGAAGTTTACATACACTCAATAAGTATTTGGTAGCATTGCCTTTAAATTGTTTAACTTGGGTCAAACTTTTTGGGTAGCCTTCCACAAGCTTCCCACAATAAGTTGGGTGAAGTTTGGCCCGTTCCTCCTGACAGAGCTGGTGCAACTGAGTCAGGTTTGTAGGCCTCCTTGCTCGCACACACTTTTTCAGTTCTGCCCACAAGTTTTCTATAGGATTGAGGTCAGGGCTTTGTGCTGGCCACTCCAATACCTTGACTTTGTTGTCCTTAAGCCTTTTTGCCACAACTTTGGAAGTATGCTTGGGGTCATTGTCCATTTGGAAGACCCATTTGCCACCAAGCTTTAACTTCCTGACTGATGTCTTGAGATGTTGCTTCAATATATCCACATCATTTTCCTGCCTCGTGATGCCATCTATTTTGTGAAGTGCACCAGTCCCTCCTGCAGCAAAGCACCCCCACAACATGATGCTGTCACCCCCGTGCATCACGGTTGGGATGGTGTTCTTCGGCTTGCAAGCCTCCCCCTTTTTCCTCCAAACATAACAATGGTCATTATGGCCAAACAGTTCTATTTTTGTTTCATCAGAACAGAGGACATTTCTCCAAAAAGTACTATCTTTGTCCCCATGTGCAGTTGCAAACTGTAGTCTGGCTTTTTTATGGCGGTTTTGGAGCAGTGGCTTCTTCCTTGCTGAGCAGCCTTTCAGGTTATGTCGATATAGGACTCATTTTACTGTAGATGTAGATACTTTTGTACCTGTTTCCTCCAGCATCTTCACATGGTCCTTTGCTGTTGTTCTGGGATTGATTTGCATTTTTCGCACCAAAGTACGTTCATCTCTAGGAGATACAACGTGTATCCTTCCTGAGCGGTATGACGGCTGCGTGGTCCCATGGTGTTTATACTTGCGTACTATTATTTGTACAGATGAACTTTGTACCTTCAGGCATTTGGAAATTGCTCCCAAGGATGAACCAGACTTGTGGAGGTCTACCATTTTTTTTCTGAGGTCTTGGCTGATTTCTTTTGATTTTCCCATGATGTCAAGCAAAGAGGCACTGAGTTTGAAGGTAGGCCTTGAAATACATCCACAGATACACCTCCAAATGACTCAAATTAAGTAAATTAGCCTATCAAAGCTTCTAAAGCCATGATATCATTTTCTGGAATTTTCCAAGCTGTTTAAATTACTTGTGTCATGTACATAGATGTCCTAACCGACTTGCCAAAACTATAGTTTGTTAACAAGAATTTTGTGCAGTGGTTGAAAAACGAGTTTTAATGACTCCAACCTAAGTGTATGTAAACTTCCGACTTCAACTGTACATAGGATGCTGTATATAGCATTTTAACATATTAAAACAAAAGAAGAGAGAAATAATATTTGTCCAGCCTTTGCTGCTGTGCTTGCAGATGTGCATAATATGCTGCGACTCTAATCAAAAAGTATTTAATAACTCCAAACAACAAAAACGCAGCTCGGTTGTAGCATTTAAACTTAGAACATGTCACCGGTGGGGTTGAATGCAGCATTGCTGTATGGTGCAATGTCTCGTAGTTGAGTAGCCAGCCTAGGCTACTGCTCAAATGTTGCTGTAATAAGCCTACATGTATTCATTGTCACGCTTTAAAAAACCAAAGCTCCTCTGCTCTGTAAACAGGACACATGAAAGCAGCGTAATTTGACTTTGAATTCACCGATGCGAGCACAAAGGTTATATAAACTGCTGACCCACTGTTGTGATACAGTGAATTATAAGTGAAATAATCTGTCTGTAAACAAATTACTTGTGTCATGCACATAGATGTCCTAACCGACTTTCCAAAACTATAGTTTGTTAACGAGACATTTGTGGAGTGGTTGAAAAACAAGTTTTAATGACTCCAACCTAAGTGTATGTAAACTTTCGACTTCAACTGTATGTGATATAATGTAGTAGTATGTGTAGCTAACTAACTCTGAGAAGATAGGAAGAGCATTTTCATTTTTCTTATGTTTTCCCCCACAATTGTAGGCTACATTGAGCCATACATACTGTAGGCTACATTGAGCCATACATACTGTAGGCTACATTGAGCTATACATACTGTAGGCTACATTGAGCCATACATACGGTAGGCTATATTAACCCATACATACTGTAGGCTACATTGACCCATACATACGGTAGGCTACATTGACCCATACATACTGTAGGCTACATTGAGCTATACATACGGTAGGCTACATTGACCCATACATACTATAGGCTACATTGAGCCATACATACTGTAGGCTACATTGAGCCATACATACTGTAGGCTACATTGAGCCATACATACTGTAGGCTACATTGAGCCATACATACTGTAGGCTACATTGAGCCATACATACTGTAGGCTACATTGACCCATACATACTGTAGGCTACATTGACCCATACATACTGTAGACTACATTGACCCATACATACTGTAGGCTACATTGACCCATACATACTGTAGGCTACATTGAGCCATACATACTGTAGGCTACATTGAGCCATACATACTGTAGACTACATTGAGCCATACATACTGTAGGCTACATTGACCCATACATACTGTAGGCTACATTGAGCCATACATTGAATCTATGGTCTCATATTCCCAGATCTTTAGTGGGGGGATGTTTTCCCTTGCGTGTGTCCATGTGGAGGGCAGGGAATTGGGCCTCATACATGATTTAGTTCATCTTTATTTTAGTAGTTTAATGCAGTGTGTCCCAATTCCGGTCCTCAAGTAACCCCAACAGAACACATTTTTGTTGTAGCCCCAGACAAAAACATCTGATTCAACTTGTCAATGGCTTGATGATGAGTTGACAAGTAGAATCCGCTGTGCTTGTCCGGGGGTCTGTTGGGGGTACTCGAGGACCGGAGTTGGGATCCACTGGTTTAATTGATCCAGTCTCCTAACTGCCCAATAAAGGACAGACATGGTGGCGATTGCTTTGGTTGATCTTCTTTTGATTTACACACACACACACACACACACACACACACACACACACACACACACACACACACACACACACACACACACACACACACACTGAAACAATGACCGACGTCTACAGCTGATGCACATCATAGAAGCTATGACGTTATACAATAGGACCTCTATTTGACATTTGTACTGTATTTCAGACAGGGCCAGGGCTCCAGCTACCTGCCACCAGGTGACCCAGGACACGTTGACCAGCTCCCCCCAGACAGCCACTATTCCACCAGGGGCCTGTACACTGAAGACCTCCCCTTCTCAGCCAGGCCACGACCAGTAGGGGGCACCACAGGTACACACACACACACACACACACACACACACACACACACACACACACACACACACAGCTCAACAGTCACTGGATGTATGTGTGTCTAACCCAGACTACTCAACTCTCTCCCATGAGCCTGTCAGCCTCAAACAGCCTGGTCTCTATTGAATTATTAAAGAGTCTTAAAAGAGTATGTGTCTTGTGTGCTGTGAGAGTTACACTAATATAAATGGACTCTGTCTTATGGAGTGCTGCTGCTGCACAGAGCGTGCATGTTAAGGAACTGCATCAAAGTGTATTACAGGCCAGTGAGGATTAAATGTCAGATATGCCTGAGGGTTGATATGTATGTTTTTGTGTGTGCTCGTACGTGCATCTGTTTGTAGGTGCCCAGCTCCATCACCTGACCCAGATGGGTCTTGGGAGCCGGATCAACGGGGGGTACCCGGCGGGGGGCAGGGCCCCTCCAGGTCAGACTGGAGGTTCAGGGTGGGGACCGTACGCTGATGATGACTTCAGACCCACCAGAGACCCTGTGAGTCCTGCTCTGACTTCACACCGCCTTATGAGACTAACTGTACCTCCGCTTTTAATCCTTTCCTCCTCCAGCTAGCCTCTCTAGATCTCCAAATATACTTTACAATGGCATGCTCTGGTTCTTCTAGACTTTATGTGGCTGCATATCAGTTTGAGTTCTGTAGTTATGGATGTTGGTTCACTGTACAGATGTAGGTTCTTAATTTGATCACCCTGTTGCAGGAGAACTTGCCTGCAACCCAGGAAAAGGAAAACATGTAGTGTATTTGAAGTTTAAAAAGGCTTCTGTAGTTTGTCATTTTCACTTTGAAATGTCAGACGAAGAATGTATCAACCCCAACGTAACATGTGACTCACCACCTGGATTTGGTCTTATGTAGCACAATTTGAAATTGTGTTTTTTTTACATTGGATAAAAGTAGAGACTCAGAGCTCCAAAATGGCAAAGTAATTCTGCTTTGAAATTTGATAAACTTGTAAACTCACTTTTGAGAAAATGTTTTGGTATCTAGTGAAGAGCTCTTCTTTGTCTACACCCATTCAGCATCGCTCACACCCTCTTAAGCTTTAGCCTCACCCATCTCGTTTTGCTCTCGGAGCGTTCAGAGCGCACACTTGGCGCTCTGGCCGATGATTTGTTTACCTCTGGATAACATGAAAACAGCCTAACCAGCTCTGCTGGCAACAATTTCATGATACTTTTTTGCAGACGTTTACTGACACTGGCCATATTCAACGGGTGTTGTACACTTTAGCGTAAGACATGTAGCTAGCTAGCTAGGTCAAGAATTAATCTAGCCGTAAGATCACACACGTCACGTAACGTTAGCTAACGAGGCAGCCAGCTAACGTTAGCTAGTTAAACAACAATGAACATAATGCCAAATCATGTTGTTACTACCCTGCATGAATCTGCTGGGAGCTAACCAATCAGGTTCCATGTTAGCTAGCTAACATTAGGCTCTAACTAGCAAAGCAAATGGCTCTGGGATACGAATAATAACGTCATACACGTAATGTTAGCTAGGGAGCCAGCCAGCTAACATTAGCTAGCTAGCTAGCTAGCTAACAGTACACTTTAGCTTAAAACATGTAGCTAGCTAACTAGGTAAACAATGAACCTAGCTAGGAAAACAACGTGTAAGATCACACACATCACGTAACTTTAGCTAACGAGCCAGCCAGCTAACATTAGCTAGTTAAACAACAATGAGCATAGTGCTAAATCATGTCGTTACTACCCTGCATGAATCTGCTGGGAGCTAACCAACCAGGTTCAGTGTTAGCTAGCTAACATTAGGCTCTAAGTAGCAAAGCAAACAGTTCTGGGATACGAATAATAACGTCATACACGTAACATTAGCTAGGGAGAGCCGGCTAATGTTAGCTAGCTAGCTAACAGTACACTTTAGCTTGAAATGAAACCACTTTATGTCAAAATTAGAAACATATAATATCTGAAAATGTAGCAAGTTAGACTATCATACCCATATACATCATCATGCATGATGGACGCGTCTCCCTGTCACGGATGATATGCCACGGTTGCCCTTAGTTTGTTGATGTAATCTGGAGACAGGTGTTTTCTCCATTTCTTTAGATATCATACTCTAATTTCACTGATTTCAAAACTCGATCCTCCAGAAAGTGGAGAGCAACGTTTATGCTCCACTACATGACACATTCTTTTTTTTAAAGCCGCGTTCCAGGATTACCAACACAGACTGACCAAAATTCGGATTGGCAGACCAATCTGAACTTCTGTCTCGGCATGTCCAGCCCACTCATTATCTCAGCCAATCATGGCTAGTGGGAAGGTTGCTGACTTTTTCTGTGGCTTAACCAACAAGGCTCGTAATTTAACAATTGTATTCATATTTCCAGATGGCATACAAGTTTGTTATTAAGGCACATCAAAGTTCACATGTTCCATTTAGAATTTTTTTTTTATGCTAAAATGACTCTCCTGTGAAGTCATGACTTGTGACGAACGTCTAGTTTCCTGAAACGGGTCACAAAAGTCCATGAATTATAATCTAGATAATATTTCACATTTCCTGTTGCTGCAGGATAATTTTCCTGCTGTAGCAAACTGGTGCAAATGAAGATCCTGCATCCCAATTTGTAAGTCGCTCTGGATAAGAGCGTCTGCTAAATGACTTAAATGTAAATGTAATCTGTAGTTATTTTACCTCCCAGCTGTCAATCTGTAGAGATGAACGTTCCCATGATCTATTGAGAACTGTAGTGAAATAAGCAAAGTAAAAACACACACTTTCCTCTTTTCTCCTAAAACTTCTTTCTCTTCTCTTTTTCCTCCTTTCCCTCCTTCCCTGTTTGCATCAGGTTCTTCTGGGCTACCCTGACTACTCCTCCTCCTCTATGTTCCAGATGCCTAGTAGAAGTGCACTAAGGGAGCCCTCATCCCCCCTGGGCCACCTGGACACACACACAACCGGATTCGGCTACCCTCCAGAGGAGTCCTCCTCTCCCCCCAACCACTCCTCTGCTTCCCTCATCAAGGCCATCAGGGAGGAGCTGCTGCGCCTCTCCCAGAAACAGCAAGCCGTGCCCAGCTACCACAGCTGATCACAGATGGCCTCCTCTGGTCCTCACTGAACCTTAACCTCTAATACTACATCCACCAGTCATACCACTGCCCCTGCCTGCCTGCTCTAACCTAGCAATGCTTCCCATGGAAGTTCCGTTGTACAGGAGGAGAAAGACAAAACCGTACTGTCTTGGGGCGGCAGGTAGCCTAGCGGCTAGAGCATTGGGCCAGTAACCGAAAGGTTGCAGGTTCGAAAACCCGAGCCAACAAGGTGAAAAATCTGCCGATGTGCCCTTGAGCAAGGCACTTAACCCTAATTTGCTCCAGGGGCGCCGTACTAAAATGGCTGACCCTGGAAAACCACACATTTCAATGCACCTATCTGCTGGGCTGGGTAGAATGAGGAGGTTGTTTCATATGCCAGCTGGTAGCGTAAGCATGGCTAGTATCATTATATGAATGAACTGTTCTCTAGGCTCTGGATCTTAGCCTCTGGCTTTCTTAACCCAGACTGTCCTATGGCATACAGTATACTGGACCAAGTGACCCTAGTGGTTAGAGGGAGAAGGTGAATGGTCCCCTGCTCTCCAGCGTTGGCCAAGGTATCTCTGCCAAAGCCTGGCCATGACCGCTGATCCTAGCCCAGTTTTTTATTTGAGGTGTTGTTGCTTTCTTTCTTTTTAAACAGCATTCTAGACTCTCTGTGTGACAATAATAAGCAATGTGGTTTGATTCTCTCTCTCTCATCCTGCCTTGACATCCTAACAACATTTTACACTACAGTGGAATTTCTCTACCAGTAGGACATCTGTCATTTAGGCTCAAAACATTGATACCCATGTTACCTTTAACAATAAGGCATCTTACCATTACCATGAGGTATTTATTTGGTTTTTGAAGACCTTCTTACTTCTCCTTCATCTTCCTTTGGTGCTTCTTTTGTACGCTTTGTGTTTTCCGTCATGATATTGATATGCGCAAATCTGTCAAAACACACCCCAGGTGCAGGATTACATTGTTTTCCGCCACGAGCCACACAATGCCTTTGTGTTATGACAGCGTGAGGGAGTTCAACTGTCTCAATCTACTGTACAGCTAAAATCAGAGTTCAGAGCAGACCACGCTAGAAACAGACAGACATAGACCTGCAATAATCATACTGCAGCAACTCCCATGCATAAGTTTACCAATGCAGTAGTGGAACCAGATATATTGAATGATAGAGCACTGCTAGGTTTAGTTTGTAACTCGAACCAATCTAAATGAGCCTTGTTTAGATTTTATGTTGCTTCAGCACAATGTCCACATGTTTATCCTGATATATCCAGGTTACTGATGATGCTACCGTATTAAGACTCTTTAAATACCAATGTATGGTAAACTACGCTGAACAAAAATTTAAACGCAACATGCAACAATTTCAAAGATTTTACAGAGTTACAGTTCATATAAGGAAATCAGTCAATTTAAATAAATTCATTAGGCCCTAATCTATGGATTTCACATGACTGGGAATACAGATATGCATCTATTGGTCACAGATACCTTAAAAAAAAGGTAGGGGCGTGGATCAGAAAACCAGTCAGTATCTGGTGTGATTTACCATTTGCCACCACATCTCCTTCACATAGAGTTGATCAGGCTGTTGATTGTGGCCTTTGGAATGTTGTCCCACTCCTCTTTAATGGCTGTGCGAAGTTGCTGGATATTGGCTGTAACTTGAAGAAACTGTCGGACACGTCAATCCAGAGCATCCCAAACATGCTCAATGCATGACATGTCTGGTGAGTATACAGGCCATGGAAGAACTGGGACATGTTCAGCTTCCATGAATTGTGTACAGATCCTTACGACATGGGGCTGTGCATTATCATGCTGAACCGAGGTGATGACGGCGGATGAATGGCACGACAATGGGCCTCAGGATCTCTGTGCATTCAAATTGCCATAGATAAAATGCAATTGTGTTCGTTATCCGAAGCTTATGCCTGGCCATACCATAACCCCACCGCCACCATGGGGCATTCTGTTCACAAAGTTGACATCAGCAAACCGCACACACACGACGCCATACTGCTGTCTGCCTGGTACAGTTGAAAGCGGGATTCAGCCTTAAAGAGCACACTTCTCCAGCGTGAAAGTGGTCATCAAAGGTGAGCATTTGCTCACTGAAGTCGGTAACGACACCGACCTGCAGTCAGGTCAAGACCCTGGTGAGGATGACAAGCAGGCTGATGAGCTTCCCTGAGACGTTTGACAGTTTGTGCGGAATTTCTTTGGTTTTGCAAACCCAAAGTTTCATCAGCTGTCCGGGTGGCTGGTCACAGATGATCCCGCTGGTGAAAGAAGCCGGATGTGGAGGTCCTGGGCTGGCGTGGTTACACGTGGTCTGCTGTTGTGAGGCTGTTTTGACGTATTGCGAAATTCTCTAAAACGACAGTGGAGGCAGCTTATGGTAGAGAAATGAACATTCAATTCTCTGGCAACAGCTCTGGTGGACATTCCTGCAGTCAGCATGCCAATTGCACGCTCCCTCAAAATTTGAGACATCTGTGGCATTGTGTTGTGACAAAACTGCACATTTTACAGTGGCCTTTTATTGTCCCCAGCACAAGGCGCTGTTTAATCAGCTACTTGATATGCCACACCTGTCAGATGGAGGGATTATCTTGGCAAAGGAGAAATGCTCACTAGCAGGGATATAAACTAATTTGTGCTCAACATTTTAGAGAAATCCGCTTTTACTGCGTATGGAAATATTTCATTTCAGCTCATGAAACATGGGGCCAACACTTTACATGTTGCGTTTATATTTTTGTTCAGTATATACAGTAGGACCACAGTATTATAGTTGTTCTATATAATATTAATAATACTAAGGTCATTTAATGAGTGCACAGGACCAAATATGTATAATCATTAATTTATGAATTCATTTGTAGCATTTTATAATGTTTTCTGACCGGCAGGCCTAAATCAAAATGATTGACAGGACTGTACTAGGGAATTGCTGTGTCTTCTCTATTTTATGAAGTGGATAGATTCGACCACGCATTCTTATCTATTCAATGCACTGTATGCAGATTACTGGGTGCACCTTGGCTTTTCACAGTGAATATCCTTCAGGCCACACCAACTAAAATGTAGTTGAAAGATTCATAGGGTCATTCAATGAAAGATTCATAAGGTCAGGTCAATGAAGCATTGTATTGCTAAAGGAAATGCTGTCTTTTCCCTGCTGAGAAACAGGGCCAGTGGTCATACACTGTCAGTCTAGGGGTATTCATATTTCATTTCCTCCTTTTTCAATGCAGTATTGAAATGTTTAACGCTGTTCTTTTCCCACCGCATTTTCAGAGTTTGAAAGGAATCTGAAACTCATGTACTGTATTGTAATTGTTCAACGTTTACTGTTCACAGTTAACCTGTCAGCGTAAGATGTTTTGTGTATTTGATGTCATTTTTATTCTTGAATGACCTTGCCTCATGTTTTTTGTTCCTCCTCGATGTGTCTTTGTTAAAAAAAAAATTTAATTTAATTTTGTTCGATAACATTTTCGACAGAAACTCCCCACACATTGCTATGCTTTGGGGATTGAAGTGATATTTTATTTAAATGAAATAAAAGAGAAAGTATTGATTTTGGTTGCAGGGTTGAAATAAAACAAACATTTATTCACTGACTTGGGCAAAGTAATAATATACCAGGGTTGAACATTGTCCCAAAGGTTAACGCCATTACACAAAAACAAACAGAAAATCTGGAACCAAGCTGCACCAGCTACTGTAATGTACAGCAGACACACACTACTTACTAACCCACTGAGCACACACTGGTTGAATCAACATTGTTTCCACGTCATTTCAATGAAATTAGGTTGAACCAACATGGAATAGATGTTGAACGAACGTTTCCAACATGTGCCTTACGGATCCGCCCTCCCTTTGATGGTCTCACACTAATGTCTACCATCCTGTCTCACACTACCTGCCTGCCTGCCTGCCTGCCTGCCTGTCTGTCTTTCAGATAGTCTTAACCAGGCTCTGTTCACTCCAACAAGCACTGACTCTATGGGATCATAGTACAGTACTGTATGGCATTTTTTGAACTACTGTAGTTTGAAGGTTGTTAAAAGGATTTTCTCTCAACAATGGTTCTGTTGGTCTTAGCAGGTGATGCTACAGTATGTCGTCGTCAAATAAGCCCAGTGTTTATTTAACACTGTTTCTGGCTGTAGTCGAAGATATACACCCATGCAGTTGTATTGTAAACTGAGTTACCTGATTTGGTGTGATTGGCTTCGGTCACAACACTGTACTATACTATACTGTACTATACTGTACTGTCCTGTACTCTATGCCTCCGCCTGCTGGTATTGTAACCCCACTGCACCTCAGATGTCGTTCATGTGTTTTTCCCCCCTTTATGTTTGGCTGTTGTGTCTTGTTGTATTGTGAAGGTCATACTTTATGTTGGCTGGCCCAACTATATTTTACGTGTTTATCTGTTGAGTTGCATGTGTCATTCATGTAAGGCTGTGTGTGGTTTGTTTTCCATTTGTGTTGCCCATGCTGTTCCGAAAAAAAACGATAGCTTTTAAAAAACCGATGAAACCTAAGTTACATGTGTCCTAAGTTATTTCATACTGTATTCTAACGCCATGCGTCTTACATGCAACAATGATTAGGGAGCAAAACATATTGCATTCTCACTTATCTGCTTATTGTTGTCATTTTTTGTCCCCTGAAAGTAGTTTGTAAAATGATCATTATTTTTTTTGCCGAGCACACCATTTCTCTGTATGCAGTTTATTTGTTATTACAGTTTTTTTAGCGGTGCTGTTTCCTCCTAGGGGAGGTCCATCAAAGAGTTTTTCATAGGTTACTGCAATAGTCTGAAGATGAGAAGTACCAGATTCAACCATAGTGTGGTGCCATCTCATAACAAAATACCATGTGGTGAGCTTTGTTCAGTTCTAATCAAAGAGAATGCTCCTCTGTTGCAGGTGATGTCATCGCTCTTGCGAGACAGGTGAGTGTGTGTGTGTGTGGGGGGGGCATCATTTACCACAGACACTTGAGAATGTACACAATGTTCTCATCCAGCAGTTTTTGAAGTTTCACTGTTGAAAAGCGATATCCTAATGTTTAAATGCAGTTAAGTACACACACTGCAAACTTGAAGGAGTAGTGCATTCAAGGAGTTGGTCCGATGGGAATTAGTGATGTCCTCGGCCTCCACCCTTGCTTGCAGGAACAATAGAGGATGAGTAGACCATTAAATATTTTAGACCATGGCAACAATGAGGAAGTGATGAGAATGGGTTTTGTATGAATGGTTGAAAGAGCATAAGGAACTGTAAGCTTCAGGCATCATAATGTCATTTTCAACCGTAGTGATAAACAATGTAGGTGGAAAAATGCTGAGTTGAATTATAACAATATGGTGGTTGTGTTGCAATTAATAGAATTGTCATAACAGACTTGTGGAATAAGCAAAGGTGTCAATTGATGACTGTTTAAAATGTAAGACTGTGCATTGTTACCAATGGAAATACATTCCACTCACTGCTAAGTCAACCCAAGCCTACCATAATGCACTGTTGGTTTACTGTAGGGCAATTCCACATGCTTTATAAACAACAGGTGTAGAATAACAGTGACATTTTTACTTAATCTATTAATTGATTCGTGAATTAATGTAATTAGCTGAGACTAAGATTTTTCACTTTAAAATGTATGCCGAACAAAACCATTGATTTCAAAGTATACCAAACCATACAACTATGCACTAAGACTACTTTGAATAATTTACACAGCATGACCTTGGGACTATAGGTTTCTATCTGCTCAAAGCGTAGTTCTGAGATATTGAGCATCAAGGTTTTCACATCCCAGATCTCAGAACTGTTCTCTAGTGAATTGTTCTTTCATAAATCATTAAGGTCCTGACCTTGAAGGTAGCTAAAGAGTATCAAAATCCTGAGACATTTGTTAATCTGTTTTTTAGGGGTGTGTAATCGCAGATAGGTTCTATCTGACACTGCTGATTTAGACGTGTTCAGTTTTGAAGAAAACTGTAGCTATTTGAATACATCAATTATAAACAACACTATTTTACCAAGAAAGAGTCAAAAGAGTCAAAACAGATCATCAAATACATTAAGAAATGTATTACAATCATAAGACGAATGACTGTCATCACTGAACAACGATGTGACAGCAACGAATCACTGGGCACAGACGTCAATTCAACATCTATTCCACGTTGGCTCAATAATGCGGAAACGACATTGATTCAAGGAGTTTTTGCCCAGTGGGATGTGTTCTGATTGGTCAGTCTGTATTTGTTCAGGCTTGTGATTGGATTGCAGATAGTTCAAATGGGTTTAGGCAGATAGAACTTGCTAGTTTTTCTTTTTTTTTCCCGCTACAAATATACTTTAAAAAAAATCTAGCTTCATAGATATATGAACAACCATCAATTATGTGACTAACTAATGTGACAAAAACTCTATTAAATATCTGCTCCTAATTAACATTCAAAGATGTCTGCAGAAAGAATGGGGTGTCAGCTATGACATGACACCTTGAGTCTGAAAGAAATCTATTTAGGTTATTGAACTACAGAAAGTGAAGTGTATTTACACCCGGTAACAGAATTATGGTAAGAGCCAGGAGAGGTAGCATTAACTGGAGAGAGAGAGAAGAGAGGAAGAGAGTGAAAGGGGAAAAGGTTGTCCAGACTGTTTTGACATCTTGCTTTGACCACCAGACAGAAAGAGAAAGAAAGAAAACAGTTATGAGCTGAACATAACAGTATACCATTGGAAGGAAGGACTGTAGTAGGTGACTTAACTGTGGTTCGTGACTACTATGATTTCCAATTGTAGCCCATTCTATTGCAGGAATTCCATTACTGATTTTTGGGGGGCAATTCAGTTACCGATTTTTTTAAATTGATTTTTATCACTTAATAATTCATACAGATAAAAAAACAGAAGGCAAATAATTTCTCCAGAACTAAATATAAATGTTGATATTACTTGGCAGGGGTCTTTACTTAAAAAGTATTATGTTTTGATGTATTTTTAATACCTTTTAAGACTTATCTGGTAGATGTTTTCTGAGACCCCTTTTCCATCTGTTTATCCAGAAATCAAAGCCTTTACTTATGCCTCATTTTTAAGATGGAAAAGGGTTGAAAAATGTATCTACAGTAGGCCTTCATTTACCAAAAATATACTCTTCGCTTTGATTGGACACCCTGGAGGCTCTACATCTTCATCATCCTCCTACTCTTCATCAGTGTCCTCAGCCTCTCTGAGTCTGTTGTAGAACTTAGCGATGAGACTCATCTCATTTACATTTTAGTCATTTAGCAGACGCTCTTATCCAGAGCAACTTACAGTAGTGAATGCATAAAAAAATGTTCTTCTGTGCTGGCCCCCTGTGGGAATCGAACCCACAACCCTGGCGTTGCAAACACCATGCTCTACCAACTGAGCTACAGGGTAGCAGGCCAGAAGCCATTTCTGCTGCTCAGACAGGAGCTGGATGTAGTAGTACTGGATCCCAGCTAGCTGTCTGCACTGGCACTCCCAGTACTATTACAACCAGCTCCTGTCTGCACTGGCACTCCCAGTACTATCACAACCAGCTCCTGTCTGCACTGGCACTCCCAGTACTATTACAACCAGCTCCTGTCTGCACTGGCACTCCCAGTACTATGACAACCAGCTCCTGTCTGCACTGGCACTCCCAGTACTATCACAACCAGCTCCTGTCTGCACTGGCACTCCCAGTACTATTACAACCAGCTCCTGTCTGCACTGGCACTCCCAGTACTATCACAACCAGCTCCTGTCTGCACTGGCACTCCCAGTACTATTACAACCAGTTCCTGTCTGCACTGGCACTCCCAGTACTATGACAACCAGCTCCTGTCTGCACTGGCACTCCCAGTACTATCACAACCAGCTCCTGTCTGCACTGGCACTCCCAGTACTATCACAACCAGCTCCTGTCTGCACTGGCACTCCCAGTACTATTACAACCAGTTCCTGTCTGCACTGGCACTCCCAGTACTATCACAACCAGCTCCTGTCTGCACTGGCACTCCCAGTACTATTACAACCAGTTCCTGTCTGCACTGGCACTCCCAGTACTATGACAACCAGCTCCTGTCTGCACTGGCACTCCCAGTACTATCACAACCAGCTCCTGTCTGCACTGGCACTCCCAGTACTATTACAACCAGTTCCTGTCTGCACTGGCACTCCCAGTACTATTACAACCAGCTCCTGTCTGCACTGGCACTCCCAGTACTATCACAACCAGCTCCTGTCTGCACTGGCACTCCCAGTACTATTACAACCAGTTCCTGTCTGCACTGGCACTCCCAGTACTAGTACAACCAGCTCCAGTCTGCACTGGCACTCCCAGTACTATTACAACCAGCTCCTGTCTGCACTGGCACTCCCAGTACTATTACAACCAGTTCCTGTCTGCACTGGCACTCCCAGTACTATTACAACCAGCTCCTGTCTGCACTGGCACTCCCAGTACTATTACAACCAGCTCCAGTCTGCACTGGCACTCCCAGTACTATTACAACCAGCTCCTGTCTGCACTGGCACTCCCAGTACTATCACAACCAGCTCCTGTCTGCACTGGCACTCCCAGTACTATCACAACCAGCTCCTGTCTGCACTGGCACTCCCAGTACTATTACAACCAGCTCCTGTCTGCACTGGCACTCCCAGTACTATCACAACCAGGTCCTGTCTGCACTGGCACTCCCAGTACTATCACAACCAGCTCCTGTCTGCACTGGCACTCCCAGTACTATCACAACCAGGTCCTGTCTGCACTGGCACTCCCAGTACTATTACAACCAGTTCCTGTCTGCACTGGCACTCCCAGTACTATCACAACCAGCTCCTGTCTGCACTGGCACTCCCAGTACTATTACAACCAGTTCCTGTCTGCACTGGCACTCCCAGTACTATCACAACCAGCTTGCTGTCTGCACTGACACTCCCAGTACTATCACAACCAGCTCCTGTCTGCACTGGCACTCCTAGTACTATTACAACCAGCTCCTGACTGCACTGGCACTCCCAGTACTATGACAACCAGCTCCTGTCTGCACTGGCACTCCCAGTACTATCACAACCAGCTCCTGTCTGCACTGGCACTCCCAGTACTATTACAACCAGCTCCTGTCTGCACTGACACTCCCAGTACTATCACAACCAGCTCCTGTCTGCACTGACACTCCCAGTACTATCACAACCAGCTCCTGTCTGCACTGGCACTCCCAGTACTATTACAACCAGCTCCTGTCTGCACTGACACTCCCAGTACTATCACAACCAGCTCCTGTCTGCACTGGCACTCCCAGTACTATTACAACCAGCTCCTGTCTGCACTGGCACTCCCAGTACTATCACAACCAGCTCCTGTCTGAACTGGCACTCCCAGTACTATCACAACCAGCTCCTGTCTACACTGGCACTCCCAGTACTATCACAACCAGCTAGCTGTCTGCACTGGCACTCCCAGTACTATTACAACCAGCTCCTGTCTGCACTGACACTCCCAGTACTATCACAACCAGCTCCTGTCTACACTGGCACTCCCAGTACTATTACAACCAGCTAGCTATCTGCACTGGCACTCCCAGTACTATTACAACCAGCTCCTGTCTGCACTGGCACTCCCAGTACTATCACAACCAACTCCTGTCTGCACTGGCACTCCCAGTACTATTACAACCAGCTCCTGTCTGCACTGGCACTCCCAGTACTATTACAACCAGCTAGCTATCTGCACTGGCACTCCCAGTACTATTACAACCAGTTCCTGTCTGCACTGGCACTCCCAGTACTATCACAACCAGGTCCTGTCTGCACTGGCACTCCCAGTACTATTACAACCAGCTCCTGTCTGCACTGGCACTCCCAGTACTATTACAACCAGCTAGCTGTCTGCATTACAGTTGAATGGCGGGAACCCGGTTACCGAGATTTACTGCCCAAAACCACTCCCCTTTCCTGGTAAATAACTGCAAGAAACAGGTCAATTATAATATATTATTTATATGAACACATCACATGAAATGGAACTGTTAAATTGTAAGTGATGCCTAAATCTGGCTTCTCTAGGGCCTTCTCTCTGCATGATCAATCATCAATGCTCAGGGTGGGGACAGACATCCCATCTCAGTATGGAGCGCAGTTCACAATGCATGTAGACACATCCTCTCATGATGGTAAGTTATTTTCTTGTGACAGGTAGGCCTTCATTTGATGCAGCATAGCCTATGATACAGTAATATAAGGACCGAATGCATGTACACGTCTCCATCTCTCTTTCGGGCAAAACACCAGTCTCAATGTCAACAGTGAAGAGGCAACTCTGGAATACTGGCCTTCTAGGCAGAGTTGCAAAGAAAAAGCCATATCTCAGACTTGCCAATAAAAATAGAAGATAAAGATGGGCAAAAGAGCAGAGACACTGGACAGAGGAACTCTGCCTAGAAGACCAGCATCCCGGGGTCGCCTCTTCACTGTTGACGTTGAGACTGGTGTTTTGCGGGTACTATTTAATGAAGCTGCCAGTTGAGGACTTGTGAGTCATCTGTTTCTCAAACTAGACACTCTAATGTACTTGCCCTCTTGCTCAGTTGTGCACCGGGGCCTCCCACTACTCTTTCTATTCTGGTTAGCACCAGTTTGCGCTGTTCTGTGAAGGGAGTAGTATACAGCATTGTACGAGATCTTCAGTTTCTTGGCAATTTCTCACATGGAATAGCCTTAATTTTTCAGAACAAGAACAGACTGACGAGTTTCAGAAGAAAGGTCTTTGTTTCTGGCCATTTTGAGCCTGTAATCAAACCCACAAATGCTGATGCTCCAGATACTCAACTAGTCTAAAGAAGGCCAGTTTTATTTATCTTTAATCAGTACAACAGTATTCAGCTGTGCTAACATAATTGCAAAAGGGTTTTCTAATGATCAATTAGCCTTTTAAAATGATCAACTTGGATTAGCTAACACAACGTGCCATTGGAACGCAGGAGTGATGGTTGCTGATAATGGGCCTTTGTATGCCTATGTTGATATAACATTAGAAATCTGCCGTTTCCAGCTACAATAGTCATTTACAACATTAACAATGTCTACACTTTATTTCTGAACAATTTTATGTTATTTTAATGGACAAAAAAATAGCTTTTCTTTCAAAAACAAGGACATTTCAAAGTGACCCCAAACTTTTGAACGGTAGTGCATATACAGTACCAGTCAAAGGTTTGAACACAGCTACTCATTCAAGGGTTTTATTTTTACTATTTTCTACATTGTAGAAAACTATGAAATAACACATATGGAATCATGAAGAAATAATGCCATCACTAACATAGAGAGGCTCCTGCCTACATACAGACAATCATTGGCCACTCTAACAAATGGATCATTAGTCACTTTATAATTGCCACTTTAATAATGATGATGTTAAACATCTTGCATTACTCATCCCATATGTATATACTGTAATTTATACCATCTATTTCACCTTGCCTATGCTGCTTGGTCATTGCTCATCCATATATTTCTATGTACTTATTCTTATTCCATCCCTTTATACTTAGATTTGTGTGTATTAGGTTGTTGTGGAATTGTTAGATTACTTGTTGATATAGCTGCACTGTCGGATCTAGAAGCACAAGCATTTCGCTGCACTCGGAATAACATCTGCTAGCCATGTGTATGTGACCAATAAAATGTGATTTGATTTGATTAGTAACCAAAAAAGTGTTAAACAAATCAAAATATATTTTATATTTGAGATTCTTCAAAGTAGCCACCCTTTGCCTTGATTACAGTTTTGCACACTCTTGGCATTCTCTCAACCAGCTTCATGAAGTAGTCACCTGGAATGCATTTCAATTAACAGGTGTGCCCTCTTAAAAGTTCATTTGGGAAATTTATTTTCTTCTTAATGCATTTGAGCCAATCAGTTGTGTTGTGACAAGGTAGGGGTGGTATACAGAAGATAGCCCTATTTGGTAAAAGACCAAGTCCATATTATGGCAAGAACAGGTCAAATAAGCAAAGACAAACAGCAGTCCATCATTAGACAAGAAGGTCAGTCAATGCAGAACATTTCAACTTTGAAAGTTTCTTCAAGTGCAGTCGCAATAACCATCAAGCGCTATGATGAAACTGGCTTTCATGAGGACCGTTACAGGAATGGAAGACCCAGTTACCTCTGCTGCAGAGGATAAGTTCATTCAAGTTACCAGCCTCAGAAATTTCAGGCCAAATAAATGCTTCACAGAGTTCAAGTAACAGACACGTCTCAACATCAACTGTTCAGAGGAGACTGCGTGAATCAGGCCTTCTTGGTCGAATTGCTGCTAAGAAACCACTACTAAAGGACATCAATAAGAAGAGACTTGCTTAGGCCAAGAAACACGAGCAATGGACATTAGACTGGTGGAAATTTGTCCTTTGGTCTAGTCCAAATTGGAGATTTTTGGTTCTAACCACTGTGTCTTTGTAAAACGCGGTTTGGGTGAACGGATCTCCGCATGTATATTTCCCACCGTAAATCATGGAGGAGGAGGTGTTATGGTGTGGGGGTGCTTTGCTGGTGACACTGTCTGTGATTCATTTAGAATTCAATTCACACTTACCCAGCATGGCTACCACAGAATTCTGCAGCGATAGTCCCACTTAGCCCAAACCAGATGGGATGACTATCATTTGTTTTTCAACAGGACAATGACCCCAACACACCTCCAGGCTGTGTAAGGGATATTTTAACAAGAAGGAGAGTGATGGAGTGCTGCATCAGATGACCTGGCCTCCACAATCTCCCAACCTAAACCAAATTGAGATGGTTTGGGATGAGTCGGACCGCAGAGTGAAGGAAAAGCAGCCAACAAGTGCTCAGCATATGTGGGAACTCCTTCAAGACCGTTGGAAAAGCATTCCATGTGAAGCTGGTTGAGGTAATGCCAAGAGTATGCAAAGCTGTCATCAAGGCAAATGGTGGCTTTGAAGAATCTCAAATATTAAAAAAATGTTGCTTGTTTAACACTTTTTTGGTTACTACATGATTCCATATGTGTTATTTCATAGTTTTGATGTCTTCACTATTATTCTACAATGTAGAAAATAGTAAAAATAAAGAAAAACCCTTGAATGAGTAGGTGTTCTAAAACCTTTGATCGGTGGTATATACACTGCTCAAAAAAATAAAGGGAACACTTAAACAACACAATGTAACTCCAAGTCAATCACACTTCTGTGAAATCAAACTGTCCACGTAGGAAGCAACACTGATTGACAATACATTTCACATGCTGTTGTGCAAATGGAATAGACAACCGGTGGAAATTATAGGCAATTAGCAAGACACCCCCAATAAAGGAGTGGTTCTGCAGGTGGTGACCACAGACCACTTCTCAGTTCCTATGCTTCCTGGCTGAT
Organism: Salmo trutta; assembly: GCF_901001165.1. Classification (NCBI taxonomy): domain Eukaryota; kingdom Metazoa; phylum Chordata; class Actinopteri; order Salmoniformes; family Salmonidae; genus Salmo; species Salmo trutta. The sequence continues at coordinate 41,541,923 of NC_042973.1, forward strand.
GTTTTGGTCACTTTTGAATGCTGGCGGTGCTTTCACTCTAGTGGTAGCATGAGACGGAGTCTACAACCCACACAAGTGGCTCAGGTAGTGCAGCTCATCCATGATGGCACATCAATGCGAGCTGTGGCAAGAAGGTTTGCTGTGTCTGTCAGTGTAGTGTCCAGAGCATGGAGGCGCTACCAGGAGACAGGCCAGTACATCAGGAGACGTGGAGGAGGCCGTAGGAGGGCAACAACCCAGCAGCATTTTATATATATAATAAAAGATAGCTAGGTGGGACAACCACATATCACAGGCATAGAAAGGGGGTCAAGTGCAAGTGCTGGTTATTTTGATTTTGATTTGAGGATGATTATTTAAGATACTCTTTGAAGAGGTAGGGTTTCAGATGTTTTCAGAAGATGGGCAGGGATTCTGCTGTCCTAGCTTCAGGACAGAGAAGAGATTGGACTGGGCGGTGCGGGAGGGCCAAGAGACCTGAGGTGGCAGAACAGAGTGCTCGGGTTGGGGTGTTTGAGCCCAATACAGTACAGTAATATAGTTCATACAGAAAAAGATTAGCCTACTGGAGCTTGTTTCATTTACAGTATTTACCCAAGAGAGCACGTAGCTGTTTTTTTGCCGTAAGTAATATGCTGTAGCATATACAGACCCCTTGACTTTTTCCACATTTAATTACGTGACAGGCTTATTCCAAAATTTATAAAATTGTTTTTTTATAATGACAAAGCAAAAATAGGTTTTTAGACATTTTTGCAAATTTATTACAAATAAAAACATTTAATATTACATTAACATAAGTATTCAGACCCTTTACCTAGTACTTTTGTTGAAACACATTTGGCCGGATTTACAGCCTCGAGTCTTCTTGGGTATGACGCTACAAGCTTGGCACACCTGTATTTGGGAAGTTTCTCCCATTCTTCTCTGCAGATCCTCTCAAGATGTGTCAGGTTTGATGGGGAGCTACACAGCTATTTTCAGGTCTCTCCTGAGATGTTCGATTGGGTTCAAGTTCCGAAATATACTCTCTGTACTTTGCTCCATTCATCTTTCCCTCGATCCTGACTACACTCCCAGTCCCTGCCGCTGAAAAACATCCCCACAGCATGATGCTGAGGGATGGTGCCATGTTTCCTCCAGATGTGACGCTTGGCATTCAGGTCAAAGAGTTCAATCTTGGTTTCATCAGACAAGAGAATCTTGTTTTCATGGTCCTAGAGTCCTTTAGGTGCCTTTTGGCAAACTCCAAGTATGCTGTCATGTGCCTTTTACCGAGGAGTGGTTTCCCCCTGGCAACTCTACCATAAAGGCCTAATTGGTGGAGTGCTGCAGTGATGGTTGTCCGTCTGGAAGGTTCTCCCATCTCCACAGAGGAACTCTGGAGCTCTGTCAGAGTGGCCTCCCTGACCAAGGCCCTTCTCCCCCGATTGCTCAGTATGGAACGGCGGTCAGATCTAGGAAGAGTCTTGGTCATTCTGAACTTCTTCCATTTAAGAATGATGGAGGGCACTGTGTTCTTGGGGACCTTCAATGTTTCAGAAATGTTTTGGAACCCTTCCCCAGATCTGTGCTTTGACAATCCTGTCTCAGAGCTCTACGGACAATTCCTTCGACGTCATGGCTTGGTTTTTGCCAAAACTGTCAACTGTGGAACCTTATTTAGACAGGGGTGTGCCTTTCCAAATCATGTCCAATCAATTTAATTTACCACAGGTGGACTCCAATCAAGTTGTAGAAACATCTCAAGGATGCACCTGAGATCAATTTAGAGTCTTATAGCAAAGGGTCTAAATACTTATGTAAATAAGGTATTTATGTTTTCGCTTTGTCATTGTGGGGTATTGTGTGTAGATTGACGAGGAAAAAAACGATTTAGTAAATGTCAGAATAAGGCTGTAAGGTAACAAAATGTGGAAAGCGTCAAGGGGCCTGGATACTTTCTGAATGCACTGTATATCATAAGCCTATATGTGTTATTTGAGCATTTTTGACTTTTGCTCATAAAATGTCTAATGTAGGGCTCATAAAATGCATTTAATGTAGGGCTCCTCAGGCAGTGTGAGGCTTGAATTATTTTTCAAAGCTCTAATCAAATCCAGACATAGGCCTACAGTATTTATATGCTTTATAGGATATTGAATGACACTTACAGTTTTGGCGGGAAATACCGGGTTACCCGGGAGAAAAGTGAGGATGGAACATTTTGTAAAATACCAGGAAACTCAGAGAGAGACTGGATGGCCACCTGCACTATGGCATCATGCCAGCAGGCTGGAAAACATCAAGTGAGCTTTGGAGGGTTGAGGTGAGCTTCTGTGGGGGTGAGACAGATACTTGTGAAGTGCTACATTTAGCATACAGCTGCCGGAGCCATTTTTCTAAACCGCAAGAATGGACCAAATGGATTAGGACGTTTTTGAGCGCTTTTGTCAAGCGAATAATCTTCACACATCCACACAGGAGAAGCAGGTAAACACTCATGTACTGTATGGGCGACGAAGCAGATCACGTTTTGAGTGAGCTGAATCTTAACAAACTCGAGCAACAACAGTATGGACAAGTAAGAAACGGATTTCATGCATTCTTTATTGTGAAAAATAACGTGATTTATGAGCGAGCCCGCTTTAACATGCAGAGACAGGGAAATGAAACAGTGATTATTTTTGCCACAGCCTTGTATGCCCTAGATGAACATTGCATCTATGGACTTTTGCACGATGAGCTAATTAGAGACAGGCTAGTCATTAGTTTAGCAGACATGCGTCTGTCAAAGAAAAGGAGACACTGGAAGATGTGTATCTACACACAGCTTTACCAGGCAGACCAGCCATCAAAAAGCTTGAGCTAGTTGCTCGACTCGACAGCATTGATTGACAGACAATGAAAGAAAGCTATCCTAAGCTGTGCAGCGGTCTTGGCACAATACAACAACCACATACCATCAAGCTGAAAGCAGACGCAGAGCCCTACTCACTCCACACTCCACGACAGATTCCTCTGACATTGCTACCAAAAGTCAAGAAAGAGCTAGAGCGTATGCAATGGTTCAAGATTGTCTCTACAGTTTAGGAGCCCACAGACTGGTGTGCCGGCATGGTGGTTGTTCCAAAGAAGAACATGGACGTGCGGATATGTGTCGATTTCACCAGTCTCAGTGGGTCAGTGTGTAGAGTAAAATGCATACTTCCCACTGTAGAACAGACCCTTGGATCTCTAGCCATCGTGAAGATCTTCAGCAAGCTTGACGCAAACATGGGCTTCTGGCAGATTCCGCTAGCTGCGGAGTCAGTTAAGCTAACAACCTTCATCACACCTTTCGGATTTTACTGCTTCAACCGCCTGCCTTTCGGCATCACTTCAGCACCTGAACACTTCCAGAACAGAATGGTGACAGAGTTTACTGAAGGCCTGGAAGGTGTTGTATGTCACATGGATGATGTGTTATTCTGGTGCCAAACATAAGTGGATGATGCAAGACTTCATTTTGTGTTGCAGATGGAAAAGGTCGGCTTAACCAGTGCCGCAGTGGTCTAAGGCACTGCATCTCAGTGCTAGAGGCATCACTACAGACCCTGGTTCGATTCCAAGCTGTATCACAACCAGCCATGATTAGGAGTCCCAGGTTAGGGTTTGGCTGGGTAGGCCATCATTGTAAATAAGAGTTTGCTCTTAACTGACTTGCTTAGTTAATTAAAGGTTAAATAAAATACAAAATAAAATAAACTCTGAACATGGACAAATGTGACCTGTCAAAGCAGAAAGTGAAGTTCCTGGGCCACATTATCTCGGATGAAGTAGTACAGCCCGACCTGACAAACACAGAGGCTGTCTCGGAGATGGCGGAGCCATCCAACATCAACAAGCTGTGGAGCTTCCCAGCTTTGAAAGTTTATACCCCAGTTAGCTGAAAAGGACAAACCTCTCAGAGACCTACACTCAAAAGAAAAACCACTGGCGCTGGGGCGCCGACCAAGTTCGATCCTTCAATGAGCTGAAGGAGGAGCTGACATCCACAGCCGTGTGCAGCAGATGCATCTTCATAAGGACTAGGAGGAGTGCTGCTCCAGGAACGGAGCAAGGAATGGAGAACCGTTGTGGAGCAGAGATACACTCAGCTCTGGGGCTGACATGGGCATGTGAAAAATTCAGAGACTTTCTCATTGGTCAACACTTTCAGTTGAAAACTAATCACAGACCTCTCCTGAGCCGTCTAACCCTTGGACACCCTTCCCCCATGAATCCAGCACTTCAGGACGAGTCTGAGATAATCCCCGGAAAGAGTCTGTGGACTGCAGACACACTGTCATGTGCGCCAGTCAAAGTCAAAGCTACTGCTACAGAAAAAGATCTCATGTAGAGAACAAATATCTATGTGTACGTTTCCTACATGTACAATTTCATAGAACAGCTCAAAGCTGACAGTGTGTGCTCAAAAGTCATGATAATGTGTCAGGAAGGATGGCCTGAGTTCAGCGGATGCAAAGGACCACTGAAACTGTACCGGGCAGAACATGCTTTTCTCACAGTGCACGACGGTCTCCTATTGAATGGAACAATACTTGTTATTTCCTCAGCCTTACGAAACGACGTCCTCAACAAGCTGTACGAGGGTTTTCAGATGACAATTCCACCAATCACGACTACACTGACAGGATTACATCTTACATCAGTGTCTGTGAGGAAAACTGTATTCCCACAGCACTTTTGTCACAGTCAGCAATGACAAACCCTGGTTCAATGCGAAGCTGAAAGGCCTACACTCTGCCAAGGAGGAGGCACATAGGAGTGGCATTAGGAGTGGCATTATGGACCAGTACAGAGTGGCACAGCAGCAACTGAATAAGGGGATTAAGGCAGCCAAATACCAATACAAGGAGAGGCTAGAACAACAATTCTCCACCAATGACTGCTTGTCTGTCTGGAAGGATCTTCATAAGATCACAAACTACAAACAAAAGACCCCCCATGTTTCAGACAACCCCCTGCTTGTCCCAGGTTGCCGTCCTCCACCCCATGTCATCAGAGCATGAAGTCAACAGGCTTTTTAAGAAACAGGACTGTAGGAAACCTGCAGCCCCAAACCAGGTCTTCCCAGCAACACTAAAGCACGGTGCTGACCAGCTCTAACCCTTTATTCACGGACATCTTCAAACAATCACTTTAGCTATGCACTATTTAAATCATCCATCATCGTGCCTGTGCCTAACAAGAAAGTACCCTGGCTGAATGACTACAGACCTGTAGCACTCACTTCAGTCATCATCAACTCCTTCGAGGGCCTCATCCTATCCCACCTCAAAGACGTCACTCATGCCCTCCTTGACCCCCTGCTGTATACTTACAGAGCCAACAGGTCTGTTGATGACGCTATGAACATGGGCCTCCACTACATCCTTCAGCACCTAGACAATCCCCAAGAACATACGTGAGGATACTGTTTGTGGACTTTAGCTCTACATTCAACACCATCATCCCACAACTGTTGCAGGAAAAACTCACCCAGATGAACGTACCCATCTGTCGGTGGATCACTGTCGAACAGGACACAGTACGTGAAACTGGGAAAACACCTTTCACACTCCATATCCCTCAGCACAGGGTGCCGCAAGGATACGTGCTTTCCCCCCCACTCTTCTCACTCTACACCAATGACTGCATCTCCAACGATGCATCTGTCAAACAACTGAAGTTTTCTGATGACACCACCCTGGTCGGTCTCATCTCGGTCTCATCTCATCTCGGACACTGAGTCCAAGTACTGAGGTGAGGCTGACCGACTGGTGGCCTGGTGCAGTCGCAACAACCTGGAACTCAACATACTCAAAATTGTGGATATGGTGGTGGACTTCAGAAAACGTCCCACAACATCTCTCCCCCTCTAGATTGATGGCTCAGCCATTAGCACGGCTGAATCATTCAAATTCATGGGGAGCATTATTTCCCACAACCTCAAGTGGGAAGACAACATTACATCGGTGACCAAGAAGGCTCACTGTCACATCGGTGACCAAGAAGGCTCACACTTCCATCATTGAGTCCATCCTCACTTCTTTAATCATCATCTGGTTTGAAACCAATAACTAGCCTACGGATATTGTTTCACTCGCTTTGTCTAGGGATCCTAGGCCTAGTTACATGGTCTTTAACCTGAATGTATGTGTGCATTTATGTGAGAAATCAGGGAGTGAGAACAGTGTTGGATGCACATGTGCCCAGGGAGACAGCAACCTTACCTTAGGTCCAGGACCAGCCCTGTCTTGATTCCTTTGGGTCGGTGAGCCCAAGAAAAAATTATGTTCAGATGGTGACGGAAACAAATATATACAAAAATGAAAAATACAAAAGGCATGCCTAAACTAAAGATTCCAAATGAAGTTGAAAGGCTTTATGGTATGCAACCGAACCTGTAGCCTCACTGCTGCAAGCCGGGACAGCATCCCTTCCTCTGCATATATTCTGCATATTCCCTCTGTAAATTGTATATCCTCTCTGTAAATCAGCTTTACTCCAGAGTTTTAAGTATTACGTTCACTGTATTTATATTGGATATCCTGTATGTGGACTACAGTATGTTGACTTTGTGTCTATATTCTGCCTGTACATTATCTATTGCTATACATTATCTATACCAAAACGGAGGCGGGTTGACCACTTGGTTATTGTTTCAATTAAGGATTCTAGCTTTAAATGATGGTGATGCAATCAAATTCAATGTATTTTTGCAATGTAGAATATCATTGCAAAAGAGTTTTAAAACTGACTATCATGTCAAATTGACTTTAACACTAAGAAATCACCCTTTAACTTTATCTGAAGCCTTATCACCAGAATACCTCTTTAACACCAGTAGACTTGACCATGACTCGCTTCAGGAAACCTATACCAGTATTGTTGGCCAGTATTCTACTGATTCTCCCCATCAGAGGTTGTGTTGGATCTCTCTCTAATCCCCCACCTGAACTGATCTCCTGGCCCTCCTAAATCTAGGCCCTAGCTCTACAACACAATGTTACCCTTCTGTTGCTCAGATTGTTTCCTTGGCAATCTGGTTGTTAGAAACTGATTGACCAGTACCTGTTGATCAGTACTGATTGACCAGTACTCACATTTCTGACATTATCAAAGTTACAGTAACATACTCAGTGCTTGACTTGGACCGAAATAGCTGCTGTACTAATTTTGGGTGCCGGTACTGTTTACATTTAGGTGCAGGATCTCCACAATACTTTTGAGATAATATTTTATAAGATGAACAGGAGCTCAAGCAGTAGAACATTTGAGGTGCCGGTACTCAGATCCAGTAAAACTCCTGCCCAAATCAAGCACTGAACATACTGCACCACCATGTCAAGCAGTACATGTGCAATGTAGTCTTGACAACAAATTCCCAGTACTAGCACATACAGTAAGATGGCGCCGGAGAAGAAGGCAGACGTTTTACGTGCCCCCAACTGATTGTGTTTTTTTGTTTGTTTATTTGCGTTGTTTATAACTTATTTGTTTACTTATTTGTACGTAATGTTGCTGCTACCGTCTCTTATGACCGAAAATAACTTCTAGACATCAGGACTGCGATTACTCACCACGGACCGGCAGAATCATTTTTTTCCTTTAACAAGTCTGATGAGGCCGACTCGAACGATATACTGCTTTCTCGGGAACAGGCCCAGATCCCGGTGATTTGCGTGAAGAGGAGGCGGAGAAAAAGGGTCCGGAGGGCGGGGCTGCCTTCTGAGAATTTGTAGGCGATTGAATAAACCCCTACTTCCTTCCATTCTGCTAGCAAACGTGCAATCTTTGAACAATAAAATAGATGACCTACGTGGAAGATTAAACTACCAATGGGACATTCAAAACTGTAATATCTTATGCTTCACGGAGTCGTGGCTGAACGATGACACTATCAACATACAGCTGGCTGGCTATACGATGTACTGGCAGGATAGAACAGCGGTGTCTGGTCAGACAAGCGGCGACGGACTATGTATTTTTGTAAATAATAGCTGGTGCACGATATCTAAGGAAGTCTCAAGCTATTGCTTGCCTGAGGTAGAGTATCACATGATAAACTGTAGACCACGCTACCTACCTAGAGAGTTTTCATCTGTAGTTTTCGTAGTTGTTTAAATACCACCACAGTCGGAGGCTGGCGCTAAGACTGCGTTGAATGAGCTGTACTCTGCCATAAGCAAACAAGAAAATGCTCAACCAGAGGCAGCGCTCCTAGTTGCCGGGGACTTTAATGCAGGGAAATTTAAATCCATTTTACCAAATTTCTATCAGCATGTTAAATGTGCAACCAGAGGAAAAAAAATTCTGGACCACCTTTACTCCATACACAGAGACGCATGCAAAGCTTTCCCTCGCCCTCCATTTGGCAAATCTGACCATAATTCTATCCTCCTGATTCCTGCTTACAGCCGAGAGCTGCCCTTGTACTGCGAGCATGCGCTGACCAGTGTCTTCACTGACATTTTCAACCTCTCCCTGTCTGAGTCTGTAATACCAACATGTTTTAAGCAGACCACCATAGTGCCTGTGCCCAAGAACACTAAGGTAACCTGCCTAAATGACTACCGACCCGTAGCACTCACGTCTGTAGCCATGAAGTGCTTCGAAAGGCTGGGCATGGCTCACATCAACACCATTATCCCAGAAACCCTAGACCATTCCAATTTGCATACCGTCCCAACAGATCCACAGATGATGCAATCTCTATTGCATTCCACACTGTCCTTTCCCACCTGGACAAAGGGAACACCTATGTGAGAATGCTATTCATTGACTACAGCTCAGCGTTCAACACCATAGTGCCCTCATCACTAAGCTAAGGACCCTGGGACTAAACACCTCCCTCTGCAACTGGATCCTGGACTTCCTGACGGCCGCCCCCAGGTGGTGAGGGTAGGTAACAACACATCCGCTACGCTGATCGTCAACACAGGGGCCCCTCAGGGGTGCGTGCTCAGTCCCCTCCTGTGCTCCCTGTTCACGCATGACTGCGCGGCCAGGCACGACTCCAACACCATCATTAAGTTTGCCGATGACACAACAGTGGTAGACCTGATCACCGACAACAACGAGACAGCCTATAGGGAGGAGGTCAGAGACCTGGCCGTGTGGTGCAAGGAGAGCAACCTCTCCCTCAACGCGATCAAGACAAAGGAGATGATTGTGGACTACAGGAAAACGCACGCCCTCATTCTCATCGATGGGGCTGCAGTGGAGCCGGCTGAGAGCTTCAAGTTCCTTGGTGTCCACATCACCAACAAACTAACATTGTCCAAGCACACCAAGACAGTCGTGAAGAGGGCACGACAAAACCTATTCCCCCTCAGGAGACTGAAAAGATTTGGTATGGGTCCTCAGATTCTCAAAAGGTTCTAGAGCTGCACCATCAAGAGCATCCTGACTGGTTACATCACTGCCTGGTATGGCAACTGGCCGGCCTCTGACTGCAAGGCACTACAGAGGGTAATGTGAACGGCCCAGTACATCACTGGGGCCAAGCTTCCTGCCATCCAGGACCTCTATACCAGGCAGTGTCAGAGGAAGGCCCTAAAAATTGTCAAAGACTCCAGCCACCCTAGTCATAGACTGTTCTCTCTGCTACCGCACGGCAAGCGGTACCGGAGCACCAAGTCTAGGTCAGAGAGGATTCTAAACAGCTTCTACCCCCAAGCCATAAGACTCCTGAACAACTAATCAAATGTCTACCCAGACAAGCCCTGTCCTCCTGCTGTTCCTGCTCTGGGTCCTGGAGTGGCCTTGAACCCTGTCGTAATCCTGTCTGTCTGTGAGGTGGCCGTGGCCCATAGGAGAAGAAGAGGAGAGCAGCCTGGGTTAATCTGGCTCATGATGGGGTAATTACTTCCACGGTGCTGGGTGGTTGTGGGGATGGAGGGAGGAAGAGGAGGGGGGGATAGCTAGACCTGGCAGCGTAACTGACTGCTCCGTTGTGGGAGGAGCCACCCCTATAGCTAGGCGGATCTTTCCCTGACCTTGGAGAAAGGAGAGAGAGAGACACACAGAGAGACAGAGAGAGAGAGCAGAGACGTCAGCATACTGCCACAGATCCAGCAGCACTGCAGATCTCTCTGTGTGCTGCTACTCTTCCTATGAGGGTGAAAGACAGGAGGAGGAGTGGGAGTGAGTGAGAGAAGCGTCTGGCAGCCATCCCAGTCAAACAGTAATGCAGAGTAAAGGGGGAGATAGCAGTCTTTTCACTGAGCCTCAGCACAGGATCCAGCACTGTAAGTCTGTGTGTCATTCCTCTGTGATTGCCATAGTGATGTGTTGTGTAGCTGTTTGCATGTTGTGTGTGCTGCTGTATGTTCATTACATTATTATTATTGTTATTATAATTTTTATTCTGCTGTATGTTGTTATGCTCTGAAGGAGAGCAATGGCACAAGTATTTATGGACACGACAGGGACAACAGTTGCTTAACAGAGACTGAATGGGTGTCTTGATGAGCCATGCTTTTGTAACCATGGGATGTGTTTTGTGTATGTGCGTGTGTGTGCAAGCGTGAGTTTGTGCGTGTATACGTGCATGCTCGTGTGTGTGTGGGTGGAAAGGTGTGTGTGCGTGTACGTGCATGCGTGTGTGTGTGTGGGTGGGAAGGTGTGTACGTGTGTGTGTTGGAGGGTGTGTGTGTTGGAGGTTGTGTGTGTCTGCCTCTGTGTGTACAATTGTTTATACATGGTTATGACTGTGTGATTGTGGCAAGTGTGTTGACTATGTGGCAATTACTTGTGAAACAGAATCATTGTTGTGGAATAACAGTAATAAATAATGTGTAATGCTGACAATCGCTGGTATATTGTTTACGCAGTGACTGCAGCAGAGAAACACCCTTGTTGTTGTTGTGCTTGTGCACTCTTAGAAGAACCCTTTTTGGTTCCAGGTAGAACTCTTTTGGGTTCCATGTAGAACCCTCTAGGGAAAGGGTTCTACATGGAAACCAATAGGGGTCTACCTGGAACCAGAAAGGGTTCTTGAAAGAGTTCTCCTATGGGGACAGCCGAAGAACCCGTTTAGGTTCTAGATAGCACCTTTTTTTCTAAGAGTGTACTGTTCTGTAGGACATACTCCTCACCCTCTCTGTCAACCAGTATGCTGTTCTATTATGCAGCAGTCAGAGTACTGCACTGTTATACTCAGACCTATCTCTGTCACCACAAGTGAGTGACATACATTGCCTTTGGAAAGTATTCAGACCCCTTGACTTTTTCCACATATTGTTACATTACAGCCTTTTTCTAAAATTGATTCAATTATTTTTTCCCCTCAGAAATCTACACACAATACCCCATAATTACAAATCAAAAACAGGTTTTTAGGAATTTTTGCTAATGTATTTATAACGGAAATATCACATTTGCATAAGTATTCAGACCGTTTACTCAGTACTTTGTTGAAGCACCTTTGGCAGCAATTACAGCCTCAAGTCTTCTTGGGTATGACGCTACAAGCTTGGCACACCTGTATTTGGGAAGTTTCTCCCATTCTTCTCTGCAGATCCTCTCAAGCTCTATCAGGTTGGATGGGGAGCATCGCTGCACTGCTGTTTTCAGGTCTCTCCAGAGATGTTCGATTGGGTTCAAGTCCGGGCTCTGGCTGGACCACTCAAGGACATTCAGAGACTTGTCACAAAGCCACTCCTGCGTTGTCTTGGCTGTGCGCTTAGGTTGTTGTCCTGTTGGAAGGTGAACCTTCATCCCAGTCTTAGGTCCTGAGCGCTCTGGAGCAAGGATCTCTCTGTACATCTTTCCCTTGATCCTGACTAGTCTCCCAGTTCCTGCCGCTGAAAAAATGTCCCACAGCATGATGCTGCCACCACCATGCTTCACCGTAGGGATGGTATTGGTCAGGTGATGCCTGGTTTCCTCCAGACGTGACCATAAAGGCCTGATTGGTGGAGTGCTGCAGAGATGGTTGTCCTTCTGGAAGGTTCTCCCATCGCCACAAGGAACTCTGGAGCTCTGTCAGAGTGATCATCAGGTTCTTGGTCACCTCCCTGACAAAGGCCCTTCTCCCCCGATTGCTCAGTTTGGCCGGGCAGCCAACTCTAGGAAGAGTCTTGGTGGTTCCAAACTTCTTCCATTTAAGAATGATTGAGGCTACTTTGTTCTTGGGGACCTTAAATGCAGCAGAAATGTGTTGGTACCCTTCCCCAGGTCTGTGCCTCGACACAATCCTGTCTCGGAGCTCTACGGACAATTCCTTCGACGTCATGGTTTGGTTTTTGTGTGCCTTTCCAAATCATGTCCAATCAATTGAATTGACCACAGGTGGACTCCAATCAAGTTGTAGAAACACCCCAAGGATGATCAATGGAAACAGGATGCACCGGAGCTCAATTTCGAGTCTCAAAGCAAAGAGTCTGAATACTTACTGTATGTAAATAAGTTATTTCTGTTTTTATTTTAATAGATTTGCAAGAATGTCTATGCTTTGTCATAATGGGTTATTGTGTGTAGATTAATTGTCACGTCCTGACCATAGAGAGCTCTTATTTTCTATGGTAGAGTAGGTCAGGGCGTGACTGGGGGGGTTTATTCTAGTTTTATTTTTCTATGTTGTTTGGTTCTAGTTTCTGTTTTTCTATTTTCGGTTTTTGGATGATCCCCAATTAGAGGCAGCTGGTCATCGTTGTCTCTAATTGGGGATCATATTTAAGTAGTTGTTTTTCCCACTTTTGTTTGTGGGAGATTATTTTGAGTTAGTGCATGTTGCACCTCTTCGTCATGGTTTGTTGTTTTGTTTATGGTTTATTGTATGTCTTGCATAGTTTCACATTAAAATAAATTATGTGGAACGATACCCACGCTGCGCTTTCGTCCGTTCCTACACACAAGCGTGACAGAATCTCCCACCACCAGAGGACCAAGCAGCGTGATCAAGAGGAATGGACATGGGAGGAAATCTTGGACAGGAAAGGACCCTGGAGGCAGGAAGGGGAGTATCGCCGTCCAAAGGAGGAGATAGAGGCAGCGAGAGCAGAACGGCGACGCTACAAGGAATTAGCACGGCAACAACGGAAGCCTGAGAGGCAGCTCCAAAAATTGTTTTGGGGGGGCACACGGAGTGGTCGGCGGAGCCGAGGTGTGAACCAGAGCCAGTCAGGGAGTCGAGTGAGGAACTCGACGAAAGATTCCGGAGAGAGGTGTTGGCGTTGAGAGCACTGCAGAGCGGGCGTGCTTACCGTGGGGAGCATGTGACCAGTCAGGCACCGTGTTATGCGGTGATGCGCACTGTATCTCCAGTGCGCATTCATAGCCCGGTGCACACTGTGCCTGCGCCCCGCATTTGCAGGGCTAAAGTGAGCATTCAGCCAGGACGGGTTGTGCCGGCTCAGCGCTCCTGGTCTCCAGTACGCCTCCTCGGTCCAGGATATCCTGCGCCAGCTCTACGCACTGTGTCGCCAGTGCGCATTCACAGCCCAGTTGGTCCTGTGCCAGTGCCCCGCATTTGCCGGGCTAAAGTGAGCGTTCAGCCAGGACTGGTTGTGCCAGCTCTACGCTCCAGACCTCCAGTGCACCTCCACTGTCCAGTATATCCTGCACCGGTTCTACGCACCAGGTCTCCAGTGCGCCTCCACAGCCCAGAACGTCATGTGCCTCCTCCTCGCACTCTCCCTGGAGTGTGTGTCCTCAGTCAGGTACGTCCTGTGCCTTCTCCTCGCACTCGCCCTGAAGTGCGTGTCACCAGTCTAGTGCCACCTGTCCCAGCTCCACGCACTAGGCCTCCAGTGCGCCTACCCAGTCTGGTGCGTCCTGTGCTTGCTCTCCGCACTCGCCCTGAGGTGCGTGTTACCAGTCTGGCGCCACCTGTGCTAGCCCCACACATCAGGCCTCCAGTGCGCCTTCCCGTTCCAGAGCTTCCGGTGACAGTTCCCAATCTAGAGCTTCCGGCGACAGTTCTCAGTCCAGAGCTTCCGGCGACAGTTCCCAGTCCAGAGCTTCTGGCGACGTTTCACAGTCCGGAACCTCCAACGATGGTCCACAGTCCGGAACCTCCTGAGACGGCCCACTGTCCGGAACCTCCTGAGACGGCCCGCGGTCCGGGACCTCTTGAGACGGTCCGTGGCCCGGAGCCTCCAGTGGCAGTCGGCGGTCCAGAGCCTCCACCGATGCTGGCGGGTTTGCAGGATGAGGGGGTTCTTCGTCCTGCACCAGAGCCGCCTCCTATGCTGGCGGATCCACAGGATGAGAGGGTTCTTTGTCCCACACCAGAACCGCCTCTGATGTGGGAGGATCAGCGGGATGAGGGGGTTCTTCGTCCTGCACCAGAGCCGCCTCCTATGCTGGCGGATCCACAGGATGAGAGGGTTCTTTGTCCCACACCAGAACCGCCTCTGATGTGGGAGGATCAGCGGGATGAGAGGGTTCTTCGTACTGCACCAGAACCGCCACCAACAGTAGACACATTATTTTGTATAGGTGTGCGACGGGTATGTTTACCCATGTTTATTTTTATGTACGTTGGTTTCTTGGAGTTTGTTTAATATAAGTTAAACTACTCCAGTTACACCAAGTTGGTTTCTCCGGCGCCTGACTTCCCTGCCACCTACACACATGACAATGACATTAATGAGGATTTTAAAAAAATGTAATCAATTTTAGAGTAAGGCTGTAACATAACAAAATGTGGATAAAGGGAAGGGGTCTGACAACTTTCCAAATGCACTGTAATTCAATGCTTAAATGTCACTATTTTGACATATTCTAATGAGACCATGTTGATGTACTGTAGCATCATCAGATTATATTAAATCAATGCGAGCAGTTAGTGAAAGACACTGCAGCAGCAGCATTCTCCCAGTGCAGTATTTATCAATTCATTTAACTGGCATAACTCTGCTTCAGCCACTTAGTTTCATTTACAACCCCAGTACTGTTTATGATATGAATACCACTGTTTCCTAAATACCATCGATTTAGAACTGACTGGGTAGACTGTGACGGGGGGCTCCACACATCAAATACCTCTGCAGTTGCTGTTTACCCAAACACTAGATTGAGCCCTTAGATACCAGTCCAGCAAGGCCTCCCTTCTTTCTCTTCTCCTCCTCCATTCTTCTCCTCTGCCACCAGACCTTGATCCTGCAGTGATATCATCGCAGTCTGCTATTGTTAGAGCTGCACATGAGTTACATATGATAATGCCCCCTTCCTCTACCTCACTCCCCCCCCCCCCCCCCCACTTTCCCTCCTCCTACTTCCTCCCCCGGCCCCCTAGGCAGGTTATCTCTACTCTGTAATTGGGTCATATTTCTCATTTTTCTGGCTGACGTGGTGTGCATTCTGGGAGCATTCGGGAATGCCGTGGGTGGAGGAGTTATGAAATGCTGTGTTTTGAGCTGAGCAGCAGAGCTGAGTGGTGGGTGGAGGAGTTATGAAATGCTGTGTTTGGAGCTGAGCAGCAGAGCTGAGTGGTGGGTGGAGGAGTTATGAAATACTGTGTTTGGAGCTGAGCAGCAGAGCTGAGTGGTGGGTAGAGGAGTTATGAAAGACTGTGTTTGGAGCTGAGCAGCAGAGCTGAGTGGTGGGTGGAGGAGTTATGAAATACTGTGTTTGGAGCTGAGCAGCAGAGCTGAGTGGTGGGTGGAGGAGTTATGCTACAGCCTCACGAGGCTCCACAGTCCACACACACACTGCAGAACAGAGCCACACACTGCAGAACAACGCCACACACACTGCAGAACAGAGCCACACACACACTGCAGAACAGAGCCACACACTGCAGAACAGAGCCACACACTGCAGGGATGGGCGGAAAATAGATCTGACCCCCAGAGAGAGTCAAAGAGAGCGCGAAAGAGAGCGAGAGAGAAAGGAAAGGGATGGAGGAACAGCGTGGACTCTCAGCCCTTACTCTGTTTGCAGTACATACGCTGGATGTCAAGTTGGAGAAAAGGAAGGGTAAATACAAAGGAGAGAACACGGCACCGCTGCTGCATTCCTATGGACAGTGTTCTGTACCAGATACATTAATCCATAACCCAATGCCACGTTTATACACCGGTGTCATGGTATATTTACTGAATGCTATGTCATCTCTCTCAAGCAACCCTGGGCAAAAGCTGCACTTGATGTTGCTTGTTGTCATTAGTCCTCCTGGTCTACCTTGTGGCATGTCTATCCAGCTCTCCCTCTCCCCCCTCCCCCCCCCCCTCTCTGCTGACCAGTACTGTATCAGGGGGACACAGTGGGATATTGTGAACCTCGGTGGCTGTGCCGTGCTGAGTGGGAGGCAGTGGGAGGCTCATGTGATGAGAAAGGGGACAGCTTTAGTAAATAGCTGTCATTCATAAGAGCCGTGAGGACGTTTGTCAGGCAGGCAGCTGCCCCTTACTTCAGACACTGATTCTGGACATCAGGACAAACAAAATCGAATTCGGGGAGTAGGCAGTTTATGGGAAACGGTCTTCCACAGATAGATGATGATGTGGTTCTGTAAAGGAGTAGCTCGAGTGGAGGAGGCATCGATGGTACAGCCAGGGAGGGAATAAATCCAGCTATATCAGCTGATCTACTGACAAGGTTAATCCCCGTTGGCAGGCCTCTCCTCTCCTCTCTCTGCAGTGCTGTCCTGACAGTCCGGGAGAGGTTCTGTGTGTTTGGGATGTCAGCGCTGTCAGCCTGATGGTGTATGATACAGGTGCAGGGAAGGGTGTGTTGGTTAGAGTCCTGTACACAGTCCCCTCTCTTTGTAATGCAGGGTGTGGGGGTGTGTGTTTTGGGGGTGGAGGGAGGGGTTCATCTGGTTGTGGACTAAATTACTATTACCACTGTGCTACAGTACAGATGTTTCAGAGCCAGATGTTTCAGAGCCACTATTACCACTGTGCTACAGTACAGATGTTTCAGAGCCATGCTTCTAGCCCAGTAATTCGTACAGAAGATGTAGGCAGGACAAGTTTGAGGATGTTTTGGGAAACATTTGCTTTAGAAATGTAGTGCTGTAGTGCTCTGTCTTTGTTTGCTGGCATGGCGTTTTGAGGATTTGAACAGTGTTGCCAGTATGAAATATGCTTTAATTATAGCCTACATTCATTTTTATGAGCATAGTCTTTCATTCCCTGTGTGTCAGTCAAGGGCAACGCGTAGCTGTAAGCTACGGTGACTCTGAACTGGTTGTGTGTGGACAGGCTCCAAACAGAGACTATTCATCATTTCAAAACCACCATCCTTTGTCTGAGGAACAGGAAGACACTGAAATCCAGAGAGCCTAGACTATCCTGGGGAAGTTTTCTGTGTATTGCTGTCTCCCTCTTCTCCTTCTCTCTCTTTCTCTCTCTCTCTCTCTCTCTCTCTCTCTCTCTCTCTCTCTCTCTCTCTCTCTCTCTCTCTCTCTCTCTCTCTCTCGCCCCCCCCTCTCTCTCTCGCTCTCTCTCAATTCAATTTCAATAGATAATAAACAAAAGTGAAATAAACAATAAAAAATAACAGTAAACATTATATTCACAAAAGTTCCAAAAGAATAAAGACATTTCAAATGTCATATTATGTGCAAATGGTTAAAGTACAAAAGGGGAAGTAAATACACATAAATATGGGTTGTATTTACAATGGTGTTTGTTCTTCACTGGTTGCCCTTTTCTTGTGGCAACAGGTCACAAATATTGCTGCTGTGATGGCACACTGTTATTTCACCCAGTAGATATGGGAGTTCATCAAAATTGGGTGTGTTTTCAAATTCTCTCTCCCTCTTCCCCTTCTCTCGCTCTTTCACTCTCTCCCTCTTCCCCTTTTTCTCTCTCTCTCTCTCTCTCTCTCTATTTATCAGTCTCTCTCTCTCTCGCTCTCTATTTACGAGTCTCTCTCTCTCGCTCTCTATTTATCAGTCTCTCTCTATTTATCAGTCTCTCTCTCTCTATCAGTCTCTCTCTCGCTCTCTATTTATCCGTCTCTCTCTCTCTATCAGTCTCTCTCACGCTCTCTATTAATCCGTCTCTCTCTCTCTATCAGTCTCTCTCTCGCTCTCTATTTATCCGTCTCTCTCTCTCTCGCTCTCTATTTATCAGTCAATTCAATTAAATTTGCTTCATTGGCATGATGTAACAATGTACATATTGCCAAAGCTTATTTTGGATATTTACAATATAAAAATGAGAATCAAAATTGTCAACGGGACAACAGTAACAACAATAACCAAGGGTCAAAATAACCATACATTCAACAATAACAATAAGCATACAGTAGAGGACATGTGCAGGTTGATTGCAGGCAGCAATGTAGTGCGCTGCCAACCCACAGCTCTCTGCGTCCTCCCCCAACAGGACGGGTAGCCTATCCTCATCAGAGAGGTCTTTGAAAATTGGGAGAATGACACTCTCTAATTGTTTTATATTTTTTGACATTTTGCCAGGAAATGCAGCTCCGTCTCAGGTTCTGCTGTTGTGCAGTGGTTGCACAGCCTTTCCTCTACAGGGAGCCAGGTTTTCCTGTGTCTACCCTTCTCAATGGCAAGGCTGTGCTCAGTGAGCCTGTACTTTGTCAAGGTTTTTCTAAGGTTTTGATCAGTAATCATGGTCAAATATTTAGCCACGGTGTACTGTCGATTTAGGGCCAGATAGCACTGCATTTTGCTTTGTGTTTGTGCTTGTGTTTCCCAATAAGCAATGTAGTTTTGACTGTGTTGTAATTTGGTTTATTCTGATTGATTGGATGTTCTGGTCCTGAGGCGTTAGTGTGTTAGTAGAACAGGTTTGTGAACTCAGTCCCAGGACCAGCTGGATGAGGGTCCTGAGGCTTCAGTGTGTTAGTAGAACAGGTTTGTGAACTTAGCCCGAGGACCAGCTGGATGAGGTGACTCTTTTCTTTGCTCAGCTCTTGGCATTGCAGGGCTTGGTAATGATATGAGAGGGGGTCACTGTATTTTAGATGTTTCCAAAACTGAATTGCTCTTTTTTGAGTTTTTATTATTAGTGGATATTGGCCTAATTCTGCCCTGCATGCATTGTTTGTAGTTTTCCTCTGGACATGTAGGAGAATCTTACAGAACTCTGCATGCAGGGTTTCAATGGGGTGTTTGTCCCATTTGATGAAATTTTGTTTTGCAAGTGGACCCCACACCTCGCTGCCATAAAGTGCAATTGGTTCAATGACATATTCAATTAGTTTTAGCCAAATTTGAATAGGTATTTCAATTTGAATTCACTTTTTAATGGCGTAGAATGCCCTGCGTGCTTTCTCTCTCAGTTCATTCACTGCCTCATTAAGGTGTCTAGTTGAGCTTATTTTTAAACCTAAGTAATTGTAGTGTGTACAGTACTCTATATATTTTGTACCTATTGAGAACTTTGGTCTAATTCCCTGAGATCTGGATCTTCTCTGGAAAATCATTATTTTAGTCTTTTTGGGGTTTACTGGGTTTTCTCTCTCTCTCTCTCTATCAATCTCTCTCTCTCTCTATTTATCAATCTCTCTCTCTATTTATCAATCTCTCTCTCTCGCTCTCTATTTATCAATCTCTCTCTCTCTCGCTCTCTATTTATCAGTCTCTCTCTCTCGCTCTCTCTCTCTATTTATCAGTCTCTCTCTCTCGCTCTCTATTTATCAGTCTCTCTCTCTCGCTCTCTCTCTATTTATCAGTCTCTCTCTCTCTCACTCTCTATTTATCAGTCTCTCTCTCTCTCTCACTCTCTATTTATCAGTCTCTCTCTCTCTCTCTCTCTATTTATCAGTCTCTCTCTCTCGCTCTCTCTCTCTCTATTTATCAGTCTCTCTCTCTCTATTTATCGGTCTCTCTCTCTCTCAATTCAATTCAATTCAATTCGCTTTATTGGCATGACGTAACAATGTACATATTGCCAAAGCTTACTTTGGATATTTACAATATAAAAAATAAATAAAAATGAGAATCAAAAATTGTCAACGGGACAACAGTAACAACAATAACCAACGGTCAATATAACCATACATTCAACAATAACAATAATCATACAGTTGAGGACATGTGCAGGTTTATTGGTCTGTCAGACACTGTCCCTCAACTTATGGCAGGCAGCAATGTAGTGCGCTGCCAACCCACAGCTCTCTGCGTCCTCCCCCAACAGGATGGGTAGCCTATCCTCATCAGAGAGGTCTTTAAAACCTTGAATAAGGATTTCAAATTTGGGGAAATGACACTCTCTAATTGTTTTATATTTTTGACATTTTGTCAGGAAATGCAGCTCCGTCTCAGGTTCTGCTGTTGTGCAGTGGTTGCACAGCCTTTCCTCTACAGGGAGCCAGGTTTTCCTGTGTCTACCCTTCTCAATGGCAAGGCTGTGCTCACTGAGCCTGTACTTTGTCAAGGTTTTTCTAAGGTTTTGATCAGTAACCATGGTCAAATATTTAGCCATAGTGTACTGTCGATTTAGGGCCAGATAGCACTGCATTTTGCTTTGTGTTTGTGCTTGTGTTTCCCAATAAGCAATGTAGTTTTGTTTTGTTCTCTCTCTCTCTCTCTCTCTATTTATCAGTCTCTCTCTCTCGCTCTCTCTCTATTTATCAGTCTCTCTCTCTCTCTCTCTCTATTTATCAGTCTCTCTCTCTCGCTATCTCTCGCTCTCTCTCTCTCTATTTATCAGTCTCTCTCTCTCGCTCTCTCTCTCTCTATTTATCAGTCTCTCTCTCTCGCTCTCTCTCTCTCTATTTATCAGTCTCTCTCTCATTCTCTATTTATCAGTCTCTCTCTCGTCCCCTGAGTCTCAGCTGGAGTGCTCGCTGAAATATAACGTTTTATCCAGTTATATTGCCCTTGTTATTTTGCAACAGCATTTCCCTCTGAGTTTCTGGTGCTTCATCTCAAAATCTCAAACGGATGACAATGTGTAATGAAAGGATCTCTTGTTCCCTACTTGTTCCCTGCAAAGCCGGCAAGCGTTGTACAATAGTATGGATATTCTCAATTAGAAACAGCTTGACAAGAACAGCGGCCAGTTGGAATAGAAGTGTGAGGAACTTTAGTCAGGTTTGATTAGCCTCAAGCTCAGGTTTGATTAGCCTCAAGCTCTATATTATTCAGGGAGCTTTCACAGCTGTGGAACACACACACACACACACACACACAGAGAGAGAGAGAGAGCTGAGCAAAGCTTCTACACACAGAGAGAGCAAGAGAGACAGAGAGAGAGAAATTCATATTTTAAAAACAAGCTCATCAAGCAAGAAGAGTCATTAAGACCTGCAGATTCATTGACTTCAATGACTTAGATCTGCATCATTTGTGGGTGACGACATGTTTACTGCTGCCTTGTTTTGCTCTGGAGGTGTCTGTCTTGGACTCCGGGGTTAGACGAGCAGCACTTTTCCCTGAGCGTTGGGCTTCCTCTGCTCTCCCCTGCTCTACTTTGAGATGTTCTGACATGAGACCATTTTCAATAACCACAAGCAGGTTGGTGCCAGTGTCTCACGGTCTTATTGAAATACTGCTCAAACACAAAGTGAGTTCTCTCAGCCAACAACAACAACCATAGCACCAGCAGAGCACTGGAAGCTGGCATCTCCCCCAGTCACACAGCACCAGACAAAGAACCACAAAGCAGCGGTAGCTCTGTCTGTGTAGATTGGCATGGAGGATGGTGTTAACTTAGTGGTTAGTTTAGTATAATATTGTGTTTACCTTACAGACTCTTTAATGTGGCCATGAACCCTTCTTTAGAGGGAAAAAACATATTTCAAACAGAAAATATGATAATTGTGACATCCCATGCTACATTTTGCCAACTGGTTATGTTCATTCACACTAATTGATATTTCTACCCTCCTCCACCACGATTATGGTCTTGATTACCCTTTTGAAAAATTTGTGGTCATACGCACATCCATAAAAAACGTAGGTGCCCGGGCTAATAAAGAATACCTGTAATGAACAGGAAGACCTGTTTATGCTCCAAATTCACTGCTTTATTGACAACGTTTTGATCCGAAACAGATCTTCGCCAGGGAGCATAAACAGTGTGCAGGTCTTCCTGTTCTTGATTAACCATTCCACATGATCATACTGACCAAAATCTTACTATGCTGGCTCAGGTATTGTCTAATCAACCAGAGATACAGAGACTATGCTGGATGGGAAACCAGGCAAGTGCAGCTCAGCTCAGGTCTGATTGGTTCAGGAGGTATATGACTTTGTCTATTTGGGCGTAAGAGGCAGTTGGAAGGAGGTTATTAAGGGACTCATGGACGTTGATGAATGTCATGAGGAGACAGGAGGAGTGAATGTCATAAGGAGACAGGAGGAGTGAATGTTATGAGGAGACAGGAGGAGTGAATGTTATGAGGAGACAGAAGGAGTGAATGTCATGAGGAGACAGGAGGAGTGAATGTTATGAGGAGCCAGGAGGAGTGAATGTCATGAGGAGACAGGAGGAGTGAATGTTATGAGGAGACAGGAGGAGTGAATGTCATGAGGGAGACAGGAGGAGTGAATGTTATGAGGAGACAGGAGGAGTGAATGTCATGAGGAGACAGGAGGAGTGAATGTCATGAGGAGACAGGAGGAGTGAATGTCATGAGGAGACAGGAGGAGTGAATGTCATGAGGGAGACAGGAGGAGTGAATGTCATGAGGAGACAGGAGGAGTGAATGTCATGAGGAGACAGGAGGAGTGAATGTCATGAGGGAGACAGGAGGAGTGAATGTCATGATGTTATGAGGGAGACAGGAGGAGTGAATGTCATGAGGAGACAGGAGGAGTGAATGTCATGAGGAGACAGGATGAGTGAATGTCATGAGGAGACAGGAGGAGTGAATGTCATGAGGAGACAGGAGGAGTGAATGTTATGAGGAGACAGGAGGAGTGAATGTCATGAGGAGACAGCAGGAGTGAATGTTATGAGGAGACAGGAGGAGTGAATGTTATGAGGAGACAGGAGGAGTGAATGTCATGAGGAGACAGGAGGAGTGAATGTCATGAGGGAGACAGGAGGAGTGAATGTTATGAGGAGACAGGAGGAGTGAATGTCATGAGGAGACAGGAGGAGTGAATGTCATGAGGAGACAGGAGGAGTGAATGTCATGAGGAGACAGGAGGAGTGAATGTCATGAGGGAGACAGGAGGAGTGAATGTCATGAGGAGACAGGAGGAGTGAATGTCATGAGGAGACAGGAGGAGTGAATGTCATGAGGAGACAGGAGGAGTGAATGTCATGAGGAGACAGGAGGAGTGAATGTTATGAGGAGACAGGAGGAGTGAATGTCATGAGGAGACAGCAGGAGTGAATGTTATGAGGAGACAGGAGGAGTGAATGTCATGAGGAGACAGGAGGAGTGAATGTTATGAGGAGACAGGAAGAGTGAATGTCATGAGGGAGACAGGAGGAGTGAATGTCATGAGGAGACAGGAGGAGTGAATGTCATGAGGAGACAGGAGGAGTGAATGTTATGAGGAGACAGGAGGAGTGAATGTCATGAGGAGACAGGAGGAGTGAATGTCATGAGGAGACAGGAGGAGTGAATGTCATGAGGGAGACAGGAGGAGTGAATGTCATGAGGAGACAGGAGGAGTGAATGTCATGAGGAGACAGGAGGAGTGAATGTCATGAGGGGGACAGGAGGAGTGAATGTCATGAGGAGACAGGAGGAGTGAATGTTATGAGGAGACAGGGGGAGTGAATGTCATGAGGGAGACAGGAGGAGTGAACGTTATGAGGAGACAGGAGGAGTGAATGTCATGAGGAGACAGAAGGAGTGAATGTCATGAGGGAGACAGGAGGAGTGAATGCTGTGAGGAGACAGGAGGAGTGAATGTCATAAGGAGACAGGAGGAGTGAATGTTATGTTCATCTGTGGCATTCTATGTTAACTTGGTTAGGAGATGGTAGAAGAGGTCGATCTACTGCCGTTAGCATTGAACTTTGTTTTTTTTAGTACATATTGCACATCTGACACTTCCTGTTGAGTTGTTGAAAAATGTGTTTGCTGTTCTGTCCAGTGTATTAGAAGCTGAGGAAACTGTCAAGACATGAGTGGTTGCCCTTCTTTTCTTGTGAAATTCTCTGACCTTTTTTTATGAGCTATAGGCTTGTTATTCTGGGAGCATGTAGAGACCATGTAATTATCTGATTACTGCATTGACTGTTCTATGTTATATGACCTATCTGCTTTCTGCTGAACAATACAGTCATCATTTCTGGGCTGGTGCTTTGACTTGATGCCTAAAGTTCAAGGATAGATTATGTGAGCCGTGTGCGTGCGTGTGTGCGTGTGTGTGTGTGTGAGCCAACCCCCATGCCCACACACACACACACACACACACAGTGACTGGTGTGTAGCTGTAGCTGGTCCAGACTTGACGGATCCCTGATCACCAGTGCAGCTGTCATCATCGCTCTGTTAACATCCCACCAAGATCATCTGTCTAACAGAGGGGGTGTCAGTTTCACAGCCTCCTCCAGTGGGGTGAAGGAGAGTTACCCCACCAGGCTCAGTGTTCCTCACAAACACACTAGCAGCTAGCCTAGTTGTCACGCCCTGACCTTAGAGAGACGTTTTATTTCCTCTAGTTTGGTTAGGTCAGGGTGTGATGTGGGGTGGGCAATCTAGTTTTTGTATTTCTTTGTGTTTGGCCGAGTATGGTTCCTAATCAGAGGCAGCTGTCTATCGTTGTCTCTGATTGGGAATCATACTTAGGCAGCCCTTTTTCCCTCCTTCAGTTGTGGGATCTTGTTTTTGTACAGCTCTGTGTAAGCCTGCAGAACGCGACGTTCGTTTTCCTTTTCGTTATTTTGTTTAGTGTTCTGAGTTAAATAAAAGTAAACATGAGCACTTACCACGCTGCACCTTGGTCTCCTCCTTACGACGATCGTTACACTAGTCCCTGCTCTGCATCAGCCAACTCTTACAATGACCGTAGGAGTTGGCAAGATGGCACAAATAGATCTGATACCAGGCTAACTAGGAGTATTCCAGTGTTACTCATGAAGGCAGTTCCAGCAAACGGGCTGCTCACTTCTCTGGAAAATGCGCAGTTCGCTGGAAGTCAGTCACGCAGGGCCTGTGTGACTGACTTACACAGCACTGTCTGAGCTCTGAACATGTCCTGGTCTGGAGGCCTTTGTCTTCCCATGCTAAAGTCTATCACACAACCACCCCAGGGAGGACTCTGTAGAGCTGCATGATGGCAGGACCAGCCAGTCAGCAGAGAGAGGTAATGTCCCAAATGGCACCCTATTCCCTATGCAGTGCACTACTTTTGACCAGGGCCGTGTACTACTATTGACCGGCACTATAAAGGGAAAAGGGTGCCATTTGGGATGCTGCCAGAGAGAGAGGACTCCCAGAACTGTGGCTTTATTAGCGGATTAGGATAGAGTAGACTGGGACAGGGGGATTCCAGCTGAGCACTCAAGCAGGTAAAGCACAGCAGAGATAAAGAGGTGAAGTCACTCGGACTAGGCGGGGTGGGAAATATTGAAATATTAGCATACATCAAACATTACCATACATTTATTTAGCCTTTATTTGCCCAAGCAGTCGCATTGAGATGATCAAGTAAGTACTTTTCTAGGGTGACCTGGTGCATAGGTCCTTTGTGGTGCTCCCCTTGGAGCCTGTTAGGGTGGAGTTTGGGAGTGGCTTTGTCAGAGGACTCTGTTCCCTCCTTCAGCAGAAGACCCTGGGTTCAGCTCAGGCCTCCCTCCTCCTCCCTACCCCTCCCTGTCCGTCTGACTCTGACTGAAGGTCAAACGAGGGCAGCGAGGTGTAAATTATGTAGTAGAGGTATGGTACTTGTCTAGTACGAAGCCCTTCAGAGCCATATACTGCAGTGTCTGAGCAGGGTTGTCATAGTAACACTCAGTCACCGCTGTAGCCTTGACCTTGCCCAATCCAGTGCTGTATGTATTCCTGGACCACTCCCTCCCTGGAGGATGAGGAAATGATAGGAGAGGCGTGCTCTGGCAGATATGTTGTTTTTCTGTGTGCCATCCACCTTGTCAGAGACACACTGCTTTGAATCATCTTGTTGTCAAGAATAAGCTTGTTTGTGTTGAAAGTGAAAAATAGTCTTGTCTCTTGTAGCCCCATGGTGACAGTCACATTCTCTGCACTGTTATGATTGATGGATCCCCGTTGACAGAAATAGTACAGTTCTCCTAGGAGCTTACGCAAAGCCGTTTCCCTCTCTCTGAATCTGCACTACATGATAAGGACTCTGGTGGAAAAGAGCGAGATAAAAAACAATGAGGTCAGAGTTCAGGA
Organism: Salmo trutta; assembly: GCF_901001165.1. Taxonomy (NCBI): domain Eukaryota; kingdom Metazoa; phylum Chordata; class Actinopteri; order Salmoniformes; family Salmonidae; genus Salmo; species Salmo trutta. The sequence goes on from NC_042973.1 coordinate 41,568,125, forward strand.
GTTATGTCATGATCAGAGCACGAGCCAAACATGATTCATTCACACAGAGTGAGAGAGAGAGATCTTCTGGGCTCATGAACCTCAATTCTGAAGTCAGACACTGAGGAAGAACACTGTAGGCTTCACACACACACACACACACACACACACACACACACACACACACACACACACACACATACACATTTTACATATTTTATTTGAATCCACAAATCTCATTACAATTGAGAAGGATTCAAACATTTCGTCATGAATATCTGGACACTAATGGATACAGAAGGGACCTTCTTCTCCACACAACAAGGTTGCCCATGACAGCTGACACAGGGCAGGACCTTGCTAGCTGCTTTGTCTTTTTACAATGCAGGCCTGCAATCTGAAGGCCACGTACTACAGATGTAGGATCTTAATTTGATCACTCTTTTATTGCTGTGAATCTTCCACAGCAGGAATTGCAAACTTGTAGTTTATTTTGGTTTGAAAAAGGCTTCTAAAGTTTGTCATTTCCATTTGAAAAACGTATCCTCCCCTACAAAAATGTCCATGAGTTATAATCCACATAATAATTCACATTTCCAGTTGCTGCAGGATTATTTTCCTGCTGTAGAAAACTGGCTCAAATTAAGATCCTACATTTGTATGTACATAGCCGAGACTACCAAATAACAGCACTACAAGTTTGCACTGATAACCCAGGCTGTTCAGGGGTGACAGGAGGGGATGGTATTTCAGCAACTTATCAGCAAAGTCCTATATATATATATATAATATACACACACACACACACATTTAAAGACTCAATATGCAGCCTCATGACCCAATATGTAAAAAATAATCGAATCAAAGATCCAAATGAATAGCATTCATTGGAAATAGCTGGTAGGCTTGAATGTCTCACTGCATTGGCTAAGTAATACCAGAGAAATCTGTAAATAAAGCAAAACATACTTGTCTTTTTCTGGGCTGTAACTAGTTGAGACTTTCTATCAGCAGGCATCTAGTTGTACTGTCATTTGTGTCAGCTTCCTGTGCCAGTTTCTGCTTGATTTTGGTCCGTTTACAATATTGTGGCCAATCCTGAGCAGCTCCTCTAGGGAAGCAGTTTACTGATTGGTTGTCAATCATCTTTTCAATTCACCAGTTAGGTTCCACTGTATGGACAGAGATCATTGTGATGGAAAAGATGCACAGGGGCGCTCAGCTCTGTGAACATTAGTCTCTCGTGACAGACTGTTCCATGAATGGAGCAGCAGGATATTTTGTTTGGTAGATTTAGTTCTGGTTTCTGACATTTAAATGAGCCTGACATGTTATATGTTACATGTATGTTACGACAACGGACAGTATGTAGCATAGTTGGCAAGGGACAGTGAGGAGCTAGTTGCTATAACATCTACTCACCTCTTCCTCTGCAGTGTAACACGATTTCTCCAGGACCTTACTAGAAACAGGTTTGTTAGTGAAAACTTCACTGAGCTGTATTTCTATATCCTGGTCCATTGGAACAATTACAAGTGGTAGAGACGTCTCACATCAAAGTAGCATCTCTGGAACGTCAACGAGCCGAGATGGAAAGTGAAGATGACACCCAAGGCCTCTTCAGAGTTTAGTCATACCCTAGTTTGGGATTATCGTAATATTTGGACAATGACATCATTTATGTTCTACTGTAATGGGGTGTGTGTGTGTGTGTGTGTGTGTGTGTGTGTGTGTGTGTGTGTGTGTGTGTGTGTGTGTGTGTGTGTGTGTGTGTGTGTGTGTGTGTGTGTGTGTGTGTGTGTGTGTGTGTGTGTGTGTGCCAATCCATGTCTCATTGTACAATTAGATCCATTTGGCTGTCATGATGTTCACGGTGAAGCTTCTTAGTTTGCATAACTGTGGGGACACGTAAGGAGTTCAATCGTTGTTCGATGTTTACACAGCGCTAGAGCGTTCCAGCACAAGATACAGTACTCCTGCCATTGATGAGTTGCACTGTTGTGCTGCCAAACGTAGATTTAATTGACCACGCTCTCCTTGTTTTTGTAAGATGTTTTGCTTATCCATCATCCACTGTAAACAGAGATACTATTATTTCTTCAGTTCTTTAAATAGAGACGGAGTGGTATACAGTATAAATAGAGTCAGAATGGGCAATAACGCAATACAATACAGAACTTGTTTATAGATATACAGTAATTCCTGCTTTACTTCCTGTCCGCCAGTCCACCAATCATGGGACATTGTTTTTAATGGGGATGCCCATACTAGTAATTATATTTCTATGAGTAGTGGATCCAACGCGTCATAAATCACAATCTTACATAAAGCTGTCAGAAACCAATGCAGTGATTAGGACAGGGAGACATCTTGGCACTAACTGCCTCTCGATGTCCTTCACAACACAAGAGTTCTCACACTTGCTGCTCACTTTAACTTAATTATCGCAGAATGCTGGGTCCTCTGCCCTGATGCCTGTGCTGTATGATCCAGTGGAGGGCTGAAGGACAGGAGGTGTCAGGAAAGTAATTGGATTCCTTATTGTAAATAAGGAATCCAATTACTTTAAACCGTTTTGTTTTTCGGTCTAAACCACCTCTTAATGCAATGCTTATTCAACACGGTTTATGTGGATCATCCCTCTCCTCTATTTCTGTGACACGGCCCGTGTTTTGCTGGCCCGTGGGGAGTCTGAGTGGCAGGGGAAGTGTGTGTGTGTGTGTGTGTATATGGTTTGTATATACAGTATAGTCTAGTGAGTGTACGTAGGGTCAGTGCAAGATAGAATCAGTGCAGATAGTTTGGGTACCATTAATTGACTATTTAGCATTCTTGCTATTTAGCAGTCTTATGGCTTGGGGATAGAAGCTGTCTTGGAGCCTGTTGGTCTGAGAGCTGATGCTCCGGTACCATCTTAAGTCCTTAGTGATGTGGACGCCAAGGAACTTGAACCTCTCGACCCGCTCCACTACAGCCCTGTTGATGTGGATGGGGGCGTGCCTTCCCCTCTTTCTCCTGTAGTCCACAATCAGCTCCTTGGTCTTTCTGACATTGAGGGAGAGGCTGTTGTTATGGCACCACTCTGCCAGGTCTCCAACCTCCTCCCTGTAGACTGTCTAACCACCGTCGGTGATCAGGCCTTCCACTGTCGTGTTGTTAGCAAACTTCATGATGGTGTTGGAGTCATGTGCGGCCACGCAGTTGTGGATAAACAGGGAGTACAGGAGGGGTCTCAGCATACACCCCTGAGGGGCCCCCGTGTTGTGGTACAGTGTGGTGGAGGTGTTGTTGCCTACCCTCACCATCTGGGGCCGGCCCGTCAGGAAGACCAGAATCCAGTTGCAGAGGGAGGGGTTCAGTCCCAGGGGCATGTGTGTTGGTGTGTGTGTGCCTGCACGCGTAAGTATATGCGTGTGTGTACGTGTGTGTACATGTGTGCATGCCTGCGTGCCTCTCCAACACAATGCAGTCCATTGGTGAACAGTAGTCCAGAGGTGGGGACAGCTAGCTAGGCATGTCAGATGAGCAGCCTGTCCTCTCAGCCTTTGTCTCCCAGCCCCACTGAAAAGCTCCCTTTGTGCCGAGATCACGTCACAATATTTGAACAGCTGCAGCCGATCGTTGGTTGTGTGCGTTTGCAGTACTCCATCAGCACTGGAGGGAGGGCAGAGATTGTGAGTAGCAGGATTGTGGTAGTGGAGGATGGATAGGGGATGACTGTGGGAATTCATACCTGATCCTAGCTGTTTTCTTCAGTCATGGGCACATGTTACTCAACACTGTCCTCACTCCAGTTCATAATGCATAGATATTCATGGTTAGCCTGGTCCCAGATCTGTTGTGCACGAAATCCTACGGTCATTTTCACACCAAATTTGCAAGACAGCACAAACAGACCTGGAACCAGGCTAAGTCATGCTAAACTGTCAAATGATAGAGATTCCTGCCACTTCAATTTCTTTATCACATACCAACCAATCATTGAGTAAGTCTGTTCCAGTAAAAACTGATCTGTTAGGGTATAGAACAGCAGTCATAGATCATGTCTTAAAACCTGTTTATGAGACACAGTGACAGCTCTATTGTAGTCAGTTTATTCTAACCTCATTAAAGTCAACCTGTCAACATTTGTATTGGCTTCAGCATTACCCTGTCTGTTTACCATCCTACCCAGCTGTCCTCCCACTCTACACACAAAGTCATAGGACACTCGAAGCATGGAGACTGCTCTGTAAAAGACCTCTCTCCTCCAGTAGGGGAGAAGGGGGTAAGTTGAACCGAAAGGGTTAGTTGAGCCACCCCGTGTTTCTAGGGAAACCAATGAATCATGTGACCAACTATTAAGGAAGAGGTCATCATTTCGTAGAGTCTGAGAAAGAAGAAACCGCATGGAAAAAATGGTAAGCAAGTTAGTAGATCGGTTTTTAAGATTGTTTTATACATCAGTTAGAGTTTCTATAAGCTACAGTATGTGGTCCTAATCCTAGCATGAAAGTGCATCCTTGTAGCTGTGTGGGCTAATATAGTCAAAATGTTTGCCTTGGGGTAAGTTGAGTCAATGGCCATGGGGTAAGTTGAGCCAATGGCCACCATACCCCATACAAATTATAATTACATTTAGTCTGTTTTATGCATAATATGCATGGTATTTTTGCAATGTGTCATGCATATGAACTCAAGATGCATTTGTATTGTTATAGAGCAGACATCTTCATGCCCCGTGTATAGAAACATAAAACAAGCAGGGATCTAGCCCACCTTGAGATTCTTGAGAGAGCAGCCGAGGAAGTGAGAAAAGGACAGAAGCCCGTTGAGCAGCAGCAAGGGACGAACAAATAGACTGAATGACACTGGAGGTACATTGACCAAAAATAAAACAAACATGTACCTGTTTGAAAGAAAAGCTATGATAGAGTTGCAGACGAACAAGGTCTTATCTGACGACATGGAGTCGGATCTTGCTAAACATATCAAGAATCTCACGGACCAGTTTCATGTTCTCAGTAGCCTTCCAATGCAGAGAACTTGACTATGAATTTGCACATCGAAAAAACATCGCTTTCCCAGACAACTGGTCAAGAAATGGAAGGGTAAGTGATATTGAACAGAGAGATCTGTATCTGAATGTAAGCATACATTTAAGATTTACAATATACCACACGCCCATTCCATGAATTAAACTTTGACCTACCAGCATCATCACCCACTGTCACAGGAAGCCATCACCCACTTACCCCAAGGTGGCTCAATTTACCCTGTCCCTATGCTCAGTTTACACCATACCCGGGGTAAGTTGTGCCAAGAGATACTTTTTTGGGGACAAAGCTATGTTTACGTTATTTCCTGGGATACACAACATCCTGAAATATATGTCTATGTCTTTGTTAGAAAAAATGCTATATTTCCCTTGACGTAGTGATGCTGTACGTAAAAAATGCTATATTTCCCTTGACGTAGTGATGCTGAACAAAAAAAAATTCTATATTTCCCTTGACGTAGTGATGCTGAACGTAAAAAATGGCTCAAGATTTCCCACTCTCCTCTAACCCAGAACGTACAGTACTGTCCCAGGGTGTGTCTGAAATGGCACCCTATTCCCTAGAATATACATTTGCCCAGAGTCCCAGTGACCCTCCAGACAGACATGTCTTGTGGCATCCCAGACACATTGACAGGTGCTCAGCCATCAAACAGAGGCCTGGAGCCTGGTCAGGGAGCTCCAGTAGACAGTCAGTCCAGGCAGAGCGGTGAGAGAAGCCCCAAGAGAAGGCCCTTGCCCTGGGGACGAGGGACAGATACCAGCCCAGGCATTGTTGTCTGACTGTCTGTCTCTAATGTGGTACACTACTTGTTTGTGGAAGTACGTACAGTTACAGGAAGGCTGTACTTTCATCTGTAGAGCACTTGGTTATGATTCACTGGATTATTAGTGAGAAACAGGGTGAAACCTTTATGACATAGCTTGGGTTTCAGCAGTGACGTGTGTGTGTGTGTGTGTGCGTGTGTGTTTGAGAGGTCTTTGATTACTGTCCTTGGGCTGAACTTGGATCCGGGTTGTTGAATTTGAGAGTCATGGCTGCCATGGGTCTGTTTCAAACACTGCTCACTGAAACCATGACCTCAGTCTGTTTCGTAGTGACAAAGTAAACAGACCTGTGTTTAGTCTGAGTCTAATATAAAATGAAATATAATGTGTGAATATCCATGATAAAAGATGTCTGCTGAGATGACAGTGAAGTTCAAGCAAATGTCAAATTTAAACAACTGATTATACAACTTTGATTATACAAAGAAAGGTATTCCTATTTGAATGTGTCTTATTACAAAGGACACTACATCAAAGTGTCCTCCCCGACCTCCAGGCCAATGTCTTGGTTTGGAATTGGTCCAGGCTACTTTCTGTGATGTGCATTAAAGTCATTGTGTAACCGGTAACCACAGAGGTCTGAATTGTCTTTGTAGAGTTTTAGTGAAAGGCTCTGTCCAGGGCTTTGCCTCAGTGCTGCCTGTTACTTATGTTAGCACAGGCTGGCAGAGAATGGCTGACGATGCTTACATAAGACCATCACTCTCTCTCTTCCAGTCACTTTCCAGGCAATAGAGTGAGTGAGAGAGGAATAGGGAGAGAGAGAGAGAGAGGGTGGTGGAGAAAAAGGGAACGAGAGAGAGATAGAAGATGGAGGAGAGAGGGGACAAGTTGGCAGTGGTCAAGAATGCAATTAAAATTCTGGTCAAGGATGCAGAGAAAAAAGCCCCACTAGGGAGGGTGGGTAGTTTGTGTGAGAGCAGACTACTCTCCATTGCGTCATCACATGCAAGGTTGGGTTGGCAGGCTACACCGCATCACTGATATCGCCTGAGAGTCCACTAAAACATGCATCCCAGATGAATCAATGAGTTTTATCCATAAGCATAAACACACACACGCAACATACACACACCGATTGTGCATTAGTTACAGATGTAGGATCTTAATTTGACCACTCTTTTGTTGTTGAGAATTTTCCTGCACAGCAGAAAATGCAAACTTGTAGTGTGTTGAGGCTTCTAAAGTTTGTAATTTCCACTTTGAAATTTCAGACATGATTTGCCCTAACAAACAATGAATCAACCCCAACACAAATGTCCATTAATTATAATCCACATAATAATTCACATTTCCTGTTACTGCAGGATTTCCTGCTGTAGCAACAGGCTCAAATCTGTATGGCATGAGGTGTAAGTTCAAAGTGTTTCCGTTATGTCATCAACCTCATGACATCTCCATCTAGATTAAGTCCATTATCATTTAAGGAACTTGTAAAGGGGATCACTGTTCACTTAGAATGATTCGGTAGGCACGTTCTCCTTCTGGCAGATCAGACAGCGATGTTCACTAAGGCGTGGGGAAGGTTCTAGCTGCAGATGGTGTATCCATCGCCTATATGGAAGTGAAGTGAACCATCAACTCACCACACCATGTAACCTATGACATCATGGATCAAGTGTCTCAGAATAGGAGAGCTGATCTAGGATCAGGTCCTCTTCTTTCCATCTACTCTTATTTTTATGATCTAAAAGGCTAAACTAATCCCAGATCAGCACTCCTAGTCAAATTGCTTTATGAGTATGGACTCAGGTTGGCTCTGTGTGGAATTCCAAGTAACCTTCGTCCTCATCAAAGTATTGTCTTGAGTTGATATTACCATTGACATACTGTATTTCCTGATGTGGTTCATCTTTAATTCATTTAGAGATGCATGCATCTCTTAGAAGAATGGTATGAGACAGTGACTCAGCATAGCTTCAAAGTCATTAGGTTGGATTGGACAGGGCGTAAGCCTATTATCCTACCCCTGTCTGTCTCTGTCGCTGTACCCCCGCCATCTGCAAATGAACACATAGATGTGTGTGGACAATGTGAGCTATACTAGGAAAAGCAGTTGAAGGAGGCAGGCACAGTTTGTGTGCTTTTGCATGCATGCTTCTGTCTGTCTGTCTGTCTGTCTGTCTGTCTGTCTGTCTGTCTGTCTGTCTGTCTGTCTGTCTGTCTGTCTGTCTGTCTGTCTGTCTGTCTGTCTGTCTGTCTGTCTGTCTGTCTGTCTGTCTGTCTGTCTGTCTGTCTGTCTGTCTGTCTGTCTGTCTGTCTGTCCATTATGTGTGTGTGCAGTCTCCCGCCATGTTTCACTGTGTTCCCAGTGGAGTGACGTCACCGACAGTGTTTCAGCCAACAAGGCTCTGAATCCTCACGCAGGCCACGGCGGGAATATCTAGTTGCCATGGTGACTGATCTTGTGTTAAAGCCGTGTTTGCCAGGCGTGGGGTAGAGCTTTGAGCCACAGCAGACGGTCAGCCTGTGATTGGCCGGCTGAGAGAGGCACAAAGACATAAAGCTTTGGCGTAATACACTTAGAACATACAAACAAATACACATGTATACACACACATACAGTGTACATACAGTATACATACAAACAATGCATTGCACACATACACAAATGCCCGCAAAACCACCTCTACACACAAGAATGCACACATGACAGAATATACAGTTTCTCAAAATAAATGCCTACTTCAATTGTATCCGGCGATTTATTTAAAATGATTCATATTGAGTAAGATCCTCTTAACTACACCGTATAACTGTAGTTGTATTGGATAATAAGAACATGGACCCCTGTACTCCAGATCAAATCATGGAGATTAGTATTCCATCTACTGCTTGTTTGTAGAGCGAGACGGTGAGAGCCTCTGTAAATCCTACTAAGAGCACTCTCCTGTCCTGTCCCAGCCTTGCTCTGCCACTGCCCTGTCCTCAACATGACATGAGTGGAGGAGGAATACCGATGGGAACCGAACAGCTGCTCCTAATTCAATTAGTGTCCCGCTGCCTGTCTTTGTTTCTGCTGCTGGTTGAGTTAAAGACTAATGCATCTTCATCAATACCATGTAATGGGTCCTGTATGCTGGGAACAGCATGTTCTCTGAGTGTCTCTCTGTGCTTGACCATAGGACTGGTGGGAACAAGAGGGTCATACTCATTAGGGTACACCGTAGCACAACATTTTGTAACGGAAAGCGAAAGCAATTGTTTCTCATTGGACAAGTTCAGAAACTTGTTTGGTGCCTAATGAAGCTATGCCCCCTCCACGTGTTGAATAGGGTCTACTGTATCTGGAGGTATAACTGTAGAAGGCATCAGTTACCATGAACTCCTCGACACCCTCACTTATTCTGTACAGCACCTATATTAAGTTATGTACTGTAAGTCCAAAATGGAGAGGTTTCTTTGGGTCACCCATGTCTGGACCACTGACCACGACCTTTGACCTCTCTGACTTCTCCAAGTCTTGGCTAGGGCCTATCTATACTGAACCCAGAGACCCAATAAAGAACAGGTCGTGTGAGGACTGCATCCAGTCAGTGAGGCCGCTGCCAGACCACTACTGCTGTCTCAGCCCTGCCCTGTTACAGCCCTTGTCTGAGATCTACTTAAATAAATATAGCTCTGACACTGACCACAGAAAGCCACTGACTGACTTGGACTGAATATGTCTCTTTCTTTCTATCTCTCTCTCTCTGTCTCTCTCTGGAGGATAGCCTGCTGGGTCTAGGCTCCTCAGACAGACTGGAGTTGACTATGGAGTGCTGTCTCAGGTTTAGTCTGGAAAGCAGCATCACAAGAGTGATCAAATTAAGATCCTACATCTGTACATAATGTACAATTGGTGTGTGTATGTTTTGTGTTGTTTAAGGATAAAACTCTATGATTAAGGATGAAATGGAATGTTCACATTACAGGCCGGCCCAGATTCATGTTGAGACAAAACTAAAGTGCACCTATTATGTCATAATTCTGAACTCCCGGTGTACATATATCTGATGAATGACTTAAATGACATAAGAACTGGTGCAGTTGGTTTTAGTTTGAATAGATGATCCGCTAAGGTTTAGTTGTTGTCTACCAGGAATTCTATCATTCTCATCAGCAGTGCTCAAACACAAGTCTGTAAGAAGAGCTCCTCATGTCATTTGAGTGTTTGTTAAGCTTTAACGACATTTCCCGCCCATATGCACCCAGTAGTGATAATATGTCTATGGGCCATACCAAAGAACCAACCCAGTCACATCAAACTGGGCAGCCGACAATACATTGGAGAACGGAGGAAAAATGGCAGGTTGCAGGAGGGGAGGGTCACCTTGCATCATGTACTAATCCCTTTATCTCGTTCTATGGCTCCCTCTTAGACTAATGAGTATAAAGAGGTCACGGACAGAATGACCCCAAACCCTTGTCTCTGATTCAGACTGTTTGGCAATGGCAGTTTAATCTTACTCTGCTCTTTTATTTATTTGTTTTTCAGTGTGTAAAGGAAGGCTTGTTAAAACGGGGTGGCAGGGGAGCCTAGTGGTTAGAGCATTGGACTAGAACCGAAAGGTTGCAAGTTCAAATCCCTGAGCTAAGGTACAAATCTGTTGTTCTGCCCCTGAACAGGCAGTTAACACACTGTTCCTAGGCTGTCATTGTAAATAAGAATTTGTTCTTAACTGACTTGCCTGGTAAAATAAATGAAAAAATAAGTAACACATGGGGACTCTGCAGCAGTGCTCTTGTGCTCCTCTCTCTCTGCATTCCCAGCAGCAGTGTGCTGCATGCTCAGTGGCCCGTGTCAGAGCTCCTAATGACTGGCCCATTGATGAGCATGCCCATTAGTGTCACTGCTCTCATCAGCATACCCGCCCTTTATGAGCCTCCAGTCTGGTCACCCAGATGGGAGGGGCCCTGCCGTGTAAATCAGCCATGACAGGTGGGAAGCACAGCCAGTAAGAGGCTCAGACATCCAGGGTGTGGCTCTCAATAGTCCCAATGTGGCCTGCAAATCTCCTGCAGCATACAACACTCTGGAGGCCTGTTGTTGGGGGCAACACAGGGTGTCACAGCACATCGTCATAGCATTCCAGATCTGTCAGAGAGCTGGCTTTAGCATCTTTCACAATTCCTGACATTTAATCCTAGTAAAAATTCTGTCTTAGGTCAGTTAGGATCACCACTTTATTTTAAGAATGTGAAATGTCCGAATAATAGTACAGAGAATGATTTATTTCAGCTTTTATTTCTTTCATCACATTCCCAGTGGGTCAGAAGTTTACATACACTCAATTAGTATTTGGTAGCATTGCCTTTAAATTGTTTAACTTCGGTCAAACATTTCAGGTAGCCTTCCACAAGCTTCCCACAATAAGTTGGGTGAATTTTGGCCCATTCCTCCTGACAGAGCTGGTGTAACTGAGTCAGATTTGTAGGCCTCCTTGCACGCACACGCTTTTTCAGTTCTGCCCACAAATTCTCTATACGATTGAGGTCAGGGCTTTGTGCTGGCCACTCCAATACCTTGACTTTGTTGTCCTTAAGCCATTTTGCCACAACTTTGGAAGTATGCTTGGGGTCATTGTCCATTTGGAAGACCCATGATGCTGCCACCCCGTGCTTCACGGTTTTGATGGTGTTCTTCGGCTTGCAAGCCTCCCCCTTTTTCCTCCAAACATAACAATGGTCATTTTGGCCAAACAGTTCTATTTTTGTTTCATCAGACCAGAGGACATTTCTCCAAGAAGTACGATCTTTGTCCCCATGTCCAGTTGCAAAGCGTAGTCTGGCTTTTTTATTGCGCTTTTGGAGCAGTGGCTTCTTCCTTGCTGAGCGGCCTTTCAGGTTATGTTGATATAGGCCTCGTTTTACTGTGGATATAGATACTTTTGTACCTGTTTCCTCCAGCATCTTCACAAGGTCCTTTGCTGTTGGTTTGGGATTGATTTGCACTTTTCGCACCAAAGTACGTTCATCTCTAGGAGACAGAGCGCGACTCCTTCCTGAGCGGTATGACGGCTGCGTGGTCCCATGGTGTTTATACTTGTGTACTATTGTTTGTACAGATGAACGTGGTACCTTCAGGCATTTGGAAATTGCTCCCAAGGATGAACCAGACTTGTGGAGGTCTACAATTTTTTGTCTAAGGTCTTGGCTGAATTTTTTTTATTTTCCCATGACGTCAAGCAAAGAGGCACTGAGTTTGAAGGTAGGCCTTGAAACACATACACAGGTACACCTCCAATTGACTCAAATGATGTCAATCAGCCCATCAGAAGCTTCTAAAGCCAATTTTCCAAGCTGTTTAAAGGCACAGTCAACTTAGTGTATGTAAACTTCTGACCCACTGGAATTGTGATACAGTGAATTATAAGTGAAATGTGTGTGTGTGTGTGTGTGTGTGCGTGTGTGTGTGTGTGTGTGTGTGTGTGTGTGTTCCACTCAGGGCTAAAGGCAGTGTGGTAACTGTAGATCTACACACACTGACCTTTTTTCTTGAGAGCCTGAATGGAATGTGAGCCCACCAGCGCCCACTCACACATGTTATAGAGCCCGTCAATCCCCTACTCACTTCCAATATGTAAAGCAATAGTTCTAAGGAGGCAGGCCTGGCATACGCTGGGCATATCGAGGCTGGGTTTATCCACATACAGTATATAACAAGGATACTAGGCTTTCTGTTACAGAAACAAGATAGCAAGCTACTACCAAATGCCTGGTACTCATAACATGATATGCTTCAAATATAGACACCAACACCAATAAACTTGGAAAACACTAACATTAATGGACTGTAACCCGCCACAGTAGACATACAATCTATACTTAAAATGTAGCAAATTGGCTTTTGATATCGAGAGTCATTGTGTTACACCTTATTCATAGACTTGATATTGAGTTCATTTTAAACCATAAAAGTTACAGTACAGTCTATACTCTCTGACTTTAGGAAGGAAGGAAACCATCTGTACTGTACTGTCTTTTGTTCTACACCCTCTTTTATGTTGATGATCAAAGCTTTTCTCTGTCTCTTTGGAAAAGTCAACATAAGTGGAAAATGAATGGATTTTCATGCATTTGGCTGCGACTGATTTGTGTGTGTGTGCGTGTGTGCGTGCGTGTGTGCGTGCGTACGTGCGTGCGTGCGTGCATGTGTGCGTGTGACCAACAGGATGGACCACTCCTTACGAAGGGCTAAGGGCTTCGACTGTTGAGGTAATCGTCTCATGTGGGATAGTCTCTACAGTCTACTCCACTAAGCCACGTACAGTTCTAAGGTTACCATTTTATATGACAACAAACCATAAAAGAAGCTAACACAAAGGCACTCAATCTAAATGTAAAACAAGAATTTTGTGTGACGAATGATTTAAAAAAACGTAACATTATAGAATATACTGTAGTAATGCTTCATTAATGTTATATTGAATTACACTTTCATATTACTCGTCTGTTTCCTTGGAGAAATGGATGGCTTTGGTCACGTTTTATTAGTAGGCCTAACCCTCCACCAGTCTGTCTGCCCAGCTACAGTATGGCATTAGAAGTGAAAATACATAACTCTGGAGTGCTGCGTTTGAGCAATGTCTCTGATTGGCTGTGACAGCCGCTGTCCCAACAAGACCCCAGCCAGAGCCAGCCAATCACGAGACTATATGTTCACTCTGGCAAACACAGATCAGAGATAACAAGACAGTTAATGAATTGTTCACCGAAAACCCTGGGAAGTTTAGCTGAACCTTATTCGAGCAGTAGTGCATGATCGTTTTGTGTATGTCTGTGTGGAGTGGTCCTGATCTCTTGGGAAAAAGGTTTTATTTGTTGTTGTGATTGTCAAACTGAAGCTCCAGAAAGGAATGTCATTGAAGTCCATTACAGTGTTCAATGGATAGGAAGCAACTCTGTGTTGAATGTGCCTTTCACGAAGAATGGCGATACTCTGAAAATGAGTGTGTTCGTGGCAAAGACTACACAATGACCTCACCGGTATGTCCCAGAAACACTTTCACATCTCCTCCCAGGTTTGGCAGACTGGACCAATCACAGACCATTGTCTTTGCATCAGTGTCTGTGGTCTGGGTGGATCAGGGTGTACCCTGGACCATGATCACAGTTCACATATGTCATCATTTGGAGGGACAGTGAAATAGAAAGACACCCTCTTTCCCAAAATGGAGCAAAAAATACTCCCGACCCGCTTTTCAAAATCTTTTGTTGCCGCCATGAACAGTGGAATGAATGTTCTTTCCCAGCTTCCCAGCCACCAGCTAACTGCACTCCAATTGCTAGCTGCACTTGGTCCAAGCCCCACAAGCCTCAACTCCAATTTTGTTGCCTGTAAAACGTCAGCAAATCTAAAGCAGGTTCTTATCATTATGTAATTATGGCACTTATGTTGTTCAGCAGCCTGTCCTATGCCGGTCCATTGGACTTCTTGCTTGTTTCACTCTTTTCAACTGAGGCTCTGGCAAATGTATTCTATTGATGAAAGTAAGTGTGCAGTAATCTGCTCATTCAGGAAACTCACCATTATGCATAATGCACTACTTATTGTTAGATATGAGTTATCAGCAAAGGACAATCAATACTATTTTACCTTACTTCAAACAGGAACCTTGGTCTGTGCTACTGAGTGTATAGACACAATGAGTTCTGTAAGGGGGGATATCATCTGACATTGGTTTTTGTTTAATGCCTCTGTCAAATTGATAGTATATTATACATTGTCAGGGTGTGTATGTGTTCATCTGCCTGAGCATGTGATCTATTGTTTACCATTCACAGGTATCGAATGTGCATTGTTCAAGTGTTTGCATTTGCACACAGAGTAGAATATTACACATACGCTAGATTTGACTGAACAACAGCAGTGCATCTATCTGGTTTCTCTGGCAATATATATATATATACTGTATAGCCTCTCTCCTGGTAGGAAAGCCTGTGTAAGGCCAGCAGGTCAAGCTGCCACGTATGAGACCAGTGGTACGCCTTATTGAACGTGTGTTATTTCTGTATCCTGCCAGGCTGGGAGCATTGGGGGTACATTTTGTGCCCACCCCATTACAAAGCCCAGCCCAGTAGTAGTGGGCAGACAGGCAGGCAGACATACGAGACAGACACCTCTCAGATCAGTCAGTCAAGTCCTTCCCTGTTGCCTTGGTGCATTAGCTCCAGTTACCCCGCCCCTTCTGAAGACTTCCCATTGTGTGTTTCTTTACAGGCGGCCCGGGAGCCCTCCCTTTGTGAGCCAGTGGGCGTGTGATCTCACCGCTGAGAGGAGGGGCCCCCTTTCCCTTGTCTGGCCAATCCTTGAGCTCGGTGACTAGGTCACGTGAGAATCCCTCTTTCAGGTTGCCATGACAATGTGCACTGGTCCAGACAGCATCTTACTGTGGTGAGAAGGGAAGAGAAGAGGAGGGAGGATAGACAGAGGGAGGGAGAGCAAGAGAACAAACCCCAGACACCTCTGCTGCGCACCTTTCCTCTGTAAGTACTGTCACCACTCTCTCCTACACACCCAGCACGCTGAATGTAGATTTGCTGCATGAGTGACAACATGTGTTTATTACGAGCAATGTCCTACCCGGTAGATGTCTTTGAAGATTGCAGGGATGACATCATGCATGTTTCCTTTGTTACGTGTGGAATGTGTGAGGAACTGTCTGTCATACGTAAGAGTCCTTTGTCTGCAGGAGTCAGTGAGATCTCACAGATGTTCTGTGTCTGTAGTGGACAGATCTTCAGCGGAAGAGAGGTGTCATAAAACAAAACAAAAAGAGGGGTGGTTACAGCTGAATGATGTCACCTGCTGAGATCTGAGTGGATCCTCTCGGATGTTTCGTAATGACTGTCATCCTCTCAGTGGGCTGTGCAACTCCTCGTTTCTACCTCAGTAGCTCTCTTTTATTAGCTCCTCACCCAGCAAGGTCTCTCCCTCTCAAGTCAGTTGGAGTCAGTCGTCATTCTTGGGCCCCCTGTGATTTGCTTAACTAGCAAAACCCTGCAGATACATCTAGGGCAACCTGAGGCCCCATATGTGGAATGTCCTTGTGACGATGGCAAGAGACTGGAGACGATGTGCTCTCCTTCACTATGGGGAGCAGAGCAGGTACTACTAGCGTGTGACGTGGATCTGTAGGTAGGATCACTGGTGTCAATGAGTCATTAGACTGTGCAGGTCATTTGTCCATTATGCAATCTGTTTTTAACCTAAGATATGTGAGAGCAGCAATTTGAAATCTATTCAACCCTAGCCAATGAATAAGCTGTTTTAGTCTTGTTTCATGCACAGTTAATGTGGCAGAACATTATCGCCATTAAATATTATTATTATTGGGTTATTACGCAGCAAACATGCAATCTACACATAATACAGAACTGCAGTATAGTCATTTCATGTATTTGACAGCAGGATTTTTCATAGAAGCGGTTTTTCCCTCATTTTGTGTAATTATCATAGCTCTGTAAATGGTAACTAAGGTAACAGCGTTTTCTGTTTACTTGACTTTATATGGAACCGTTACACAGGACCTTGTTTCACTGTGTGGTAAAGGTTGGAAGTTTAAACGTTAATGAAAACATTACTAAACCGGCTACTGTTTTTACTTGACTCGGAGTCAGTATGCGAGTTTGTGTAGCCCCAGGAGCCCATCTGTCTACCATTGTACTGTAGGCCTACCTAAACCTCTATCAGATCATCTGCATGATAAGAAATACATGGAGGTAGCAGTGTGTGTGTGATTAATTTTGGTCTTGTAAGAGCCATTTTTTTCATGCTTTTTCCAGTGGCTTTCAAATTCTTTGACCCTTTTCTCTATTTTTATTGCTTACTTGGGAGGTGACAGTTTAATCACTTTAGGTGGTGGTTGAAACATACAGCAGGCCTTTAGTGTATTATAGTATAGTTACCTGGTCATATCTCTCCTCTCTGTTACTTTACTGTTATCAGAATGTAAAGCTTAGGCCATATTTTCTGCTTAACACATATTTCTTACATCCGCTGTCCAATGAAATAACAGATAACATATATATCTTTTTTTACCTTTATTTAACTAGGCAAGTCAGTTAAGGACAAATTCTTATTTACAATGTCGGCCTTCCGGGGAACAGTGGGTTAACTGCCTTGTTCAGTGGCAGAACGACAGATTTTTACCTTGTCAGCTCAGGGATTCTATCCAGCAACCTTTCGGTTACTAGCTCAACGCTCTAACCACTAGGCTACCTGCCGCCCCAAATATCAATGCCATAAGAAAGCCACCAGGTTAGTGGCAAGGTAATTACAAATTAGCCTCTCACACACATGCTATGTCGTGTCAAGTCAACATTTCAAGTGGAAGTTCATACAGTATCAATATCAGTGGCAGAGATAGAGAACCTTTATCTATCTGTGTTTGGAAGTCAGCTTTGCCATCCAGAACATCCAATGATAGGAGAGTGTCTGCCTTTCTGGGTCCTAGAGAGAGCAGCCACGGTCTCTAATGTGCAGAAAGCTGATAGAGTGTGTGTGTGTGTATGTATATACGTGCGTGTGAGTGCGCGAGTGAGTGTGTATACAGTGCATTCGGACAGTATTTAGACCCCTTCCCTTTTTCCACATTTTGTTATGTTACAGCTTTATTCTGAAAAGGATTAATAATTTTTCCCCCTCATCAAGATACACACAATACCCCATAATGACAAAGCGAAAACAGGTTCTGAGAAATTTTGCAAATTTATAAAAAATGAATAACAGAAATACCTTATTTACATTAGTATTCAGACCCTTTGCTATGAGACTCATAATTGAGCATCCTGTTTCCATTGATCATCCTTGAGACGTTTCTACAACTTGATTGGAGTCCACCTGTGGTAAATTCAATTGATTGGACATGATTTGGAAAGGCACACACCTGTCTATATAAGGTCCCATAGTTGACAGTGTATGTCAGAGCAAAAACCAAGTCATGAGTTCAAAGGAATTGTCCGTAGCGCTCCGAGACAGGATTATGTTCAGGCACAGATCTGGGGAAGGGTACCAAAAAATGTCTGCAGCATTGAAAGTCACGAAGAACACAGTGGTCGCCATCATTCTTAAATGGAAGAAGTTTGGAACCACCAAGACTGTTCCTAGAGCTGATTGCCTGGCCAAACTGAGCAATTGGGGGAGAAGGTCCTTGGTCAGGGAGGTGACCAAGAACCTGATGGTCACTCTGACAGACCTCCAGAGTTCCTCTGTGGAGATGGGAGAACGTTCCAGAAGGACAACCATCTCCATATGATAGGGTAGCCAGATGGAAGCCACTCAGATCATGAGAAACAAAATTCTCTGGTCTGATGAAACCAAGATTGAACTCTTTGGCCTGAATGCCAAGCGTCACGTCTGGAGGAAACCTGGCACCATCCCTACGGTGAAGCATGGTGGTGGCAGCATCATGCTGTGGGGATGTTTTTCAGCAGCTGGGACTGGGAGTCTAGTCAGGATCGAGGGAAAGAGGAACAGAGCAAAGTACAAAGAGATAATTTGATGAAAATCTGTTCCAGAGCGCTCCGGACCTCAGACTGGGGCGAAGGTTCACCTTCCAACAGGACAAAGACCCTAAGCGCACAGCCAAGGCAATGCAGGAGTGGCTTCGGGACAAGTCCCTGAATGTCCTTGAGTAGCCCAGCCAGAGCTGGGCCCGATTTAACATCTCTGGAGAGACCTGAAAATAGCTGTGCAGTGACGCTAACCATCCAACCTGACAGAGCTTGAGAGGATCTGCAGAAAATAATGGGAGAAATTTCCCAAATCCAGGTGTGCTAAGCTTATAGCATCATACCCAAGAAGACTCGAAGCTGTAATCGCTGCCAAAGGTGCTTCAACAAAGTACTGAGTAAAGGGTCTGAATACTTACATAATGTGATGCTGAAGTTTAAAAAATGTAATACATTTCCAAAAAAAACAACTGTTTTTGATTTGTAATTATGGCGTATTGCCTGTAGATTAATGAGGGGGGAAAACGATTTAATCAATTTTAGAATAAGGCTGTAATGTAACAAAATGTGGAAAGGGGTCTAATGCACTGCATGTGTGTGTTACAGGGGCTCTTCCTGCCAGCATAATACGCTCTTGTTTTTGGTGGGCTCACAGCTGCATTCAATCCCCCTGAACACTCACGTTAGAACAGATAAGGGCCTATTTTTGATACGTTTATCTTGGCTTTATCTCAACAAGTCACATTTTGGAGCGGTTGTTCTGTTCCCGTCTTGCCTATCCTTTGTGGACATTTGTACATTTGCAACACACGTCACTTTGATACTGAAGTGTGTCTTATTAAGAGCCAGCCAGCACCGGCATGCCATTGACCTTTCCCTTGGAACAGTCATGACACTTCAGTGCTATTAGTACAAGAGGCAATGTGAGTTTATGGTGATCGCATGGAGGCCTATTGGTCTAATGATCTTTAGGGTAATGAATCTCTGATGTGTTTGTTCTGGCAGGGCAAGTTCAGGATCCTTGACGCCATCATTTTCTTGGATGCTTGATTCATAAAGAACAACAGGAGTAGTATAACAGTGACAATGTTGATTTGTGTCTGTACTGTCTCTCTCTGCTCTGGGCCTTTTCATGTGATGTCTTGCCAAGTGGGATCAAATGGGAAACCTATCATTTCCTCACACAGTAATCTTAGTTTGATGAGAGGCATTACGTCCGCTCAGCCTTTTCTCATCTACAGTTTAACGTTAAATAACCAAAACCATTATAGTTCTTTGTGCTTCACTGCTTGTTAAACTCGCCCTGCCACATCAGATAGACTCTAGACTAGGTGACAATAATAATTTGTTGGAGCACCTACAAGCACACTTTCATCAAATACAATTGTCTCATTATCCCTAGAGGCTTTCACAGCATCGCAGGTATCTGCATACACATATTGCTGTCTCGAACCATCTCAGGGATCAAACAGACAGGTGAAAAAATTCCACAAGGCTTCGCTGCCTCTACTGATGTTTTGGTCTATTGACTGCATCCCACTCTGGCGTCACGTTCGAAGAAACCAATCGGATTAAACGGAGTTAAAACATACTGTCTCACTTTGAACAGTTGAAGGGGTTTCTCGTTGCACTTCTCTGACACTCAGAGTTGTATAACAAAACGAGAGCTTTTCCCTTTGATTACATCGATCTAGTTTTTATATACCGTGGTTTAATGTAAGTCATTGGAATACTCGCGCAAATAGGTTGTCTTCGAAAAGCGCTTCTATTGTTGAAGGTTTATGCCACCCCCTCAACATCGTTATGCGCTCTCCCTCTGTCAGTTTTCAAGTTGCGTCTTCTCGCTGAATAGCTGAACGTGCCCAGCCAAGCTACCGTATAGCCCACATACAACATAGCTACAGCACATACATACATACCAGGCGGAATATAGAAAAGGCAAGAATCATCGAAATAGGATATCTTCCGGATATACGGCTGGATTCAATAAACATATGGACCAAAGCGAAGAGGTGCATTCGCGGATCGTTTGTAACAGTGCCGATTTTGTGAGATTCTAGCTTGCTAACAGTAGCTAGGTAAGTAGGCTACTCCTGCACGTTTCGGAATGTAACGCTTTGGTGATTAAATTGTTTAAATGATCAACTCCTTCACATCCGTCACCTTTTCTGAACTATTTCTCCTCTATCTCGACGTGCATTCGGCTGCAAAATATCATTTTCACTCGTTGTTTACATTAGCGGTTGCCGATTTTTGTTGGTTTGCAACATTGTAACGCATGAAAGCGCTAAATTGTATAAGTGATTGGCTATTATGTATGCATATCGACGTTTCATGTACTGCAAGTGGTTGACATTTTACCCGGCTTGTTACATTGTCTAATTTCGCATGAAACATTCTCTGTTATGCAGGAGATGAGGTAGACCTTTCTGCATTGGCTATGATAATTATTGATCCTGTAACCACAGTAGGTTACACATTTTTAGTGCAGTCCCATTTTTTTCTCATATTGGTAACTGGTAGACGGTTTAGACTAAGCTATTTATAGGCTATAAGAAAGTGGACTACATAGTTGACCATGACATCTGTCCTCATAACCCCTAGACCAGGCTGTTGGCATGTCTCCGTTTTCTATTTGAGACCACAGCATAGTGAGGGAGAGATGTAGACTGGCTTCTTATGCAACTTGTTTTCTTGCTCAAAGCAAGGAATCTCAAATTGATTTATGCAGATTATGGAAATGCAGGTCAACAACAGGGTTACACTGAAACACTGGAAAATGTTATTATTCAAGACAGGAGGGAAACTGACTGCAAAGCATTGAAGTCCCCAGGGCACAATGAATGGGAAGATATTGCACAAGGACAACAGAACGGCCTCATTCAATGTTAGAAAATTCGGTCAAAATGTACCATATCAATCAGCGGATTTCTTTAATATGTGCCCTTGTCAAACCATGTTTGACTCTCAAATGCCGTTTTGGGGAACTCGATCTTTGCAATACTAGCTTAATGTACTGTACATGACTGCATCTGACCCAGATTTGACCATCAGCACATACACAGAAATCAGTCTGTGGCTAAGTGATAAGGTCTCAACCTGACAGACATTTCCCTGTGGACAAATAGGTTCTTACTCCTTCTTAGCAGAGCAATCCTTTGCATTTAGCCAACATCATTGATTTAGATTATTGCTGGATTCCACTATGTTGCATTTAGCCAGGCCATTTGTGTACTGTATGCTCTGGTCATTCTAGGCCAGAACAAAGGTCTTGGGTCAGTGTTAATAGGTGATATATGCATTGCTAAGTGTCTGGGCTAACCCAGGCCCCTCTGGTCTGTGCTACTATAGATCTGCAGTCCCTTTCTCCTAGAGACCGGGATACAGTCAGAGGAGGAAGTCTGCAGGCTGACTCAGCTTCTCCAGCTGATTTTGAAGGAAGAGGCTATTGCAGTCTAGTTGGACAGGTTGGAGCTAGATTATAGAATCACCTCTCTCTCAGCTCTCACTATGCCACTTCACACAGGGGTCATGTTCATTAGGGACCAAACGGAAGAAAATGGATTAGAGCAGGGATGAGACTACCTGGATTTGCTAATTTTTGTTTTCTGTTACAGAACATTTTGCTATGGTGTGCCCTAGTTAATATGACCAGGGAGAGAGAGTATGCCTGTGCTCTTCTGACCTATGTGGTAGCAGAAAGGGACTGACTGGGATATGGACTGGAACACCAGGGAGATGAAAGGAAGTGTTTAAAGTCAACTCCTGTAGAGGAGGAAGTAAACAGCTGGAAGTGACTGTCAGATTTCCCCTGAAAAGCACGGTAACTAGAACCACCCCCCACCACCTACCTAGTGTGTTTGGTTAGCCTTAAAAGGATATGTCTGATGCCCATGTCTGTGCCAGTA
Source organism: Salmo trutta (assembly GCF_901001165.1). Taxonomy (NCBI): domain Eukaryota; kingdom Metazoa; phylum Chordata; class Actinopteri; order Salmoniformes; family Salmonidae; genus Salmo; species Salmo trutta. Next base: position 41,590,313 of record NC_042973.1, read on the forward strand.
ACTGTTATGGCTGATGTTATGTTTTGTAACGGCTACCTCAGGAATTTATTGAGCAAGCGGCCATCTTTCATTTTCAAATCTGTCCAGTGTTCCAAATGAGGTCACTCTCGACCATTATCCCAAGAGTGTTGAGCCAACAATCTCCTTCGACTCATGGAAAAGGACATACCATGTAAAAGCAGCCTACCGTGGAGTTAATGTGGCAGTTATAGTAGTAACTGATAATGTCAAGGAACACTGAGGTAGTCCTATCCAGTACCAGACCAGTACCAATGAACAATAATATTGTCAAGTTTGAATGAAAATGGTGCTTTTCCCATTGAGGGCAATATACAGGACATATTATCAGTTGCTCTTGACATGTAGTTGGTCAGTCACAATCTCATCTTATAGCCAGTTAGTGTAGGCTATTTTTACTAATCTATAGATTGACTGCAGTTTACTTATTCTCATTCTTCAAACCCTTTATGTCCTTCTGAAGGTCATTGTTGTCATATTTAACTTTTTAATCGGTTCTGAGGGCAACTTCATCAAAATAGGCAGACCTATGGGACTTTTACGATAAAGCGCTTATCCTCCTACCTTCCTGCCAACTTAACCAAATATCTAAGTATGCCATCAGATATTAAAGAGCTGGGATTAGAAATGTCATTATATCATCAAGAATGTGGTTAAAGCTGTGCCAGCAAAGGCATTGTTGATTGTCTGATTTAAAGCGTGAAATCTAATGGTCCATTGCTGGGCTGCATTTCCATGTAAAAGGACCCATGAGCACCAACATGTGAAGTTTATAGGAGCGTGTCAAATGAAAGATAAGTCTATATTTTAGAGAAATTAAGGCATATATACATTTTTCAACCATTTTCCATTTTAGGAATAAGCAAAGGCTTTGATTTCTGGTCAAACAGATGGAAAAGGGGTCTTTAGACAACATCTTTTATATTTAGTTTCAGGAAGAAAAAAATTCTGCCTTCTGTAAATGTAAGAAACCTTGTATTTCCGTTATCAAAAACCCACATATCTTGATGTTATTTTGTCATTTCTCATGAGGGAGGATAATGAAAGTTCACAGAAGTAACAAGTAAAGGTAGACCTACCAATTAGTTATAGTGTTTTTACTGATATCAAGTTTGTTTGTGAATTGATTAAAACTTGTAATTCTGTTACCAAATTGGGAAATCAATATAAGTCACAAACCACAGTTGGGTCACCTGCTACTGTTCTCTCTTCAACTGGCATACTGTTATGTTCAGTACTACTGTTCTCTCTTCAACTGGCATACTGTTATGTTCAGTACTACTGTTCTCTCTTCAACTGGCATACTGTTATGTTCAGTACTACTGTTCTCTCTTCAACTGGCATACTGTTATGTTCAGTACTACTGTTCTCTCTTCAACTGGCATACTGTTATGTTCAGTACTACTGTTCTCTCTTCAACTGGCATACTGTTATGTTCTGTACTACTGTTCTCTCTTCAACTGGCATACTGTTATGTTCTGTACTACTGTTCTCTCTTCAACTGGCATACTGTTATGTTCTGTACTACTGTTCTCTCTTCAACTGGCATACTGTTATGTTCTGTACTACTGTTCTCTCTTCAACTGGCATACTGTTATGTTCTGTACTACTGTTCTCTCTTCAACTGGCATACTGTTATGTTCTGTACTACTGTTCTCTCTTCAACTGGCATACTGTTATGTTCTGTACTACTGTTCTCTCTTCAACTGGCATACTGTTATGTTCTGTACTACTGTTCTCTCTTCAACTGGCATACTGTTATGTTCTGTACTACTGTTCTCTCTTCAACTGGCATACTGTTATGTTCTGTACTACTGTTCTCTCTTCAACTGGCATACTGTTATGTTCTGTACTACTGTTCTCTCTTCAACTGGCATACTGTTATGTTCTGTACTACTGTTCTCTCTTCAACTGGCATACTGTTATGTTCTGTACTACTGTTCTCTCTTCAACTGGCATACTGTTATGTTCTGTACTACTGTTCTCTCTTCAACTGGCATACTGTTATGTTCTGTACTACTGTTCTCTCTTCAACTGGCATAGTGTCATGTTCAGCTCATAACTGTTTTTTCTTTCCTTCTGTCGTCTGGTGGTCAAAGCAAGACTGAAAACCGTCTGGACAACCCCCCCCTCTCTGCCTCTCTCTCCTTTCGCCTTCCAGTTAATGTCACCTGTCCCGGTTCTTACTGATACTTACCATGACGCCTACCACCTACCCGCTTTCAATTTTACTCTAACAAGCATCCTCACCTACTGAGCACCAACCAACAGCGAACGTCCATGGATGTTGAAAAGTGGTTGAAATTTTGTCGGTCCGCACTGGCCGGTCCAAATCTGAACCAATCATAGATGTCTGTTTCACAAGTTTGGACAGTATAGTACAGTATAATGTACTGTACTGAACTCTACTCTGCTGTACTGTACTTTGCTGTGCTCTACTGTGCTGTCCAAACTAGACATCTATGATTGGTTCAGATTTGGTCTGGACCAACCAGATCAGGTCTTGTTTGGGGGCAGAGCTCATTACAATAATAGCTGGTGTGTAGAATATTACCCAAATATGCAAAAGAAGGATATTGCATTTGTTTACCTTTTGTGTACAGGATACATCACCATGAAGAGAATGATATTTATATCCATAATTATGCATTTCTGTATAGTACAGATAAGGGACCCATGATGTAATTCCATTAACGGAAGTAAATCCACTTCACCTGCTGTAGTTCAATAATTAATCAAAATATATATTTTTCAAACTCAAGGTGTCATGTCATAGCTGACACCCCATTCTTTCTGCAGACGTCTTTGAATCTTAATTCGGAGCAGATATGACGTTTTTGGAAAACGTGGTTGAATAAAAACACTGAGGGAGATTTTACAGTAATTCTGTTACCAAACTTTGCATATGTACGTTTCTGCCAGTAAATGTGTTTTTGTGAAATTTTCTGCGTAAACAGTTCAAAATAGGCTTTTTGCATGGAGTTGTATGGTTTGTTAAACTTTGAAATCAATGGTTTTTGTCTGGCAAAGAAAATTGTAATTCTAATATGCTGCTTCTACAAGCTTTGATATGGTGATTTAGGGTGTACCAGTTTTGTGCTCTGAGGGTCAGGACTGGGTCACTCTGACAAGCATGCCCTAGTCAGACAAAGCTGTTTACATTTAGCCATTTAAGTGACCCTTGAACTTTTCCAGTGGAGCCGCAGTGGTTTTTGTTGAACTGTATGAAAACCGGACATACAGGTAATGTGGGCCTTTTACAATTTTAAGACCAGATGTTTTTGTTTTAAGGGTTCAGCCCAAAAGCATGATACTTTTCTGAACTCTATATGGATGCTTGCACAATTGAACACAATTATGTGTGGAGAATAAAATGCAGAATCTCTGTTTTTAAATATCCAGGGTCTGCAATTCATTGTATGATGTCCAAACTTGTGAATCATTTCCCTATAACTCGGGGTATATTTGCACGGTAGAATTCAATGGTTCTAGTCAATTTTTACATGTTGCCTTTGAGCTGCTTTTCAAAGCAAAAGTCGAATTGAAAACAGTATTGTTATTTCTGAATTCGATTCTCATAATAGCAAGCTAGGACTGGTGGTTTTGCTAGCTAAACTAGAAGTCTGTTTGTTTGGTTACCATGGCAACTGCTGTGTCTATCTAGTTAACTTGCTAGCGACTTCAATGGATGTGGGGGAAAATGTATACCGGCAAATGAACACATTTCTAGGGGCAAATGTGTTCAATTATAGCCGTGGTATGAAAGGGATAATCAACTAGGGGCTCTATGCGTTTTCTGGAAAATAATGCAACTCAACTCCATGGAAGGTCAGTTCCACTCCACTAGTGCATCGTGGAACACACCTTCCACGATGTTCATTATTTTCCATAGCACGCACAGAGCCCCTAGTTGATTATTCCTTTTATACCATGGCTATACGACACAAACCCTGAAGACTACATGATTAATATACCATGCCTGCACTGAGGCCAGGGAGCAATGACCCCCCTGTGTGTAGTACACAGCTGATTTCCCCTTCAAGATCATTCTGACGCTACCTTTCAGGTCACAGGCATCCAACACTTTTTCTCTGTTAACTGTATTTGACAATTTTCCTCTTTGTTGTAAATTAATAGTTTATAAGGCCACTGTGCTTTATCGATAACAGGCTATACTGCAAACATGTGCAACTCTTTCTCCCACAACACCCCTGCCCAACTCAAGCCCATCTCTTGAGACCACATCATATTTCACATTCACTAACTCTCTGCATGTTAAGGTGCTCCCTGTCCCCATTACCTTCTTATCTAGAGAGAACATCATAATGGAACAGATTAACAGAACTGTGCCTGCTTGTCACGATGTCAGACTTGCTTTCATGGTGGCCCACCGTGTTGTGTCTCACAGAGAACCTTCCCCCAGTGCCAGGCCACTGCCACCCTCGCCCCCAACTGCCCCCCGCTGCACATCAAAGCACACGGTCGGGAGGCAATGAGGCACTTCCTCCCACTCCACCTCCTCCTGTTCCTCACTTCCTTAGTGACGGTAGTCTGGCATGCCAGGCGAGGGGGCAGGCAGGCAGAGAGAGAGAGATGGTAATAGGAGAAGGCCCACAAGCATGTGAGGCAATGAGTGGGAATCCACAGATGTATTGGGAGTTAGGCTTTGTTTTGTATGTCGAAGAATTATCCATTTTTTCCCCCCCCAATGAGGATTATGTTCTTCAGGTGCTGTCTTCCTGACCACTGTGACAGCTGTCAAGACTAGATGGCCTATGTTTATTCACCTCACAAAGTGATGTGAAAGCCATTGCGTGGCTACATTCGATATCTAGGACTCTCTGTACTGGAGGAGCACTTGCTCAAGTCAAATCCCTTTAAACATCTACTTAATGCCGATGTACAAAAACACCCCAAAACTCTGAGTGACATTCACGAATGAGAAACAGAGGAACCAAAGAACCCACTTTTCACAGGCTGGCTTCTTCACACGACGTCTGGCCAAGCGTTAATTTAACTAGCCCCTGCAGCACGTAAAATCTGTTTGGGATTAAAGTGTAATTCAGGAGGAATCTTTTTTTCATGCTTTCAGGTGAAGCTATCAGCGTGTTTCACGGCTCGGCATGGTGCAGGGGTTTGGTTACCTTCCCACTGAATGAATCGACAGCAGCGCTGCTCCATTCACACAGGGAAAGCCTTTCTTCCTATGGCCCTGGGTGTTTAGCGTTGGCAGCAGCGTCTCTTACATGCTAACTAAACCGGGTGAGCGTGAGCATGCTGATTTTTGTCCATCCGCACCAGATGCGATCAGGACACGCAGGTTGAAATATCAAAACGAACCCTGAACCAACTATATTAATTTGGGGGTTTGGTCGAAAGCATTAAACATTCATGGCAATTTAGCTAGCTAGCTTGCTGTTGCTGGCTAATTTGTCCTGAGATATAAACATTGGGTTGTTATTTTACCTGAAATGCACAAGGTCCTCTACTCTGACAACGAATCCACAGATAAAAGGGTAAACAGAGTTTGTTTCTAGTAATCTCTCCTCCTTCAGTCTTCTTCTTTGGACTTTATATGCCGGTTGGCAACCAACTTTAAGGTGAATTACCACTACCAACTGTACTGGAGTGTGGACCTCAGTTCATCTTTCAATCACCCACGTGGGTATATGCTCCTAAAAACCAATCAGGAAATGGGAGAGGTGGGACTTGTAGTGCGTCAAGAGTCACAAATAGAACCAAGTTCTATTTTAGCGCCGGGCGACACAGACGGTCGTTGACGCGCGTGAGCAGTTTGGATGCAATGATTGAATAACATGTATGTGTACATTTATATTTTGTAACGCGAGCGGTGTGGTCAGCATGTTACTCTTGCGTTGAGTAGAAGGCAGGAAAGCAATTCACAGGCTAAATCAGTCCTTTCGCACTTCTCCTGTCTGTCTTGGCCAAGTTGGCCTGGCCTGGTGTTTGGCTTGGAGCCTCACGAGAGGTAGGTGACCGAACACTCCACTGCTGCTTAGGTGAAATGCTGAGGGGTGATCTTAAACAGTCTGTGGGAGGAGACTCCTCCAGTGTTGCCTGGGGGCCTGCTGGGGCAACAGCTTTACTTGCCTATCTGTCCATATGACCTGATGTCACAGGTTCTTGGGGGGGTTCCAACAGTTCCATAGGTCACAGTTTCATAGGTCGAGGGCCCTAGGGGCAGAGGGCTGGTGGGGCCAACCTCTCTCTGTCTGTCTGTCATTCTATGATGGACCACAGGTACCCTCTGAGCTGCTCATCATTCCACTCATGCAGCGGGGTTAAAGTGTGTACTGTACTGTAGGCTGCAGGATTATGGCTTGTGGTCTGGGAATGTGTGTGGCCCGAGACAGACATGTTGAAGGCCTGAGCAGTAAATGCTAGTCACGACACTACTGGCCATGATAAGGTAACTACATTTAAAGCACCCAAATTTGGGACAACGGATGATTTTGCAGGACAGTGTAGCCTACTTTTTTTGAGGGAGCCATCATCACTGTCAAACGTGAATGATATGCCAATCATTTGATCTCAATCAGTTTCATGGGAATACGCATTAAGATCTTCTTGAATTACTGTTTTGTGAGTGAATTAGAGCAGATGGTGTTAACAAACTATTAGACTTCCTGTATTTTGTTTCAAACCAAGAGCATGCTGTCTAGTGGTGTGTGCGGTTGAGTTTTGGTTGCATGGTAATAAAAAATAAAAAGACTATTCAGTTAACCATCCTAAAATCTCATAAGAGAGAACCTAGTTAGTTTTACTACTGAATGCATTCAACTGAAATGTGTCTTCCACATTTAACCCGACCCCTCTGAATCAGAGAGGTGCTGAGGGCTGCCTTAATCAATATTCACGTCTTTGGGGCCCCGGGGAACAGTGGGTTAACTGCCTTGCTCAGGAGCAGAAGGACAGATTTTTACCTTGTCGGCTTGGGGATTCAACCCAGCAACCTTTCGGTTACTGGTGCAACGCTCTAACCACCAGGCTACCTGCCACCCCTAGCTTACTCTTTGCCTCGTGCAAAATTTGGTGATGCAGAAATGAGACCACATGCTGTTTTTATGAAAATCTGAAAATATTTGGCCAAGGGAACATTTCTAGTTGGTCTCAGGGACTGTAAAACAGTTAGGAAGGCTTTTAAAAGGGGTTGAGTGAAGTAGCAACACATACTGTATGTTGAATGAGCAACTAATAAACATGGAGTTTGACGAACGTTTGGCGAAATGACCTTCTCTTTCAGTCTAATACGGCTATTTATGACTTTTGTAGCTCTTTGACAGAAGTGCACTTTTTGTAAGTAGTTAGGCCTAACTGTCCTCCAAATTTAGCTGGAATTTAGCCCAAAAGGATTTGAGGTAATGTGATGGTTGACAATAGGCCTATTACATTGGACTACGTCTCGTCCTGTGCTGCACAGAATATCAGGTCTCAAAAACGATTGGAGAAGTGTTTTAACATCACCAGTACCACATCCTTATGATTTATATACCTTTCCGTAAGCGCAAAGTGACCGCAAGAGACGGGTTGGAATATCTGACTAAAATACGGGGACAAATGAACCTTTTTTAAAAAAGGAGTGGTGATTGAATTCGTTGCTAAAATGCGGAACATGATTGTTTGGTTGTGGGACCTAGGACAAAGGGCCACAATACATGACTGTCCCGCACAATTGGAACATGTGGTCAAACTTGACCATGACCCTGTTGTCATGGAATTACATCATTGGAATGAATCATTTCTTATAGGCTAAGCAGATGCAATATATCACTTTTGAATGAGAATAACATTGTCCATTTGATAGCCCCCATAGACTGACATTGTTCTTTTGCCAATGTTTGTAATGTGGGACCTTTGTTCATAGGGTAAATCCATTTGAATTAAATCACTTTTTGACAGCATCCCATTTGATTTAAACTTTTAGCTACATTTTTGCCCATGGAGGAAGTGGTCAGAAAGTGCCATTTTGGACCTGAATGCCAAAACATTCATTAGATAAAGGTTCTCAACGTTGACCCATTTTGCAAACCCCACCATACCGTGAGACATCATGTCTTCATCACTGGAAAATATAAACGGTTGAGTTTAACAACACTGTTTGTAAGCATTTAAATTATATCAAACAATTTTAGTATTTCTTGACAAAAATGTGTTTTAATAAAAAAATAATACTTTATTAAACCTTTAACGTCAATTATCAAAAAACACAAACTCAGATTTTTTTTTCGATATTCGCATAGTTTAGACCCTATTTCCCATCATCTGAGGTTTTGTGTTGTCTGCCTTCGGTTAAGACACAACATGCCCTTGAATGCAGGGTGGGTGTCATTTCAATCCTAGAACTATAATTCATAGACTGGACCTACAGTATCCCTTCAGACCACTGCAATTTATCTGCTACACCATTGACATTTCAATTGAAATTGTAACTTCTAATTACTACCACAAAGATGACTGCCGGTCCACCCACCGTTGAATGTCATCTTAAATGGTAATGTCTATTCTAGTATCTACATTTCTATGATCTCACTAGGTTTCCCGTGGAGGGTTGACATGATTATTTAAAACAGATATTCCCATTCAAGTCAACATTCTCTGACGTGTGGACCTCCAACTGTCTTTGTGGTACCATTTGAAAGTTGACATTTCAATTGTATTCCCATGATAGTTCATTTAACCAGCCAAAACATGACCTCCACCTTGTATCCAAGGTCATGGTGTCTCAACCGATGACAGGCACAACACAAAATCCTTAGATGATGTAAAATGGGGTCTAAGCTACAACATAATATGAAATAAATTGGAGTTTACACATTTTTAGATAATTGATGTCAAAGGGGGAAAAAAAGACATTTTGATAAACATTAATATCAAATTGTTTGACAGCCCTGTTCACAAGCTTATAAATGATATCGATCTCAACCGTTTATATTTTCCAGTGATGAAGACATGGATGTCTCATGGCATGGTGGGTAAGCAAAATGGGTCAACTTTGAGCAGCTTATCTCTTTGAATGTTTGGGCATTCAGGTCTACAATGGGCAAATATGTATGGAAGGTTTTGTTCAAATCAAAAGGGGGTGATGTCAAAAAGTGATTGAATTCAAGTGGGTTTACCCCATCCTCGAACCATACTGAAATGCAGCGTGTCATTGAACTTTGCATGGCTCAGTGCAACATTGCTGTGAGTTGACTTATTCTACAGCAATTCTGCAACCAAAATGTATTTCATCAACAGCTGCTTTTGTGTTTTGAATCATTAACATGGTCACGAAAAACTTGAACTCTCTGAATGGCAAGTGAGATTTCATAATGTAAACCGAGAGAAAGCGAGTCTGTGTTGTAATATTTTTGCTACTGGTAAGGAGGAGTATTATGGCTCGGGCCCACATAATAAATGACTCTTTCACAAGCAGAAGGCTTATAGATGATAAGCGAACATGTTCCTAGACTCTTCCTCCTCTCCGGCTCCACCATTTCACAGTTGACATGACTAAGCCTTGGAAACTAGGAAACTACTCGCTGTACGGCTCTGTTTGCGCCCAGGTTTCAGGTTAGATCCCTAGGAAACCCAATCTAATGAGTAACTGAAGATAAGCCACCACACACCCTGCTATTTCCCTAAAGTATGCAAATGCTTGGAAAGATTGTCAGATATTGAAATCCCTGGGACCGTGTAACCAAATGGATTTATGACATGCAGTAACAACAGATGCTGATTCTGTGGCTCCATTTATTAGTACCCTGTATTTGCTCCTGTATTTGCTCCTATCTTCTTCTGTGTTCCTTCGTGTGTGTTGATGGCATTGGCAGCTGTAATGGCTGGTGCAACCCAGGGCTGGGAAGGAGGTGGTGTCTGATTTGAGAGGTAGCCTACTCCCGGTGAGTGACTGGCGACTAGCCTGGCAGGCTCCTGCAATTGAGCACGTAGATAAAAACACACTGGCCACACAATCCGATTATACAGCTACTGGTACTAATAGAATTTAAAAGGAGCAATCCTTTGTTGGTGCTAAATACTCCCCTTGAGTAGTTAAGCGATTATGAGTTACTACTGTAGAGTAATTCATTTCTTTCCATGGCTTTGACTGAGTTCCCTAACAAATCAGATGACCCATAGTCTGGGATGGGATGAATTAAAAAAAAAAGAAGAAAAATCTGGAATTCAATCGCTTTCCAATTCAGAAGAAATTTCCAATTCAGAAGAAATAAATTGGAAGGAATTGAAATGGAATTCAACTCTGTCTTTAGTTCCCTCCGTGAAGGGTCAGTCCAGTGTCTGACCCATTGGTGCCATATGGAATATTGTTTGCGTGAGCTGTAGGACAATTGATGTTGTGGAAGAGATGGGTCGAGAGGTTTTTGGGTGAAGGACAGGCTCGCAGCACAGGCTGGCTGAAACCTGACCGGCTGAACATGTGAACATAACCAGACAGCGTAGTTAGAGAAAATGATGATAGATCAGACTAGATGCCCAAGAGGTGTCTGTTATTCTGCTGAGCATTAGTTTGTCTGGATGGAAATGGTTTTCCAGTCTGGTGCGGAGGTGAAATTCCCCACACATTATCGCAAGTGGTTTTGTATTAAAATCCGAGCAGGGGTTTGTGAAGTATGACGATCACAGCCTGAATATATGTTTTTGCTTCATATAAGATGTGAAAGACAGATGGTTCGACGTTGGTCTTTGCCAGATGCAGGTTTTTGGTTACAGTCAACAACAATTGTGTACTCGATGTGCTCTGAATCTTTGTCTTTTCATAGCTTTTTGACTAGATGACCATCTGTTCCTGCAGTGGAAACTGAAAAAGGGAAAGGGTTGCGCCTGCCCTGGTATGTTTTAAGTTTTATTAGTCGTATGTACAGGATACACATGGTATACACTGTCCAACCAAATGCTTACTTGCAGGTTCCTCGACAATGCAACACCAATAAGAAATCTCCTTCTAAAAGACAAGAGTACCGACATGTAGTAAATGGCTCACTAGAATAGAATACATTTTTAGCCGAAGTATAACACAGGAAGGCACAATTTATAGTCCAACATTTGGACGTGTATCAGGGAAGGGGGGATTATGGGGCAAGTGTTTTAAATTGTGCAGTATTAGAAATAACAAATAAGAGTCTGGTGGCAGCAGTTGTGATGGGATTGTGTGTGAAGATGTAAGATCTTATTTGATTTAGAACAGAATGGGTAGTGACCAGGGCTTAGGCCAACCTCCATATATTCACCTATTGACTTCAGGACTCTATGTTGACATGGGCAAGAAATGATATAGAACATCTGTAGTATCGTCTGCCCAGGTCCGTAGTCTGTATGTGCTCTATAAATGTCCTGATAACTTTGTTAAGGTCTATATAGCTCCATATTTCCACAGATAATGTTTATATGATGTTGGATAAGGACATGATAATGCTTTCATAAAGCATTTGTTGTGGAACCAGAGTTTCATCTGGCTTCCACATAGCCATCTGTGTGTCATTTTATCTTAGCAGCTGTAGAGCTCCACACTAGTTGAGGTCACGCATTCCCTTCGCAAAATCTCCGGAGCCTGTTTCTAATCACACCTTTATCTTGTCCTTATCGTCTGTCTGTCTGGCTGGCTGGAGGGTGGTGGTCTGTGCAAATGAGGACTGACTGGTGATCCTGAGTTTTCTCAGAAAGGGCCTTAAATCAACCCATACTGTAACTCCATGACATTTCCGATTTTCATAACCACCTGCCTGGCGATAAGTAATTCGCATAATGTGAGCAAGAATTGAACATGTTTTGTGTCCACTCCGGACCGTACTAATCCAGCTAGCCTTGCTACGTTTTGTTCCGCTACCCAGTCCCCCCTCTGCCTTTAATCTCAGACAGAGCATGTGAGGGGAGGTGAGCGGTCAGAAATCCCACTCAACGCTAATCACAGGAGAAAAATCTACCGCTCCATTCATCAAAATCACAATTTAACCAACACCCATCCATTTTTGACACTACCTGGACCTACCATTTTGGTTTTGAAGTATTGAAACCAAACCATATGATTTGAATGGAAACTATTATAATAAACATGAACATGTGAATGTAAGAAGCGCTCATCATTTCAATTAGGCTACATGTCATATTAAACAACATATAAACACTCTAAATAGGTCAGGAGCCAGACATGGAGACTAAGAAGGAACATGAGTCTGTGCGATGGTTCCTGTAGAACAGGCCAGCAGCAGAGAATATCCTCTCTACACCTGCAGAACCACTGGGGATGATAAACACCCTTTATCACACTCTTGCTGGCTGGGCAAAATGTAGAGTTGTTTTTCAATTTGTCTATAGGTAGGCCTAAAGGTTTTTAGGCAAAATAACCCAATCAAAACGGAAAGCTCCTTGAAAGAGGGAATATGCCAGGCCTATTGGACCAAAATCAACGATGGCCTATTGTATAGATAATAGAACAGATTTTTTTGTTTATAAATACTTTGCTACAATGACACACTTAGTTAGCTACCCACCTCGTTCCTTTCTGTTAGCATGTGCACATAGTAAGTACGCCATCATGCTTTCTGGATGTGTGTCTTTTCAGGTTCCACAATGATTCTTTAGTTGTGGATATTACATCACCACACTCCCTCTCTTGCTATTGGTCCTCATCTTTGTAAGTCACCTTGATTTAGCACCTGTGTGTTTTGATCAGTTTCTTTATGAAAATATTTAGCAAACTGCATGACAGTAGCTAAAGCATGGGGCTAGAGATAGCAGAACACAAGTAGACTACAAATGCATGTTGGGACGGGCATGCCCTGATCTCATGAAGTGAGAGCTATTGGAGTGAAATTGGAGCGGGCGACAAGGCCGACGCTCCAGCCTTTGGGAATCTCACGCTGCGCTCCAGTCAAATTGGGCACGCTCCTCACTCCAGCTCCGCTCTGCTCACACCCTCTGATCTCAGAACACAGAACCACATTTTGCGTGCGCTGGCCAGCTATTCGTCTGTCACTGATACTACCATACCTTACACACAGCCTCATCCCAGGAGCACCAAGAGAAGGGCAGCAGAGATGATTGTGTGATGACACACTAGCTGCGCCACTGTGATTCCCCTGGTCCCCCAGGTGTGGTTCACGTCATCCACACCACCTGACTGCTCTGTAGAGGGGATATGACATCATGCTGTCACCTTACTGTGTTTTAGTTCAGACAGCAGTGTCAGGGCTAATGATTCCTGGAGCATCGGGAGCCCTTTCCGGAACTGTCTCTGGAGGCTTCCATCGCAGAGTTCACTGGGAGAGTGCTTCTCTCTGTAACAAAGGAAAAGAGAGGAGAGCGAGGAAGGACAGAGGGAAGCATAGTCTGGAAAAGGGACAGAAGAGAAAGGAGGAGGAGGAAGGAATTAGATAATTTAGGTGATTTATTGTACATTTTCACTCACGTTGTAAAGCTGAAATCCATTGTTTGACTAGGTTATCTCAAAATAACTCTTGTTCATTTACGTTTACGTCTTAGTCATTTAGCAGACGCTCTTATCCAGAGCGACGTGCAGGAGAAATTAGGGTTAAGTGCCTTGCTCAAGGGCACATCGACAGATTTTTCACTTAGTCAGCTCGGGGATTCAAACCAGCAAACTTTTAGTTACTGGCCCAACGCTCTTAACCGCTAGGCTACCTGCCGCTGTCCTCTTGTATTGTAGGCTACTGATTTGTAAATGAACATTATTTACAGTACATTTTCCTGGTACATGGCAGTGGACTTCAGTCTCTGGTTGAAGTAGGCTGCAGCCTTAATGATCTGTACATAGAGACCAGTGGAATATATGATACAGAGGAGATAACACATGGGGGGGACTACTGTAAGAACGTCACTTTTGGTGACCTTTTTAAAGGGATATTCACATCACACAATGACTGTTTACTCAATCCAAAAAGGCCCATTATAAATTGCAATCTGGGTCAGGTGGGAATCATTTGAAAGCTTGTTCTATTGCCCACATGACTAGCTAAGTTATTAAATACAATCTTACAGTGTTAGTCTTTCATAAGGCAGTTCAGGGAAACAGATTGTAGTTTTGGTGCGCATAGAAAAGAGTCATGAGTGCGTTCATGTGCATGTCCCGCAGTGAACAGACAAACGGGCTCATTCTGTTCAGAACAGTCTCAATTCATCGAGGCATGGACTCTACGAGGTGTCAAGCGTTCCACAAGGATGCTGGTCCATGTTCACTCCAATGCTTCCCACAGTTGTGTCAAGTTGGCTGGATGTTGTTTGGGTGGTGGACCGTTCTTGATACACACAGGAAACTGTTGAGCATGTCCTTAATTTCATATGCAGAGTTTGGTTATTCTCCGTAATGGGTCCATATGCGCAATTACTGCGTCCATAATACCACAGTCGACTGCAGTTACTGCACTTTTACTACAGTTTCAAAACTTTTTTTGTAAACAGTGCCATAAAGTTACGTTTCCGCCACTGAAACTTGACAGTGCTTTCTTAATGTCCTGAGTTTTATTTATTCCTACTGTATGTAACAGAAATACATTGCACAGTATTTCCTTTTGCGTGGATAATATGAGTATCCACATTTACTCTAGCCTATGATTGTATAGTCTGCTCTGGTCTGGAAATGGCCAGGACAGGAAGGGTAGTGCAGTGTAGCGTTTCACATGGGAACTGGAACACACTAACATATGGCACACCGGTCTCATGGCACATCCTGTGTTGACTGTCTGGTTTGAATCCCCCCCCCCCCCCCCCACCAGACCGTGAGTTGTTTCTGGGTTGTAAATGTTTATAGCTTCATTAGAAGTGAGGCAAAGTGTGCCATGGGGCTGTGATTTTGGTGAAATGCTCTTTTGCTCCTCGGATGCTCCCCCATTATGACGTGTCCTTCCCTCCACACTAGAACCTAGCGGTTTGGGTTTTCAGGACCTTGAGAGTAAATCCTTCAGTCCCTATGAACAGTCAGTGTGGAAATGACCACAGAGAGAACACCTTTCAGGATCTGCTCAATTCGAGTCAGTCTCAAAAGGGTGATTTATTGTCCTGCCAAAGCAAAAGGAAACTGGGATACTCTGTCCACATGGAGTCTGGGAAATATATTCTCTGTGTTTCTGGTTATCCTTGGCCTCAAAAGTGTTCCAGTAGCTAGAGGGACTGTTCTCTCCTCCCCTGTCCTGTGCTGCTTAACACCATTATTCAACTTCATATTCACCATCTCCAGCACCACCCCAACATCAACGTATGTGGAAATGGTTTCTGTTTTGTAGTAAAAAAAAAGAGAGAGGAAGATAAGTGTATCCAATGACATCATCAGTGTGAATCATGTTATTTTAAAACAAAACATAGAAACGCGCTATTTCCACATATTGATGTTGGGGTGATGCTGGAGATGGTGAATATGAAGTTGACATTGTTGGAAATGTCCCTTTTTTAAAGTTTGATTCTGACCCACTGTTCTTAGACGAGACCATATAGGGCGGTAAGGGGCACACAGAAATGTCCTTTTGGAAGTTGAGGACTGTAACTCCCGAGGTGTTCCATTACTTTCAGTGTTAGGAAACATACACCTTGTATGAACAGAGAATCCCAGAAGTAGATACTGCCTGGTTCATAGTTACTGTAGTGTGTTCCTGTCTGCTGCTGGTGTATTTCAGAGGTTATCCAAGGTACAGGGAGGAACTGAACCAGTCCACCTGTGCAGGTGGCTTAGTGTACACCAGCTGGTGAACCCACACAGACTGAACCCACAGCTGCAGACGGCCTTCTCAAGGGGCCCTTTGAGGTATTTAGGGAGAGTGGAAACATGTAGGTGGTGGTGTCCAGGGACAGGGATATGTGGGCCGTTGCGGAGAGGCCACCTCTGCAGGCGCTGCACTTCCAGAGCTGAGAGTTGTTTTGACAGCGGTGAGGAGTTGGCAGGGTGTGAAACATTTAACAAAAATATAACACGCAACATGTAAAGTGTTGGTCCAATGTTTTATGAGCTGAAATAAAAAGATCCCAGAAATGTTGCATACACACAAAAAGCTTATTTCTCTCAAATGGTGTGCACAAATTGGTTTACATCCCTCTTATGACTGTGGCATATCAAGAAGCTGATAACCTCTTAAATGTAATGGCAAAATGTAGATTTCCACCTAAAAAGACATACCCAAAAGTAACTGCTATTCATGTGTAATTACATGATTCTGACATGCAGAAACGTGGTATATTTGGAAAGAAGACATCTGGGCAAATATGAGGAAATGATCAGATAGATAGGAGTTACATAGTTCAGAATACACAAGATCAAGCACACACAAAATAAACGTCTTTCATTGACAAGCTATAAGTGAATTATTGATGCCCAGAGCTGGAAACACATCTGATGGCTTCCACGTAAATAATATCAGAAAACAATATGGGACTGATAGACCTAACAACTAGAAATGGCCAGATGTTTTAGTAAGTGGTGTCAGGTGTGGTCACTGGACGTTTCCAAGTGTCCCTAAACCTCTCCAAAGTGGCATATGTCTGTAAATTAGATAATTACAGTGCTATTACATATTTGCAATCCCTAAATGCTATTTGTTCAGTATAAAAACACAATTTCTACCATATCAGCCTCACTTTAACATTGTGGTGGTGTTATGGGGTATTCAGGGTCCATTAAAGTGTCCTTTCAACTTCTCTAAAGTGTCCGAATGTGGTAATTGCACTGTTTTTGCACACTGGATGTGTCTAAAAGTTATTATTCACTATAAAAACGACATTTCTACAACACCAATCTCTCAAACATTGTGGTGCTGTTTTTTTTTCAACCTCTCCAAAGTGCCTGAATGTTTAGCCTAGGCATATCCAATGTATTGGGCCTACATACAAATGAACTGTTTACAAAAACAAAATAAAAGCAACATATATACACATACATGGGGAAAAAAATCACGTCTGATCAAACATTAGCTTGGTTACGCACATGTCCTTCACTAAAAAAGGTGCAAAAATAGAAATAAGCTGAACTATTTACAAATGGCATTCCTGTTTGTTTTACATCTCAGGTATAGATGATTAGATTTCACTTTCACCATAGCTTGTGCATGTCCTGATTAGTCTTTGAAGCAGTCCCTCTCTGCCAGGAAACAAAAAGCGAACTGGCATTTCGGACAGAAGGTCTGGCATTTCTCCCTTTTCCCCCTGTGTTTTGTGCAATGCTTGCAGTTCTTCCTTTTGTCATGTGTGTTGGATAGTGGCGCTCATCTTGAGTGGGGGGTCTTGTGAGGTTGCTTTGGGCCCCCCCAATTCAGCCATTTCCAACACCAGCTGGTCTCGGAAGGCCAGCTGGTAGAGAGGGGTTTGACCTTTTGCTTTGGCCATCTGTTTGTGGAGAATGAAATAATTTACTTTAACAATGTCCACAATATACCACTTCCTGGTCTTGTGGAGGACCTGGTAGTAGCCAATCAGAGCATAGGTTGACACTGCCATTGTAGTCCTTCACATGGTTGTTATTGAATGCCTTATGATGTGTGGTTACTTCCCTAGTGTCCTTCCATTTCACAAAAAGCAGCTCGTTAGTCCTGATCCAACCTATGGTCCCCCTGTCCGCTGTCATGTCATTTACATTGCTTTTGGGGTAACCGATTCTGTTAGGGGCTTGTGGCACAATTCGTCCTATATTCTTTTAAAGAAAAATGTGTGTGTATTTTACCCCCCCTTTTTCTCCCCAATTGTTCGATCTAGTCTCATCGCTGCCACTCCCCAACGGGCTCGGGAGAGGCAAAGGTGGAGTCATGCTCCGAAACATGACCCGCCAAACCACCCGCCAGCCAGAAGCCAGCTGCACCAATGTGTCGGATGAAACACCGTTCAACTGGCATCCGGGGTCAGCCCGCAGGCACCCGGCCCGCCACAAGGAGCCACTAGAGCGTGATGAGCCAAGCCAAACCCTCCCCTAACTCGGACGCCGTCCTATGGGACTCCCTACCACGGCCGGTTGTGGCACAGCCTGGGATATGAACCTGGGACCGTAGAAATGCCTCTACCATACTGCATGCAATGTAGTGCCTTAGACCACTGCGCCACTCGGGAACCCCCTACTTTCTTTTTCAAGAGGTCTATGAAAAGTGGATGTAGAACCATCAGATGGGGTGATTGACATAGCAGTGGGGGGTGAAGACCTTGACCGGCGGGGGCGCTTGCTGGGGAGGGGTGGCTCCCAAACATCATCATCAAAATCCTCTGCATCCTCCACTCTCTGGTGAATCAAATAAAGGGATATAGAATTACAGTTGACTAAATTTACAAAACAACATTACTATAAAGTAAAAATACCAAGCCTAAACTTTATCTGTACAGTGTCTCACATAGGTGTGAAACACACACAATGCAAACAGTAACACTTTGGCGAAAAAACGCAGAGGTGAGAACCACAAATAACAATGGCCATGAGAGTTTAGTGGCCTCACAAGGATGAAACTTAGAACAACAAACAGTGAAATTATATGAAACATAGAAAATAACTACTTTGAAATTATATAACATTGAAATTACTTGTTACACAGGCCTATGTAAACTAAATCCAAAGCACAAAAAGCAGACAACTTATAAAAAACTAAGCAGGCGACGTCATATTTTTGATGCGCAAAGAAACAGTCACTCGGTGGACATTGGATGTTGCCATTAAGTCATACAACATCAGATAACATTGGCAATAGGCTAGATTTGTTCATAACAACCTAATGATGAGTGTGATATCCCCATGTAGCTATAGCTCAAACACAGACCAAATCGAAGCTTACCTTCTAAGATGTTTGCGGTTTGGTGAAAACGTTGTGTAAAATAAACATTTTGACTCTCGGGCCTGGTGGTCAATAATGGTAGGTCACAGGCAGACAAATAAGATATCCTCATGATCTGTGGAGTCCCAGCTTTCGGTGTGTGTCGATGGATTCCGTGTTTATTTCACGCTCAAGGTCCTAAACGATATCTTAACCGCCATCGATAAGAAACAATACTGTGCAGCCGTAATCATTGGCCAGGCCAAGGCTTTCGACTCTGTCAATCACCACATCCTCAGACTCAATAGCCTTGGTTTCTCAAATGATTGCCTCGCCTGGTTCACCAACTACTTCTCTGATAGAGTTCAGTGTATCAAATCGGAGGGCCTGTTGTCCGGACCCCTGACAGTCTCTATGGGGGTGCCACAGGGTTCAATTCTTGGGCCAACTCTCTTCTCTGTATACATCAATGATGTCGCTCTTGCTGCTGGTGAGTCTCTGATCCACTTCTACACAGACGACACCATTCTGTATACTTCTGGCCCTTCTTTGGACACTGTGTTAACAACCTTCCAGACAAGCTTCAATGCCATACAACTCTCCTTCCGTGGGCTCCAACTGCTCTTAAATACAAGTAAAACTAAATGCATGCTCTTCAATCGATCGCTGCATGCACCTGCCCGCCCGTCCAGCATCACTACTCTGGACGGCTCTGACTTAGAATATGTAGACAACTACAAATACCTTGATGTCTGGTTAGACTGTAAACTCTCCTTCCAGACTCACAGTAAGCATCTCCAATCCAAAGTTACATCTAGAATTGGCTTCCTATTTTGCAACAAAGCATCCTTCACTCACGCTGCCAAACATACCCTTGTAAAACTGACCATCCTACCGATCCTCGACTTCGGCGATGTCATTTACAAAATAGCCTCCAATACCCTACTCAATAAATTGGATGCAGTCTATCACAGTGCGATCTGTTTTGTCACCAAGGCCCCATATACTACCCACCACTGCGACCTGTGCGCTCTCGTTGGCTGGCCCTCGCTTCATACCCGTCGCCAAACCCACTGGCTCCAGGTCATCTACAAGACCCTGCTAGGTAAAGTCCCCCCCTTATCTCAGCTCGCTGGTCACCATAGCAGCACCCACCTGTAGCACGCGCTCCAGCAGGTATATCTCTCTGGTCACCCCCAAAGCCAATTCCTCCTTTGGCCGCCTCTCCTTCCAGTTAGTTCTCTGCTGCCAATGACTGGAACGAACTACAAAAATCTCTGAAACTGGAAACACTGGAACTGGAAACATCTCCCTCACTAGCTTTAAGCACCAGCTGTCAGAGCAGCTCACAGATTACTGCACCTGTACATAGCCCATCTATAATTTAGCTCAAACAACTCCCTCTTAACCTACTGTATTTATTTATTTATTTATTTATTTTGCTCCTTTGCACCCCATTATTTCAATTTCCACTTGCACTTTCTTCCACTGCAAATCTACCAAATCTACCATTCCAGTGTTTTACTTGCTGTATTGTATTTACTTCGCCACCATGGCATTTTTTGCCTTTACCTCCCTTATCTCACCTCATTTGCTCACATTGTATATAGACTTATTTTTCTACTGTATTATTGACTGTATGTTTGTTTTACTCCATGTGTAACTGTGTTGTTATATGTGTCAAACTGCTTTGCTTTATCTTGGCCAGGTCGCAATTGTAAATGAGAACTTGTTCTCAACTTGCCTACCTGGTTAAATAAAGGTGAAATAAAATACATTCGTATGCCCATATATGGTAGTAAGTAACACCAAAGATTTTAAGGCACAGATCAAAAGCCAAGATACTCAGCTTTCCGCAGACACACTGCTTTTGCAAATAGAGGCTACCGTTCTCATACCAGACTTAATTGAATAAAAAAAATCGAATAGGCTCCCAAAATATGGGGACTTTACATTTTAAGAGGTTAAATGGCATGGTCATTACACAGGTGCAGCTTGTGCTGGGGACAATAAAAGGCCACTCTAAAATGTGCAGTTTTGTTACACAACACAATGCCACAGATGTCTCAAGTTTTGAGGGAGTGTGCAATTGGCATGCTGACTGCAGGAATGTCAACCAGAGCTGTTACCAGAGAATTGAATTACCATAAGCTGCCTCCAACGTCGTTTAGAGAATTTGGCAGTACTTCCTACCGTCCTCACAACCGCAAATGGCGTGTAACCATGCCAGCCCAGGACCTCCACATCCAGCTTCTTCACCTGTGGGGTCGTCTGAGACCAGCCACCCGGACAGCTGATGAAACTGAGTAGTATTTTTGTCTGTAATAAAGCCC
This sequence comes from Salmo trutta, assembly GCF_901001165.1. Taxonomy (NCBI): domain Eukaryota; kingdom Metazoa; phylum Chordata; class Actinopteri; order Salmoniformes; family Salmonidae; genus Salmo; species Salmo trutta. The sequence continues at coordinate 41,611,410 of NC_042973.1, forward strand.
TTTTGTGATGAAAAACTCATTCTGATTGGCTGGGCCTGGCTCCCCAGTGGGTGGGCCTGTGCCCTCCCAGGCCCACCCATGGCTGTTCCCTTGCCCAGTCATGTGAAATCCATAGATTACGGCCTAATGAATTAGAGCCTTATATGAACTGTAACTCAGTAAAATTGTTGCATGTTGCGTTTATATTTTGTTCAGTATAGTTCTAATTGAAAGTTAAATAAGCAAACAATTTCCAGCATCGAATATAGGCTGTAAAAATAAATTTATTTAGTAGGCTATATTCAAACTTTTACTAGCTGCACCAATTTAAACTTGATATGGCCTGCTCTGCATATGGTCTAAGTGAACGAAAGCCTGAATAATTAACTGATAATAACTGAATTAGCCTATTGTAAACCATACATGCTTGCACCATTTGCAGGTTGTGTATCGATCTACCAGGTTTTTGTCTACAATGACTCCAAAATCCTTCCAAACCAAATCGTGGATTTCACTCACACAGCACCTGTTTCCTAGATGGTGTTTTTCATAACCTTTCTTTTTATTTCTCCGGTTAGGCCTACGTTAGCCATTTTCACATGAGCTAGGCTAGCCAGGGAAACTCACTTGGCAACATATTTTCATGTGGGGGGGATGAAACCATAAGTTTCAGCACCACACAAATAATGGACAGTTCCCTGATCCAGTGCATTCCTGGCTGGTAGCCTACATGTCTGGCTCACTGCGCACAGAATGGAATTCGCAACACAATGCAACACAACAAGCTCCTGGATTTGTACAAAAAATAAATAAATATGATCTTGATTTAAAACGTTTCCGACACTCAATATAATTGTTCTAAACCGGGAGTTGACCCACGGGTTGAAATAATGTTTTTATTTTTTTGCGGGTCAACTGCAGGGAACCGTGGATATCTGACCAGATGCAGGACTTTACTCTAGATCTGTTCAAAAATGAACGATGGCTGTTCATATTATTGTTGAAAAGGTTTTGAATTCTGGAATTATATGGGCTAGCCTAATTCTGATGAATTTGTCACATCCGTCCCCTCACTGGGAAGTTGGACACTTACAGGCTCTAGGTCAGTGGTCCAGTCTCTGTCCACTCCTGCCTGCACACTCTGTCCTGGAATATGATCTGAGGACTTAGATCCCTGCTGTGTGGAACAAAGGATTGAGAGACATCATACCCAAGCCGGACACTGCAGTCTGCCACACTGACCTCAGACAACCGACACAGTCCAAAGCGCTTTAACAGTATCTCAGTAACTGTGTCTTCCTTGTTTATATCAGTAGCTAATAGCCTTGCTGTGACACATTTAACACGACATTGATAAAGGCCTATGTGAAGTGTGTGTCACTCTTAATGCACAACTATCACCACCTTGTATAATAGTCAACGATTAGTTTGAACTGAGACATTAAAACTCTTACTGTGCCCTTCACTATGCAATTTGCCATTCAGGAGGGAAAACATGTATTAGTTGTCCTGTGTTCAGATTCTTCTGAAATGTGATACTGCCTACTGAAGCACTATCTGTGAACATAATTGTGAACCCTGCTCCAACTTCTAACCAGGGACGTCGGCTCTCTTCCCGGTTGCCTCTGGGGGATTTTATGCGATCCGGGCACATCACAATATACCCATTGCTCAGCAAAATGGTTGGATCAAACACAGTACAGTACAGAGGCTGCTGTCTGTCATTCACTGCTGGTCTGGTTACGTCATCTCATGCTTTCCCTTCATCCTTGCATAGCTGCGATATGGATTCATAAATGGAATTGAATTGCGGTATACAATCAGCCTATGGATATTTTGTTGTGCTTGATGTTCTGGCGTTTATAGCTGATTCGGCTAATCTATGAATTTCCTGTTTTTGATGCAGCGGATATGATATCCCATTAAATCCTGTTGGATCACTTCTTCAAGACTATTAATAGAACAACATAGGGGATAGGCTGCACCAGTGACGTGTGTTGAGGTCGGTGGCTGGGTAGGCACCGGCTATTATCAAAGCCAGATTTACTCAAATAAACCTTGATGAAGCCCAAGTTTACCATAAAACCGACAACCAGAGTGACATAGGCTTTTAACAGAACTGTACAAACATTTTCACCAAATGTAAATACCAATGTAGTCGAGATACACAAGCGACCAAATAACACACTGCTCGACTCAGCTCAGCCATAGACCCGATGTAGCATGCAGAGTTCCAACTGATAGGTGTGGCACTAAAAGACCAATATCTGGACACGTTTAATCTGAATCATTTGCAACGCATAGCCTTTCACAATGGATTTACAATTCTTCCAATGCGCGGCGTGCACACACACACAATAATATTATATGTGATATTATTACACACACATTTAGTAGCATCCATCTGGTAGAAGCCAAGACTTGGGCCTGCACTGAGTGGAGGAGAAGCCCCGTTCCCAATATGTCGACAAAGTACATGCCCGAGATGTGTAAAATTCTGGGTAAAAAGTTTGAATTGGTATGTTTCCTACAAGTGGACAGTCCAGTACTCACTGTTCGCCTGCCCGACAGCGAGCAGTGAGGGAGATGGTGGTTGCCTTGCCTGTCATGAATAAAGTCACGTGCTGTATGCTGCCCTTGTCTGGTCTTAACTTTCATTATAGTTGATGTTCCACTCTTCGAAACCTCCATGATTATTACAACTTGGAAAGTTGTTTGAGGTGCAGTATAGAGGTAGTGTCCATATGTCAAGTTGTTTTTGCTAGCAATCTAGCAGTTCATGGATGCTAGCAATCTTTGTTCAGCACCAAATGATGTAGACATGCCAAATTGTGCACAGCTTACCCAGGCATTACCTACACAACATGTTTAGGCAATACGCAGGCGCAAAATATACATTAGGCTCAAGCTACTTCAAGCTAGGCAAGGCAGCGATGCCTATGCAGACCCTGTCCGTTACAGTGACTGGAGTAAGGAAGGCCGTGCACGTCAAGGATTTTAATGGATTCGAATGGATGGAAAGAAAGTCATGAATTTTTAAACGTTGATTTAACCTTTATTTACGAATACCCTGGTATTCGTGAGGTTTTGTTGCCGTTTTAGAAAATGTTGAGATTTTGCGCATAACAGCCACCAGAATCATTCAGAAACGAACATTAGATAACAATATATTTTTTTCTTTATAATAACATTTTTAGATTTGGCTTTTCACAACAGCTTTTTTAAATGAGATTATTACAGGGTAAGCACTGACTACACGTCACTGGTCTACACTGTAGCCAGAGGTCTTTCTAACAAGTTGTTTAAGGAAGATCATCCGAGGACGTTCCAAATCAAACTCGGTAATGTGTCATGATGAACTCGTGAAATATGCAGACATTCTCATAACTCCCTGTGCTTTTCCTCTTTCTCCCTGACAGAATGAGGATGCCTGAGACGGGGAGATAAAGACTTCACCGGAGCAGAGTGTGTGCTAGAGCCAGGGGCTGGGGCCTGACCAGAGACCCCCAGAGGCCCCCAACTGGGGGGGAGGTTCATGGGGACCATGGGGGACCTGGGAGGCTTCACCACCACAGGGGAGAGGGTGAACCCGGCCCACATCTTGTTTGACCGCTTCGTCCAGGCCTCCACTTGCAAGGTCACGCTCAAGGCCTTCCAGGAGCTCTGTGACCACCTGGAGCTCAAGCCCTGTGAGTACCGGGTCTTCTACCACAAGCTTAAGTCCCGTCTCAACTACTGGAAGGCCAAGGCACTCTGGGCTAAGCTAGACAAGCGGGCCGGCCAGAAGGAGTACAAGAAGGGACGTGCATGTACCAACTCTAAGGTATGTGATGATGTAACTTGTCTCATATCCTTGTTCAAACTACCTCAGAGAGTATTATTTCTGTATATAGAGAGTCATTTCTGTATATAATAGGGTAGGGCGATATCCACATTTTCATGTTGTCTATTTTCCCTTGTTAAATATTGCGATTTAAATTATATTTTGCGATTAACAGTATATCGGGAATTGAACTTTTATGGTAATATCAGCCCACTCTTGTATATGAGATACGGTATGCTCCCCCCTCCACAGTGTTTGATCATCGGGGCAGGACCATGTGGCCTGCGGACGGCAATCGAGCTGGGCTTCCTGGGCGCCAAGGTGGTGCTGCTGGAGAAGAGGGATGCCTTCTCCAGGAACAACGTGCTGCATCTGTGGCCCTTTACCATCCAGGACCTCAGAGGCCTCGGGGCCAAGAAGTTCTATGGAAAGTTCTGCGCCGGAGCCATCGACCATATCAGTAAGTGGATAAGACTACGCCCATTTCCTGCCCATTCTTTTATCAAACGGTTGAACTGCTTTCGCGTTTTGCTTTGTGATCTAATATGATCTATGAAGAGAATAGTTCTGGTGCTTGCCAGGACCATGGATCAGCTGTGACATTGCAGTCTTTTCGGTCGTCGAAGCGAATAAATAGTTCTTGTTTAACGTTCTCCTCTAATCTGTCTGACTCTCTGTGCAGGTATCCGGCAGCTCCAGCTGATGCTGCTGAAGGTGGCCCTGCTCCTGGGCATCGAGATCCACGTCAACACGGAGTTCAAGGGTCTCATCGAGCCCCCCGAGGACCAGGAGAACGAGAGTAAGACCTTTGTTACGTGACTACGTTAAGAGCCGTCACAAGACACGACTTCTCTATAGCCAGACATTAAGGGAGTAAGGAAGGGCCATATGTTACTGTATGCGACAGTGCTAACTGAGAGGTCTCTATTGGAAAATATCCCCATTGCTGTCAGTGAAGGAAAGTCAAGTCGTATGCTAAATAATACAAAAGTTACACGTCTTATGTATTTCCCCATGTTGTGTGTTTTTGCAGGGATAGGGTGGAGGGCTGAGGTCCTCCCCAGGACGCACCCAGTCAACGAGTTGGAGTTTGATGTCATCATTGGGGCAGATGGGAGGAGAAACACGCTGGCAGGTAGAAAGCAACAAAGTAACAGATGTGATTGAAAATGAGTTGTGTAAAACACTGGGAACTGAAGCCCCCAAAAACACAGCTGGGGTTCGTTTACGAGTCCGACCCCTCTTTCTCTCTCTTGCTCTCTCTCTTTCTCCCCCTCTCTCTCTCTCTCTCTCTCTCTCTCTCTCTCTCTCTCTCTCTCACTCTCCCTCTCGCTCTCCACTTCTCCTGCTGCTTTGTTGTGCCCTCCTTCACTCCATCCATCTTTAGAGAGCACTCCTCCGTGGCCTCTCTCTGGAGCAGAGCACGAACGGGTGAATTGGCTGTGTGTTTCCTGTATGAGCTAACAGCCCCCACAACCGCTCTGGGTGCCCTGTAGTGTGTGGACTGCTGTGACCCATCTAGCCCTGAGGGAAGCAGTTTCCCTCAGGGCTAGTCAGTAGTCACTGCATGCAATGATCGTTCTCAGCCTGCAATCTTACATGAGATGATTAAAAGAATTGCGGTTGTATTGATCGAACTGACACTGATGGTGTGCATCAAAGCCTAACAGGTGCAACCTTTTTTGTTGTCCTGTTCTTTTCTCTTTTACAAACGTGAGTTTGTAATACAAGGCAACTGTTAACTTGGCTAGTTTGTTCTCTCGAAGTCTGACCCCCTGACTCATTCACTGTCATACATAATGAACCCTTGACCCCCGCCTAACATGTCCCATCCTTCCTCCCACTCTCCTCTCCCCTACAGGGTTCAGGAGGAAGGAGTTCCGAGGCAAGCTAGCCATCGCCATTACGGCCAACTTCATCAACAGGAACACTACAGCCGAGGCCAAGGTGGAGGAGATCAGCGGAGTGGCCTTCATCTTCAACCAGAAGTTCTTCCAGGACCTCCGGGAAGCCACGGGTCAGTTATTGCTCCATAGGGAGACAACATGTAATAACCCTCGTTATGAGATTTATAAAGGCTCATAGGTGCTTATAACAAGTTATTAAGCATTATAGCTGTAGGCTTTAAGTAACATTTTACGGATTATTATATATTAGGAGTGTATGGATTTAGGTGATACACATGTATTTTCTGAGAGCCTGTCAGTTCCTTTCTGCATGGTTTATCCATGGGTTAGAGAAAATGTCAACAAACAAAGAGGAATCTTGAATCTGTTGACGTTTCTCAATTAAACAGTTTGATCCCTTGCCATAACATGAGAGATCGGTGCGGAGATGGCACTGTCTATATGGGCCGTAAGTTTTGTCTCCTGGGTCGTGTGATCTCCATAAAGTTGGATCCAGACCCGAAGACAGTCAGACCCGGACCCGATGACAACCATACCTAAAGAAAACGGGGGACCTGGATCTGAACGGACCCGAGAACAACCAGACCTAGACCCGATTGGACCAGAGTGACAAACTTTATCAGCCAAGTTGCTCTTCTGGTTAACAAACAGATATTTATATGTTGCTAGGCCTTCTATAAGTCACTAAATGCAACTTAGTAGCATAAAATAAATATGCTATAAGCTATGCAGAGCCGTGGCCAGGTCCATTCGGGTCCACTCGTTTATCAGCTGTAGTTACATAGACCTGAGATCCGATAACAATCAAACAGGACCCGACCCCAGAACCAAGGGGAAAGTTAGAATTTTGGAGCCGGACCCACTCGGGTCCCGGGTCGGGTATTCGGGTTCATTGTCCACCATTCCTCTAACAAAGACAACCAGAGAGACTGTCAATGGAGGAGCCATAGGAGCAACTGTAGAAAAGACATTGGTTTACCAAAAAATAATCCCAAAACTCTCTTTCTATTGATTTGATAGGAATTGACCTGGAAAACATTGTCTACTACAAGGATGACACGCACTACTTTGTCATGACTGCCAAGAAACAGAGCCTGCTGGAGAAGGGAGTCATTCTGCATGTGAGTGATCAAAGGGTGAGAGAGACACGTCTGGAGATGTCTCTCTCTCGTACACATGCATGCACACACATACAGAACTGTACACTCACTCAGTCACTTTCCGTCTCTGTGTGCCCGGTCCCTGCCTAATGGCCAGACCAAGCCAAAACTGTGCCAGGAACAAACCGCCAGCTCAACCACACTTAATGAGAGTTTGTGTCCCTTCACTTCATAACACTGCTGTTTCCTTTGACTAGAGTGGGCAGTCGCAAGCTTTTAGGACATCAGGACCTCTTTTAGAAGTTCAGCTTTCATGTTCCAATAAAAGTTGCCGCTGTATTTCTATCTTACTTTGTGGAAGGGAAAAGGGTTTGGTAATATTTTGCAGACCCAATCAAACTCTCGTTATGAAGGCATTTGAGTAATTGTGAATGGTAACCCTTTTGATAATCGGATTGGCACCGAATGTGAGTTTTAATCAGCGGTCATCAGGCCAGTGCAGTAGGAGGTTGAATGGCTGAACAGGCTCTGTAGGTCCAGTGCTGGGTCGTATTCATTAGGCACAAAAGGGAAGAAAATGGACTGAAACAGGGAGGGACTACCTGAACTTGTCCAATAAGAAATGCCTGTTTTCCTTTTCCGTTGCAAAAGTTTTGCTACAGTGTGCACTAATGAATCTGACCCTGATGAGTTGGGCCAGGCTGCAGGCTGAGCGGGGACATGATCAAGGGTGAAAGTAAGGCGGCCCGGTACGGCATCCCGGCAAAATAAATATTGGGGGTACACCGTACCGACAAAACATGAGCCTATCACAATAATTAAAACAAAATGTCAAGAAAGCTGTAGGCTATTACACCACTTTTTATCATTTCGGCATGTCAGAGGCATGAAAAATGAGAGAATGGACTTGAAAACGGGTGGTATTTCCTATGCTCCAAAATGCAATGTGGTTCGACGAGAACAATGACATTTTGCCAAGGCAGATGCCGCGTTCACGTGCTAGTCGGAACTAAGGAACTCAGAATCGTTCGACTTGCTAACTGGTTGAACACGGCACAACTACAACCAGTTAGAATGTCGGAAATGTCCGAGTTCTGAGTAGCACGTGAACGTGGCAGAAGATGACACCGAGAGGGGCACGGACAACAGCGGACCCATAAATCCTGGCCTAATGACACTTTGTGGTGGTTTGTGTAACAGATGTCTCTTGCTATTCATCACTGTGTTCGGAGGCTGGAATATGACGCCAGCAGATGAACGGGAGCAGGTAGCCTAGTAAAGGAGAACGTTGAAGTTATTGTTTGACAATCAGATGACAACATCATGACCGGTTGTGTTTATGCCACAATAAAAGGTCATACATTTTAAAAAGTTACATGACAAATCTTTACTGACTAGGCCCACATATATCCTATTGAATGAATAGGGGTTCTATATGTCATTCTGTGATTAGGACCATAACAAACCGGTGAGTTTTCAGTTGTTTGATGTACCAGTATGTATCCTAGCCCATAGATAACTTTCCTAAAAGACGACTTACTTCCAGGCATGGTCCTTTTATGGAAATCACTCCGACAGTCCCTTTTTTAATGCTCCATCCTGCCCCAGGGAAAGGGGGGGGGGGGGGGGGGGGGGTTGGCAGGCAGGGGAGTGGTGGGTCGGGTCCACACTGTTCCACCTAGCACCATGAAAAACAGAAAGTCCCTCTCTCAGATTCTCCAAATGCTCCACCCTTCACCTCCCCTCCACCCATCCAGCTCACCAGTCAGCCAGCCTGACACGGCCGGGCCCAGCCTAGCCAGGGAAAGTCAAAGGAAAAGAATGTGGCTCTCACCGGTCTCCTTCAAAGAACAGTCCATTTAGAGCCTTCTACATATCTGAGACAGTATACTTGACTATGGGGGTGTTTAGATTTTTATATTCGGAATGAAAATACTTGTTTTTGGAGACATTGCAAATGGGCCTATATTTATTCAATTCAATATAACTTTCAAATGTTATTGACTTGATTTGGAATCAAAGTTCTGCTTTGGTGGTGCAGGCTAACCTCCTGTGGAAAATATCTTCTTTTCCAAATATCACTGCATGGATGTCATGCCTCATTCTCTGTGCGTGACAGTCTCTTATTAGTGTCTCTCCCTTCCTCTAGTCATCTGAGCCGTCTTAACTTCTTCATGCCTCTACTCCAGGATTATGCGGACACAGAGATGCTGCTTTCCAGGGCTAACGTGGACCAGGCAGCCCTATTATCATACGCCCGCGAGGCCGCAGACTTCTCCACCAACCACCAGCTGCCCACGCTGGACTTTGCCATCAACCACTACGGCCAGCCCGACGTGGCCATGTTCGACTTCACCTGCATGTACGCCTCAGAGAACGCGGCGCTGGTACGCCAACGCAACGGGCGCCAGCTACTGGTGTCTCTGGTGGGGGACAGTCTACTGGAGGTGAGGGGGGGGGGGGGGGGTCCTACCGGGTGGAGGGTGTTTCAGTCTCACTTAGAAGGCATACTCTCAGTCACTGTGGATAAGGTAGAGTCTGACGGGCTCATTTATATACAGTAAATGAGAAAGGGAGTGAAAATCAGCGTGACCAAGAGTGTGGGAGAAATGTCAGTGAATTTAGAGAGCGATTTCAGTATTGACGTTTGCTTGCTTGAAACAGACAATTTTATATATAAAACGTAATGTGTGTGTATATACAGTACCAGTCAAAAGTTTGGACACACCTACTCATTCAAGGGTTTTACTTTATTTTGACTGTTTTCTACATTGTAGAATAACAGCGATGACATCAAAACTATGAAATAACACATATGGAATCATGTAGTAACCACAAAAAGTGTATGCTTACTTAGAGTTCACCATGTTACTGTATTTGTCCCTCTCTCCAGCCCTTCTGGCCCATGGGCACTGGTATAGCCCGGGGCTTCCTGGCAGCCATGGACTCAGGCTGGATGGTGAAGAGCTGGGCCCAGGGAAACGCGTCTCTGGACGTGCTGGCTGAGAGGTGAGGGAGTGGACACGTTTATAACACACACATTATACTCCCACGTCATACTTCAATTCACACATACTGTGCATACATGTGCGCACACACACACATACACACACATACTTTTGTAAGCCTAACACAGTAAGATTGTATTTTATAACTTAGCTAGCCATGTTGGCAATATAATAATAATAATAATAATAATAATAATAATAATAATAAGCTTTCAAATGATTCCCCTCTCTCTTTCGCTCTCTCGCTCTCTCATATTAATATATACAGTACCGGTGAAAAGTTTTAGAACACCTACTTATTCAAGGGTTTTTCTTTATTTTTACTATTTTCTACATAGTACAATAATAGTGAAGACATCAAAACTATGAAATAACACATGGAATCATATAGTAACCAAAAAAGTGTTAAAGAAATCAGTCCTGAAGGAGTTCCCACATATGCTGAGCACTTGTTGGCTGCTTTTCCTTCACTCAACTCATCCCGAACCATTTCAAATGGGTTGAGGTCGGGTGATTGTGGAGGCCAGGTCATCTGATGCAGCACTCCATAACTCTCCTGCTTGGTCAAATAGCCTCCTGCTTGGTCAAATAGTGTGTGTGTGTATGTATGTATATATATATACACTCCGTTATCTCTGAGTGCTCTACCAGGAAAAGCGTCTGCATTAGGCTCCAGTGTCAGCCCCTCTATTAAGGATTAGGATAAGAGCTTTTGGAGCTCTGAATGGAATGTGTTGAATCCTCTGTTCTTCTCCCATGTGCCTTTCTATAATTCAATTACTATGGGTTCCTCTTCTTTTTTTTTAGGGAGAGCATATATCGCTTGCTGCCTCAGACAACACCAGAGAACATCAATAAGAATTTCAGTCACTACAGTGTGGACCCCACCACGCGCTACCCTAATATTAGCCTCCACTTCCTCAGGCCCAACCAGGTAGGGTATACACTGACAACATATGACTGTATGACTATGATTGGAGCATGATGTATTGAATTGAGGTCGACCTATTATGATTTTTCAACGCTGATACCGATTTATAGGAGGACCCAAAAAAGCCGATACCGATTACTTGGCCGATTTTTTTTAATTTTTTATTATTATTATTTTTTTTAATTATTTAACAAAAAAAAAATGTTTTATGCAGTTGAAGTAGGAAGTTTACATAGACCTTAGCCAAATAAATTTAAACTCAGTTTTTCACATTTCCTGACATTTAATCCTAGTAACAATTCCCTGTCTTAGGTCAGTTAGGATCACAACTTTATTTTAAGAATATGAAATGTCAGAATAATAGTACAGAATTATTTATTTCAGCTTTTATTTCTTTCATCACATTCCCAGTGGGTCAGAAGTTTACTTCCCTCAATTAGTATTTGGTAGCATTACCTTTAAATTGTTTAACTTGGGTCAAACGTTTCGGGTAGCCTTCCACAAGCTTCCCACAATAAGTTTGGTGAATTATGGACCATTCCTCCTGACAGAGCTGGTGTAACCGAGTCAGGTTTGTAGGCCTCCTTGCTCGCACACGCTTTTTCAGTTCTGCCCACAAATTTTCTATAGGATTGAGGTCAGGGCTTTGTGATGGCTACTCCAATACCTTGACTTTGTTGTCCTTAAGCCATTTTGCCACAACTTTGGAAGTATGCTTGGCGTCATTGTCCATTTGGAACACCCATTTGTGACCAAGCTTTAAATTCCTGACTGATGTCTTGAAATGTTGCTTCAATATATCCATCTAATTTTCTTGCCTCATGATGCCATCTATTTTGTGAAGTGTACCAGTCCCTCCTGCAGCAAAGCACCCCCACAACATGATGCTGCCACCCCCGTGCTTCACGGTTGGGATGGTGTTCTTCAGCTTGCAGGCCTCCCCCATTTTCCTCCAAACATAACGATGGTCATTATGGCCAAACAGTTCTATTTTTGTTTCATCAGACCAGAAGACATTTCTCCAAGAAGTACGATCTTTATCCCCATGTGCAGTTGCAAACCATAGTCTGGCTTTTTTATGGCGGTTTTAGAGCAGTGGCTTCTTCCTTACTGAGCGGCCTTTCTGGTTATGTCGATATAGGACTTGTTTTACTGTGGATATAGATACTTCTGTACCTGTTTCCTCTAGCATCTTCACAAGGTCCTTTGCTGTTGTTCTGGGATTGATTTGCACTTTTGGCACCAAAGTACGTTCATCTTTAGGAGACAGAACGCGTCTCCATCCTGAGCGGTATGACGGCTGCGTGGTCCCATGGTGTTTGTAATTGCGTACTATTGTTTGTACAGATGAACGTGGTACCTTCAGGTGTTTGGAAATTGCTCCCAAGGTTGAACCAGACTTGTGGAGGTCTACAATTTTCTTTCTGAGGTCTTGGCTGATTTCTTTTGATTTTCCCATGATGTCAAGCCAAGAGGCACTGAGTTTGAAGGTAGGCCTTGAAATACATACACAGGTACACCTCCAATTGATTCAAATTATGTCAATTAGCCTATCAGAAGCTTCTAAAGCCATGACATCATTTTCTGGAATTTTCCAAGCTGTTTAAAGGCACAGTCAACTTAGTGTATGTAAACTTCTGACCCACTGGAATTGTGATACAGTGAATTATAAGTGAAATAATATGTCTGTAAACAATTGTTGGAGAAATTACTTGTCATGCACAAAGTAGATGTCCTAACCAACTTGCCAAAACTATAGTTTAACAGGAAATTTGTGGAGTGGTTGAACAACGAGTTTTAATGACTCCAAACTAAGTGTATGTAAACTTCTGACTTCAACTGTATTTGTATTAATGACAATTACAAGAATACTGAATGAACAATGAACACTTTTATTTGAACTTAATATATTACGTAAATAAAATCGATTTAGTCTCAAATAAATAATGAAACATGTTCAATTTGGTTTAAATAATGCAAAAACAGTGTTGGTGAAGAAAGTAAAAGTGCAGTATGTGCCATGTAAAAAAAGCTAATTTTTAAGTTCCTTGCTCAGAACATGAGAACATATGAAAGCTGGTGATTCAATATTCCAGTTCTTCAATATTCCCAATAAAGCAGTTTAGGTTGTAGTTATTATAGGAATTATGACCCGTCAACTATTTCTCTCTATACCATTTGTATTTCATATACCTTTGACTATTGGATGTTCTTATAGGCACTTTAATATTGCCAGCTTAATCTCGAGAGTTGATAGGCTTGAAGTCATAAACAGCGCTGTGCTTCAAGCATTGCGAAGAGCTGCTGGCAAACGCAGGAAAGTGCTGTTTGAATGAATGCTTACGAGCCTGCTGATGCCTACCACCTCTCAGTCAGACTGCTCTATCAAATCATAGACTTAATTATAATATAATAAACACAGAAATACGAGCCTTTGGTCATTAATATGGTCAAATCCGGAAACTATCATTTCGAAAATAAAAAGTTTATTATTTCAGTGAAACACGGAACCATTCCGTATTTTATCAAACTGGTGGCAACCCTAAATCTAAATATTTCTGTTACATTGCACAACCTTCAATGTTATGTCATAATTATGTAGAATTCTGGCAAATTAGATCACAGTTTGCAACGAGCCAGGCGGCCCAAACTGTTGCATTTCCCCATAGATTCTGCTTGCACTGAACGCAAGAAAAGTGACACAATTTCCCTAGTTAATATTGCCTGCTAAAATGAATTTCTTTTAACTAAATATGCAGGTGTAAAAACATATATACTTCTGTGTATTGATTTTAAGAAAGGCATTGATGTTTATGGTTGGGTACATTTGTGCAAAGATTGCTTTTTTCCGCAATGCGCTTTTGTTAAATCATCACCCTTTTGGCAAAGTTGAAGTAGGCTCTGATTCGATGATAATTTAACAGGCACTGCATTGATTATTTGCAACGCAGGACAAGCTAGTTAACCTAGTAATATCATCAACCATGTGTAGTTAACTAGTGATTATGTGAAGATTGATTGTTTTTTATAAGATACGTTTAATGCTGGCTAGCAACTTACCTTGGCTCCTTGCAGCCACAAGGTCCTTTTGACGCTGCACTCGCGTTCTGGTGGTCAGCCTGCCACACAGTTTCCTCGTGGATTGCAATGTAATCGGCCATAATTGCCGTCCAAAAAGGCCAATTACCGATTGTTATGAAAACCTGAAATCGGCCCTAATTAATCGGCCGACCTCTAGTGCTGAAGTACCCATACTTTTCTGTGCATGACATCCCATTTGAGGTGGGCCAGGAGTTTGTCCTGATCACCTGACCAGGCATACTCCGGCCTAGGCTCTAACTAAGAACCAGAGTTTTTTCCCGCTTCAGATGTGTGACCAGGTAAAAACTCCTTGCCCTAGTTTTGACCAATGGAAGATGTCCTATGTGAAATCCTAATGGTATGTTGCCCCCCCACCCCCACTCTGTTGTTGTCAGGTACGACACCTCATAGACACAGGGGATTCAAGTAGGGAAATGCTTATCGAAATGGAGAATGTAGTCAACTCATCAACACCCAAGCTCACCCGAAATGGTGAGTAGTGTTTGCATGAATGTTCTTGTATTCATGTGTCCCCTGATTTAATGAAGCTATAATTTAAAAAAAAAATAGATGAGTAAATGTATTCAGTTATTTAGATAAGTTCATATTATAACATTTTCATGAATGTCTGTTTTTGAAAGTCTCTTGTTTTTAGGACCTGGTCTTTATTGCAATCACTGAAATGTGACAATGACTTGCGTTCATCCTAGACCATTACCTGCTTGAGAAGCATTTGCTACGTAACATGAATGACTGAAGTCCAAATGCATGGTGTTTATCTGAAGGTTCCTTCCTAATAGTCCTTAACTGTAGAAACAAGCAACTGTCATGTGTGACTTGGGAATGCTGCTATGTGGATGGACTGATTGATGGACTGATTTTATTAGATTTATTTTGTGTTCACTAACCTGGTGGAACGTCACTTGCATCGTCATTATGGTTAATTACATTTTTAACAATTTGAAATGTTTCTGTGTGTGACATTCCCTAATCTCTCATAGGCTCTTCTGCCACCTTTATGACATAGGGTAGGCTGACAGTGACAATGGGACTAACATGGTCGGCAACTTTATACAGTGCATTGGGAAAATATTCAGACCCCTTGACTTATTTTTGTTACGTTACAGCCTTATTCTACAATTGAATTAATTGTTTTTTCCCATGTATTTACACATAATACCCAATAATGACAAAGCAGAAACAGGTTTTTAGAAATTTTTGCAAATGTATAAAAAATACAAAACTGAAATATCACATTTACTTAATTATTCTGACCTTTTACTCAGTACTTTGTTGAAGTGCTTTAGGTAGCAATTACAGCCTTGACTCTTCTTGGGTATACCACTACATGCTTTGCACACCTGTATTTGGGGAGTTTCTCTCATTCTTCTCTGCAGATCCGCTCAAGCTCTGGCAGGTTCGATGGGGAGCGTTGCTGCACATCTATTTTCAGGTTTCTCCCCAGATGTTCGATCGGGTTCAAGTCCAGCTCTGGCTGGGCCACTCAAGGACATTCGGAGACTTGCCCCGAAGCCATTCCTGCGTTGTCTTGGCTGTGTGCTTAGGGTCGTTGTCCTGTTGGAAGGTGAACCCCAGTCTGAGGTCCTGAGTGCTCTGGAGCAGGTTTTCATCAAGGATCTCTGTACTTTGCTCCATTCATCTTTCCCCCGATCCTGACCAGTCTCCCAGTTCCTGCCACTGAAAAACATCCACACAGCATGATGCTGCCACCGCCATGCTTTACCGTAGGGATGGTGCCAGGTTTCCTCCAGACTTGACGCTTGGCATTCAGGCCAAAGAGTTCAATTTTGGTTTCATCTGACCAGAGATTGTTGTTTCTCATGGTCTGAGAGTCTTTAGGTGCCTTTTGACAAACTCCAAGCGGGCTGTCATGTGGCTTTTACTGAGGAGTGGCTTCCGTCTGGCCACTCTACCATAAAGGCCTGATTGGTGGAGTGCTGCAGAGATGGTTGTCCTTCTGGAATGTTCTCCCATCTCCACAGAGGAACTCAAGATATCTGTCAGAGTGACCATCGGGTTCTTGTCACCTCCCTGACCAAGGCCCTTCTCCCTCGATTGCTCAGTTTGGCCGGGCGGCCAACTCTAGGAAGAGTCTTAGTAGTTCCAAACTTCTTCCTTTTATAATGGAGGCCACTGTGTTTTTGGGGACCTTCAATGCTGCAGACATTGTTTGGTACCCTTCCCCAGATCTGTGCATCGACACAATCCTGCCTCGGAGCTCTACAGACAATTCCTTCAACCTCATGGCTTGGTTTTTGCTCTGACATGCACTGTTAACTGTGGGACTTTATATAGACAGGTTT
The DNA here is from genome assembly GCF_901001165.1 of Salmo trutta. Taxonomy (NCBI): domain Eukaryota; kingdom Metazoa; phylum Chordata; class Actinopteri; order Salmoniformes; family Salmonidae; genus Salmo; species Salmo trutta. The sequence continues at coordinate 41,627,563 of NC_042973.1, forward strand.
GTGTCTTTTCAAATCATGCCCAATCAATTGAATTTAACACAGGTGGACTCAAATCAAGTTGTAGGAACATCTCAAGGATGATCAATGGAAACCGGATGCATTTGAGCTCAATTTTGAGTCACAAAGCAAAGGGTCTGAATACTTGTGTAAATGAGGTATTTGTTTTTAAATTTTTAATACATTTTCAAAAATGTCTAAAAACCCGTTTTCACTTTGTCATTATGCGGTATTGTGTGTAGATTGACGAGGAATGTATTTGATTGTATCCATTTTAGAATAAGGCTGTAATGTAACAAAATGTGGGAAAAGTTGTGGGGCCTGAAAACATTCCTAATGCACTGCATGTATGACTATGATCTCCAACAACCAAAAGTGGTGTAAAAATCTCCTGTTCACTGACTGTGCTCTTCCCCTCCCAGAATCCATAGCTCGCTCCAGCAAGCTGCTAAACTGGTGTCAGAGGCAGACGGAGGGCTACAGAAAAGTCAGTGTGACCGATCTCACCATGTCCTGGAAGAGTGGCATGGCTCTGTGTGCCCTCATCCACCGCTACAGACCTGACCTCATGTGAGTCACATATACACATCTGGATTAGAGGTCGACCGATTATGATTTTTCAACACCGATACCGATTATTGGAGGACCAAAAAAGGTCGATACAGATTAATCGGCCGATTTTTATTTTATTTTATATATATATATATATATATATATATATATATATAATATATATTTTTTATTTTATTTATTATTTATTATTTCTTTTATTTTTTTTTAGATTATATATATATATATTTTTTGTAATATTGACACTTACAACAATACTGAATAAACACTTATTTTAACTTAATATAATACATCAATAAAATGTATTTATCCTGAAATAAATAATGAAACTTTCAATTTGGTTTAAATACTGCAAAAACAAAGTGTTGGAGAAGAAAGTAAAAGTGCAATATGTGCCATGTAAGAAAGCTAACGTTTAAGTTCCTTGCTCAGAACATGAGAACATATGAAAGCTGGTGGTTCCTTTTAACATGAGTCTTCAATATTCCCAGGTAAGAAGTTTTAGGTTGTAGTTATTATAGGAATTATAGGACTATTTCTTTCTATACGATTTGTATTTCATATACCTTTGACTATTGGATGTTCTTATAGCCACTTTAGTATTGCCAGTGTAACAGTATAGCTTCCGTCCCTCTCCTCGCTCCTACCTGGGCTCGAACAAGGAACACATCGACAACAGCCACCCTCGAAGCAGCGTTACCCATGCAGAGCAAGGGGAACAACTACTCCAAGTCTCAGAGCGAGTGACGTTTGAAATGCTATTAGCGCGCACCCCACTAACTAGCTAGCCATTTCACATGGGTTACACCAGCCTAATCTCGGGAGTTGATAGGCTTGAAGTCATAAACAGCACAATGCTTGAAGCATTGCGAAAAGCTGCTAGCAAAACGCACGAAAGTGCTGTTTCAATGAATGCTTACGAGCCTGCTGGTGCCTACCATCGCTCAGTCAGACTGCTCTATCAAATCATAGACTTAATTATAACATAATAACACACCGAAATACGAGCCTTTGGTCTTTAAAATGGTCGAATCCGGAAACGATCATTTTGAAAACAAACAGTTTGTTTCAGTGAAATACGGAACCATTCCGTATTTTATCTAACGGATGGCATCCCTAAGTCTAAATATTGCTGTTACATTGTACAACCTTCAATGTTATGTTGTAATTAATTACGGCCTTTGTTAGGAATAAATGGACTTCACACAGTTCGCAATGATCCAGGCGGCCCAAACTGCTGCATATACCCTGACTGCTTGCACGGAACGCAAGAGAAGTGACACAATTTCCCTAGTTATAAGAAATTCATTTTAGCAGGCAATATTAACTAAATATGCAGGTTTAAAAATATATACTTGTGTATTGATTTTAAAGAAAGTTATTGATGTTTATGGTTAGGTACATTGTTGCAAAGACAGTGCATTTTTTGCAAATGCGCTTGTTAAATCATCACCCGTTTGTCGAAGTAGGCTGTGGTTCAATGAGAAATTAACAGGCACCGCATTGATTATATGCAACGCAGGACACGCTAGATAAACTAGTAATATCATCAACCATGTGTAGTTAACTAGTGATTATGTTAAGATTGATTGTTTTTTTATAAGATAAGTTTAATGCTAGCTAGCAACTTACCTTGGCTTCTTGCTGCCCTCGCGTAACAGGTAGTCAGCCTGCCACGCAGGCTCCTCATGGAGTGCATTGTAAGGCAGGTGGTTAGAGCGTTGGACTAGTAACCGGAAGGTTGCAAAAACGAATCCCCGAGCTGACAAGGTAGAAATCTGTTGTTCTGCCCCTGAACAAGGCAGTTAACCCACCGTTCCTAGGCCGTCATTGAAAATAAGAATGTGTTCTTAACTGACTTGCCTAGTTAAATAAAGGTGTATAAAAAAGTAAATCGGCAAATCGGAGTCCCAAAATACCGATTGTTATGAAAATTTTAAATTGGCCCTAAGTAATCGGCCATTCCGATTAATCGGTCGACCTCTAATCTGGATGTTGTATTTCTGAACCTATTTCGCCTGTATTTAATATAATCCTCAATGTCCCATCTTTCAGAGCACATCGACTCCTCTCGATTTACAGCATTTCCCTCACTCAGACAACAAATGTGCAAAACTAGCCCAATTAGCGGGAGGGATGGAGGCATCTCCTTGTCGGGCGCTGTGCTCAAGTTTATAATGGCTGTCAGTCAAAACCCATACAGCGCTGTTAAACGGAGAACCTGAGCTCTGATGTCATGTATAGCATTTTACTGTACACCCTCCGCGTTCCAATTTAGGCGATTACCAATGACAAAAACTGCCAATTTCAACACATATACGGGATGGCGGGAAAGGGTTAAAACTGTCATGGTCCTTGGACTGGAATGTCCTATCTGCTGTGTTTACGACGTTGTTTGTTAGCAGCATTGGTTATTTATCGCCTGGCATTGGCAGTCCAGGCCTTGGTTCAGGACTGTATATCATACTAAATGATGCGACAGCTCACAGTCAAACTGACTGTTGAGTCAGGGAAAAGGGTGTATATGCATGCGCACGCGCGCGCGCACACAGCAGAGACCGACACATTGCCTAACGAGGGGTGAGATGAGGTTCTTACCCTCTCCTGGCTACACAGCGATTAGCATTATAACCCATTTGTCTTCTGACTGACCTTAACAAGCGGTTGTTCTCTGTTCTCCTCTGCTGGCTTTCATAGTCCAGATGATGATGGTGGGAGGATGATACGGGGCTGCATGGATGGGGAAATATGCACTCACAATCACTCACAGACAGCTGTGATTGGTTCCCACTTCCCATCGCTAATGCTGCAGCGCTAAACATACAAAGAAGGGGGGTAACATGCTAATGGTTTTAAATTGGTTATGTAGATAAAGGTGAGGTTGTATATAGATGTTTCAAGTATGCTAAATGTTTTTTTTCTTTTCATATGCAATGTTATCACCCACAACAATTGACATCCACATCATTAGTGGATGTCAATTGAAGATGTTCAAAACAGTAAGAACACATTCCTAATACCCATCCCCCCCTGCCCTCAGAACAGCCTTCATTTGTCGGGGCATGGACTACAAGGTGTCAAAAGCGTTCCACAGGGATGCTGTCCCATGTTGACTCCAATTCTTCCCACAGTTGTGTCAAGTTGTCTGGATGTCCTTTGGGTGGTGGACCATTCTTGATACACACGGGAAACTGTTGAAGGTGAAAAACCCAACAGCGTTGCAGTTCTTGACACAAACCAGTGCGCCCCTGGCACCTACTACCATACCCCGTTCAAAGGCTCTTAAAACTTTTGTCTTGCCCATTCACCCTCTGAATGGCACGTCTCAAGGCTTATTTGAAATTCTTCTCTATCCTGTCTCCTCCCCTTCATCTACACTGATTTGAAGTGAATTTAAGAAGTGGCATCAATAAGGGATCATAGCGTTCATCTGTATTCACCTGGTCAGTCTATATAATGGAAAGAGCAGGTGTTCATAATGTTTTGTACACTCAGTGTATAAAGATTGTACAACCACAGCATCCACTGCTTAGTGTGTTTGTCATGTTTATTGGGGAAAGTCAAGTGATGTTTACATTCACAGTGCTGATGGTTGTGTTGACTCCAGGTATTTTCCTGACTCTCTCTCTGCCCCACAGTGACTTTGACTCCCTGGACGAGCGGGACCAGCAGAAGAACAATCAGCTGGGCTTTGACGTGGCCGAGAGGGAGTTTGGCATCTCACCTTGCATGACGGGCAAGGAGATGTCCCAGGTGTCAGAGCCTGACAAGCTCTCCATGGTCATGTACCTCAGCCAGTTCTACGAGATGTTCAAGGACACAGTGCCCCCTGGGGCCGGAGGTGAGTACTGTATTTGGCTGGTTTTGTAACTTCGTTTTTTGGGGTGTAGGTTGAATCAAATGCTATAGCCGACGTGAGTAAGACCTTTAAACAGTTTAACATTCACAAGGCGGGATTTCCATGATGCATACTCGGAGCATGCGCTGACCAGCTGGCAAGTGTCTTCACTGACATTTTCAACCTCTCACTGACCCAGTCTGTAATACTTACATGTTTCAAGCAGACCACCATAGTCCCTGTGCCCAAGAATGCCGAGGTAACCTGCCTAAATGACTATCGCCCTGTAGCACTCACATCTGTATCCATGAAATGCTTTTTTTAATGCTTTTTTAAAACTTCCCCCCCCCTTTTTTTCTCCCCAATTTTGTGGTATCCAATTGATAGTTAGTCTTGTCCCCTACGGACCCAGGAGAGGCAAAGGTCGAGAGCCACGCGTCCTCCAAAACACAACCCAACCAAGCCGCACTGCTTCTTGACACAATGCCCGCTTAACCCGGAAGCCAGGCACACCAATGTGTTGGAGGAAACACTGTGCACCTGGCGACCGTGTCAGCCTGCATTGCGCACGGCCCACCACAGGAGTCGCTAGTGCGTGATGGGACAAGGACATCCCTGCTGGCCAAACCCTCCCCTAACCCGGACGGCGCTGTGCCAATTGTGCGCTGCCCCGTGGGTCTCCCGGTCGCGGCTGGCTGTGACAGAGCCTGGACTCGAACCCAGAATCTGTAGTGGCACAGCTACCACTGCGATTATGAAATTCTTTGAAAGGCTGGTCATGACACACATCAACACCATCATCCCAGACACCCTGGACCCACTCCAATTCACATACCGCCCCAACAGGTCAACAGATGACACAATCTCTATAGCACTCCACACTGCCCTCTCCTACTTAGACAAAAGGAACGCCTACATAAGAATGCTGTTCATTTACTACAGTGCAGCGTTCAACACCATAGTGTCCTTGAAGCTCATCACTAAGCTAAGGACCCTGGGACTAAACACCTCCCTCTGCAACTGGATCCTGGACTTCCTGACGGGCTACTTCCAGGTGGTGAGGGTAGGCAACAACACATCCGCCATGCTGACCCACAACACGGGTGCCCCTCAGGGGTGCGTGCTTAGTCCCCTCCTGTACACCCTGTTCACCCACGACTGTGTGGCCATGCACAACCCCAACACCTAAACATCCTAAAGTTTGCTGATGACGCGACAGTGGTAGGCCTGATCACCAACGACAATGATACAGCCTATAGGGAGGAGGTCAGAGACCTGGCAGTGTGGTGCCAGGACAATAACCTCTCCCTCAACATCAGTAAGACAAAGGAGCTGATCGTGGAGTACAGGAAACGGCGGGCCAAGCACAGCCCCATCCACATCGACAGGGCTGTTGTGGAGCAGGTCAAGAGCTTCAAGTTCCTCTGTGTCCACACCACTAAGGATCCTCCATGGTCCAAACACACCAACGCAGTCGTGAAATAGATTTGGCATCGGCACTGAGATCCTCAAAAAGCTCTACAGCTGCACCATCGAGAGCATCTTGCCTGGCTGCATCACCACTTGGTATGGCAACTGCTTGTTATCCGACCTCAAGGCGCTACAGAGGGTACTGTCACCCAGGACCTCTAAACTAGGCGGTGTCAGGAGGTAAGCCCAAAAAATGGTCAACTCCAGCCACCCAAGCCACAGACTGTTCTCTCTGCTACCGCATGGCAAGCGGTACAAATTCTCTAACTCTGGAACCAACAGGACCCTGAACAGCTTCTACCCCAAGCCACAATGAACTCTACCCCCACACTCACATACTTACACTGACACCCCAACACACACACATACTTCATGCACCCACACACAGGTCCCGTGTGGCTCAGTTGGTAGAGCATGGCGCTTGCCATGCCAGAGTTGTGGGTTCCATTCTCACGGGGGACCAGTTCGAAAAAATGGATGCACTCACTACTGTAAGTCGCTCTGGATAAGAGCGTCTGCTAAATGACGTAAATGTAACATGCATACATATTTTCTGCTACCTATATATAGCCATGTTATTTTATTTGATATCTATTTTTCTATGTTGTTAAAATGTTTTATCTTTAACTCTGCATTGTTGGAAAAGAGCACATTAGTAAGCATTTTACTGTTAATCTGCTCCCGTTGTCTACGAAGTATGTGACAAAAAAAAGACTTTGATTCGATGTTCATTAGGCACCAAACAGACTGAACCGGGGGGTGTCCTACCTGAACTTGTCCAATGAGAAATACTTGTTTAAATTAGTGTGCCCTATTGAATGCGACCCTGGTGTACGGCCTTACATTCTCTATCTGTTACATTTTCAGGGGACCAGAACATGAGCCCTGAGGAGAAGGCTGCGTTGATCAACAGTACCAAGTCCCCCATCTCCTTCCTCAGCAAGCTGGGCCAGAGCATCGCTATCTCACGGAAGCGTAACCCCAAGGTCAGGACTGAAATCAATCAGTCAAATGGGTTTTATAAAGCCCTTTTTACATCAGCAGTGGGAAAAGCACAGTGGCCAGGACTCATGGCCCATTACATCACTGTCAGCGGTCTCATGTGTTTCTGTCATGTTTTAATGCTAATGTAGGAATCAGTAGGTGTCTGCCTGAAATAACCAGTGACATCATGTGATCAACAGGACAAAAAGGAGAAGGAGGTGGATGGTTTGGGGAAGAGGAGGAAGACCAGCCAGGCTGACAACTCTGAAGACGTGGGTAACACTTTCAAGGGTTCAAACTCAGATGCTGAACTTCGCTTCGGAGCTTTGCAAACTGAGAGAAACTGTCACGTAAAATTTATTCTCCGACTGGTCTCTTCCTGTCCATGTGTTTGTAACAGGAAGAGGTTTTGAGGGGTAACCGTGACGACAGGCCATCTAACAGTACTGCTCTGACAGAAAGGAAGATGAAGGAAGAGTCAGCAGCTGTAGGGAACCACAACAAAGTCAAGTCCATGGCCACCCAGCTCCTCGCCAAGTTTGAGGAGAACGCCCCCGCCGAATCCAAGGGCCTCAAAAGACAGGTATGGAGAGACTCCTATGTGTCTGGTGGGTGTAAGGAGTAGTCTTGCTTGCCTGGATGTGGGAAGAGACGACGGTAAACCTGTTTTAAACATGAGAACTGTTGCTTGGGATTTAGCTTTCCTGGATGGTAGATCACATGATGGCAGATCTGTTTGCACACAGTGTTGTGTTTGTCAAATAGTAAATATGCAGATCTATTTCATCTCACGGCGTCTAACATGACTAATAGTCTCGTGATGCTGAGTGTGTAGGAGCACTGTACAACTGTATTATTGTGTTGAACGCCAAGGCCTGTATGAATAAAGATTCTCAGGGTAGGAGTGCTGATCTAGGATCAGTTTTCCCTTTTAGGTCATGAATAATTATGATATAAAGATGGATCAGCACTCCTATTGTGAGACGCTTTGTGAATCCGGGGCCCAGAATGCTAATATTAACGGATATTGTTCCGTGGTACAGAAGTGCTGATTGTGCTGACTGGCTTGCTCCTCCAGGACTAGGTCGTGAATGGGTTTACAGGGCCAGTCCAAGACCTGATCCTGGGTCAGGTACCCTGAGAGGCCAGTACTGCTGGCCTGGAGCAGTGGGAAGGCTATGTGGGTTAGTGGAACACAAGCCACTATTGTTGACATAGAAAGACAACTCACAGGCAGCGTTCCAGAGTGTTGCCATTCCACAATTCCTGCTCGGGCTGTGTGTTTTGCAATCGCTACAACTGCTAAGATGGTTGATACTGAGGACCACTTGGTTAATGTAAATTGAATTGATGAAACGTTAGAAGTGAATAGCATGGCCCGGGTCAAGTGGCGTGCTGAGTGAACAAGCTTTGGGCACAACGTTTGAAAGATTTCTCTTTTGGTCACATATTTGTACAATGTAAAACATGATTGATTCACCAGTCTTTAGTTGCCATCTTTCCTAATGGTATAATAACCAGCTACAAATGGCCCATCAAAGACGATGTACATGTTGTTTAATAGGAGCTAAGCCCTACTTACAATGAGTCCCACTGGTGGTAATATTACATTGTATTCTGCTGCTGCTGTGTTGAATTGAATTGTGTCTGTCGCACTAGAATGACTGAAAGATGAGCCTGTGTGTGGCTGTTTCCAGCCAGTGGGCTTCACTTTTTCACCCCATCTTTCACCCTTCTGCTCTTTGCATGAAATACTGATCATGTATTTGCCACAGTGTCCATATTACAGTTCTTAATTCTGTAGTCAATTATAAGCCTAAGATAGGTCCAGCTGGTACAATAATCATGCATGTCATGTTGTAGTCATATTACATTTTTTCCAACCGGCTTGTCTCCTCATGATTCACTTCCCTCTCTATTTTTCCTCTCTTCCCACATCTCCTCTCCTCCCACTGTGGATCATGACCGTGACTCATGGGGCTATTGCTCACCGTGTCCTGGTCTGTTATTGACCCCTTTGGCTGTCTCTCATCTTCCACTGGTCAAAGGGGGATTCTCTGCCCGGTTTGGGTCTCGTCCTGGCGCTGCCCCCTCCCCCTGCCTCCCTGGACCCCCCCAGGGAGCCTGTTCGCCTCGCTCCGGTCCCTGCATGGAGACAGGTAAAGAGTGGACACCTCACCTCCCTCCCCTAGACCCTAGTCTAACCCCTGGATGTCCCTAAGCAACCTTCTCTCTGCTGTGTTTGACAGTAGTATAGCTTTGTGTCCAGATTGTAGCTTACTAACTGTTATTGATCATAGACATAGCACGTCTTGTTTTCTGTAGACTTTGGAGTGATGAAACCAGTAGTTTCGATTTAGTTGATGACAACAACAACAGAAAAGGTCAGAGTGTACGTGTTGTTAAACTTCTGGATCGGATCGTTTTGCGTGTGTTGCCAGAATAAGCAGCTGTGTGTGTGTGGGTGCCGCCCGTTGACTTTTCAGCCCAGACGGTGTGTGACGTGACGTCATGTTTTCTCTTGTCCCGTGTGGATTATCCCTCTCCATCTTCTTCTCCATCTCCCTGTCCCGATCTCTCTCCCTCTCTCCCTTGTTTTCTCTTGTCTCGTGTGGATTATCCCTCTCCCCTCTCGGACTCCCTTCGTATTGTCTCAGAAACGCACCCAGCAGCAGGAGCAGCTCAGCTTCCGCTATAAGGAGAAGGTCAAGTGTCAGACCCTACCTATCAGAGGGGAGCAGGTACTGCTGGCCTGGCTGACGCTGTAGCAGTCCCTGCCTAGTAGGCCATCTCCCCTCTCCAGCTTACCAGCTAACCATGCTATCAGTGCTAGCCACTAGCTAGCCTAGCATCTCATGCCTTCATAGACAAACATGCTTTAGCTGAGCTCAGTTAGCTTAATTGTGCTAATAATCAAAGATGTAGCTTAGTTAGCTAATCGTTGTAGCTTCTTTGTCGTTTCTGTGTAGTTCTTTTTAAACGATAGATGCGGAGTCTAATAGTTTGAGCCACATGGCTAGTTCAGAGCTGTGCTTGATTGACCCCTGAATGCTAATCCTCAGTTCATTTGCTGGATATAGTCTGCAATTAAAAAATATAGATTTTCTGTGGAAATATTAGTTAACACACCATTAAGCCATTAAAGGTAGCCTCAGCGATTATGATGTAGATGCAGAAAGTCAACAGCAGAGTGGATCAGTTTCCACAGCAACTAAGAGTGTTGAAGCACGAGGCTCAACTTCTCTGCTGTTTTGGTGCCCTGCCTACCACACTGTGAACCAGGCCCCCAGTGTCCGGTCTGGAGTGTGAAGTCACAAGCCCTGCTGGTCGGCTACTGCGTAGAAACCCAGCGGTGCCAAAAGCCCTGGTCTGCCCTAGAAAGCCTATGAAAATTGCGATCGGCAGAACGGCCAAACATGTAATTTTTAGACTGCTGTTTTGGGCTCTAAAATGTGTTTATTATGATCAAGTTCGATCCCCACAGTGAATTATTTAAAAGTTTGCTATAAATTGAGATATTTAATTAAATACTGATCTATTCTGACTACTATATTTGCCGTCACACAGGACCACGTACTGACACAGACCAATCACAGGCCGGCAGGCTACGAGGAGGTTCATTCACACTCTTTGCACGTGTCTCTCAGGCAGGATGTAAACGACATCGATCATGATCCTTTGCTTGTTAGGGCCACTTTCACCATGATCCTTAGCGATTCATTTTTTGTTGTTGTGCCGTTCAGCCCCATTCAGCAATATGGCGCTTCAAATTCAAATTCTTCCGGCTTCATGCGCCATCGGTAGTTTTCCATAGGAATACGTGTATGATGTCTTGCATCTCGTTCATCTCAATATCTCCGGTGCTGCTCGTGGCAAAGTCATTTAGCTAAGTTTACCTTTAACATCTAGACTGAGTGGATGGACACTGAGAACTTTCCAATACCACATTTCCATCTCACACACTCATTTTGACTGATTAGTACTCCTGTTTTAGTAGCTCTTTAGACTCACATAAGTATACTCTCGCTCTCCACAGTATTTCATGCTTTCCTCATCCTGCGATTATTATTTAATTTAATTTTCCCAATCCTCTTTTTCCCATTCATCCACAAGGTTTTTGTGGCTGTGTTTTTCTCCCTTCAACTTGCAGATTTCTCTCATGCTTGCTAACTGTATTATAACTAGAGTTGGGAAATGTGGTTTATTCGCCATCATTTTCCACATACATCCAGTGGGTGGTCTTTGTGCGCTGTGTGTGTCCTGGTGTGTCGTTCAACAGTGTTGGCGTGAGTGTTTAGTGTAGTAGCATGCCCGTGGTAGTAATGGGAATGAGTGTGTGGGTGAGGGTAGTCCTGTAGCAGATGGTTGTTTTAGCCTAGTGGATGTGAATCATGAGTTAAATTGATATTAATATGTAAATGTGTGTGTTGACTTCAAAAGTGAATTCGGATGAGGTAATATGATACCTGAATGGTATCGATTTTATGTGCGTGTTAAATGGTGGACGTCGGTGACACCAGCAAGTGACGGCCTGTCCTCCTCTCCTCACTCAAGCCAAGAAGCGGTACAGAGTGGTGCTCGGGCTCGCGGAGCTGCCCTAAGAAAACCATTCTACTTTCCTCCACCTCCTCGCTCTCTCTTCACTCACAGGTGACCAGTCTGTGCCCTACCAGACCAGACATACTACCCTGTCCTCTTCCTTGTCGATCCAATACCTTTCCTCTCAGGTCTTACCTTTGTATAAGTTCTCCAAATGTGCTGTCAAAGTAGAAAGCTCGACTCTTCCTCCCCTTCCTCTTAGAGAACTTCCAATCTAACTAAAATAAACTATCTAGTCTTAGTTTACATTCTTCTCGTCAGTGGGTTGCTTTTTGTTAACTTTAAGAGGCTTTTGCTTATGTTGTGGCTGACCAGTGTGTAGATTGGGGCCTTGTTGCCATACTTTCTGCAGTGGAAGATCTGATACTGTACATGGCATGCTGCGGTTTGCTTATGAAGGCCTAGATCGGAGAAACATGATCCTAGCTCTCAGTGGTCAGTATTGAAGTGCGTGTGCGTGTGCGTGCGTGCGTGTTCTTAAGCACTGTGATAGAGAAGGTTTGGAGGAGGAAGAGACCACACAGAACCAGACACCTCAGGCTCACAGGGTAACAACCATGGTTGCATGGGCCTGCTGTAATCAGTACTAACCTCTGGGGAACGAACAACCCAGACAGAGTGTGTGTGACTGGGTGTCTCTACGGATTGTGTGGGGGAGAACGGAAGGAATTGTTGTGGGCAGACGAATGATTGGGACGAACAACAATCAAAGGGTAAGCAGGTGATGACTTCTGCCATTTCAGGGCTAGTTTCATCATTGTTTGTTCTCTTGTACCATAGCAGTGCTTCCATGCTAACTCATATACAGTATGAATACATGATATGTCTGCCCTTTTGTTGTTAGTGGTCTCATATTTCATAGCCTTTCATAGGGTTTTAGGCCAACCCTACCAGCTAACTGCATCTAACCAGTGTCATCAAGTTTTGGGACAAACAGACTGTAAACGCACACAAGGCTTACCTTGGTTTGCTCTGCAGAAATGGGAACCCATGCAGCTTGAGGAGCCAGAGCCTATTCACATCCCTAGCATTCAGGAGAGGTCTGCCTGGCTAATCGCTAAGTTTAAGGGTAAACCCGAGAAACCAAAGGTGAATACCAAACCGTGCTGTCTAGCATCAGTGAATCCGTTACCTGGAAGTGATAGGACTACTAGATATATTGCATTTTTGAATAGTTTGTGTCTTTTAGTGTTGTTTTACTCCAGTACACGTCATCATTCTGATCATTCTCATTCCTGCTGCCTTCTCTAAACGGTCCCATTTCTCTGTCCTCTCCCTTTCCCCCCTGGAGCTTAAGAAAAAGCCCTCGCGTTTCTTTATAGAACAGTGGCACCTGTCAGCCAGAACCCTCAGCCAGAACACACAAAACCTCCTCTCCTCCCCTGAAGCTCTTGGACAGGTATCCTCTCCTGCCTGGGGACTAAAGACCTGCAGTGTGGAGCTGGCACTAACACGTCTCTGCTTCCTTTAAACACCACCACCTTTCGAGTGATTTCCATAGATTGGCTTGATTAGAATTATACAGCACTCATCTCTGAGATAGATCTACTGCCATTAAGGACCGCTGCGTTGTAACATTTCTCTGACTGCTAACCTCATAAGTTGACCTAGACTGAGTTTGCCCCTGTGTTTCTACTGCATGGCAAATGGAGATCAATAAAAAATAGTTGATTAGTGATGTGAAGGTGCAGCAGTCGCGCCACCCTTGTCAGTATGCATAGGTCAGGCAAACCTGTCACGTAAAAATCACTTCAACCACTAACGCAAACCTCAACGGTCTTTCCTGTTTAAATAAAGGTGAAATGAAGTCAGGGTCTTGTGTGGAGTACGGGGTGTTTTGTGGAACAGAACTAAAAATACCAGTGCATGGCTAAACTCTGCCTTTCCATTTCTATTCTTTTGTAATCTAATAATTCCTTATTCTGCAGGAGATAGAACCGCTGCGCTCTGATGACCAAATGCCGCTACATGTCCTTAGTGTACAGGAGAGGGCTGAGCAGCTAGCCTCGCAGTTTCAAGGCAAGCTGGCAAATTCACAGGTGATACACAGTACGCCAACAGCGCCCGATAGCCCCGAGTCCAAGTTCCAAGTCAAGGACTTTACGACTACCAAAGAACCAACCTGGTCTCTGATCTCTAGTTACTTTACAGTATATCATGACTGTCAGACGGAGTGATAAACTGATCAATAAAAACCACTTAGGTTTCGATTAGTCTTACTATTTACTCAGTATCAGTCATTACTGTTCTGTAGAATTGGAATATGACCCAGTCAAGGGATTTTCATATCAGCTTTTTTTACATCTTTCCTAATTTCTCTTTTCTCTAACCAAGTCATCCTGCCATAACTGTCCTTTCTCTTCCCTCTTTTTTTCCCCTGGAGTCCATGAAAAAAGCCTTGCATTTCTGTGTACAAAAGAGGCACCTGTCCCACAGCCAGAAGCCAGAGAGCCCCCTCTCCTCCCCTGAAACTCTGAGACCGGTAGCCCCTCCCTTCTGGGAAGATTGACAGTGGAGATCACCCTAACACTCACTGGCTCTTGGAGATGGGCCAAATAACTCACTGCCTGGCCTGTGATATGTAATTGAACTGATGTCCAATGTGTGTCCTAACAAGCAAGTTCACACTGCATACGGGAATGGTTCATATTATGTATAATTGTAAAAACACGTGCCGTTTTAGTCAAAGATACTACTCAGATGACTGTGGTGAAAAGTGGGATGACGCTGAAATGTGGAAGAGAATGTACTGTAGTCATAGCCGTATGATTGATTTATGTTCCAATAGATTGCTGTAAGTAGTCCCTTGGGTGTGGCCTGCATTGCATTTCAGTTTTGTGGTCTATGTGCTTCGGGGAGTCCTTGCCTGATGTTTTGGCCTCAACACAGTTTAATTTGATCCTCATGTTGATAAGCCCGGTTCTGTTCCAACTGGGCTGGTGTAATCATGGCTCAGAGATGTGCTAATAAATACAGCATGGTATATTTACAGTAAATCAGCCATTCTTTCAAATATTTCAATCTCTTTTCTATGGCTTACGCTGTGCTAACTGACCTCAATTCTGTCTCTGCAGGATAAATGTTATTTTGGGATCTTTGTTGATGTAATCCCGGCCATTTTAGGGTTACAGCTGAAGCGCTTTTGACATATTACAGTGAATCTCTGATCTTTTGAATGTACACAGTTGATCCTAACTTCCTGTGTCCACGGTGACCAATTATCTTTCTTGTTTTATTAGCCGAAGTGTAGCGCAGGAAACATTAACACCATAAATCTGACTGTGTGTGTGCCTGTGTGCATGTGTATATGGGTGTAAGCGCATATAGCCACAGTCAAAGTCCAGGATAATACTCAGCCTCACAGAGCCAGTCAACAGCTTTCACTCCTCATTAAAGTAATGGTGTGTATACATCACATGTGTTTTATTGGCTCAACTCAAATAGGCTTTCTGTCGGACACTGCATGTGGTGCGGTGTGGGTAATGCCTTTATTTGTGCCAGTGAGGGTTCAAGAGTTGTATGCAGTTGGTTTGCACGTATTTCTCTTCTGTTGATAACACTCATTTAAAGCAGTTCATTGGGTGGGGCTGGTGGGCCGATCAACCAAACATGGCTTAGTTTCCCTCTCGTAATCAGTTGAATATTTTTTCCCAGTGCCCTTTAGTGCCTTACATAGTGTACTACCTCACCTCCCATCATAGTTTACCCCTCTTCCTCATACAACTCCTACTCTGCCATTTTAGTTTTGCTCACATTCCTTTGCATGTCTTTTCTCTCATCCTTAAAGGGATACTTCGGTATGTTCGCAATGAGGCCCTTTATCTACTTCCCCAGAGATCAATGAACTCCTGGATACCATTTGTATGTCTTGGCATGCAGTTTGAAGGAAGTTGCTAACTAGCCTTAGCATAATGACTGGAAGTCTATGGTATCGTCTAGCATGCTAGGAGATACCATAGACTTCCAGTCATTGCACTAACTCTAGTTAGCATTGGCACGCAAAACTACCTCTAACTTCCTTCATACTTGACACAGATGATTAAAAACATGGTATCCACAAGTTGTTCTGACTCTGGGGAAGTAGATAAAGGGCCTCCATTGCAAAAATCCCGAAGTCTCCATTTGTCTTGGCATGTCTTTCTTTTTCCTCTCTCTCTGTCTTTCTCATCCTACTGTCCTTTCTTTGTCTCTCTGCCTTCGATAGAGACATTTAAAGATGTACACAGGGGAAGTGAGCTTATTGGCTGAGCAGATAGCCAATCAGCTTCAACCTCAGGAGGAACCTAAGCCCTTACTTGACGAGTGGGAATTGGTAAGAGCCAATGGCATCGTAGGAGACTAGGCATGTTGTAGACCCAAGAGTGAAGTGACTCCAGCTAGGGAACGTAAATGTGGTGTTTGGTGACGATGAGTGTAACTAGGACTTCCTTCTAGTTGTAGAGACGGATTGTAATTGTGTGTGTGTCTTAGGAACTCTGTGACCAGTGTTCTGTGTGTGTGGAACATTTGACCCCACTTAAGCATTGTGTCTTTTTGTGGTGGTATCCAATGTGCTTTAATCTCAGGTGTTTCTGAAAATGTTTTGCCTGGTGTTTAAATAAAAAAATAAAACAATGGCAGCGGCTAATTCACAGCCGTAATCTACTAGGTTGTGAATGGTTTGATATCAATGGAACATTTGATCCCATATCCCCTAACTCTCTATCAGTTCGATTTTTCCCACTTAGTTGTGAAGCCGGGGGCTTCAGGAAAATGGCTTCCCACTCTCCTCATCTCTCTTTACCTCTCCCCAGCTCCTAATACTGTCTCTTCTCGTCCTCTCACCCTTACAGGGTTCCCTGAGGAAGGAGTTCCCCCAGAACATCGGGGGCAGTGACGTGTGCTTCTTCTGCCAGAAGCGTGTGTACGTGATGGAGCGGCTGAGTGCCGAGGGCAAGTTCTTCCACCGCAGCTGCTTTAAGTGTGACTACTGCGGCACCACACTACGACTTTCATCCTACGCCTTCGACGTGGAGGACGGTGCGTGGAGGAAGACCCTACTTTAAGCCACCTGTTGTGGTCACTATGTGTAGTGTGCTTTTCGTTCAGTACAGATATGTTTGTGCCGTCTTTCCATTGAATGACTGTAGGAGTTGGTAACATCATACAAACAGTTCTGGGATCAGACTAATACAAATGTACACTGAGTGTACAAAACATGAAGGAAACATGCTCTTTCCATGACAGACCAGGTGAAAGCTATGATCCTTGATGTCACTTGTTAAATCCACTTCGAATCAGTGTAGATGAAGGGGAGGAGACGGGTTAAAGAAGGATTTTTAAGCCTCGAGACAATTTAAGACATGGATTGTATATGTGTGCCATTCAGAGGCTGAATGGGCAAGACAAAAGATATAACTGCCTTTGAACGGGTTATTTTAGTAGGTGCCAGGTGCACCGGTTTGAGTGTGTCAAGAACTGCAACACTGCTGGGTTGTTCACGCTCAACAGTCTCCTGTGTGTATCAAGAATGGTCCACCACCCAAAGGACATCTAGCCAACTTGACACAACTGTGGGATGCATTGGAGTCAACATTTCGTCACCTTGTAGATTCTATGCCCCGATGAATTGAGGCTGTTCTGAGGGAAGGTGTTGCTAATGTTTTGTACACTGAGTGTACATGTGAATAGATACAGCTTGCATACACTGTTGATATGTTCACAAACATCCCACTGAATGACACAATCACTTTGTTTTGACTAAATTCAAACAGGGCACAGACATTTCTAACACACAATACGATGAATTTAGACTCGAAGGAACCTGTTACATGATGAAGACACTGTAAAAAGTGTTGACGCATAGACACACACACACATACATACTATACCAAGCTTTGTCCTTGTGGTTGTCCTTGTGGTTACAGTAGGAGTCATCATATTGTCCTCAGTGTCTGCTGCAGGATTTATTCATTTTCTCTCCCTGAGTGTCACAAGGCCTCTCTTGTGCTCATGGAACAAGTAGCAAATTGTTTGCAATGACAAGAGAGGCTGTTTCTCCCAGTTTTAGTTTGGGATCCCAGTCATCCTACTGGCAGAGCAGACTCCAGAATGCCCAGTAGGAAATGAGGGACAAAATGTTGTCTTTCTATGTACAGCATTCTCACACACACACACAGGCTTTCACGGTACTGAAGAGTATGCAACAGTCAGATGAGGTTAATGCACTCTAATCTGCAAAAGATGTTTGTTTTACACTGGTTTAGTACTTCTCTGTTTCTGTCTCCTCTCCTACAGGGAAGTTTTACTGCAAGCCCCACTACTGTTACCGCTCGTCTGGTCAGGCTCAGAGGAAGAGGCCGGCACCGACTCCTGCTCTGCTCAATGCTAAGGTACTACTGACCCATCATCTCTCCACCCTCCACCACCCCGCGCACGCACGCACACACACACACACACACACACACACACACACACACACACACACACACACACACACACACACACACACTCTCCCTCCCTCTCTCTCACCCTCTCTCTCTCTCACCCTCTCTCTCTCTCACCCTCTCTCTCACCCTCTCTCTCTCACCCTCTCTCTCTCACCCTCTCTCTCACCCTCTCTCTCACCCTCTCTCTCTCTCTCTCACCCTCTCTCTCTCTCCCTCTCTCTCTCACCCTCCCTCTCTCTCTCCCTCCCTCTCTCTCACCCTCTCTCTCTCACCCTCTCTCTCTCACCCTCTCTCTCTCACCCTCTCTCTCTCTCACCCTCTCTCTCTCTCACCCTCTCTCTCTCTCACCCTCTCTCTCTCTCACCCTCTCTCTCTCTCACCCTCTCTCTCTCTCACCCTCTCTCTCTCTCACCCTCCCTCTCTCTCACCCTCCCTCTCTCTCACCCTCTCTCTCTCACCCTCTCTCTCTCTCACCCTCTCTCTCAATTCAATTCAAGGGGCTTTATTGACACGGGAAACATATGTTAACATTGCCAAAGCAAGTGAAATAGATAATATACAAAAGTGAAATAAACAATAAAAATGAACAGTAAACATTACACTCAGAAGTTCCAAAATAATAAAGACATTACAAATGTCATATTTTGTCAATTTAGTGTTGTAACGATGTGCAAATGGTTAAAGTACAAAAGGGAAAATAAATAAACATAAATATGGGTTGTATTTACAATGGTGTTTGTTCTTCACTGGTTACCCTTTTCTTGTGGCAACAGGTTACAAATATTGCTGTTGTGATGGCACACTGTTATTTCACCCAGTAGATATGGGAGTTCATCAAAATTGGGTATTTCTCAAGTTCTTTGTGGATCTGTGTAATCTGAGGGAATATGTGTCTCTAAAATGGTCATACATTTGGCAGGAGGTTAGGAAGTGCAGCTCAGTTTCCACCTCATTTTGTGGGCAGTGTGCACATAGCCTGTCTTCTCTTGAGAGCCAGGTCTGCCTACGGCAGCCTTTCTCAATAGCAAGGCTATGCTCACTGAGTCTGTACATAGTCAAAGCTTTCCTTAAGTTTGGGTCAGTCACAGTGGTCAGGTATTCTGCCACTAGATACTCTCTGTTTAGGGCCAAATAGCATTCTAGTTTGCTCTCTTTTTTCTTAATTCTTTCCAATGTGTCAAGTAATTATCTTTTTGTTTTCTCATGATTTGGTTGGGTCTAATTGTGTTGCTGTCCTGGGGCTCTGTGGGGTCTGTTTCTGTTTGTGAACAGAGCTCCAGGACCAGCTTGCTTAGGGGACTCTCTCTATTTCTGTAGGTGATGGCTTTGTTATGGAAGGTTTGGGAATCCCTTCCTTTTAGGTGGGTGTTAAATTTTATGGCTCTTTTCTGGATTTTGATAATTAGTGGGTATCGGCCTAATTCTGCTCAGCATGCATTATTTGGTGTTTTACGTTTTACGGATATTTTTGCAGAATTCTGCATGCAGTCTCAATTTGGTGTTTGTCCCATTTTGTGAGTTCTTGGTTGGTGAGCGGACCCCAGACTTCACAACCATGAAGGAAAATGGGTTCTATAACTGATTCAAGTATTTAGCCAGATTCTAATTGGTATGTTGAATTTTATGTTCCTTTTGATGGCATAGAATGCCCTTCTTGCCTTGTCTCTCAGATCGTTCACAGCTTTGTGGAAGTTATCTGTGGCGCTGATGTTTAGGCCAAGGTATGTATAGTTTTTGTGTGCTCTAGGGCAACGGTGTCTAGAGGGAATTTGTATTTGTGGTTCTGGTGACTAAACCTTTTTTGGAACTCCATTATTTTGGTCTTACTGAGATTTACTGTCAGGGCCCAGGTCTGGCAGAATCTGTGCAGAAGATCAATGTGCTGCTGTAGCCCTCCTTGGTTGGTGACAGCACCAGATCATCAGCAAACAGTAGACGTTGGACTTCAGATTCTAGTAAGGTGAGGCCGGGTACTGCAGAGTGTTCTAGTGCCCTCACCAATTCGTTGATATATATGTTGAAGAGGGTGGGGCTTAAGCTGCGTCCCTGTCTCACCCCACTACCCTGTGGGAAGAAATGTGTTTTTTGCCTATTTTAACCGCACAGTTGTTGTTTGTGTACATTGATTTTATCATGTCGTATGTTTTCCCCCCAACACCACTTTCCATCAATTTGTATAGCAGACCCTCATGCCAGATTGAGTCCACGGCTTTTTTGAAATCAACAAAGCATGATAAGACTTTGCCTTTGTTTTGGTTTGTTTGTCAATTAGTGTGTGCAGGGTGAATACGTGGTCTGTCGCATGACAATTTGGTAAGAAGCCAATTTGACATTTTCTCAGTACATTGTTTTCACTGAGGAAATGTACGAGTCTGCTGTTAATGATAATGCAGAGGATTTTCCCAAGGTTGCTGTTGACGCATATCCCACGGTAGTTATTGGGGTCAAATTTGTCTCCACTTTTGTGGATTGGGGTGATCAGTCCTTGGTTCCAAATATTGGGGAAGATGCCAGAGCTAAGGATGATGTTAAAGAGTTTTATTATAGCCAATTGGAATTTGTTGTCTGTATATTTGATCATTTCATTGAGTATACCATCAACACTACAGGCCTTTTTGGGTTAGAGGGTTTTTATTTTGTCCTGTAGTTCATTCAAGGTAATTGGACAATCCAGTGGGTTCTGGTAGTCTTTAATAGTTGTTTATAAGATTTTGTATTTGGTCATGTATATGTTTTTGCTGTTTGTTCTTCGTTATAGAGCCAAAAAGATTGGAGAAGTGGTTTACCCATACATCTCCATTCTTCCTGTTGTTTTTTGTTTAGTATTTTCCAATTTTCCCAGAAGTGGTTAGTCTATGGATTCTTCAATTACATTGAGCTGATTTGTGATGTGCTGTTCCTTCTTTTTCCGTAGTGTATTTCTGTATTGTTTTAGTGATTCACCATAGTGAAGGCGTAGACTCCGGTGTTCTGGGTATCTATGTTTTTGGTTGGACATGTTTCTCAATTTCTTTCTTAGGTTTTTGCATTCTTCATCAAACCATTTGTCGTTGTTGTTCATTTTCTTCGGTTTTCTGTTTATAATTTTTAGATTTGATAGGGAAGCTGAGAGGTCAAATATACTGTTTAGGTTTTCTACTGCCAGCTTTACACCTTCACTATTACAGTGAAACATTTTGTCCAGGAAATTGTCTAGAAGGGATTGAATTTGTTGTTGCCCAATTGTTTTTTGGTAGGTTTCCACACTACTCTCCTTCCATCTATAGCATTTAAAAAACATATTATTCAGCTCCTTTGGCATCGATGCCTCATGATTGAGCATAGCTCTGTTCAAGTAGAGTGTGATTTTGCTGTGATCTGATAGGGGTGTCAGTGGACTGACTGTGAACACTCTGAGAGACTCTGGGTTGAGGTCAGTGATAAAGTAGTCTACAGTACCACTGCCAAGAGATGAGTTATATGTGTACCTACCATAGGAGTCCCCTCGAAGCCTACCATTGACTGTGTACATACCCAGCGGGCGACAGAGCTGCAGGAGTTGTGACCCGTTTTTATGGGGGAGAGAATGCTGTCCCGTCCAGGCAGGTGTTTGTCCCCCTATGTGCTGAAGGTGTCAGGTTATTGTCCAGTTCTGGCATTTAGGTCGCCACAAACTAGTACATGACCCTGGGCCTGAAAATTGTTGATCTCCCCCTCTAAGATGGAGAAGCTGTCATTGTTAAAGTATGGGGATTCTATTGGGGGATATAGGTAGCACACATGAGGACATTTTTCTCTGTTGAGATAATTTCCTTATTAATTTATAGCCAGATGTAAAATGTTCCTGTTTTGACTAATTGAATAGAGTGGGTTAGGTCTGCTCTATACCAAATTAGCCTACCCCCTGAGTCTCTTCCCTGTTTCACACCTGGTAGTTTGATGGATGGGACTACCAGCTCTCTGTAGCCTAGATGGCAACCAGTGGGTCCGTCTCCTTTAAACCATGTTTCTTGTAGGATGACGATGTCTGTATTTCCAATTTCTTTTATGAAGTCCAGGTTCCTGCTCTTTCGGCCAAAGGCAGATGACCTCAGACCTTGTATATTCCAGGATGAGATAGTAAAAGCTTTGTGTTCCATATTGTCTAGTGTTGTTTTTGTATGGTTTAGGCCTGGACCATTACAGTAGGTGTGAGCAGAGCATGTTGAGCATCTACATATCACTTAGGTCGCAGGATGGGGTTTGGGGGGGTGTAATAGTGGGGGTTGGGCCTGTTGCTCTACTCACGGCCTGGGCATATGTCCTGCTATCATGTTGAGGTCCGTGCCGCAGGGGTAGGGGGCATGGGGTGGGCAGAAGGGGCATAGGTATGATATGGGGGGCCCTATATAGATTGTGGCCAGGGTTCGCTTGGGGTCTTAGCTGGTTGGTGTGTGGCTGGTGATTCTGTTGGTCTGGGTGTAGGTCCTCTTGGCGTGGGTTCTCTCAGTGCAGGTCCTTCAGGAGGGGGTCTTGCAGGTCTGGGAGAGGGTCTCGCTGGTCTCGGCGGGGTGTCCGTTGCTCTGTTGCTCCTGTGTGACGTGCTGGGTCTACGGTTGAGAGTGACATCCTTCAGGGTCCTGGAAAAAGTTGGGATGGCTGCCTTGTAGAGGTGGACCTGGTCATAAAGGCTGTTCAAGTCCAGGGTGGAGTGGTGGGCCAGGTAGACATGAGGTTTTGGGGCACAGTCTCGCGGAATTCTTGCATTCAACAGCTGTATGGTGGCAGGGTAAACGCTTTTCGTGGTAGCAGGTTGATATAACCACTTGTGCGTTGGGGGAAGTGGAATAAGCTTTTTCAATCACTCCCTTGAGTGCTGTGGCCACCCTTTCCTGCTGGGCCCTCAGGTCATTTGTGCCTGTGTGAATTATGATGTGGCTGGGGGCCCCTAGTCTGTTCTCTGACAACAGCTCCAGGGCATGCCTAGTATTTGGGCACTAGAGCTTAGCCACTTTGTGTTTTGGAAAAAGTTTCCCTCTTGAATATATTTGACATTTAAGTCAATGAGGAGCACAATCTCTGGCTTTTGTTTGTCCTCCGTGGATGTGTGGGGGTTGTCGAGAGCAATCAGGGGAGTTGACAGGGGGGGCTGTTAGGAGGGGTTGGTGGGTCCTGTCCCAATGTTGTGTTGGGGTCTGGGGTGGGCTGTTCTGCTGGCTTCTCCGGGGGAGTGTCCTGCTCTCTGTCACACCTCAGGTTCTCACCTCCTCCTTCAGTGCCATGTGTGACTCTTTAAGTTCTCTCACCTCCTTCCTTAGGGCGGCCAGCTCTCTCAGACGGCCGTCCATCTCCACCTTCTGCCCTCCGGGTCTTGTTGGGGGGGGGTGTTGTTGTGCTGGTCTGTTTTGTGGGTTTGTTCTGTCTGGATTGTGTGGACTAACTCTCTGAGCTCCACCATGTCTCTCTCCAGTTCTGTGAATTTATCCCTCTCAATGATGGAGGAGCAGTGCACTTCCCAATCTCTCTCACTCACACACACACTGGATCTGTTTCGTAGGATAATCAGGAAGTGTAGGATGTGTATTGACCCCCTCCTCCCCTCCACTTCTGTCTCGTCTCCAGGACAACCAGGCGTCCTTGCCTGCGGCGGTCACCGTGGACTCCCCCGGGAGGGGGGCGATGGCATCCCCTTCCCCCACCGAGCGCCGGTCCTCAGGTACTCCCACTACCCCGCTTTCCTCAACTCTAGCTGTGGTGCCACTGCCCCGCTTGGCCCCGCTGGCCCGGGGGAGGGGGGAGGGGCCCCTGCGCACCCTCTGCCGGACCCTGTCCTGGACCTGCCACCAGGTGGCGCTAAACCCCCTCGACTCGCCATTCCTTTGTACCTACTGTATCTACCTCCTCTGCTGTTTCACCCTCAACGCCCTGCTCAATCTCCTAGCATGACCTGTAGCATGATGTACTACAGTACCCACAATGCTTTGTATAACATATCCCGTCTCCCTATGACTTCACTGCACCAACTAATGACTCTGAGGGAAACTGTATATATCTAAGCTAGCATCCTCTATCCGTCTTTCGTATAGCTTGTTGACTTGCTGTCCTGTTGATGTAAATCTTGTGATTCTGTGTGTGTAGTGTTATTTATTTCTTGAAGATGCAGCATTCCCTCCCATTCGCATCCAATTTGGGATTGATTTTAGCTAGTAAAGTAGCCCGGCCGGCAGCTAGATTTGAAACAAATGGTGCATCTTCTTCTTCATTTCTCGGCCTGGAAATTAAAATAACAGTCAGGCAAAATGATGAGCCTTCGCTGTTTGCTTCTATGGTTTTTAAGACCATTATCCTCAAGTTACCTTTTCTCAGTGACTTATAGTAATTTAACAGGTTATTAGTAATTTAACAGGTTATTAGTAATTTAACAGGTTATTAGTAATTTAACAGGTTATTAGTAATTTTACTGGTTATTAGTAATTTAACTGGTTATTAGTAATTTAACAGTAACCTGTTGAATTGTAACCTGCAGTTATGTACATTACATGTCGTATTTATATACATTTATGATATTAAACATGTTATATTACTCAAGAAATAAGTTGAGTGTGCTCTTTTGCCTGCCTGTGCTTTAATCGATGGCCAAACTTGTGATTGTAACCTGTAGTGGCCTGTGACTTTCTTAGCTTTACCTTCTCCTTTTTGACCTGCTGACTAGAGCGTGCCTGTATTAGTGCTTGTGATTGGTTCTCTGTGAGCTTTACCTTTTCACCCTCCTATCAGAGCAGCCCGAAGCCAAAAGCTAGTGCTTGAAACAGTGCTTGTGATTGGCCCCTTGTGAGAT
Source organism: Salmo trutta (assembly GCF_901001165.1). NCBI lineage: Eukaryota > Metazoa > Chordata > Actinopteri > Salmoniformes > Salmonidae > Salmo > Salmo trutta. The sequence goes on from NC_042973.1 coordinate 41,652,245, forward strand.
CCACCCTCCCTCTCCTCTCTGACCGTACCATCAGTGGCTGTCCTGTCTGTCCTCCTGCATTCCCACCTTCTCTCTTTGCATACGGACACCTCCGCTGCTTTTCCTGAATGCTACATTTCTCTTGCATATACTGTGGGGTCATAGATGTAATAGCTGAAACGTGTAGCTTGGTATATCTAATGTCAGGCGAATGATCTAAAGTGGGACGTTTGTATCTAAGATTACTTTAATAGGTCATCTGTAGGCCTACTAGGCCAGTATTATAATTAAGGTAAATATAAGGCTTTCTCCCAACTACTAGCACATTTATACTTGGAACTAATATATATATATATATATATAATATATATTATAAGATATAGGCAGGCCGCAGACATTACATATATTTCCTGATAATGGCAATGACCTTGATCATCTCGTAACACATGCTGACCTTTGGGAATCCCTATCATTTGTATTATAGTCTTTAGAGGTTAGTGGAATAAAATGAATTGGCTCAAGAATCTATTGTCTCATGATGCAGACAGTGTAATTGCCCTCTAAATGCTCCCCTGTGATACTAGAGTTCTGCATTCTTCAGTTTCACTCATCTGACATGAACTGTCACCACTATCACCAGCTCATAAAAACAAATCAAATATCACACTCACTACCTTACCACACCATGCTTTGGTGAGTGTTGCGTAAGGTCATTGCTTACAACACATTGTCTGTTGGTAAGTTTCTCTCTCCCTTAACGTATAAGCCACATTTAGAATTTTAAAGAACTATGTGCCATGTAGATGCGGTAAAAAGGTAAATGGAACACGACCCAAACCATTTTTACGAATGCGTGGGCAAGAGATCCCGAATCCCCTCATTGCTCACCAGCAGAATTAGCCGTCATTTAGGCTGTTGTTTATACTGTATGTGTATTTCACAATATTTGAGGTAAAAATCAGAGTTTAATGCTTGTATGGATGTCAATATATGTTCATGTCATCATCACTTATCAACTGCATTGCAGTTAAACTACTTTGACTACCGCGACCAATTTATGTACGCTAGCTATGCTACTAGCTCATACGAACGGGAGTTAGCATTTAGCGGTCACTTCTAAATGTTATGCAGTGAAAATAGCCAAATATATCAAAATCTGACTTTAGTAACCACATTGTGGGCCTTTTACAATATACACAGTGTACAAAACATTAAGGACACCTTCCTAATATTGAGTTGCACCCTCCCCTTTTGCACTCAGAAGAGCCTCAATTCGTCGGGGCATGGACTCTGGTGTCAAAAGCGTTCCACAGGGATGCTGGCCCATGTTGACTCCAATGATTCCTACAGTTGTGTCAAGTTGGCTGGATGTCCTTTGGGTGGTGGACCATTCTTGTCACGAACCAGCTCAAAGTTCGAAACAAAAAGGGGATACAACGTGGAGATAAGGAATAACAAAATATATTTATTAACTAAAGTAAACCTAAATATAATTAACAATGGTGTGTGTAGTCAGTCATCAGTAGTGTAAGTGAGTGGTTGCGTGCATAGATGTGATAATGAGGGGTGTTGAAAGGTGCCAACGCAAACAAACAAAAACAGCCACAAAAATGCCACGACCAAAATCTATCAGTGTCTGCATGGAGAGAGTCTCCTCAATGAATAAGGGGAAGAGGTATATTTATCCTGGGACACACCCGAGCCCAGGTGTGTCCCATTTGGCTGACGACCCTCCCGGCTCCGCCCACCGACATCCTATTAAGGAAAACAAGAGCAAAGGGAAAGAATTCGGCAGACAGAGGGGGAGGGTCGTCACACTTGATACATACAGGAAACTGTTGAGTGTGGAAAAACCCAGCAGCGTTGCCGTTCTCGACACAAACCTGTGCGCTTGGCAGCTATTCCCATATCGCGTTCAAAGGCACTTAAATCTTTTGTCTTGTCCATTCCCCCTCTGAATGGCACACATACACAACCCATGTCTCCAATTGTCTCAAGGCTTAAAAATCCTTCTTTAACCCGTCTCCTCCCCTTCATCTATACTGATTTGAAGTGGATTTAACAAGAGACCTCAATAAGGGATCATAGCTTTCACCTGGTCTGTCATGGGAAAAAGCATGTGTCCTTAATGTTTTGTAGACTCTGTGTATAAATCATTACGGATTTGACGAATATACACTTTGTTATATCAGGTTTGTTGAATGTGCCTCAATGACGGCATCAGTGTCCTGTGTTCCATTGACATCTTTACCGCATCTGTGCTATTGTATAATCTCACCTCAAATTTAGACTTTCAGTGTCTGTCAGCTTTAAGAGTTGCTTCCTAGGATGGGAAACAGGCAAAGTAGTACCAACCTTTACCCTGTTGCATATAGAATGTTATATTATATAATTCTATAAAGTATAAATAATATACACTATATATATATATATTGGATTTGTGAGACACTGTAGGAAACAAACATTTATGCAATAAATTATTAGAATGGCTGTGTTTTTGTCTGTTTTTCCTAGAATCTAAAGAAATGTGCATATTAACAAAACAAAAAAATGTCTCAAACGTGACACAAATCAGTTGATAGAAAATGAGTCACAATAAATCCGTGCTCAACTATAGTCATGGAAGAAACATGGATGGAAACGTGATTATGGAAAAGATCTGGTTTCTGGTAGCTAGCACGTTGTTATGCATTAGGCACAGTACTGGTCCGATGGTATAGTGCAAACCTTGAGAGAAGTTGCAGAGGAGCATAGCCCCAGTTTGAATGAAAGCTGAGCCTTGCATGGCTCTTGCGCTGCTGTACCCCTCCAGCTCCTCTCCTCGACCATGCGACCTATGATTTCTCAGTTGCCTGTCTGTATTCTCTCCCCCTCCGCCCTTGCCCCTCCGCGGTCCACCCCAGTCCCGGAGGTGAACGGGCTGCAGGAGCCCAGCCTGGCTAAGCGTCTGCGGGGCACGCCGGAGCGCATCGAGCTGGAGAACTACCGTCTGTCTCTGCAGCGGGAGGAGGACCTAGAGGAGGTGCCCGAGGAGACGCTGGCCGAACACAACCTAAGCAGTGTGTTGGACAAGGACGCGCACGCAGACCTGGGCTCCAGGTGAGACCATTGAGAAACAGTCAACTCTGCATGGGGTGACCCGTGGCAACAACTGTTGAATCTCAGCAATTTAACATAGGCCTATATATAGTAGTGTACACAAAGCGTGGCAGATACTTAAATTATCATTTTATTATTGCATGTTCATATGTGATGATCGTTATGGCCAGTGGTTTTCCAGTATTGGATACATACAGTGCCAGTAAGTGTTGGTGTGTATATATCCCCTTCCATGATGACTCCAACCTTGCCTGCTCTAACTTGCACCTCCCTCTCTTGCTTTCATACAGCAGCTCTGAGTCTGACATGGAGGAGGAGGACCAGGAGGAAGAGGAGCAACATGAGGAGGAGGAGCAGCAGGACCCCCCCAGCCCCTCAGACCTGGGAGGGGTACCCTGGAAGGAGGCTGTGGAGCTCCATGCCAAGCTGAAGACTGACAGCGACCCAGGGGCTGAGGGAGAGGACGGTGAGGGAGAGGACGAGACACATGGTCACATCGCTAGGGATCTAGAAGTGGAGGAGGAGGAAGATGACGAAGAAGAAGAGGAGGAGGACGATGAGGCCGAATCGACTGATGGTAAACCTTTTTTTTTTTAAGTTTCACAAACATCTATGCAGTTTGTCTGTGGTTTTCAGATGTCCTGTTGGTGTGCCGATCCTTATTATTCTGTCCTGATTCAATGTGAAGGTAGTGATATGACATTTATGAATGTAGCTGCTGTTTCTAGGTGTTCAGTCAGTGGGTTCTGAGAGGTAGCCTCCAGTAAACTGGTGTCAGAGCCAGAGGGATGTCAATGTTTTCCCTATGAGGTCTTCCTCATCCCTCCTCCTCATGTGTATGTGAGCATTCAGTCTTCATCGCAGCTCTGTGACAATTTATCGCAGAACAGACTGAATCTGCTTCTTATAGAAAAGTGTACCTTTTTCACCTGTCATTGTAAAGTCAGTTTTCCTCATCTTCTCCATTTCTCTTCCTCCCTCTTCCTCTCCTCTTCTTTCCCACCATGTGTCTCCCTTCCTGTGTGTGACGTCTGTGTGTGTGTGCGTGTGTGTGCGTGTGCGTGGGTTATTATGTGGGCGATGTCTCCCCCAACTGGTAGAGGGGGAGTACTGCCCGTGGGAGCTGGAGCTCCAGTCAGGCATATGGCTGGAGAACCTCCAAGACGAAGAGGATACCTGTAGATTTAAAGGTAGCACCACTGCCTGTGGATGAGTTTTGCAGTTTGTACACTGAACAAAATAACTACGAGTGAAGAAACCTTCTCATTAATTTGTTTATTTTTACCCCTTACCCTGTTGCATATAGAATGTCACCCTTTCTCCTGAAGTGTTTTGTTTGCATTATTATGTTGTCTGATTTGGTTGTTTGCAATATAGTACGATTTTGAAGAGATTAAGGACGATTATTTTTCATTCTCTGTTTTACATTTTCAAGCTGAAATATGACTTCCTGTTTTTCCCCTAACCCTTTTAACGTTTTTCAAATTAACTTTTTTTTCCTTTCAACTTCTGTACTAATCGACTAATACTAAGAAAATGTACCGAGTCAGTTTTGGTCATTACAGTTTTAGCATGACAGAGAGTGGTGTGATGATAAACATTGTTAAAGTCTTGAGACTTGGTGATTTCTATTTTTAAATATATATTTGTTCCTAATGTAATACTTTTACTGTAAAGCTGCTACTCTTGTTCCAGGGTGCTAGTGCATGCAGCGTCCACCTTCCTGGTTGTGGTATATCATATACAACTCTACTGTCTCCTACTGGTCTTTAATCACCTCCCTGCCTTCTCTCTCCTTTTCTTTCCCTTTCTGTCCTGTCTGTTCCCCTTTCCCTTTGTATTCCCACCCTACTTCCTCAACAACTGTCTCTCCTCTACTCTCTCTCACCCTTCTGCAACTCAAATCCACACACACCACCATCACACAAAAATGGTCCAACCCCTACACCTCCATACAGCCAGAAACCTGCAGATCCAGCAGGTGCTGCAGCCTGTGGATCCGACGGGCATTAAGAATCTCAGACGAGTCTCCGTACTGTCAGAGGGGGACAAGGAGGAGCCTCCTGCCTCGGCCTCCCAGCCATCCACCACGCTCACCCAGTCCCCCTCCACAGGTAACCCAGCCCAGAGGAGCTGATCCCTGGGTACACTCCCAGACCTGGCCCCGTGGCTGTGGGTCTCCAGGTTGAGGGAAGAGACCAGTGTTTCTCATCAGACCGGCTACTTCTGTGTGTCTGAGCCAGGAGGAGCCACCCTGTTAACCCCAACATTAACAAACATATTGTCTATAATCGTCTGTGAATTGTTTTGATTGCCCTGCTTTATTTTCTGTCTAATTCTTGTCCAGCCTTTTATGTTGTGTCTAATTGTTATTGCGGGGGTCTGGGGTTGTGACTGGTGGACAAAGACACCGGTGTCACTGGGTCAGGTCAAAGGTCAACAATCACACCCCGGCTTCCTTCATTTTTTTTTCTCATTTTTTTTTATTCTGTCTAGTTTGGCTTTGTTTTGATCTGTTGTTTCTTTCCCATGTGTCTGTTGTTTTACGTTCATTTCCTATCCCAATGTTTGTTTTGAATGTAGCCCCCGCCCACACATCCGCTCGTCATGAGGCTGTGCGAGTCTGGTTGGAGTCGGTGTCCGGAGGTAGTGCAGAACGATATATGTGATCATTCTATATGATGATCCCTATATACTTTAGCTCGTAACTCTATGCTACTGTATACCGGCCTTCCTTAGAGCATGGCAGCACACACTCACACAGACCCACACTCACAAGCATGCATGCTGGAATGATGCCACGCAGCAGAGGGTATCTCTCTTGTGGTGAAGCCAACACTTGCACTACCTTTACCACTTCACTCACCACCCAACCCCGCTTCCCTGTGCATCGGACTATACAGTACCTACAGCAAATAGGAGTAGAAGGGGAGACGAGTTGCATAAGGTGTTCTAGACTTGACACGTTTTTATAGCGGCAAGCACCATCAAGAATGTAAGAGAATGAACTCCCGAGTGGCGCGGTGGTCTAAGACACTGCATCTCAGTGCAAGATGCGTCACTGCGGGAGACCCATGGGTCGGCACACAGTTGGCACAGCGTCGTCCGGGTTAGGGGAGGGTTTGGCCGGCAGGGATGTCCTTGTCCCATCATGCACTAGCGACTCCTGTGGTGGGCCGGGCTCAGTGCATGCTGACACGGTCGCCAGGTGCACGGTGTTTCCTCCGACACATTGGTGCGGCTGGCTTCCGGGTTAAGCGGGCATTGTGTCAAGAAGCAGTACGGCTTGGTTGGGTTGTGTTTTGGAGGACGCGCAGCTCTCGACCTTTGCCTCTCCCGAGTCCGTACGGGAGTTGCAGCTACTGTAACTACCAATTGGATACCATGAAATTGGGGAGAAAAAGGGTTAAAAGTAAAAAATAAAAATGAAAAAATTATTCTGCCTGGGGATGGGTATAGGTCGTGTTAAAGCCCGTCGGAGGTCAGGATGTGTTAGGGGTTGAGAGTCAGATCATTCACAGCGTGCCAGGCCAGCCAGGGTAAAGCTTTCTAAAAGCTGTGCTGATAACACATTAGAGCTGTTGCAAGTCTATGGTAGTCTGCCTCTGCCTGCACAATGGTGTCACTAGATGGGGAATGAATGTGGGCGGAGTTGACAGTTAGAGCTCAGTCATTTCTCTGGAATAGTTGTTTTCCTCTGATATTAACAGTTGCATGTTTCTGAGGTCGGGTGACTCCCATTTGAAGCTTTTTGGAGGGGTTTCGTTCTTGACACACAAAAAAACATACAAACTAGTAACTCTCTCCCCTACACGTATAGTGTATCGAGCTCACAAGGACGCTTTGGAGGAGGGATACTTTTGCTTGTCCACTTCGACATGGGATGCCATTAACCCGTTTTGGTTGTGCAACTGCTTGATGCAAGCGTCATGTTTTGCAGAAATGGATCAGTGCATGTCTCATACCACTAATCATGCCATGATATATGCTCTTCTTTTTTTTATTGTTTATGTGTAGCTATCTCTAAATGTTATAATGACGTGTCTGTTAATATCTTACCACAAATCTCTTTTTTATAGTTTGTCCCAGAAGTGTACCTCTCCTTAGCCTAGTCTGTAGTAGTAGTAGTTGTTATAGTATAGTTTTTAATAATCCCCTTTCGTTTGCTTGTATCTCATTCCTGTTCTTCACGCTTCAAATTTACCCAAAGGCATTTTCTTAAGTATTTGTTTAATAACACTTTGTTTCTTATCTTTTTACTCTGAGGTCAGACATGGAGAGGGTTCAGATTAGGGTTGCTCCACCTTCAAAAACCAACAAGAAAGAGGATTTTGACACCCACCCTCTCAAGTTGTTCTGAAATCGTTTCTGTAGTTAGAAACAGATGAGATTAGCATTCCTGCTACATTATTTTGTTGAAATATAATTTGATCTCTAAGAAATTAAGCTAATTGTATTGCAGCCAAATTGGCCATTTAAATGTATAGGAATCAAATAATATTCAATAAAAATACTACCCAACATCCTATTTGGACCAAACTTTTTTTTCTACCAATGTGTAAGACATGGGTAATCAAAAAATATATATTTCCAAAACCACCCACCCACCAACCCCAACAACCTGTATATTTCTGACAAGTAGTATGGAGCTGCGGCTTGTGGTATTGTTTTTAATACTATGTAATGTATTCCCAGTGGGGTTTTTTGTGTGTGTGTGGGTGGGGGGGGGGGGGGGGGGGGAATTCCTCATGTATTTCTTATTGGTAGAAAAAAAGTTTGGCCTAAATTGGATGTTGTGTGCTATATTTATTGAATGTTATATGAACTATAAATTAAAATGGCCAATTTGAATGCAATCACTAGCTTAATTTCTCAGAGATCAAATTATATTTAAACAAAATAATGTTGTAGGAATGCTTATCTTATCTGTTTCTAACTGCAGAAACCTTTTCAGAACAATCTGTGATCGTGGGTGTCATGACTTTCTGAAATGACATGGAACAACCCGTTAGACCGCTTGAACTTAACTGAAAGCTCAGTTGATACCCCTGTTTAACTTTATCTCTCCTGTGCCCTCAGAGCCCTGTGAGGATGATGACCCGGAAGCAGAAGTGGGCAGCCATGATTTTGAGCCAGGCACCGAGATGGACCAGGGTATTGAACCAACTTATTCAGCAAATCTCTACTATTTTGTATCTAATACTTTATTGAGGGTTCACAGAAGGCTTATTAAGAACACTGTGCTTAATGAGCTATGGTGACTGATTTTGTCTATATTATTACAGAGGACATTCCCTCTGACGCGGAGGCTGAGGCTCGTCTGCACCAGTCAGAGCTCAGTGATGCGCTTCCTGAAGAGGACAAGAAGTCGCAGAGTCAGGGGATCGCCTATAGCATTGAACAAACTAGTGTCAGTCCTGTGAAGTTAGTTGGGGAAGTTGCGCTCTCGCCAGTCAAACCACCGACTCCACAGCCTGATTTACAGGTAAGAAATGTTTCCCTCTCATCTACTTGTTAGCCATTAGTTCTGTGGTCTTGGCATTTAATGAGTTCGTCAAAGTCTAAATGCTCCTCTTCCTCTGCTCGTCTTCCAGATGTCTCACACGTCTCCTCCCTATCTGGTCAAATCACCCGGCATGCGCTTTTTCCCAGATCCCTTTGCATCGGAGAACGTCACAATACCCCAGAGGACAGTTCAGACTCCCAACGCCAAGAGCCCCCAATACGCTACCCCTGCCCCGTCCCCCATTCACTCCCCTCTTCAATCCCCTATCCGCTCCCAGCCTATCCCACTGCCTGAGACGGTCACCCCAAAATCCCCTGTCAACTCTCCGCCCTGCTCCTGCCCCTCGACAGGGAACCCGCTGTCTCCCATCTGTGCCCAGCCGCTGCCCTGCCACGAGCCCTCCTCACCCCTCACCTCGGACTCCCCTGTCAGAACTCAGCCTGTCCCTGCCATCACCTCCACGCCGCTGGCCAAACCAGCCTCCTCTGACAGGACTACCCCCGAGCCTCAAAAATCTCTGAACCTCACAGACGAAACCCCGGTGAAGAAGACGGACATCATCGAGGAGTTCTGGCTGAAGAGTGCCGAGATCAGGAAGAGTCTGGGTCTCACCCCACTGGACCGTAGCAGCAGCAGCAGCAAAGCCCCAGAGAAGTGTCCTGTTACTGTGGGTAAGGTGCCCACTCCGGACTCCCCCTCGACCAAGTCCTACACCCCAGAGGATCTCTCGGAGGAGCTTAGGCCTTCCCCTTCTCCCTTCACCGGTCGCTCGGTCATTCGCAGGCTGAACATTACGGTGGAGGGCCAGGTCATCTCCCCTGCGGAGCCCAAGAGCAATGGCTCAGAACGGAGGGACCTCAGCAGCAGCTCCGGCCTAGGCCTCAACGGCAGCACGGCCACCAACCAGACCAGCCAGGCGGCCAGTGACAGCTACCACACTTCCGACTCCACCATGCTCACCCCGCCTTCCAGCCCCCCGCCTCCCCCGCCCAACGAGGAGCCAGCTACTCTCAGGCAGCAGCAGAAGCACCAGGTGTCCTGGGACAATGGGATTGATGGCCCCACAATACCTGAACCAGCCAAGGCGGCACCCACCAAGACCAACAGCCCTGTGCCTGCACCGAGGACCCAAATCAGCCCTGTGTCTATGCCAGTATCTGCGCCCAAGCCTGCCCCCAGGACTACACCGGTCACCTCGCCGGTCACAGCTCCGGTCACTCCATTGGTGGTCATGAGACGGGAGAAGGGCAGCAAACCACGTCGGGAGGAGGTGAGGAAGTCATTTGTGGAGTGTGTGGCGGAGATCCCGTTTGCGGACGATGTGGAGGACTCGTACGACGAGCGGACGCCGGACACAACCATGGACAGGTTCTACACTCCGCCCAGCAGCAAGCCCAACAGGGAGAGAGAGAAGCGTCCCCTGCACCTGGCCCTGGCCATGGAAAACGGAAAGCCCATTTTCCCTGTGAACCAGCAGGCCTCGAAGAGCCAGAAGGCCCAGCAGTTCTCCCCTGAGGCCAAGGGAATAGCAGAGGAACGGATGAGAGCCAGAGAAAAGTCCATCAAGAGCCAAGCTCTGAAGGAAGCCATGGCCAAGCAGCTCAACAAGATGAAAGAGACGGACACGGCCAAGGGCGCCGCCGCCGCGGCTAAAGTGGTGTGGAACGTGGCCTCATCAGAGACTTCCGGGAAAAGTACTAAGAAGTCATCCGGTTCTCCAAAGACGTCTGCAGTGAAATCTCTTGTGTCGAAGAAGGTTGAGACTCTACCAGAGCGTTTCTTTAGCAGTCAGGGTAACAAGAGTCTGGACAGCTCGACCGTCTCCTCCGACGGCTCCGCCTCGGGGGGCAAGAGCAAGAAGCGCAGCTCGCTTTTCTCACCGCGCAAGAACAAGAAGGAGAAGAAAGCCAAGAATGAAAGCCAGCTCTCTGTCAAGCACGGCACAGACGAGACGCCGTCGCCGCCCAAACACAAGTCCCTGTGGAAGGTGGTGTTCTCGGGGTACAAGAAAGACAAGAAGAAGAATAAGGACGACAAGTCATGTCCCAGCACGCCATCCAGCTCCAACACCAATGACTCCGGGAAGAAGCGATTGTCGCCTCTCGGCAGGTCGTCAGGTGAGACTGACAGAGAAACACAGGATGTCATGGAGTCTATAGTTTACCAGTTTACCATGGCCTGTAGTTTACCATGACTTGCTTAGAGCAAGGCATTTAGTTTTGATGTCGGTCTTTGGTTATATGTTCCTGGCTAGTTATTTTAGTTATGGTCACATCAAGTCCAGAGAGAAATAACAGTTAGTTATGCTGTCTTTGTTTTTTCCATTCCAGATTTGAAGTCGCGCAGAAACCTGAGCTTCTCTGAGGACTCGGATCTGTCATGTGATGACGTGCTGGAGAGGTCTTCTCAGAAGTCTAGGACAGATGTGAGTCATGCTTGTCACTCAAGAGTTTTATTTTCATCCATCACCGGTTCACACTTGAAAACCTCACCCCAACTGTGGTCATTTTTTTGTGTTTCATATGCTGTTTTAAATCCTTTATATTCCAAGCGGCATACGGACATCTTTGACCTAGTGTCAGGCATTCAGAAGGAAACGATAAAGGAGGAAAAAGCGGGGGAGAGAAAAAGGCAAAAAATAAGGGAAAGGGAAAAAGAAAGAGAAAAGGAACGAGAAAGAGGTCGGGACCTTGATCGAGTCATAGAGGAAGAGGAGGTACTACACTAGTTGCTACAGCGGGATGAATGCTTTTGAATTTCAAACAAGCATAACAATTCAAAATGTTGAATGTAAATTACTATTAATTTTTGGGACTATATTATGCTCAAGCACAGCAATTCTTCTTTTTAAGTGAGTTATTTTCTGGTTAGAATCCCAGACACCCTAACTCAACCTAAATATGTATTATAAAATTAATCAAGATGGGTCTGAAGCTTTTCCATTCCATTTTTTGGCATTTTGTTCTGTCTGCAAGCAAAGTAACAAAGTATTAGTATAGTATTGGTATTAATAGTAGGGATTGATTGAAGTTCAATGTTAAATTAAAATCTCCGTACCATCATATCAAAGCCAATATGACACCAATGTTGATGAAAATGGTCAACAACTCTACCTGTGTGAAGCTAGCCGCAATGACTACCCACAATAGTGGAATTTGCGATTCGCCTTCCAAATAAAAGCCCCCCATTGAAAGTTCAACAAAGTATAAATCAGTTGAAATCGCACTGTGGACGTATTAGACTTTGTAATTGCATTGGGGGCATACTGACCGTGTACACGGAGTATACAAAACATTAAGAACACCTGCTCTTTCCATGATAGACTGGCCAGGTGAACGCTATCATCCCTTATTGATGTCACTTGTTAAATCCACTTCAATCAGTGTAGATGAAGGGGAGGAGACGGGTTAAAGAAGGATTGTTAAGCCTCGAGACAATTGAGACATGAATTGTGTATGTGTGCCATTCAGAGGCTGAATATGCAAGACCAAAGATGTATGTGCCTTTGAACAGGGTATGGTAGTATCTGCCAGGTGCACCGGTTTGTGTCAAGAACTGCAACGCTGCTGGGTTTTTCACTCTCAACGGTTTCCTGTGTGTATTAAGAATGGTCCACCACCCGAAGGACATCCAGCCAACTTGACACAACTGTGGGAAGCATTGGAGTCAACATGGGCCAGCATCCCTGTGGAACGCTTTCGTCACCTTGTAGATTCCATACTCTGACGAATTGAGGCTGTTCTGAGGGCAAAAGGGGGGGTGCAACTCAATATTAATGTTTTGTACACTCAGTGTATATGCACTGTACAGACTAACCTATGGATGTTGTACCCATGTAATGGATTATCAGCCTACCCAGTGACACTCACAGAACTGTGTAGAGTTGACACAAATGTTAGTGTCTTAGCTCGTGGGGAAAAAAACAAAATGTGCAGCCAGGGGGGACACTGGGACCGAGTTTGGAAAATCCTGATCAAGGACAGGAGTAAAATTGAATTAGTTTTACTTGTATTAGTGAACAGTCAAAATATGCAGTGTCTGGCAAAAATAAATCTTCAGTAAAATGAGGCCCACACCGGACTTCATTTGCGTTCATTACGCTGAAATAGTTGAAATTGAAAAGTGTTTAGTCCGCTGCTGCTCTGTATCTGTGGAGGTTTATCCATTAGAATAGATGGAGCTCAGGGCCAGAGGCAAGCATTCCTCATGCTAACCTTTTTTAAACACTGTTTTCAGACTCTGAACGTGTATTGGAGCCTCAATGGGCATGGCGGGCATGGCAAACATGACTTCAAACATGACTTCAGTCATATTTTGGACCCAGGCTCCAAGACTGAATATGTCTGATGGTACAGCATGAAACATGTTTTTAGCTCAAACAATTTAACAAAATGTAATTTCATGTTCGTTAACAGTGGATCTTTTCACTACAAGGGATCTGGCCCTGTGCCGCTCATTGAGGAACATCAGGGATCATTTATCCAGAATAGTCTCAATTAGTTTTTGTGTTCTGTGGTTTGTTTAGTGATTGTTGTTTTTTAGAGACGTTGAGTAGTTTAATGACAGTTCTGTGGAGTGAAATAGTACCTTTACTTCTCACTGAAATAGTAGGTAGTCTACTGTATGTTATTGTCACTTATTTTGGTCTCAGACCCCTCTGCTAGTTACAGTGCAGATGAATCTACACTTAACAAAAATATAAACGCAACATGTAAAGTGTTGGTCACATTTTTCATTAGCTGAAATAAAAGATCCTAGAAATGTTCCATACCAACAAAATACTTATTTCTCTCAAATTCTGTGCGCAAATTTGTTTACATCCCTGTTAATGAGCATTTCTCTTTTGCCAAGATAATCCATCCACCTGACAGGTTTGGTGTATCAAGAAGCTGATTAAACAGCATGATCATTACACAGGTGCAACTTGTGCTGGGGACAATAAAAGGCCACTCTAAAATGTGCAGTTTTGTCACACAACACAATGCCACAGATGTCTCAAGTTTTGAGGGAGTGTACAATTGGCATGCTGACTGCAGGATTGTCCATCAAAGCTGTTGCCAGATAATTGTAATGTTAACTTCTCTACTATAAGCCGCCCCCAACGTCTTTTTAGAGAATTTGGCAGTATGTCCAACCGGCCTCACAATCGCAGACCATATGTATGGTGTCGTGTGGGCGAGCAGTTAGTTGATGTCAACGTTGTGAACAGAGTGCGCCATGGTGGCGGTGGGGTTATGGTATGGACAGGCATAAGCTACGGACAACAAACACAATTGCATTTTATCGATGGTAATTTGAATGCACAGAGATACCGTGATGAGATCTTGAGGCCCATTGTCGTGCCATTTACCCGCCGCCATCACCTCATGTTTCAGCATGATAATGAAGCTGAAAATGTCCGTTCTTCCATGGCATGCATACTCACCAGACATGTCACCTATGGAGCATGTTTAGGATGCTCTGGATCGACGTGTACGACAGTGTATTCCAGTTCCCGCCAATATCCAGCAACTTGACACAGCCATTGAAGAGGAGTGGGACAACATTCCACAGGCCATAATCAACAGCTTGATCAACTCTATGTGAAGGCGATGTGTCACGCTGCATGAGGCAAATGGTGGTCACACCAGATACTGACTTTTTTTCCCCCAAATCTGTATTCCCAGTCATGTGAAATCCATAGATTAGGGCTTAATTCATTTATTTCAATTGACTAATTTCCTTATATGAACTGTAATTCATGAAAATCTTTGAAATTGTTGCTTTTATATTTTAGTTCAGTGTATTTTGGAGCAAAGCCTTCTCATTAATATAATCAGCTGTTGTGCGTCAATGTTTTCTTCATGTTGTCTCTGGTTCACTTAGGTATCTATTTAAATATAAATTGTTTCAGTTCAATGTTTGATGAATAATTCATCATAGTAATGTTGATTCACCACTCATCACTGCACCCTCATCTTTGTGTTGATGGGGGGTGGGGGGGGGGGCTTTTAACATTGCCTGTTTGATTGTACCCATTTAATCATTCCATTTGTTTGTTTTCTATTTTCTGTTTGTTTTGTTTTCCCCAAGTCTGTTTATGTCCCTCACGCATTGGCGTTCAAGAGAGCGTACGCCACCAAGGTAGTGTGTACATACATGTCCATTGGCCCATGTCATATTACCCCAGCGCATGCGCCAACCGTTGCACTACTACCCTAACCATCTACGTCCATTTTGCCACAGCGGCCACCGTGACCGCAAAACTAACCATTACTCTTCAGATGCATGCCACAGCCCCCTCACCCTCTGCTGGAGGTCCAAACTACTGCACTCCTCATTCTTCTGGTCACAATGAATGACAACTTTTCGATATGCCTACCCGTGCTGTTCCTCCGTCTGCTCCGGTCTGTTGTCGATCAGCTTATCTTTTGTCTGTACTGGTCGGATGTTAACCCACTGTTCTCCAGCGCTGCTATCAGATCCACTTGGATTCCAGCTACCTCTCCTTGTTGCAGTCTGCTCCTTTTCTATACTATTATCTCTTTTCCTCGATCACTCCAGTTTTTTTTATAATATTAAATGTTTCATTTGTTTGAATAATTTTTTTCCACTCCAAATTCAAATGTTTATTGCATAAAAATAAGAACTGAAAGAGGACAAGAACCTCGTTAAACGTACAGTGAGGGAAAAAAGTATTTGATCCCCTACTGATTTTGTACGTTTCCCCACTGACAAAGAAATGATCAGTCTATAATTTTAATAGTAGGTTTATTTGAACAGTGAGAGACAGAATAACAAAAAAATCCAGAAACACGTGTCAAAAATTTTATAAATTGATTTGCCTTTTAATGAGGGAAATAAGTATTTGACTCCCTCTCAATCAGAAAGATTTCTGGCTCCCAGGTGTCTTTTATACAGGTAACGAGCTGAGATTAGGAGCACACTCTTAAAGGGATTGCTCCTAATCTCAGCTTGTTACCTGTATAAAAGACACCTGTCCACAGAAGCAATCAATCAATCAGATTCCAAACTCTCCACCATGGCCAAGACCAAAGAGCTCTCCAAGGATGTCAGGGACAAGATTGTAGACCTACACAAGGTTGGAATGGGCTACAAGACCATCGCCAAGCAGCTTGGTGAGAAGGTGACAACAGTTGGTGTGATTATTCGCAAATGGAAGAAACACAAAAGAACTGTCAATCTCCCTCGGCCTGGGGCTCCATGCAAGATCTCACCTCATGGAGTTGCAATGATCATGAGAACGGTGAGGAATCAGCCCAGAACTACACGGTAGGATCTTGTCAATGATCTCAAGGCAGCTGGGACCATAGTCACCAAGAAAACAATTGTTAACACACTACGCCGTGAAGGACTGAAATCCTGCAGTGCCGGCAAGGTCCCCCTGCTCAAGAAAGCACATATACATGCCCGTCTGAAGTTAGCCAATGAACATCTGAATGATTCAGAGGACAACTGGGTGAAAGTGTTGTGGTCAGATGAGACCAAAATGGAGCTCTTTGGCATCAACTCAACTCGCCGTGTTTGGAGGAGGAGGAATGCTGCCTATGACCCCAAGAACACCATCCCCATCGTCAAACATGGAGGTGGAAACATTATGCTTTGGGGGTGTTTTTCTGCTAAGGGGACAGGACAACTTCACCGCATCAAAGGGACGATGGACGGGGCCATGTACCGTCAAATCTTGGGTGAGAACCTCCTTCCCTCAGCCAGGGCATTGAAAATGGGTCGTGGATGGGTATTCCAGCATGACAATGACCCAAAACACACGGCCAAGGCAACAAAGGAGTTGCTCAAGAAGAAGCACATTAAGGTCCTGGAGTGGCCTAGCCAGTCTCCAGACCTTAATCCCATAGAACATCTGTGGAGGGAGCTGAAGGTTCGAGTTGCCAAACGCCAGCCTCGAAACCTTAATGACTTGGAGAAGATCTGCAAAGAGGAGTGGGACAAAATCCCTCCTGAGATGTGTGCAAACCTGGTGGCCAACAACAAGAAACATCTGACCTCTGATTGCCAACAAGGGTTTTGCCACCAAGTACTAAGTCATGTTTTGCAGAGGGGTCAAATACTTATTTCCCTCATTAAAATGCAAATCAATTTATAAAATTTTTGACATGTGTATTTCTGGATTTTTTTGTTGTTATTCTGTCTCACTGTTCAAATAAACCTACCGTTAAAATTATAGACTAATCATTTCTTTGTCAGTGGGCAAACGTACAAAATCAGCAGGGGGTCAAATACTTTTTTCCCTCACTGTACATAGACCAACTCATAAAATGTGATGGAAAATGTTCCATACATTTCTGAGAATTTACAGGCTTATAGACTGGGTAAATATTGCGAGAAGAGAAGTGAAATAAGGAAATCTCAGGTATCTCATACATTTGTAGTTATGTGTATTTTTGTCTGTTCAGTTTGGATTGTGTGTTGTGAACTTCAGGTTGTACTAGAGCAGATTGTGGTAGCTGCCCCGTCTATAAGATCCCTGTAGTTTGGGCCTTGTCCTAATTATGCCATTTCTAGAATTGGTAAGCTCTTCTCGTACTCTCAATGGTAGACTTTGGTATAAGTGATAGCCACCTCCCACGAAGAAACACCAGTTTTCTATTTAATCCCAGTGTGGAAGAGGAGAGCTAGCTATTCTCTGGTGTTTTCCTGCGATGTCATAGATTGTTGATCACATTAGACTATATCAGTCCCCCCTGTAAGCGCCCGCTGGCCTCTTAACTGTAGAAAAGGATCTGTGAATGTTCTTTGAACAGAGAGGTTCCATTGTCCTGTCTTGTGAAGGGCCTAGTTCCCACAGAGCTGGATGGGCCATCAGTCAAAGGCCTCTGACATGGTTGTAATGTTGTTTCAGAAAACCTACACAGAGGAGGAGCTCAATGCCAAGCTGACACGTAGGGTACAGAAAGCTGCCCGGCGACAGGCCAAGCAGGAGGAGCTGAAGAGACTGCACAGAGCCCAGGTAAGCAGCCAATAGGACATTTTGTGTTGGAAGAAAACTTTGTGGGTGGATTAAGTATCTTGTGTATGAGTCCACACTGCACAGGCGTGTTTAACCGGTGAACCAAGACCGCTGTGAATTATGAATGATTTTAGCAAGCCCCAATTTGATGTCTTTGAAGATCATCAAAACAGAACTCCCATGCAGAGATCAAGACAATGCTAATTAGCTATGCATCCTCGGTGTTGCCGCTCATGAATATTTGATAAGACAAAAAGTAAGCCTATTTATAGAAGAACAAAAACGGATCCAACTTTGAGGTAATTATTAAGAGGGTTTCAGACACGACCTTTAAACTCTTCTCATACAAAAAAAAAAATGACGTCTATGGAACTTTGTCGGTTCATTCAAATGTTTTGGATCTGTGGGAGACTCTCCCAGACCCTCTGTGTGTGTGTGTGTGTGTGTGTGTGTGTGTGTGTGTGTTCTGAATTGTTCGTTCCTTCCCTCAGACCATCCAGAGGCAGCTGGAGCAGGTGGAGGAGAAACAGAGACAGCTGGAGGAGAGGGGCGTGGCCGTGGAGAAAGCCCTGCGAGGGGAAGCAGGTACATATCTGTCACTCTTACGTCTTCTTATTCTGATTGAGTTACATACCCCAAGGGCCCGCCCGTGGGGTGTGGTCATGCATTTTAAATGTTGGGATTGGGGAAAGAGTTTGGAGATTTTCATTCCGTTTGTTGATGTACGAGTGTCCTAGTTGGGTGGAGATGATGCTCTTCAACAATGTAACATGTTCATCTCTATTTTACATTTCTATATGTTATATGCTACTATACGCTGCTTGTATACTAAATACATTCTGGTTATGCAAGTACAGATTTGACTGCTTGCCCTCTAAATCAACTCAACCACTCTCAAACGCTGTTACTGAGGGTTTCTTGTCCGTGTAACAATGTTCCTTGAAACATGCGCTGACCTCCCTTTTACGTACTAAAAGGGGTTTTGATAGCAGCAGACTAGACTTCTAAAACGTGTGCTTTTCACAAACCCAGTCACCCAGGTTTTGCAATGAATGAAAGTATGTCTTACATTTGTAGAAATCCTACTCTCGGATGTGGATATGCAGTGTCTGCATACTGGCGGTATCTGTTACTCTGAAACGATGCATTCAAACCGTGCAAGACAAGGGACTATCACAGACACCTGTACTTTCACTCGGTGAAGAAGTCATTATTGGTTACTGTAGAACATGACACCATACAATGCTAACAGCTTTAGGATGGTTTCAAGGCATGTAAAGCGTAGCATAGCTAGAACATTATCGGTCACTTTTTGAGGGATGCATTTGAGTCTCAATATAATCTATAATTACTTGTAATCTACATGATGCTTGCTGAATACGACACAAGCTGGTGAATGCTTGCTTATAAAATAGCTATGGTGACTTTCTACACCACCAAGAATGAGACCAATTGAATGACAACTTTGAGGTGTAGGAGTCGATCTTGATTGGTCATTGTGCTTATTTGACTAAAACTTTTTTTCCCCATCAAATTGACTTTAACCTCTCTATTGTCTACTCTTTTAAAGGATTGTATAAAGGGACTTATTGTACTATACCAAAACAACACAAAAGACGATCAGGTATTAGACTCACTGTAGTTTAACATAAGACCCGTACTGTACATGCCATTAGTGGTGACACTGCAACAGTCTTCCATCTCTGAACATTTTATCTTTGTACTCATTTTTTTTCTGTCGGTCATCGTCTTGAACTGCATGCGATTTGGAGGATGTCTGTTTCAACATAGATTTGTGTGTGCTCACACTGGATGTGGTTGTCCACATAGCCTCTTTCTAGAAGGGTTTATATGTGCCAAGATTGAGTTGAATTTTGCCCCAAAGGGCTTCCATATCATGCTACATTGTGTTTATCTATTGGTATGGTCAATAATCAAAAGTGGGGATACTTACAAGAAATCTTAACCCACCAACCTTTTGGGTTGTATCACACCGACGCTCCAGAGCTGGTGTTGCCTCCTACACACACTGTTCATAACTTGTTCACAGAGGCAGTACCCAGCCATACAGCAAATCTATGTAGCCATCCTATCATTATGGAAAATGCCATGTAGTACAAGCCAATATGTGTACTTGACTGCATATGTTTTGTGGTGAGTACTTGGGTGTATGTTGTAGTGTGTGTGAATGTGACGTGTATGCAATCACATGCATGACCCTGTTGTTGCAGATTGGTATAGCCCAGTGGTGGCTGTGTGTGTGTGTACAATAACTCATATCTCTAATATATCCCTGTTGTAGACTATTGGGGAGAGTCTAATTACAGTGAAATCCTGGACTTGCATCTGGGCGGTATGTATTTCAAATCTGTCGCTTCCAACTAACTAACAGCTAACCCACCTATTTGTCTTCCCCAGCTATGCTAGTGGTCTGGAGCTTGTTTCCTCTTAGCTACGTCCCCTGCTGCTGCAGTAGCCGACCTACCCTCTGATCCCTTCAGTTGTACTTCCAGCACACACAGTCCGAAAGATCACACACTTATCTAGTCTTCTTAAGATAGTCTGATCATTTTCAAAGCGATTGATTATGTAATATGATTTTGCGGCGGTGGTAAATGTCAGAGCCTTTATGCTTTGTGTACAAGTTAATGATCACATCGACTAAAAAAATACACGCATGCTAACACCCAACTGGAAAGTAGTGCAGCCCTGCCTATTACTGACCCCTAAACTCCTGACTAAACCCATGGCCTGGCCCTTGACTAGCCCCTAGCCCACCCCTACTACCTTAGAGCTGTGTGCTGTGGTACTAAATCCATCCCTGTAGTCCCAGCTCTGGTGCTACTGCTCCTCGGCCTCTACCATACCTGCCCCGTTGCATAACTCCCTGTACTGTACGTGTCCGTGCTGAAAGGCACCCTATTCCCTATATAGTGCACTGCTTTTGAACAGGGCCCTATATGGTGCATTGCAGTTGACCAGGGCACATAGGGCGCTGGTCAAAAGTAGTGCACTACATCTGGAAAAGGGTTTGGGCCCTGGTCAAAAATAGTGCACCACACAGGGCCATAGGGCTCTGGTCAAAATAAGTGCACTACATAGGGAATAGGGTGCCATTTGGGACACAACCTGTGATTGACAAACAGAGTCTTTGTCTTATTGACCCAGGGTGGATGTGGTGTGTGTCCGTCCGACTGTTGGACTGTTATTCTCTCTGTGATGATGCTGTCCAGCCATGTTGTCGTTGTCCCCAGCCATTAGACAGGAGATGGTGTGGAGTGTTGTAACACCGGGAAAAATCTATCTGGCCATTGTCCCCCGATTTTAATATGATCACATTCAGGAATTTCATGCCCCCTTTGACTATTGTTCTTCACTTCCTCACTTTGTGGTTTATCGTGCCTCGGTACAATTGCATGCAACCATCATAAATGTTTAGTTTCTTGAGATAAGGAATCCATTGCACAGAAGGTAAGTATTTCTGGAAGACAATATTGACACTTGGTTTGATCCTCCAAACTGAATGCCGTGGTCTCGAGCTTCTGGGCTGTGTGGAGGAGAAGGTGTGCATGGTTTGCATTCTGCAGGTTGGGCCTGGTCTGGTACAGTGTTGGCCTGTCTGGTAAAGTGATGTGGACTGGCAATCCATCGGACTGGCTCTGGCTGAGTCATGCTCCGCGAAACAGGCTGTTGTGGGAAGCAGCATGGCTGTGCTGTGTGTAGTAGCCCTGCAGGGGGTGCTAAAAGCAAGCGAACAAAACTGTCATGCTCTCGCTTTTGGCCAGCAGGGTTGACTGCAGCGACACGTCTTGTCTATCACTCCATTTCTGACCATAATCACCTCCAATAGACACGCTAGTTTCACATTCCACTGATTCTCAATGATTTGGAAATTCATATACATGTTCTGCAACATAACTTTGATTTCATGATGAGGTACGAGGAGGAAGCAATCCGCTCTAAAGTCTGTCAGCAGTGAGTGTATAAGCGGTAGACTTTGTTGTTTGAGTCGAGAGTTATGATGATTCTACATGGCAGTTCTTCCAACACATCCTCCTCCTATCCTCTGTGATAGTCCCTTGTGGTTCAATTTCCCCGCATTCCATTCTCTCCCAGCTCTTTTACCCCAGGTCTCAGACTTTTCACTACATTGTGTGAGTTTCCTGTCTGTATTGGTGTGTGCCAGTGTATGACACCATCCCTCCTCTTCACATGTCCTATCAAGATCCTTCCCATTGTGTGTTCCGTACTCTGGGATAGAAGGCTCTTCCTTGTTGAGAAAATTAAATTATTTTGTCTATTTTCCACTTTACTAACTCTACTATATCCAGTAGATAGTATGAACTCGTTCTCACAGAGGTTCACATGCATTTGTACGAAATGCTAATTTGCACTTCACAATAGCGTCAAAAAATACAAGTTATGTTTACCTGGAAGAGCTGAAATATTTTCAAGGATGGAATAATGAAATCATCCGAGCGGGAAATAGTTATTTTCTATTTCTGTAAACCTTCGAGTGATGATGAATATTAAGCTGTTTTTATTTGGATGAATCCAATTTGCAGAGCCTTGTCAACACATCACACAACATTGATGTTGCAAAGCTACTGTATAGCACCATAGAACTCTATGGACACAATACTGTCTTGCTGAGTTTGAGGGGTATTATTCAGATGAACAGATGAAAGAACAAGATTATTTTCCCTCCCGTTCTCCAGCCCTTTGTTTTTACTCTCCTTTTTCCTCCCTCCCTCCCTCCCTCCCTCCCTCCCTCCCTCCCTCCCTCCCTCCCAACTGATCTCTCTCACCTCCTCTCTCAAGGTGCTTTCAGTTCTCCCCCTTAGTGCTCTCAATCTTTTAGATTTTTATCCTCACTGTTGTTTCTTCCTCACCTTCCCCCCCCTCCTTCACTTCCTCTCACGCTTTATGCCCTCTACACTTTTTTCTCTGTGTCTATCACCTCTCCCTCTTCCTCCACTCTTCCACTCCTTGGCACTCTTTCACCACGTTGTGGAAGTAGTTGAGCCTTTTGTCGGGACCCCTCGCCGAAGACCTATCTCCTTCTGCCCCTGCTGTTCCCCTGAAGGTAACGTAATCTATTGCCTCCGCTGCATCTGGTTGCTGCAGGTTACCATGGCAACCGACCACCGGGATCCACAGAGCTGGGCTCCTCCCGCCTGGTCTCCTGAAACTTCTCCTCCCTCTCCTCACCCTCTGTGTGCCCGGGCTCAGTCGATTTCCTCATGTCACTGTTCTGTATCTGCCATAGTCGTATCACACTACATTCAACACTACAGTACACACTTTTATGTAGATATTTGGGAACTTGCTGGAACGGTGTAGAACAGAAGGACAGGACATGTCTATGCTACTGATGTACTTTTGGTTTGTTGAGCTGAGGTTACTCACAAACCTAGTTCACATTGCCAACAATAGTACTTTTAAAAGGTTTATATAGTGACTGTCATGAATCAACCATATATACATTGACGTTTCTATAGACCCTCTCCCAGATGATCTTGCCCTTGAGTTTAACAGTCTCAGGCAGAACATGTGAAACGTGTCAGAGCCCTCAACCCTAGTTTAACAACTCAAGTAAACAACTATCGTGCACACCTTTTTCCATCATTCCAAGTAACTGCAGCTAAAGCATAAAAAAAGCTAAAGGGGAAACCTCCTCTACTTCAGTGTGTTTAATCAACTGCAGGTCCTCTGTTTGCTGTAAAACGAATGGACATCTGCACGACTGAATGGTCTAGTCTCTCTATAGTGCGTGAAGGCTGCCAGACAGCCTCTGTCCCTCGACTATAGTGTGTTGCAACTAGACCGTGTGTGACAAGGTTGTGGGAAAGAGAACAAAATACTAGAACGTCTGACACGTCTCAGTTTTGCATATTCTACCAATATACAGATTAGGAGATAAGTGGAATTTCTTGAGAAGCCTTCTGATCAATGTAGCAAACAAAACATGCCTGTGTGTGTTCTGTGCGATCTGGTTTTCAGGCTGGTGTGTTTTTATTGCTAATTCTGTGGTTCTTCTCTCCTGTGTTCTGGGAACCTGGGCTGAGGGTGGTGGTGGACGAGGCGCAAAGAGAGGGAGAGAAAAGCAAGCACATTGTTGGATAAGTTAGCAAATCCACCTGTTTCCATCTCCTCTTTGTCCTGTCTGAGGAACTCCGCTTTGCCTCTCTCTGTCCTTGTCTGTTAATCAGCGAAAGCCGGCAGCAGCACCCGAGAGCACAGCCATTCGATTTTTGTGTGTACTGTGTTTTTCCTTTTCGTTTTGCAAGAGACTCGACCACTCCAGCTAAGTACGTCATGCTGCATCAATGGTTTGCCCCCTCAGTGTCTCATTGAAACCGCTTGGCTCCACCTGCGTGCGTGCGTGCGTGCGACAGATAGCATGGACTGGCCGCCTTTACAGTGGCACAAGGAAAAAGGTTCTGTGGCCCCTGGCCCATGGCTGCATTGGCCCTTGACTGCATTGGCCCTTGACTGCAGTAATGCATGCCAAATGCCAGTAGAGGCTTCCCTCTCAGGCAGACCTAATAGGAGAGTATGATAGCTTCACTATTGGTCTAAATGACAGATCGACGGCACCATTTGACCCAGTAGAAGCTGTAGGGAGTATGAAATAATTCATAACATGGGTGTTATGAAACCACTCCGCATAAATAGGATCCGACAGAATCCTTTATTTCTGCTGGTGGTTCATTGTTGCATGTAGGGATGTCGAACTTCCATTGAGATACAACTATTCTGGTGTTCTATCTCTGTGTAAAAAGTCCATAGGTTCCATGGTACAATGTGGTGGAATAGCCAGGTTTTCTACTCCCTACCTATGGCCCTCTCTGTAAGGGGGACACACACTGGTAGGAGACGTCCACTGCTCTGAACATACAGTGGTCCTCTGTAGGACAGTTGGTAGAGCATGGCGTTTCCAACGCCAGGATAGTGTGTTTGATTCCCGGGACCACCCGAATGATAAAAATGTATGCAGGCATGACTGTAAGTCGCTTTGGATAAAAGCATCTGCTAAATGCCATTTATTATTACTATTATTATTACTATATCATAGTACAGTAACAGGGGTGTCTGTCTCAGAAGTCCAGATTGAGTGACACACAAATTCTCAACTTTGCAACACCCAAAGTTGAAATATCCTCCACGCCATCTTCTGTGAGCCGTACGGCCAGACCATCCTGACCCCTGCTCAACAGTCCGGTCAATCATACCCGCCTCATCATCCATTCCCATTACAAAGACATCTTGGCTTGGCTGTCAATGCGTTGCCTGTGTCAGTGTCTGCATCAGAACCACCTAGATCTTCCCTCCGTTTCCCTCACTCCCCTTTCTGTGTTGCTGCTTCTTCCAGGGATGGGAAAAAAGGACGACCCCAAGCTCATGCAGGAGTGGTTCAAACTGGTCCAGGAGAAAAACGCCCTGGTGCGATACGAATCTGAGCTGATGATATTGTGAGTTGACCATTAATATCCTTTGTTATAGGCCTAGTGAATGTTAACTCTGCATCCAAATACGGTACTGTAACAAAAAGTAGACAGACATAATTTAGAGGATTTATGACGTCATTAAGACTTCAGACATAATTCAGGGCCACAGGTGTAATAATTGGGCCTAAAGTCTGGCTTTCTGTCCCCCAGTGCACGAGAACTGGAGCTGGAGGATCGTCAGAGTCGACTGCAGCAGGACCTGAGGGAGCGCATGGCAATCGAAGGTGAGGATCGCCATTTTTCAATTCAATAAATATTTATTGTACCCAAAGGGCAATTTGTGTGCAGCATAAAAAACATGGAAAAGCGGGACAATGTGAAACAACATCCATGGTTTCATCAAATTTTCATCAAACTACCTCAGATTCTTTTCACTTTCCTCTTCACATATGAGCTCTCGACTTATCTGTCCCTCTCTCTCTCTCTTTCATCCTCCTCTCCTCCTCAGACCACCTGAAGACGGAGGTGGAGCTGGCGCAGGAGAAGCGCATCCTGAATGAGATGCTGGAGGTGGTGGAGCAGAGAGACTCCCTGGTAGCCCTCCTGGAGGAGCAGAGGCTCAGGGAGAAGGAGGAGGATAAGGACCTGGAGTCGGTCATGCTCTCTAAGGGTTTCAACCTCAACTGGGCCTGAAACTAGACGCACCATCCACTCCCACTCAGATAATACACTACCCCTCCCCTGTGTCAGGGCTCAGTGAAGGCCTAAATCACGGTTCCATGCTTGGTCCCAGATTCCTCAGCAGAGAATGTGTACAGAACGGAGTTGTCCTTTAACGGCCCTTCTGTTGGCGAATGTGCGCAGAGTTGTCCTATCATGGCTCCGCTGTTGGAGCAGTCTAAAATGTTTACATATCTACTCTGCCACCAGGCAGGCATCATTACCTAGTGATATCTCACCTCACAGTGGGAGGAGCAACTACAGCCTGGACTTTCTCAGAACCTCAGAAGTTCTTTCGACATGATTCTCCAGAACCGGGAACTTACCTCCTCTTGGAAGAATGTTTTTTATTTTTTATTTCTTTTCATCTCGATCACACAAAGGGAAGAAAGAGGTTAGGTCCTGCTGATGTAAAGGAATTCAATATATGATACCGGTTTCTGTGTATTGAATGTGCATAACACAACACATTAAAGAAGCTGTGGTTTTAGATGAGGGTAGGCCCTTGATCTATCGACTGTTACAGACTTTCAGGGTTTCTGTAGAAAGGGGAGGAGTGGACCGAAGCCTCTGGTCTCTCTCATCCTATCAGTCTCAACCTAACCTCATGACATCCTCTGCCATTGTGAATGCTGACTGAGGGAGGGACATCCTCTGCATCAGCTGGCTTTCTCTCCAATTACACAGTGGCTTCCATGTTCTGAGGAGCCAATGAGGATTACACTCTAAAAGGCCCCTAATTTTTTTGCACAGAGATTCACACTAAGAGTCAACGCTAAGGATCAATGGAATCTGGTCACTTAGTTGTTTTCAATTGTGTATTTATTAGCGTTGTTTTTACAAAGAAACAGAATGAACTGTTTTTGGTATTTTCGTTCATGGAAGAGAGTGCCTGAACTGGTGTCTCAACAGAATGCACTTGTGCTCTCTTTATGACATTGACAGCAAGGAAACTAACGGAAAACTCCATCACCCAGAAGCCAGTGTGTGTCAGGACTGTATGCTGCTGCAGGCTCATATAGAAGCATATCATGTGTTACAATGTGCACGTTTTGTCATTGCAGCCGACTTTAAAGGCGAGTCGGGACTGACTGATCTACAAATCACCTTGCATCATAAATAACTACTCAATATTATTTGTAGGTCAGTCACTATTTACCCATGATACATCACGGTTTTGATGCTCTAGCCTGTAGCATAGATTCATTGACACATGTACACTTCAGCAAGCAACCCACTTGACACATCTCTTAGGCTCCTAGTTCTGAGTGATAATGTGTCTTCTCCATACGATGCCTTTCCCTGTATATCACATAAAAATGTCAGTTTATATAATCAGTTGCCCTTTATTCAATACTAATTGGCATATACTGTACCGTGAAATATCCTCAGTGTAGATGAAATGTTAAAAGGAGAAAGACATAACAGTCGAGTTAATTTGATCTCAGAAGAGACAGTGTCTTATTGGACTTACACAGTATATCAGTGCACCGCGTTATCATAATAATACCAGAATTGAACTGACACGTCACTAACTGGTGTCACAGTACAGTTGTGTCAGTGAATATTTTGCAATATCAAAGGGGATAAACCACAGAACTCAAACACAGCCTCTGGCTTCGCTATCTCTGGGGCTGAGGTATATGACCTGCTTTGGAGCAAAATGCCTTTTTCATTTGTTTTAATATTTTACAGTTTTCTTTTGAGTTTCAAACTTGTATGTATACCACCAGGGTACATTTAACTTTTTTGTTAATCCTTTTTATACAACTACAGGTCGCCAAACAGCAGTCATGAGTAGAAGTGGAGACACGAAGCTGCTCTATTGCTCGAAGTAAACCGCTTCTATTCAGTCACGGGAGCATGTACATTTGTTTGTCATACGAACCTACTGGCCTTTCTGCCAAACTGTAAACCTTTGGTTGGTCACCGTTTTTTTGCTGTATAGAGTTACACACAGTGAGAATATGTGTAAGAATTAAACGGAGCTGTGAATACAAAAAAAAAGTTACAACATTTCAAGGCTTGGTGTTTTAGATGGTGTGTGATACGTTTGACAGATTGTATTGATATTTATTAACATGTGTGCAAAAATGTATCATATGTAAAGAAAAATGAATCCTAATTTTTAAAACACATGGCAGATATGTAAATGCTTATTCATGTAGCTAAAATGCATAGAGTGTTGGATGTATGCTGAAACGGCAATAAAACCATGCAGTTATTTTAAAAAGTATGGTGTCTCCTTTTATGAGTAAGCTTTTATATACAACCTATTACAAGTAGTGTTTGAGACAAAAGGGCGGCCTTGTAGGAGCATCCACCTGAACATTGTCTCTTTTTGGTCTGTACCCTGTGACCCCTGACTTGGACCCGGTACGCCAAGAACACTGAGGTGCCTGCCGTGGGGGTCTCTGCTACTGCAATGGGCCAGGGAATCACCAGCTTATTCGCAGCACGTTTGCACACAACCTGCAGGTTTACACTGAGAACTGGTGGGGATGGCGCCCCGTCTACTTGACCGGTTTTGGCTTCCCGGCAGGAGGCTTGGTAGCCTGGCCTGAGGGGATGAAGGAGTCTTCGTCTCCATCCGATGATTCCAAAACAAGGCTGTTGGAAAACCCTGTGGCGTCGTTATCGTCTCCAATCAGGAAGCCCGGCAGGGATGCCGGGAGGTCATTGTTGGTGTCATCCAACAGCGGGGCAATGGCTGGTCACCCCAGCTAGCGCTAGCCGTCGCTCCACGGTTCCCTGTGGGGATGTCCATTGTCACTGGTGAGCCATCGCGGGCGCCAGCCCCCATATTAAGGTCCTGTTGACTCAGGCTAGCTTGGCGTGCTAGCCTGTGACAGAGGCTCTTCACAGTGAAGAAGGCACAGTGTGGACAGGAGCCAAGGGTGGCTAAGGCTTCCTGGGCACGTTGCAAGTGGAACACACCAAGTGGGTGTCTTTGACCAATATCTTCTTTCCATAGGAGCAGATTCGAGCTGGGAGCTTCTCCTCGTTTGGGGTAGTCCTCGTTGTTCCAGGTGAACAGATCAGTTGCCACGACCTGCCAGGGTCGGTCTGGGATACAGTGAGGTAACATTGGCTCTTTGGTGTTTGAGGGGCGTCGTTCAAGACAGATGGCGCATCTACCAACAATGTCCTCTATTTGTTTGCACATTCCGGGCCAAAACAAAATGTCCCGTGCTCTCTGTTTGCACCTTTTCCATGCCCATGTGTCCAGCATGGATCTTTGTCAAAATCTCTACTGAGACTGGTAGGAATAATGATTTTCTCTCCTTTGAAAATTATTCCGTTGATCTGTGAAAGTTCATCACGATGGTTCAAGAATTCTGAGACGCTCTGAAGACATTTTTTCCTCTCCTCAGGCCATCCATCCTGTATGACTTTCCTCAGCTGTGTGAGTTGAGTCCTTTTCTGTTTCTGCTTGGATCTCCTTCAGTTTTGTGTCACTAACTGGTAAGTTGCTGTACACAGTGTGCACTTGCATGTCCATGCCTTCACTGAGGCTGCTGTCCTTGTAGGTAAGAAACTTCCTGGAGAGTGTGTCTGCGACAGGGATGTCTTTGCCTGGACGGTGAGTGATTTTTGTAGTTGAAGGATCATTCTCTGTAGCCTTGGCGGGGCTGTGGCTAGTGGTTTCCTCATGATTAACTCAAGGGGCTTGTGGTCGGATTCCACAATGACTTGTCGTCCATATACATACTGATGGAAACATTTACATCCGAACAGAATGGCATAGAGCTCCTTTTCGATTTGAGCGTAGTTGATTTCAGTCTGTGAGAGATTTGGAAGCGTAGCCGATGGGCTTTCCTTCTTGCAGTAGCACTGCACCTAGTCCATACTTTGACGCGTCCACTTGGAGTCTGAGCTCTTTGTTGGGGTCGTAGTAGGCAAGGATTGGTCCTGGTTCTCTCGTGATCAAGTCTTTCACATTCTGGAAAGCAATGTCGTGTTGCTTGTCCCAGAGAAACTCACTGGACTGCTTTAGCAGTTGACGCAGGGGTGCATTAGCATTGGAGAGGCTGGGTGCAAACTTGGCTAAGTAGTTGACCATGCCAAGCACTGTTTCCAGCTCTGCACGGTTCTTTGGTGGCTCCATTTCCTTTATGGCTGAGATCTTCTGTGGATCTGGCTTGATTCCATTCGCAGTGAGAAGATATCCGAAGTAGCTGACCTCTTTAGCGCCGACTGTGCTCTTCTTGGGGTTGAGCCGGACTCCTCTCTCGCGGGACCTTTGCAGCATCGCGCAGAGGTTTCGGTCGTGCTCCTCTTTGGTTCGACCATGGACAAGAATGTCGTCCACAATTGCCACAACTCCGTCGAGGCCTTCGTACACTTCGTCGATCTTTCGCTGAAACTCGTCTTGGGCTGAGATAATCCCAAAAGGCAGGCGACGGAACCTGTAGTGTTGAATGTTGTGAGCTTGATAGCCCAGTAGCCTGATCTAGCGTCCATGACACTGAAGTAGTGTGCTCCTGCTAGCTTGTGTGTGATGCCATATAGCGTCGGTAAAGGGTAATGGGGGCGTTTGATAGCCTTGTTCAAGTCTCTTGGGTCGAGACATATTCGGAGCTTGCCTGTGCGTGGTTTCTCCACCACCACTAATGCGTTTACCCAGTCAGTCGGTTCTGTAACCTTGGTGACTATGTCAGATTGCTCCATGCTCTCCAACTCGTTCTTCAGACGGGCACGGAGAGCAAGGGGAATCTTTCTCGGTGGGTAGACCATAGGGGTTGCATCTGAGTCAAGGTGAATGGTACATTCTCCTGGGAATAATCCTATTCCTGTAAAAACATCAGCAAACTCCTCCAGTACATTTCCTGTCTCTACTGGTGCTGTTACTGATAAAACTAGCTTGATGAGGTCCATGTCTAAACATGCTTTAAGACCTAGCACTGCAGGTGCTCTCCTGTCAACAACGTAAAAGTCCAACATCATGTCACTTTCCTTGTATTTGCATTTGAAAGTGCATGTGCCTTTTACTAGGAGCTGTTCACTACCATAACCAGTCAGTCTGCGCATGGTGGGCTGTAGCTCGCACTCAGATGTCAAGCTGTGGTACTTATTCAGAGGAATAATGTTTACTTGTGCACCAGTGTCTAGTTTGAACTTTAGCTCTGTGCCTTGTGTTCCTATCTCAATGTCAGCAAAGGCTTGCTCTGTCTCTGATATTTGACTTTTCTGTGTCACTGAATCAATAAACAGTTCATCAGCGTTTGACTCTTTGATTGACATTTCATCTTCACTCACTGCGTGTACTGTTTTGCCACGGTAAGCTCTGCACACTTTTGCAAAGTGATTCCATTTACCACATTTAGTACACTGTTTGCCTTTAGCTGGGCAATTTCCTTGTTCGCCATGCACTTTGTATCCACAATATCCACTTGTTTTGGGGCGTTTTGAGTCTGTGTCGCTCTGTTTCTGAGTTATGTCTCTCTACGTCTAAAACGCGCTCTCTGTGCACCGGAGGTGTGCTTTGATGTCTGCCTGACTGAGTGCACTGCTTGTTCACGTGATGCCGCGCGAAATGTTTTTTTCATCTGAGCCTGTGCTATGTCGATAGCTTTGTCCAGCATTAGCTCAGAACCAACATTCAAAAGTTTCTCTCACTCGCGGTGAGTGTATTCCAAATACAATACGGTCCCTGACCATCTCATCCTTGTTTGCATAATCACAGTCTTTCACAAGCAGACGCAGCTCAATCACAAACTGTTCAAAAGACTCGCTAGCTCCCTGTACTTTCTCATGGAATTTGTACCTAGCGAAAATCGTATTGGTCTTCGGCACAACATATGCTTCAAAACAAACGTAGTATGTTTTCAGTACCTTTGATTCAGCCTCGGTAAGTGTCCATGTGTTGTAAATATCTCTCCCTTTTTCACCGATCCAGAGGAGCAGGTAGCTGCACTTTCCCTCTTCCCTTCAGAGAACCTGTGAACATTAGCTCCACATGCTGTTTTGTACTTACGCCATGCATCGGGTAAGTTTGTAGACTCCCAGTCCATTCGAGGTGAAGGAACTCCAGAAAAATCCATCTTTTAAGACCTTTTACTCTGACACCATGTCTTGTTTTGCACGCTTTGTACAAAATAATAAAATGCAGTACTACAGGATATTTCTTAACGTAGCTCTTTATTAGCTAACTATAACTTCCATGTTCACTTATCTCCAACCATGATCAACTGACCATGACCTAACCATCTGGGTGGTCTTAACCAATCATAGCACAGTATGATACTGCGGTAAAATGCATCCAATTATAATTCAGTATGTTGACACATGAATATTACAGTAGGCTAGTCTGATAACCCACTAATTGCTAGCTATCTCCGATGGTGGCACTCGGTGTGATGGCCGGATACCGTTTCCGAAACAAGAAGTTAGAAAAGATAGCTTGGTGTAGTTAGTAAAAACCTTTCTTGTCGAAGTAAAACCACAAAAGCTAGCTAGCGTGGTGGCTAGCTTGCTAACGACTAGTCACTGTTTCGATACAGCTAACTTGGTCGTGCATGAGTTAGCCGTGTCACAGCTGTACCCGTTCCTCCCTCAAATAATGTATCTAACTATGGTGAAGGGAAAGTAAAATTGTCACCACCGCACAGTCCGAGAACAGCGCCCAGCGAGCGAGTTGTAAGCTCACTTCTCTGGACAGTTTAGCTAGTTCTGGAAAATGTCTCATGTTGAGATAAGCTTTCTGATGAGAAGAAAGTTATGAATGACCCAGAGATGCTGCGTTTGACCTTTTTATAGGGTAGGAGGACACCCTTTCCCGAAGCACACGACTCGACATAGTGTAATAAAGGCTTTTGACAAACATGCTGGGTGCATATCCCATAAGTGAAATGCCGAAAAGAATACTTGAAAGAGAACTCCTGCATAGCATGCTGCCCCCTGTCATTTCCAATTATTTGGTATATTCCAGAACTAGCACATCTGGTGTAAATTCAGCAGGATTCAACGATCAGATAAATGTGCTATGTAGAACAAATATGCCTCTCTGACATGTAGAATAAGAAATCACCTCGGCTCTATGCATTTCTATCTGCAACGTTTGGCTACTGAACTTGGTCTGGATTCTCTAATGAATGGCTCAGTTTGAATACTTGCCCAATTAAAACCAGGAGTGCTCGTTTTATCTATGACATAGGCTACATCAAATAAGGGCAACTTTCTCAGAATCTACCTGACATAATGTGTAACATTTACCAGTGACAAATTTGCTGAAAGGTAGCCTAATTTTCACTTTCTCTGTACTCCAATTGGGATATAGGCGCGACAAGGAAGAAACCTGGCGTCTATTCTCTACACACTGACAGATTTTGATCTAAGCTACTTGCTGGTTGAAATATCCACTCCGGTATTTCTGTGTATCTCCTCAGTACAAAGGGCGGGTGTGTACAGTCGAAACGGAAAAGTTTTTAGACGCGCAAAGAAAAAGAAGACCGCTGCAGTTAGCAGAAATGATTGCATCTAGTTTCAGGGATTGTCAGGTAAAATAACCAATGACCAAAGCCGCGTGTTATGTATTGGATTGCATATTATTATTGTTTAAATTCAATAGGCTATGATATCGGGAAAGTAGAAAATAGGCTACATCCCACAGGTTGTTTCCTTCCATTAAGCTACTGCGCTGTTGATTGGCAATGCCACATTTCAGATAGAGGTTAACTGTTGTTTTATTTACAATGGATACATTACATTTTACGTTATTGTCCTGTCTTTGTCGATAACATCAATGTGCATGACGGCAAGCTGCATAGGCTACTGTAACTTTTGTAGGCTACATATTTATCGCGATAAACGATTTTCTATTGCAGTAGCCTAGGCAGTGAATGTGTCTGTCGGCAATAAAAATGTTTAGAATTTCATGAACTGATTAAGTCAGATAGACTTTGGCCGAGGGACACAATTTTCCTCCACACACTAAAATCCCGCTTGATAACAAAAGTCTCCAAAGGCAAACAGTTTAGTTTCCTCTCAAGGGACATAAGGTTAGTGTGATAAC
The DNA here is from genome assembly GCF_901001165.1 of Salmo trutta. Taxonomy (NCBI): domain Eukaryota; kingdom Metazoa; phylum Chordata; class Actinopteri; order Salmoniformes; family Salmonidae; genus Salmo; species Salmo trutta. Next base: position 41,685,982 of record NC_042973.1, read on the forward strand.
CGCTTTCTATTTCCTTAGGCTTGGAGGGCAGAGGGTCTACCATTATCCACATCCAGCAATGAGGCCTGCAAAATGTATGATGCTATACTCACACAGGTAGTCATTTTATTAGCTCTGTCTACACACAAACACACACACATTTGTTTTACTGTCTTTGTGGGGACCAAACAATTGATTCCCATTAAAAATCCTATTTTCCCTTAACCTTTATCCCTAACCCTAATTGTAGCCCAGTGGCGGTTGGTGCCATTTAAGATTAGGGAGGAATAGCCTTATGTCTATTACAGCATATTGGATGACTCATTCATATTCCATTCACCCAGCTCAATGTAACAATCGATAGGTTTATGCTACTACATGATACTTGCATTTGCCCTATACCCATCATGAGGTAGCTACAACCTAGCCTACAAATGAACGTTTATAAAGTAGAGGTTGAGACAAATTGGAGTAATCAAGGTGACAGACAGTGACACATTCAGTACCACCTGCATCTAGCTGGTCTGGGGTGTAATCATTAGTCCAAACAGTTCAAGTAAAACGATAGTTTCTATTGGACAAATTCAGGCAGGTCCATCCCCGTTTTGTTCAGTTTGCTTCAGTTTAATAAACGTTTTGCAACAGTCAGTGGAATGAAAACACCCCTGATCATCTGCACACACAGATTACATTTCGTAGCAGCTGCATTCAGCGTCATCACTTTGCTTCTTGTATAATTCCTTCTTGCATTTACACTCTCTCCTATCACCTTTTCCCTTCACTTGTCAACTTCAATGCACAAAACAACAGCTGTCTGTGACCAGGTGAAAAACCTCTCCAAGCCCAACCTTCATACCATAACTGCTAACGCTAACCACTACGCAGCCTATATTGTTCTCACCGTATTAGCTAACGTCATAGTCAACATAGCTACTAGAACTAACACGTTAGTACACATGGATTGGATTGTGGATTTACTATCATGCAGTACAGCAAACAGTTTAGCAATTACGCCGGCGGGCCTCGTGGCAATAAATTAATAAAATAGAACGTTTACCTTGACTTAGAAAAGATGCGGTGTTGGATAGCCTTAGCCAGCAAGCTAACATAAATAGCATTCCTCTCTGTTTGAGTCAAGTTGTTGAGTTGGCTAAATTAGCTGCATTAGATAGCTACTGTAAGAAGGTGAAAGGTAAGATAAAATACAATGAAATATAGCTAGCTCTCTCTCACTCATCGCTGCTGCTTCTCAATTTAAGAAATTAATTTAACTGTTCAATTATTGTCTTTCTCTCTTTGAGTCAACTACTCACCACACGTTATGCACTTCAGTGCTAGATAGCTGTAGCTCATGTGTTCAGAACTAGATTCATTCTCTAAATCCTTTGATTGGTGGAACATGTCAGTTCATGCTGCAAGAGCTCTGATAGGTTGGAGGACGTCCTCCAGAAGTTGTCATAATTACTCTGTAAGTCTATGGAAGGGGGTGAGAACCATGATCCTCCTAGGTTTTGTATTGAAGTCAATGGACCTCGAGGAGGATGGAAAATAGCTGTCCTCTGGCTACACCATGGTGCTACCTTAGAGGGTTCTGTTGAGGCTGCTGTAGACTTTCATTGCAACTGTTTTAATCAGTTATTTGGTGACCTGAATATAATTACACTGAACAAAAATATAAACGCAACATGCAACAATTTCAACGATTTTACTGAGTTGCAGTTCATGTAAGGAAATCAGTCAATTTAAATTCATTAGGCCCTAATCTATGGATTTCACATGACTGGGAATACAGATATGCATCTGTTGGTCGCAGATACCTTAAAAAATAGGTTTGGGCGTGGATCAGAAAACCAGTCAGTATCTGGTGTTGCCACCATTTTCCTCATGCAGCATGACACATCTCCTTCGCATAGAGTGGAATGTTGTCCCACTCCTCTTCAATAGCTGTGCGAACGAAGTTGCTGGATATTGGCAGGAACTGGAACATACTGTCGTACATGTCGATCCAGAGCATCCCAATGCAGTCCATGGAAGAACTGGGACATTTTTAGCTTCCAAGAATTCTGTACAGATCCTTGTGACATGGGGCTGTGCATTATCATGCTGAAACATGAGGTGATGGCGGCGGATGAATGGCACAACAATGGGCCTCAGGATCTCGTCACTGTATCTCTGTGAATTCAAAATGCAATTGTGTTCATTGTCTGTAGCTTATGCCTGCCCATACCATAACCCCACTGCCAGCATGTGGCTCTCTGTTCACAACGTTGACATCAGCAAACTGCTCGCCCACACAACGCCATACACGCTGTCTGCCACCTGCTCGGTACAGTTGACACCGGGCTTCATCCATGAAGAGCACACTTCTGCAGTGTGCCAGGGGCCATCGAAGGTGAGCATTTTCCCACTGAAGTTGTCTACAATGCCAAACTGCAGTCAGGTCAAGACACTGGTGAGAACGACGAGCACGCAGATGAGCTTCCCTGAGACGGTTTTTGACAGTTTGCACAGAAATTCTTCGGTTGTGCAAACCCACAGTTTCATCAGATGTCGGGGGGGCTGGTCTCCGATGATCCCGCAGGTGAAGAAGCCGGATGTGGAGGTTTTGGGCTGGCGTGGTCACACGTGGACTGCGGTTGTGAGTCCAGTTGGATATACTGCCAAATTCTCTAAGATGATGTTTGAGGTGGCTTATGGTAGAGAAATTAACATTAAATGATCTGGCAACAGCTCTGGTGGACATTCCTGCACTCAGCTTACTAATTTCACGCTCTCTCAAAACATGAGACATCTGTGGCATTGTGTTGTGTGACAACTGCACATTTTAGAATGACCTTTTATTGTCCCAAGCACAAGTTGCACCTGTGTAATGATAATGCTGTTTCATTAGCTTAGTGGTTAGAGCTTTAGGCCAGTAACCGAAAGGTTGCTAGATCGAAAACCCGAGCTGACAAGGTAAAAATCTGTTGTTCTGCCCCTGAACAAGGCAGTTAACCCACTGTTCCTAGGCCGTCATTGTAAATAAGAATTTGTTCTTAACTGACTTGCCTAGTTAAATAAAATTACAATTATATGCCACACCTGTCAGGTGGATGGATATATTGGCAAAAGAGAAAGGCTCACTAAATGGGTGTAAACAAATGTATGCACAAAATCTTAGAGAAATTTGCTTATTTTTTATTTTTTGGCATTTGAAACCTGTAATGTAAATGATGTAAATGTAAACCTTTCTGGGGACTTTTATTTAGCTTATGAAACATTGGACCAACACTTTACATGTTGCGTTTACATTTTTGTTAAGTATAGTTTTATCAACAAAAATAGCCTTTCGTGAACTAACACTCACAATTTACTGACTTTGCTGATAGCTACTTTATTGAAGAAAAATGTACTTGCTGTGATGTGTGGTTGTCCCACCTAGCTATCTTAAATGCACCAACTGTAAGTCGATCTGGATAAGACCGTCTGGTAAATTACTAAAATGTAAAATTTTTATAATTGCTGACATAAACCTAACAACTTACCGGAGAAAGACAAATATGTTCCTTTTTATGATCTGAACACATTCTGTTAAATTTTTTGGGGTTTGTGTGTTATCTTAAATCCCAGTATGTAACCTGGCGCAATGATGAGACCCTTGGAGGAGTCGAGGGATGCATCTCTGCACTCAAATCAGCTGACCCTGACTTTGGTATGTAAGAACATAGTGAGACTTCTGGTAATCAATTTTTCCTCATAAAAAGATAGCATTATATGGGTGTTAAACCCTTAGTAGGCCTGCACAGAATCCTATTCAGCGCATAAAGATACATTATTAACAAGCATTTGAAAGAGGTTACTGGAGCATTGTTAAGGCTATAGCAATGACACTCAGTAGGCTACATTCAGGACTTCAGTCTAAATACAGTACAACATTGTAACGTTGACGATTAAGCTAACATTGATGTGTAGTACAGTGCTGTGAGCGTCCCAGTCTGAAATCAACCCTAGCCTTACGTCAGGACACTTCTCATAGATCTGAACGGAGCGGATGGGTGTAACCAATCTGGTGGAAATTCTACCTACCTTTCAGATGACGAGTTGGAGCCATGGCCATATTATTTTACATCCATACAATTCTTTCAGATCATTGAGAAGTGTCTAGGATTGGAGCTATGAGGTTGAATTACAACTATCCGCTGTTAACTCTGAGGGTCTACATTTATCACCACTACTACTGCTTATGAGAGAATAGTGAATGAGTATCTATGGGTTGACTTGGCCTTCAGACTAATAAAAAGTGTCTCTGTGCCCTGTAGTGATGGGTCATGTGATCAGCACGGGGCTGGAGCTGGTGGGGACAGGGAGTTCGGTTCTTCTGAATGAGCGCCTGGCCAGCGCGGTGAAGAGGACCGTAGAGCTCGGCCAGATCCAGCAGGACATTACCACCAGGGAGAGGCTGCACGTCAGGGCCATGGAGCACTTCTCCAAGGGGTGAGAACCAGGGAACCACTGGAGATCTGAGAGCGATCTGGGTCCGTAGCCACAAAACATTTCAGAAAAAGTCCTAGGAATCCTGTTAACCTATTTTAAAACGATAACAAACTCCCAGCTAAGGGTAGATTTTAGGATGATGGTAGTACACTGCCCAGACAAACTGAGCCAGGAGTAAAATCAACTCATAAAAGTTTCTCAGCTGGTCATCCCGACAGTTTGTTACCGCAAAGGAAAGCTGGTGATGACACTCTTTGACTTTGCTGAAAAATGATGGGGAATATCCAATCGCAGTACGGCATCACCATCTGTGAACTCTATAGATAACGCTCTTCAGACAACCACGGTGAAAGTGACTGTACATCAAATGTTGCAATGGTAAAAAGTTTGATCTAATTGACACCTGGCACGATCACTTTGCCGACCCTTAATTATCGCCTAATATGTTGTCCTGCATAACCAATTCTGATGGTTGTTAAAAGCAGAATTTGGACAATATTACCGTTATGTCAACACACTTGTCACTCCTGTTTAACATCTCCAAATCAGTTTGGTACAGTAGGGGTGTATTTATTAAAGAACCCGTTTACCATTTTAAGAACTAAACGGAACGAAGCCGGGAGGGCCCTACCTGAGTTTGTCCAATAGAAACTCTGGTTTGCATTTTCCATTTGGATTGACCGGTTTCTGTTGCAAGACGTTTTGCAACAGAATCAGCCTAATGATTACACTTGCCAATAATGTTGCATACAACGTTAACATAAGCACTAGATGCCTTCAATTGCCCAACTTATAGGCATACCCAATGTAGACATATTTTTTAACAATGTGATGTTGTGCTCCAAAAGGATAACTTCAAATAACATGTAATTAAATAGAAAAAAAGCAAAACATGTTTATTAGCTTAGTGGTTATAAGTATTCAGGTATGTGTAATAGGCCTCGTGAAATCATTGTCAGAAGTGCAAGAGGTACAGCACCAGTCAAAAATTTGGACACCTACTCATTGAAGGGTTTTTCTTTACATTCTACATTGTAAAATAATAGTGGAGATATCAAAACTATGAAATAACACATGGAATCATGAAGTAACCAAAAAAGTGTTAAACAAAAAAGATATTTTAGATTCTTCAAAGTAGCCACCCTTTGACTTGATGACAGCTTTGCACACTCTTGGCATTCTCTCAACCAGCTTCATGAGGTAGTTACCTGGAATGCATTTCAATTAACAAGAGTGCCTTGTTAATTTGGGGAATGTCTTTTCTTAATGCATTTGAGCCAATCAGTTGTGTTGTGACAAGGTAGGGGTGGTATACAGAAGATAGCCCTATTTGGTAAAAGACCAAGTCCATATTATGATAAGAACCGCTCAAATAAGCAAAGAGAAATGATAGTCCGTTATTACTTTAGGACGTGGTCAGTCAATGCAGAACATTTCAGTAACTTTAAGTTTCTTCAAGTACAGTCGCAAAAACCATCAAGCGCTATGATGAAACTGGCTCTCATGAGGACCGTTACAGGAAAGGAAGACCCAGAGTTACATCTGCTGCAGAGGTTAAGTTCATTAGAGTTACCAGCCTCAGAAATTTCAGGCCAAATAAATGCTTCACGGAGTTCAAGTAACCAACAGATCTCAACATCATTTGTTCAGAGGTGACTACATGAATCAGGCCTTTATGTTCGAATTGCTGCAAAGAAATCACTACTAAAGGACACCAAAAATAAGAAGAGACTTGCTTGTACCAAGAAACACGACCAATGGACATTAGACCGGTGGAAATCTGTCCTTTGGTCTGATGAGTCCAAATTTGAGATTTTTGGTTCCAACCACTGTCTTTGTGAGACACAGAGTAAGTGAACGGATGATCTCTGCATGTGTGGTTCCCACCGTGAAGCATGGAGTGATGGTGTGGGGATGCTTTGCTGGTGACACCGTGAGGGATTTTATTTAGAATTCAAGGCACACTTTACCGGCATGGCTACCGCAGCAATACGTCATCCCATATGGTTTGCGCTTAGTTGGACTATCATTTCATTTTCAACAGGAAAATGATTCAACACACCTCCAGGCGTGTTGCATCAGATGACCTGACCTCAACCCAATTGAGATGGTTTGGGATGAGTTGGACAACTGCAGGAAAAGCAGTCAACAAGTGCTCAGCATATGGGGGAACTCCTTCAACACTATTGGAAAAGCATTCCAGTTGAAGCTGGTTGAGAGAATGCCTAGCATTTGCAAAGCTGTCAAGGCAAAGGGTGGCTACTTTGAAGAATCTAAAATATTAAATATATTTTGATTTAACACTTTTTTTTTGGTTACTACATGATTCCAAATGTGTTATATAATTCGTTTTGATTTCTTCACTATTATTCCACAATGTATAAAAGAAAACCCCTTGGAGTAGGTGTGTCCAAACTTTTGACTGGTACTGTAGGTCTAAGTTAATTATGGATTGATCATATAGAAGTATCAAAACCATTATTTTAAGAACTCCAAAGCATTTGGATGTGGTGCAGGAACCACTGACTCGCTGCATTTTTCTTTTATCAAGACACCTGCTAGTAACACTTAACTGGTTAGGATAGCTTACGTGGTCTCCTAAATATCTGACTAGGTGTGACGCTTATGAGGAAAGAGGCTTCATGCATAGATTTTTACCCGTAAGAGTAAAATGTCTCTATCCTCCCATCTTCTACTCTGAGACGCTTAGTGGATAAGGGCCCTGATTTACTTTATTGCTCCCAGGTGACAATAGAACTGTAATAGCACTGATATTCAGGTCCAAATCTTGGACAGCAGAAGAGATTCCACAAGCGAAAACAAAACCGCATCTGTTCGGCTCATCTTGTGTAATAGCATTGGAACCGGGTCAAAGGAATACCCTGGAGAATTGAGGTCACCCAACAAAACAGACCATTCACACACCAGTATCTTTGTTTTTACCAGGGGACTCAGCCTTATGACTTGGGCACATGCTTCTAAAAACAGTTCCTTCCTCAAAAAGTCTACAAACACATCTAAGCAATAGAGAAATAATATGAATCTCAGAGAGCACAGTTATGTAGCACAACTCCGCTCTAAAACCAAGGTAACATCTCTCATTTGATCTGATGTTGATTTGCTTTCATTGCGTTCCTTCGGTTTTAATGTGACTTGAGACAATGGAGAATAACTAATGGCTGTCCCCTGTAGGAGTTTCCCTAAGGCGTGTGATGTTTGGGAGGAGATCCTGGTGGAACACCCTACTGACCTGCTCGCCCTGAAGTTTGCCCACGACGGCTTCTTCTACCTGGGGGCCCAGACCCAGATGAGAGACTCTGTGGCCCGGGTGCTGCCTCACTGGAAGCCCCACATGCCTCTCTATAGGTAGGTGCTGCCTCATTGGAAGCCCCCCCCAGGTAGTCATTACACAATTGCACATGGGTCTTTTTTGTACTCTGAGGATATGCTGTTGTTTGATTGTGCCAAGGGGGTCTTATCTGATTGTCGGGGCATTGTGATAGGTTCATGGCATTTACACTAAGCAAAAATATAAATGCAACTTGTACAGTGTTGGTTTCATGAGCTGATATAAAATATCCCAGAAATGTTGCATATGCACAAAAAGCTTATTTCTCAGATTTTTGTGCACCAATTTGTTTCCATCCATGTTAGTGAGCATTTCTCATTTGCCAAGATGTGCCATGCCTGTCAGGTGGATGGATTATCAAAAAGCTGATTTAAACACCTTGTGCTGGTGACAATAAAAGGCCAGTCAAAAATGTGCAGTTTTGTCAAGTTTTGGGGGACTGTGTAATTGGCATGCTGACTGCAGGAATGCTCACCAGAGCTGTTGCCAGAGAATTTCATGTAAATCTTTCTACCATAAGCTGCCTCCAACGTCGTATTAGAGAATTTGGCAGTATGCCCAACCGTCCTCACAACCACAGACCATGTGTAACCACGCCATCCCAGGACTTCCACATTCTGCTTCTTCACCTGCGGGATCATCTGAGATCAGCCAACGGGACAGCTGATGAAACTGTGGGTTTGCACAACCAAAGAATTTCTGCACAAACTGTCAGACACCGTCTCAGGGAAACTCATCTGCGTGCTCGTCATCCTCACCAGGGTCTTGACCTGACTGCAGTTTAGCATCATAACTGACTTCAGTGGGCAAATGCTCACCTTTGATGGCCACTGGCATGCTGGAGAAGTGTGCTCTTCATGGATGAATCCCGGTTTCAACTGTACCGGGCAGATGGCAGACAGTGTGGGCGAGGGGTTTGCTGATGTGAACAGAGTGCCCCATGGTGGCGGTGGGGTTATTGTATTGGCAGGCATAAGCTTCGGACAACGAACACCATAGCGTTTTTAATGCTGGCTATTTGAATTCACAGAGATACCATGATGAGATTCTGAGGCCCATTGTCGTGCCGTTCATCCGCTGACATGTTTCAGCACGATAATGCACGGCCCCATGACGCAAGAATTTGTACATTATTCCTGGAAGCTGAAAATGGTGGTTCTTTCATAGCCTGCATACTCACCAGACATGTCACCCATTGAGCAAGTGTGGGATGCTCTGGATCGACATGTTCCGTTTTCCATTACAATGTCCTGCAAATTTGCACAGTCATTGAAGGGAGTGGGACAACATTCCACAGGCCACAATCAACAGCAAACACAATCACAATCAACATCAACTCTATGCGAAGGAGATGTCGTGTAGCTTTTTTTTTTTTTTAGGTATCTGTCCAACAGCTGCGTCTCTGTATTCCCAGTCATGTGAAATCCATAGATTAGGGCTTAATGAATTTATTTCAATTTACTGATTTCCTTATATGAACTGTAACTCAGTAAAATCGTTGAAATTGTTGCGTTTTATATTTTTCAGAGTACTTTACCATTCTTCTGTCAACTTGAGACTCAAGGTTTCAGTCATATCATTGGTAGTACTGTATTTTTCATATTATGTGAACTCTTGAGGGTCATTCTAGTTAAATAACTCGTAGTATTTTGTCAGAGGCTCCGTCTCAGCTAGACAGTAATTGCCTCTGTATATTAGTGTTTACTGTGATCAACAATCACCACTGGCAGTCAGACCATGAGTCCCAACAGTCGATATCAAATCGAATGATCCCATCTTTTTTTCTTTTTTTATAAAACAAATTGATGGCTATTTATTATAAGGCGTTATAATTCATCCTTAAATGCACTACACAAATAATGACCTAGCTAGCTTGCCTCGGGTCTGCTATTGCTGTAGCACTGCTTTCATACTTGTACTTTCTTTGCTTTTGCCTGCAGCTACCTAAAAGGCTTATATTCCTTTGGACTTCTGGAGACTCATTTTTATGACCAGGCTGAGAAAATAGCTAAAGAGGTAAGATGTTTCTGGCGGTGTCAATTTGCCATGGAAATGACTTGTAGCTGTAAATCATTAATTCTGTCATCATGCAACGGTGACCTCCGCTGGTTAAATTGTCCAACCTTGATGGCAATCAAACCACATTCAGAAGATGTCTATTACTGTGCAGAGGTTTCCGTTGCATTGGCAATCAACTAGACTGACCAATGTGAGGTAGTTCAATCTACAATCTTCTCCTCTAACCCCCAGGGCCTGGCTCTAACCCCGGAGGATGCCTGGTGTGTCCACTCTGTAGCTCACGTCCACGAGATGAAGGCTGAGGTGGAAAAGGGCCTCAAGTTCATGGAGAGCACAGAGAAAGACTGGGTGGTGGGTTTTCATCACGAGTCCATCTGCTGCATGTTGTCATTCAACACCTCAATATGGCCTGGTACCAGATCTGTTTGCTGTCTTGCCAGCTTCTTTTTTATTTATTTTTAACCTTTTTTATTTAACTAGGCAAGTCAAATTCATTATTTACCATAACTGCCCTTTTCAGGGGCAGAACGACAGATTTTTACCTTGTCAGCTCGGGGATTCGATCCAGCAACCTTTCGGTTACTAACCACTAGGCTACCTGCCGCCCCAACAGTCATTGCATATAGCTCTGGCACCAGGCTAGGCTTCAACTATCTGTGTAAATCCGTAATTAATTTGGACGTTTTCATTTGCAGGGATGTGACATGCTAGCCTGTCATAACTACTGGCATTGGGCCCTATACTTCATCGAAAAGGTACAGATTGTAATGAGATACTCCAGTCAAGTGCACTGTTATCAGACAGTAGGGCTGTTGGGATACAATTTATATTTGTTGTACCTTTCTGTGGGTTCTTTGAAGTGTGAAGTTGATTACAGTAGGACATGTTTGTATTAGTGTGCATTATCTGTGTAATTAACTTTTAGACTCGTACTTGTTTTTCAATTTTAATTTGTTTGTATTTTCTCCCCCGCAGGGACAGTATGATGCAGCTCTGAACATATTTGACAGCCAGGTTAGTGCTCTCAATAAGTTCTCATCAAGACTAATTTGGCCTCGCAGACGGTGTACCAGAGGCCTTCCAAGAATCCTACTGTAGCAGCACTTACTGTATGGGAGCAGAGTAAAAGCAATATGGTGTGGTTACGTTGTGCTGCAGACTGGGGTCAATGTGTGTCATTCAGGTCTAAATTCAAAAATAGAAGTTCAATCTGTTTTTGTTCACAACATGATACCGGTGTGGTATTTTTATGGGCAAAGAGTAAATCCAAAGCGAATGAAAAAATCTGTGCCGTAACTAAGGTTACTGCAGGGAGTTTCAGACCTCACTAAAACTCCAATATCTAGTGGAAAGCCTTCCCAGAAGAGGGGAGGCTGTACTTACTTTTGGGTGTGTGTGGGTGGATGGGACACAACTACTCATTCCAGGGTCTTTTATTTTTTACTATTTTCTACATTGTAGAATAATAGTGAAGACATCAAAACTATGAAATAACACATATGGAATCATGTAGTAGTCCTGTTGAAAAACAAATGATCGTCCCACTAAGCGCAAACCAGATTGGATGTCGTATCGCTGCAGAATGCTGTGGTAGCCATGCTGGTTAAGTGTGCCTTGAATTCTAAATAAATCACTATGTCACCAGCAAAGCACCATCACACCACCTCCTCCATGCTTCACGGTGGAAACCACACATGCCGAGATCAGCCGTTCACCTACTCTGTGTCTCACAAAGACACGGCGGTTGGAACCAAAAATCTCAAATTTGGACTCATCAGACAAAAGGACAGATTTCCACCGGTCTAATGTCCATTGCTTGTGTTTCTTGGCAAAGGCAAGTCTCTTCTTATTGATGTCCTTTTAGTTATGGTTTCTTTGCAGCAATTGGACCGTGAAGGCCTGACTCATGCAGTCGCCTCTGAACAGTTGATGTGTCTGTTACTTGAACTCTGTGAATCATTTATTTGGGCTGCAATTTCTGAGGCTGGTAACTCTAATGAACTTAACCTCTGCAGCAGAGGTAACTTTGGGGCTTCTTTTCCTGTGGCGGTCCTCATGAGTGCCAGTTTCAGCATAGTGCTTGATGGTTTTTGCAACTGCACTTGAAGAAACTTTCGAAGTTCTTTAAATGTTCCGTATTGACTGACCGATGGACTGTTTCTCTTTGCTTATTTGAGCTGTTCTTTCCATAATATGGACTTGGTCTTTTACCAAATAGCCCTATCTTCTGTATACTACCCCTGCCTTGTCACAACACAAGTGATTGGCTCAAACGCATTCAGAAGGAAAGAAATTCCACAAATTAACTGAAATGCATTCCAGGTGACTACCTCATGAAGCTGGTTGAGATAATGCCAAGAGTGTGCAAAGCTGTCATCAAGGCAAAGGGTGGCTACTTTGAAGAATCTCAAATGTAAAATATATTTTGATTTGGTTATCAGCTACATTGTGTCTCCGGAACATAAGCTGTAATTTTATAATATGCTAAATTAACTGGGTGGTTCGAGCCCTGAATGCTGATTAGCTGACAGCCGTGGTATATCAGACCGTATATTTTTTACTGCTCTAATTACATTGGTAACCAGTTTATAATAGCAATAAGGCACCTCGGGGGTTAGTGGTATATGGCCAATCCAAGCCCTCCATGTTGCGGCGTGCATAAGAACAGCCATATACCACACCACCTCGTGCCTTATAGCTTAAATACAGCAGACAAGTCTGCCCGTATTATTTTATTGGGAATGGATAGGGAACTACTGTATCAATTCTAGAAAGTAAAGCAAGTATGAGCAAATTGATATTCCCTTGTTGGAGAGGCATTTTAACACATAGTCACCCGTACGGCTGAAGTCTGTGTACTGAACAGAAGTAACTGTTTCCCCTCAGGTGTCTCGGCGCGGTAGGGCTTCAGGGGCCATGCTGGACACTGTGGACGCCTGCTCTCTACTCTACAGACTGGAGATGGAGGGTTAGACGCGCTTACTGCTCCAGCCTAACTGTTACATGCACTCAACTTACTATGTGTAACTAGTGTCTAATCAAGTGTGTGTGTGTCTTATCGATAGGCCTGTGTTCAATGTTTGTGTGTCTTGATGATTTACTTTCTTCCTGTGTGTCAGGTGTGTGCGTGAAGGACCGCTGGCGGGAGCTGCAACAACGCACAGAGCCCCACACTGACGACCATGTGCTGGTGTTCAACGACCTCCACTTCCTCATGTCGTCGCTGGGAGCCAAGGAGTCCGGGGGAGCGGCCCAGTCCCAGCGCCTGCTGGAGGGCCTCCGGGAGCGGGCCAAGTGAGTACCACACCACCGCTACCACTGCTGGCTTATGAAACTCCTACACAGCCCCCTTATATAACACACGAGGAGAAAACGAGTGGGAGTATGGCTGGTGGGGTGAGAGGGATAAGCCTCAGAGTGGAGAGAGAGCTCAGGGTTGCTTGCTCTCTGTTGTGCTCTCCCACAGGTTGTGGTGTTTAGGTGCGTGGCTGTAATGTGTTCTGACACCCCTGACCACAGGCTCTATACACTATGTTCCTCAGCGAACAACCCCTTCTGCCAAAAAATCCAATCCTGGGCAGTTGTCATGTTTCTGATTGTTATGTAACAGGAAAATGTAGCGTGGAGGCAGCCAAGGCACCTTTGGGCCAGTGCAGCTTTTTGAGAGGGGAAAAATCAATTCCCAAAGTGAGGAGAGAAACTCAATTCCATTTTGCTACTATTTTGAATTGGCTGACTGGGATGCATGCGCTTTTGGTCAATTAATTTTGCTTGCGTAATGCTTTCTGTTATGACAATTTGCATCCGGGTATCCTGGAAGGATATTGACCTCATCCCATCAGTAGAGGATGCCTGGTTGCTCTTCAAAAGTGCTTTCCTCACCATCTTAATTAAATAAGCATGCCCCGTTCAAAAAATGTAGAACTAAGAACAGATATAGCCCTTGGTTCACCCCAGACTTGACTGCCCTTGACCAGCACAAAAACATCCTGTGGCGTTCTGCATTAGCATCAAATAGCCCCTGCAATATGCGACTTTTCAGGGAAGTCGGGAACCGATTATTGTCCGTTAAGAAAGCTAAGGCTAGCTTTTTCAAACAGAAATTGGTTTCCTGTAGCACTAATTCCAAAAAGTTTTGGGACACTGTAAAGTCCATGGCGAATAAGAGCAGCACCTCCCAGCTGCCCACTGCACTGAGGATAGGAAACACTGTCACCACCGATAATTGATCATTTCAATAAGCATTTTTCTACGGCTGGCTATGCTTTCCACTGGCTGGTCATGGGTGCACCTCAGCCATGCTCCACGGTCCTAAACAATATCATAACCGCCATCGATAAAAGACAGTACTGTGCAGCCGTCTTCATCGACCTGGCCAAGGCTTTCGACTCTGTCAATCACCGCGTTCTTATCGGCAGACTCAATAGCCTTGGCTTCTCAAATGACTGCCTCGCCTGGTTTACCAACTACTTCTCAGAGTTCAGTGTGTCAATTTGGAGGGCCTGTTGTCCGGATCTCTGGCAGCCTCTATGGGGGTGCCACAGGGTTCAATTCTCGGGCCGACTCTTTTCTCTGTATATATCAATAACGTTGCTCTTGCTGCTGGTGATTCCCTGATCCACCTCTACACAGACGACACCATTCTATATACATCTGGCCCTTCTTTGGACATTGTGTTAACTAACCTCCAAACGAGCTTCAACGCCATACAAAACTCCTTCCGTGGCCTCCAACTGCTCTTAAATGCTAGTAAAACTAAGTGCATCCTCTTCAACCGATTGCTGGCCGCACCCGCCCGCCTGACTAGCATCACTACTCTGGACGGTTCTGACCTGGAATATGTCGACAACTACAAATACCTAGGTGTCTGGTTAGACTGTAAACTCTCCTTCCAGACTCACATTAAGCATCTCCAATCCAAAATTTCGCAACAAAGCCTCCTTCACTCATGCTGCCAAACATACCCTCGTAAAACTGACAATCCTTCCCATCCTTGACTTCGGCGATGTCATTTACAAAATAGCCTCCAACACTCTACTTAGACTACCTCCAGTTTGCTATCACAGTGCCATCTGTTTTGTCACCAAAGCTCCATATACTACCCACCGCTGCGACCTGTATGCTCTCGATGGCTGGCCCTCACTACATATTCGTCACGCCAAACCCACTGGCTCCAGGTCATCTAAGTCTCTGCTTGGTAAAGCCCTGCCTTATCTCAGCTCACTGGTCACCATAGCAGCACCCACCCGTAGCAGGCGCTCCAACAGGTATATTTCACTGGTCATTCCCAAAGCCAACACTTATTTTGGCCGCCTTTCATTCCAGTTCTCTGCTGCCAGTGACCGGAACGAATTGCAAAAATCACTGAAGCTGGAGTCTTATATCTCCCTCTAACTTTAAGCATCAGCTGTCAGAGCAGCTTACCGATCACTGTACCTGTACACAGCCAATCTGTAAATAGCACACGACTACCTCATCCCCATATTATTACTTACCCTCTTGCTCATTTGCACCCCAGTATCTCTACTTGCACATCATCATCTGCACATCTATCACTCCAGTGTTAATGCGAAAGTGTAATTATTTTGTCTCCATGGCCTATTTATTACCTTACCTCCCTACTCTTCTACATTTGCACACACTGTACATAGATTTTTCTATTGTGTTATTGACCGTGCGTTTATGTGTAACTCTGTGTAGTTGTTTTTGTCGCACTGCTGTGCTTTATCTTGGCCATGTCGCAGTTGAAAATGAGAACTTGTTCTCAACTGGCCTACCTGGTTAAATAAAAATCTGGAAAATAAAAACGTTCTAACTAGCCAATGTCACCAGGTGGGTGGATGGTAGCTAATAGACTTGTTCTTTACGAGCCTCAAACTTAACCACTATTGCTATCTTAAATGCGTGTTGATCCGTAGAGTTGACTGTAGTAATCCTTTGTATCTTATTTGGTGTTTCTTGCATTGTTTGGTGAGATCCCCAGCCACACACACCATGTGTCTTTATAGATCGCCTGATGTTTACCACCACCATTTGTCTGGTCCTAGTGGTCGAGTGTAATTCCCCAAATAATACCAAAATATAAGTACGGTGACAGAGTAGGCTACCAAAAATTCTTTGAGGCTTCCTTTTATGTTTCCGTGTTTGTGAACAGTGATGCATGCAGAGTTAGAAAACATTTATCACTCTACTATTATACACAAAAAAAAAAGATTTCTTTAAAACCACATTGTTGAGTGTTTTTAGTGTCTCAAAAATCAGTCAAACATGGTACAGACGTCATCTATAATGCATTACATCATCTATACACGTTTGCATAAGCAAGGTACAGTGAATGAAAGGACAATCAGGCACATCTAAAGAAACCTCTCCGTTGGAGGATACGGTGGCAGGCTTTGGCGCAGGCATTTTCATTATTGTTACCGGATAAGACGTCACTATTTATTTTCATCAAGACCGTGAAAATGTTAATTTTGGCTGGACAGCTGACAAAGATCATCCCTTATTTCGTTGTATGAGCTTCAGTTTCAATGGAACCATCAATACAGAAAGTACATACACATTTAAAAGGTAGGCCATCCATGGTTTTACACTTTTGTAATGATGGCACAAAAGGGCACAATTCACATGGTTAGCTTCATACTTAACAGACACATTGTAATCCAAAAATGTATTAATAATCAACCCCAGATACTTGTGCTCACTGACAACGTTAATATGGCAGGACCACAGGAGAACATTAAAGGTGTTCTAAGTGTTTTAGTTCCTATAGTGTACTACTTTTTGTCTACATTGATATTCAGTTTCCATTGTTCACACCAGTTAACAACATTTACCATTTTCTTGAAGCTCATCTTCAGTTTCAGAGCTCAATACGATTTCATTTACATATAAAAGAACAGACACTTGTTCATTGTTTAGACAGACACCTTTTTCTAGGGCTTTGATGGCCAGAGTAAGATCATAAATATACATTGAGAACTGAATAGGTGATAAAATGCAACCCTGTCTCACACCAATGTCTAGGAATCATATTGGAATGCATGGTCTAGGCTAGAGATTTTATGAAAGCAACTCTGTCTGGTGGGATGTGTTGTCGTTTTAGACAGTTTCACACCTTTCTCTCTTCCGCAATCACATGCAGTAATGCCCTACAGTATCCATTTATCAAATGTTAATCCTACAACGTTTTGTAAACCCAATTTACCTTTTAGTCTGGCTGTGTGAGGATGAAACCCTGAAGCTTCTGGTCATGAACTGTATTATACAGTACAGAATAAACCTCAGACCTCGTTTTGCTAGTAACACCATGTTGTTGGCTCCATTTCTGCAGGGATCACATACAGTTCAGTGAGAGCATACTTTTTTTTTTTTTGTAAGTATAATAGGGCTTTTGACATCCCTATTGTCTTCGATCTTCTCTCCTGCTGTGTGTCTAGTGTTCCAGAGGAGAACCACCAGCACCAGCTGGCTGGCAGCGTGGGGCTGCCCATGTGTCAGGCCCTGCTGGAGTACGACCAGGGCAACTACAGCCGTGCCGTGGAGCTCCTGCAGCCCATACGCTACCGCATGATGGAGATAGGAGGCAGTGACGCGCAGGTGAGCCCCAATTTTGTGAACCATCAGGGTTTTCAGGAGCTCTATGGGCTTTGAAACCTACGCCTGGAGTAAAAAATCATTTTCAATAGGGAATGTGCTTTTTAGACCAGGAATAGATATAATCTATGTCAGAGAAAAGGACCTTTGACGTACACTCACTGAGGCATTCAGGCTATGGCAGTCTGTGTTTCTAATAGGCCTATCGGGATGGGAATGTAAAGCACAATGCAATGAGTGATAAATCATTTAACCCTGTGTTAATTTAACCACAATGCAATCATCCTTAGGCACTGTCCATAGGAAAACAATCCCTATTTACGTACAACCATAGAAATAAGAATGAATGGGCTTGGAAGCTCTGACCCTGGAAATTGACTGGTAAACTCACGGGTACACTCGATGGCTGCCTGGTATTGTGATGCAATCATTTCCATGGTAATTTGGAATGTTCTGTCAACTCATGCTGGGTTGACATTTAAATGACGCTAACTGATGTGGCTCATGTAATGTCAGTAGAGATGACTCAACAAATCACAGCCCAGATTGAAGGGTACTCTTCCTGCTTTTACTTCCTGGCATGGGAACTGTACACTCAAAATGGCTGCCGGTATACCCATTACGTTATCATTGACCTGAATGGAGATGCCCTTTCTATTCATTCTTATTTCTATGGGTACAACAGCAGGGTCGTATTCACTTGGCAAGAAACGGAAGCAAACGGGCAGGTGCTACCCGAACTTGTCCAGTAAGATGTTTTTTTTCTGTTGCACAACCTTTTGAAATGGTGTGTCCTAGTGAATATCATCCAGAGGGGTAGACACAGTATGTTCTGTGGTAAAAACATATGTTGTGTATTGTAATTACCTTGTTTGTTAAATTTCTCAGAGAGATGTCTTTAATCTGCTGCTGATTCACGCAGCAATGAAGTCAGGAGTGACCCATCACCAGAAATTAGCCAGGTAAAATATATTGATGGGCTGCCTCCAATTGAAAGGCTTTTTGCTCCGATTTGCTGTGTTATTAGCCCCGCGGTAACTTCAATACTGTGTCACTGTGATTGGACATTGACGTAGATGCCGACCATATTTCTTTTTCAAAATAGACATTGATGAGAAAAAAGTGTTAGGTTCTGAACAAACAGAGTTAACTCAAACGCCCAACTAGTAAAACATTTTAACCTGTTTTATTCAACCCACTGGGTGCCTCAGCTGCAATCACACTTTGCACATGATCAAACAACCATTTATATGTCAAGATGAGATTAGGGGTGTAACTTCTCAACTGCTATCTGTAGCCCAGTACTGCCTGTTGTGCTGTTGTCTTCGTGATCGAGCCGTCTGGTAGCAGCTACTCTTTTATCCGGTCACTTCTCCATGATGTTTACAAGTGATGTTCTATTCGCCTTACTCAACAGACCTCGGTCATACTGTTTCCCTTTTCTCTCGTAGTAACTTTTCATAGACAGAGTTCCTATTCACCCTTCATTGATCCTTGACGCTTGCATTTATTATACATGTAACGTAATCAATAAGTTCTGAAATAATGACAAGAATACGTTTTTCAAGTTAGAACCCAACAAAAGTGAATGGCTAAATACACAATATTGATTTATCTGTACAATATTTGTATAGTATAATACACATGACTAAAAAAATGGTCCTCTGTCCAGTAAGATTTTATTTTCTCTCGTCTTCTGCTCCCTGTGCGCCCTCGTTAGGGGAGTAGAAGAAGAAACAATATCTCGACAGTGCAATCTTAACTGTTGAATTTCATCAGTATGTTCTCATGGCTAAGCTTGTCCTTATTGACACCCCTGAAGTCTGTAAAATGCAAGCGTGTCTGGGTGCAATAGAGACACAATTCTCTGTGTACTGTATCTACTGATTACCATTGCAGAGTGCCTTTTTGTTCTCCAGTTAGATGTTCTACTTAAAGAACTCAATCTAGAACTGTCCTTTTGTCTTGTGTTGTGCTGTCCTCCTGGAGATGTCTGTTGGTGGAGCGTGAGGCAGCTAAGCCCAACTCTCCCCTCACTGACCGGCTGATCCAGAGAGCCCATGTCCTGCATGCCTAGCCTGGGCATAGAGGGCCTAAAGCTGGCTGCCACTGAGTCTGGACCAGGGGCTACTGCAGAGGTACCCTCCCCAAATTGACTGGATGTTTGGCGGAAGAATATGGCCTTTATTCTTCAGGTACATGGACCTAATAGAAACAATCACCTGTAACCTCAACACGGTCTATTATCAAAATGTTCAATATCCAATGATGTTTTGTATACCTTCAACATTTGTGAAAATGTTATGTTCAATTGAATGTTCTGTAACACAACATTTACAGTATGTCATATAGCAAATTATATTAGCAAACACACTTTGAAATATAAATAATACGTCATTTTCAGAAAAGAATGTCCTCATGTCAATATAAATCATATTTAAAATCATGTAATGAATAAACACTTTCAATGTCAACCTTTAGTCATCTAAGTCCAGCATATAATAACACACTTCCATACGGTCTATACAGCACACCACTAAACCAGATGCTCCGGAGGCTGTGTAATGTAAACCGTAGATGGATGTCCTTTGTTA
This sequence comes from Salmo trutta, assembly GCF_901001165.1. Lineage (NCBI taxonomy): Eukaryota > Metazoa > Chordata > Actinopteri > Salmoniformes > Salmonidae > Salmo > Salmo trutta. Next base: position 41,705,992 of record NC_042973.1, read on the forward strand.
ACTGGAGTGGCCAGTAGTTCTTCTCTCTGTTCTCTCCTAGTTGTGCTGTTATTTTCTGTGTCGGACGGGCTATCCTCTTCTCACAACACTGAGCTGATCTCATCCTGGATCTGAGAGATGAGGATCTGGGAGAGCACAATGCCTGCAATCTGACAGAGACAAGAACACACTCAGTCTACATCCCAAATATCACCCTATTCCCTACACAGTGCACTAGTTTTGTCCCGATCCCAATATATGGAATAGGGTCTCATTTGGGTTGCAGGCTGGGTGCTAACTCACTCCCAACTCCGCCACTCACTTACTGAAGTAAGTCTCTTAAATAAAGCTTAATACGGCTTACTAAGAACAGTCTCTGAAGGTCAAAACTTGCATGGCTTTACCATGCACAGTGGATACAATTCTATTGCTTAGCAAATTTCATCTAACATCTGGATGAAAACAGACTGTAGAGTCATAGTTATTCTATGACCTTAACACATTGTGTTTGTTTTAACTTGCATCAATAGGAGCTTTTTTGTGCAAGTGATCACAGCATCGGGTGATGTAAACAACAGTTAAATAAATGTAGAGACAGGGAAAGTAGGCATTGACACCTGCTCTTGAATACGACGCCACATCAAAGCTGTTGGAATTGTAAGGCAATTGTTTTGACGTGACTCGTGGGTAATTTACACACTTCCCTCTCGGAGGAGACCAAATCAGTGGAATATCAGAGCAAGGGATAGAGAGAAGGGATAGATGGAGAGACTGTAGTGGGAGAGAGAAGTGACAGATTAGAGAGTAGTGAGCAGCCCGTTCATTAGTGACTGTACAAACTGCACACAGCACTCTGAGAAATGAGCTACTGTACCAGCAGACAAGAAGTGGGTGAGTCATAAACTTAATTAAACACCAACCTAAATTATCCCACATTTTGAAAGCTTTCAAGGCTATTATAGGGATGTGATTCATGAGTGTCTCACACTCAGGATGTGAGGGAATAAAGGCATGGATAATATCTTAGATGTGGTAAGTAGGCCACCATCTCAGTGGTGGGTTTTATCATCCCAACCTGAATCTAAAATCTGCTTGTGCCTCATTTTTGTTGTATGCAGACCCACTATGAGAAGCCGGTGTTCCCCACTCCACCTCTGTATGTAGTCCTTGTGCATGGGTTACCTGAGGCAGGGAGAGACCCAGAGCTAGAGCCCCCACCAATAGCAGGTGGGACTCAATCCACAGAACCGCGCTGTCTGCACAACCCACTGGATAGATGGACTTGGTGGCCTCCAGGTAGTTCTGAGTCTGGACCCCAAAGCCACACATGGTGTTGATCACAACCTGTACAGAGACAAAATAACATTAAGACTTCATACATAAGCGATCATGATGCGCTGTTGACTCAAAACAGATGATTACATTGTAATAACATATGATTGAATTATAATCAACCACATCTACTTAAATGAATTGTGATTAATTGAATCTGTTATAATTACCATGTAGTTGCTGCAGGTTGTAGCACTACCTCGGTTCTTATGTTTAGTTAATGGGTTTCTGATCGCGTTGTAAACGGTCAGTGGAATTCTATCCAGAGTGAGAAATCGTCTATGCTTTTGTCTGTAGATCTCCATTTTTAAGTGTTTTAATTCTCTCCAGTAATGAGGGTAATGTCTGCATTTATACATAATGACCTGTGTGTATGTAAGTTTAGTGACCTTAACCCATCCAACTTCTGACACCAACGCTGTGAATTCAGGGATTAGCCCCTACCGGGACTCGAACCCAGGTCCAGAGACTGTCAACCCAACGGATCCAAACCCCTTGACCAGGCTGCTGTCGGGTTAATGTACATACAGTGCATTCAGAAATACCCCCAAAATACACATAGCACATGTCAAAGTGGAATAATATTTTTTACAAGGTAATCAAATGAAAAGCTGGAATGTCTTGAGTCAAGTATTCAACCCCTTTCCCTCAGTCGAGCAGGGAATTTCAAACACAGATTTAACCAATTCCTCACAAAGAAGGGCACCTATTGGTAGATGGGTAAAAACATTTGAAAGCAAACATTGAATATCCCTTTGAACATGGTGATGTTATTAATTACACATTGGATGGTGTATCAATACACTAAGTCACTGCAAAGATATAGGCGTCCGTCGACTCGGTGGCCGGAGAGGAAGGAAACTGCTCAGGGATTTTATCATGAGCCCAATGGTGACTAAAACAGAGTTGAATGAATGTGATAGGAGAACTGAGGATGCATCAACAACATTGTAGTTACTCCACAATACTAACCTAAATGACATAATGAAAAGAAGGAGGCCTGTACAGAATAAAAATATTCCAAAACATGCATCCTGTTTGTTATAAGGCAGTAAAGTAAAACTGCAATAAATGTGGCAAAGAAATTAACTTAATGTCTTGAATACAAAGTGTTATGTTTGGGGAAATCCAACACAACATCACTGAGTACCACTCTTCATATTTTCAAGCATGGTGGTGGCTGCATCATGTTATGGGTTATGCTTGTCATCAGCAAGGGTGTTTTTTAGGATAAAAGCCTAGAGGGAAAACCTGGTTCAGTGTGCTTTCAAACAGACACTGGGAGACAAATTCACTTTTCAGCAGGACAATAACCTAAAACAAGGCCAAATACACACTGAATTTACAAAACATGAAGATTGAACACATTTGCCCTCAGAACAGCCTCACTTAGTCAGGGCATGGACTCTACAAGATGTTGAAAGCTTTCCACAGGGATGCTGGCCCATGTTGACTCCAATGCTTCCCACAGTTGTCACATTGGCTGGATGTCCTTTGGGGGTGGTGGACCATTCTTGATACACACAGGAAACTGTTGAATGTGAAAAACCCAGAACGGTTGCAATTCTTCTTCTCAATTGTCTCAAGGCTTCAAAATCCTTTAACCGGTCTTCTCCCCTTCATCTACACTGATTGAAGTGGATTTAACAAGTGACATCAATAAGGGATCATAGCGTTCACCTGGATTCACCTGGTCAGTCTGTCATGGAAAGAGCAGGTGTTCTTAATGTTTTATACACTCGGTGTACACGAGTTGCTTACCAATACGACATTGAATATTCCTGAGTGGCTTAGTTACAGTTTTTAAATCGGCTTAAATCTATGGCAAGACTGTCTCACAATGATCAACAACCAATTGGAGAGCGCTTGAAGAATTAAAAAAATTATAATGTGCAAATATTGTACAATACAGGTGTGCAAAGCTCTTAGAGACTTACCCATAAAGACTCATAGTTGTAATCACTGCCCAAGGTAATTCTAACATGTATTGCCTCAGGGGTGTGAACACTTATGTAAATGAGATTTCTGTTTTTCAGTTTCAAAACATTGGCAAACATTTCATTATGGGGTATTGTGTGTAGATTATTATATATGTTTTAATTCATTTTGAATTCGGGCTGTGACAAAATGTGGAATAAGTAAAGGGGTATGAATACTTTCTGAATGCACTGTATGTATGTTCTGAGCCCCCACCCACCTCTCCTGGTACGGGGGTGCAGCAGGAGTAAGGGACAGCACAGCGCTCAGAGCTGGGGTTCCCCTGGGTGCAGTTGAAGTACAGGTTCCATGACCAGTCAGTGTAGTTGTTCCAGCCGCAGCACTTGAACTGAGAGAATGAGAAATATAAGGAAAAGGGATCATTAGAAACATTGTCTGGTACATTCTCTCACTCTCCACTCCTCCTGGGAGGACCCACCAGCAGCCAAAGTGTGCCCGCATGGGCAGATGGGTGAACGCGCGAGGGGAGACGCAGAATGCATTGAACAGCATGTTACTCAGGGGCTTTTATGTGGAAAGCCTGATTGAAGCTGGGGTAATGGAACTTTTGATCTGCCATCACTGTGCTGTCCTGGTTAGTTGTGCTGACATGTTAAATCAACATCCCCAACGGGAACAGGTCAGTTGCAAAGACTTCAAAATGGCGTTGTGTGCCTATTGGGTCTCGCTGTAATGAACTCAACCCGGGTGTGATGTGGTTTAACTTATTAAGAGAAAATAGCATGTTATGTAAGTGTGGAATGTAGTGGAATAGATTACCTCTCTCTAAATGTAGTGGAATAGATTACCGCTCTCTGAATGTAGGGGAATAGATTACCGCTCTCTGAATGTAGTGGAATAGATTACCTCTCTCTAAATGTAGTGGAATAGATTACCGCTCTCTGAATGTAGGGGAATAGATTACCGCTCTCTGAATGTAGTGGAATAGATTACCGCTCTCTGAATGTAGTGGAATAGATTACCGCTCTCTGAATGTAGGGGAATAGATTACCGCTCTCTGAATGTAGTGGAATAGATTACCTCTCTCTGAATGTAGTGGAATAGATTACCGCTCTCTGAATGTAGGGGAATAGATTACCTCTCTCTGAATGTAGTGGAATAGATTACCGCTCTCTGAATGTAGTGGAATAGATTACCGCTCTCTGAATGTAGTGGAATAGATTACCGCTCTCTGAATGTAGTGGAATAGATTACCGCTCTCTGAATGTAGTGGAATAGATTACCTCTCTCTGAATGTAGTGGAATAGATTACCTCTCTCTGAATGTAGTGGAATAGATTACCGCTCTCTGAATGTAGTGGAATAGATTACCGCTCTCTGAATGTAGTGGAATAGATTACCGCTCTCTGAATGTAGTGGAATAGATTACCGCTCTCTGAATGTAGTGGAATAGATTACCTCTCTCTGAATGTAGTGGAATAGATTACCTCTCTCTGAATGTAGTGGAATAGATTACCTCTCTCTGAATGTAGTGGAATAGATTACCTCTCTCTGAATGTAGTGGAATAGATTACCTCTCTCTGAATGTAGTGGAATAGATTACCTCTCTCTGAATGTAGTGGAATAGATTACCTCTCTCTGAATGTAGTGGAATAGATTACCTCTCTCTGAATGTAGTGGAATAGATTACCTCTCTCTGAATGTAGTGGAATAGATTACCTCTCTCTGAATGTAGTGGAATAGATTACCTCTCTCTGAATGTAGTGGAATAGATTACCTCTCTCTGAATGTAGTGGAATAGATTACCTCTCTCTGAATGTAGTGGAATAGATTACCTCTCTCTGAATGTAGTGGAATAGATTACCTCTCTCTGAATGTAGTGGAATAGATTACCTCTCTCTGAATGTAGTGGAATAGATTACCTCTCTCTGAATGTAGTGGAATAGATTACCTCTCTCTGAATGTAGTGGAATAGATTACCTCTCTCTGAATGTAGTGGAATAGATTACCTCTCTCTGAATGTAGTGGAATAGATTACCTCTCTCTGAATGTAGTGGAATAGATTACCTCTCTCTGAATGTAGTGGAATAGATTACCTCTCTCTGAATGTAGTGGAATAGATTACCTCTCTGAATGTAGTGGAATAGATTACCTCTCTCTGAATGTAGTGGAATAGATTACCTCTCTCTGAATGTAGTGGAATAGATTACCTCTCTCTGAATGTAGTGGAATAGATTACCTCTCTCTGAATGTAGTGGAATAGATTACCTCTCTCTGAATGTAGTGGAATAGATTACCTCTCTCTGAATGTAGGGGAATAGATTACCTCTCTCTGAATGTAGGGGAATAGATTACCTCTCTCTGAATGTAGTGGAATAGATTACCTCTCTCTGAATGTAGGGGAATAGATTACCTCTCTCTGAATGTAGGGGAATAGATTACCTCTCTCTGAATGTAGTCCATGAGGTTCTGCAGATCCAGGTCATCCCTGTAGTGCACGATGGCTTTATTCACAAACTTCCCCAGAGCGTCTCGTGTCTGGGGTTACAGAGGAGAAGGGGGATAGGTATGTAAAGTACTATGTTCATGTAAATTGGCTTGTTTGATTATGGGAATGGCCCCTAGGGGATGTTTTTAGAAAGCTACACGGAGGGGGCCCTGGGGCTGGAATAGATGGCTCCTAATGTGCTATGACGGCTGTAATAACAGAGTGGTAATAAGCCCGCAGTCCCCCTGGAGAATCTCCTCCCTCCCCCTACCTCCCCTCTCCCTTCCTCACTGTCTGTCACCCGCAGCATGCCTCTAGGCACCTCCTGAATGTCATTAACGGCAAACGTCCTAGAAGAGATCTTGTTGAAATTGAACATTTGGTTCCACTTTGAAGTGACAGAGTGTTTGAATCATTTAGCGGATGGGGAGAGGATGCTGCGAGTGTGGTTAAACTGTCCTGTTTTAGCAGCGAAGGGAGCGCAGACACGAAGACAGCACAGAGAGAGAGTAGGAACTAGACAGACACCAGGCTGTAGGCGCAGTACCAGACCCCAGGAAGTGTAGAAACAGTACCTGGTCTGAATAGAAGAAGCCCAGGACAGCTATGGCCAGCTGAGTGAGGAAGACCAGAGTCAGACTGAAGGAGAACTGGAGAAGAGAGACGTTACAGAGATGGTATTCTGTCAGAGGCAGGTAGGTACAGATTTGCTCATAAGTGCTATTTCCAGTCCTGACCTTTTAATGTTCTCCAATAGAGGGATACAGTTATACTGAATATCGTTTAGGAGCACCTTCTTCCTACAGTCTTCACATTTATTGTGTCAAGGTGGCTTGAATATGAAAACCTTGGCCTTACCGTCTTCAGAAGGTGAATGTTTTCTCGCAGGGCTCCGATGCAGCCGCAGAAGGTGATGAAGAACATGACCACGCCCACCACGATCAGGATGACCGCCGGGTCGATCAGGAACGTGTCTCTGACCGTGTCTGCAAGAGACGAACACAGACAACCGTGTGGTGTGACCCACTAACACAACCTACTATGAGCTGGGGGATCTTTCTGGGCACCTCCACTGGGGATTCATTTCACAGTGATATTGGAATGAATGAAAAGCAAACCATGTCATGAAGTTAAGATTGCAGAAAGCTTTGGGTATTGATTCATATTTTCAGAGACAGATTCATGGTTTGGAATATGCAAAATAAAAATGGGTCATACCTGTTGCTTTTTGAACCTTTGCATATACCCCTATAGCAACAATCAGCAAGGAGAAGACCTGAAAGAGGACCAAAAAAATCAGATATGCATATAATCTCCTTAAAATAGTAATAATACAACTTCTTTTAGATTGGGAACACTTAACAGTTAATAACTTAGGGCTCTATTCAATCCGCATCACAGAAGTTCAGCTTGACAGCGTGATTGAAATTTAAAGGCAATGTTCCCGCTTTAGCGGAGACTGCATTTATGATAAACGCTGCATATGTCGGATCAATATGAAATTACTTTTTACATTTCTAACGTGGAATCTGTTACGCTTCAGCCTGACAGATTGAATAGAGCCCTTAAAATACTGCTTTTTGTTTTTGTTGCTGCAGTTTTCAACCCTGGGCTTAGGGCAATTCATCAAATCAGTCGAGCCTTGCCTTCAATTTCTCTCTCCATTTATTTTTGGGGAATTGTCTGGTTCATTTGTCAGCTTTTGTTGTGTAGTTTCATCTTTGCCAAACTAATCTCAGACAGAAGATTTGATAGTTGTTCCAGCTCTTCATTGTATTTCTATTCTTTTTTGGGCAGACAGAATAGGCTCCCCTATTCATGGAGCTAGAGTCCTTGGAGCTAGAGTCCTTGGAGCTAGAGTCCTTGGAGCTAGAGTCCTTGGAGCTAGAGTCCTTGGAGCTAGAGTCCTTGGAGCTAGCCCTTGTCAGTAGGTGATGTGTACTCTCAAAAAGCACAGCCCTGAAGGAGTTAAGAGTTCTGTTTTCAAAATCTATTTCCCTACATGATTGTTATACCACCTTGAATGATCATTTGTATGACTTGTCTTTTGTTTACAGACCCCCTGATTGGCTTCCTGATGGCCAATAGTGTGTGGTTCTGAGAGAGCTTGTACACCGTAGGATGTCTCTGAAATTAATTACACAAGCTCCTATTTAAACATACAAAAATGGTTGTCTCATACTGCTTTGTCTCGTTGAAATAAAAACTATATTTTGCAAGAGAGACTTGCATTGACCATTAACAATCATAGACGTCTTTGCTTGATAGATAGTGTGGTTTGTTTGCGAGGAGGATCTGTGTGGGTTAAGCACACCAAGGACACATGAGAGAATTCAAATGGTTTGTTGTGCTCTGTCTTTCCGTCATGGAATCATCAACGTCTGAAAAGAGTTGCTGTCATAACCGCCTTGGTTGGAGAGCAATACCTAGCAACAGTGTACTTTTGCATTTACGACCTCTAGATAATATATCTATCTACACACAACACAGTTTGATTGGAGCTCCAGTGTTTTCACGGTCGTCAAATAAATCAATACTGTAATTGTTGCTTTTAGGTTGCCTGTGATTCCCTCTTGGCTGGCTGGCTGAAACATGGCTATTGTATAGAATTGGTCTGTGCTGGCCTCCTGGGGGGTGCAGCGGTCTAAGACACTGCATCGCAGTGCTAGTGGTGTTACTACAGACCCGGGTTCATTCCCGGGCTGTGCCACAACCGGCCGTGGCCGGGAGTCCCATAGGACAGCGCACAGCGTCGTCCGGGTTAGGTTTGGCCTGGGGGGACTTTACTTGGCGCCCTAGCGACTCCTTGTGGTGGGCCGGGTGCCAGCAGGCTGACCCCCGGTCGCCAGTTGAACAGTGTTTCCTCCGACACATCGGTGCGACTGGCTTCCGGGTTAAGAGAGTGGGTGTTTAGAAGTCTGGTTAGGCGGGTCATGATTTGGAGGACGCATGACTCCACGTTCGCCTGACCTGAGCCCAATGGGGAGTTGCAGGGATGAGACAAGATCGTAATTGGGGAGAAAAAATCAAATAAAAAAATGTTGGTCTGCGCTGGGAATAAGGTATACTGGTGAAAGTATTCCAGATATGTTTCCAGGCTTTGAACAGGGAGAAACGGTCCTGTATCCTGGTTGGATTGTGTTGGGGCGGCCTGAGCCCCTGACTCAGCTGAGCCAGGCCAGGGGGACGAGACCGGAACAAAAGGCTGTAGCACTGCAGTCCAGGGCCTGTCCAGATAAACACACACAACTAGCCCAGTGATGTTTGGCTGCCACCGGTCCCCTGGCCTGGACGGTTCAATAACACGTTCTGCACATCTCTGTTCTCTCTGTCTAGACATGGATAAAGAAGGATTGATAGAGCTGTGATATCACAGGTTGTAATATATTCCTGATGGGATTTGCTCCTGCACAAAGAGCCAATGGAACTTCAATGCGACCCCCATCCCGTGAGTGCTTCGTCTCTCGTCTATCACATAATCTCTGCCCTATCCTTTATCTTATTGTAGCTGTCTGCTTCACCCATAGAGATAAAACCCAGTGTTATCTCTATGGCTTCAACACCATGTACCAGCATCAAGCCCCCTGTCTATCTGCCACATGGCCGCACACTCACAATGACGACATGGTCATGTGAGCTTTAGGACAGCCATTCAGCCCCTGTGCTTGGTAGAAGAGATCAGTCTATAGGAGACAGACAATATGCTCTTTAACAAACGGTGGTGTTGAAGACTTACCAGACACACAAGCTTTTCATTGAATAAACACAATACTGGCTAAATAGTTTAGAGTGTAGGCTTTAGGTTTACACTACAACAAACGTGTAACTTTGGTCATGTAAAAGATAACCATTCCTCATGACATTTTACACCACCCCTAAGACTTTCAGCAAGTTGAGGAATAGTTAACGGTGCAAAGTTAATGAAGAACCATTGAAATGAGACAGTACATTTCACCAACAACGTGTCAGATTAATATATCGTTGGTGTGAATGTCGACATTTTACAGTTGTGAATCATCTAAACAGGAAGCGTCTGCCAGCTGTTTGCAGCCCAGGAAACCTTTGAGTTATATCTCTGCATGTTTAATTCATGAGCTTTTAGCTTGAGAGCGTATTTCTCTGTTTTTTAGAGGTGAAGCATTCTGTTGCTCAATGGTTTGTACACTGCATTGTACATTACATTCATCTACAGCCAGATCACTGGTGCTTAGGGCTTATGTTTGTTACAGTATGTTAGAGGTCTTCAGCCGAGTGGCTCCACTTACCCAGAACAAGAAGCTGAAAAAGAACAGGAAGTACCTTATCCAAGGGTTGATGAAGGAAAAAGTCTCGGCTCGGTTAAGATTCAATTTCCTATCCATTTTTGTTCTTTTCTATGCTCCAAAAAATATAAATATACCCAGAAAACTTCCAAGTCTTCCTTGGGAAAGAGGTCTTCTAACCTCAATGGCACGTCCTGATTAAATAAAAGTTCATAAATAAAATAAAAACCTCCAAAAACAAACACAGAAATGCCTAGTCCAACCCCAGAGATATTTGACCACCATACAAATCAGCTTCTGTGTAAAGTTTGCAGTGGCTGCTGCCTAAAAAGGGGGGCTAGCAGCTGTGACGCTGCCCTGCCATGGCTGGTAAGCACCAGAACTGTCCTGCAAGCCCAGGAATCAGGTTACACAAAATATATGTGGCCTCAGTGCTGCTGAATGGCCCATTGGCCCAGGAGCTTTAATGTATTGTCAGCCTGTCTGTCACTGAGGCTGCCTGTCACTCAACAACCAGGTCTTTTTTTATATATATATATATATATAGAGATATATATCTATATATCAAATAGCTAAATGATCCATAGCATGACCATCTTAAAACAATTCCATATGTCAGCTTAGCACCCCCCCAAAATGTCTTAGACTAAAGAAGTAAGTAACCATACCAAACGTAACATAAACTAATTTGAGTGTTCGGGATTTACTGTTACTATGTTACGTCTAGTCTATGAGACCAGGCTGCAGTAAAGGACTACAGTGTAGCCTTATGAGAGTAGCCTACAACAAGAGAAACATCTAGTCAAATCAAGTCCCTGTGATCAATATTCATATGTGGGTATATATATAGGTTATCTAGGGCCTAGGGGATGGACATTGTGTATTGACAGTGGGGCCGGAATCTGAAGCAATTGCTTTTTTAGTCTTCAGCGTTTTACCGTAAATGCGATCTCTGTGAATGTCAGGGAAATTACCTTTAAAAGGCACATTGTTGGTATTGCAATGCGCTTGACGACAAAGGGCCTCTGATGGAATCCTGGCCAAAGTTTTACAACACCAGAGCATTCTCTGTAGGCTATCACATTTTCTGATTTCTTAATATGGGCCTACCCAATGAAAGTGGCCTTCAAGAATGTGGAAATGTAAATTTGACCTAAAAAAAGCATCCTCATGTCCTGCTCTCTCTCCCTGTAGACTTAAGTTAACACCTGCTGTTGGGATGTTGTGGTCCCCTTGACCCCTAGTGTGTGATGTGATGAAAGAAATAAAAGCTGAAATAAATCATTCTCTCTACTATTATTCTGACATTTCCCATTCTTAAAATAAAGTGGTGATCCTAACTGACCTAAGATAGGGAATTTTTCTGAGGATTAAATGGCAGGAATAGTCAAAAACTGAGTTTAAATGTATTTGGCTAAGGTGTATGTAAACTTCCGACTTCAACTGTATCTCAGATTGGCCAATAAAAAGAAAAGATTAAGATGGGCAAACGAACACAGACACTGGACAGAAGAACTCTGCCTAGAAGGCCTGCCTCCCGGAGTTGCCTCTTCACTGTTGAGGTTGAGACTGGTGTTTTGCGGGTAGTCTTTAATGAAGCTGCCAGTTGAGGACTTGTCTGTTTCTCAAACTAGACACTCTAATGTACAGTTATGGCCAAAGGTTTTGAGAATGACACAAATATTAATTTTCAAAGTTTGCTGCTTCAGTGTCTTTAGAAATTTTTGTCAGATGTTACTATGGAATACTGAAGTATAATTACAAGCATTTCATAAGTGTCAAAGGCTTTTATTGACAATTACATGAAGTTGATGCAAAGAGTCAATATTTGCAGTGTTGACCCTTCTTTTTCCAAGACCTCTGCAATCCGCCCTGCCATGCTGTCAATTAACTTCTGGGCCACATCCTGACTGATGACAGCCAATTCTTGCATAATCAATGCTTGGAGTTTGTCAGAATTTTTGGGGTTTTGTTTGTCTACCCGCCTCTTGAGGAGTGACCACAAGTTCTCAATGGGATTAAGGTCTGGGGAGTTTCCTGGCCATGGACCCAAAATATCAATGTTTTGTTCCCCGAGCCACTTAGTTATCACTTTTGCCTTATGGCAAGGTGCTCCATCATGCTGGAAAAGGCATTGTTCGTCACCAAACTGTTCCTGGATGGTTGGGAGAAGTTGCTCTCGGAGGATGTGTTGGTACCATTCTTTATTCATAGCTGTGTTCTTAGGCAAAATTATGAGTGAGCCCACTCCCTTGGCTCAGAAGCAACCCCACACATGAATGGTCTCAGGATGCTTTACTGTTGGCATGACACAGGACTGATGGTAGCGCTCACCTTGTCTTCTCCGGACAAGTTTTTTTCCGGATGCCCCAAACAGTCAGAAAGGGGATTCATCAGAGGCAATGACTTTACCCCAAGTCCTCAGCAGTCCAATCCCTGTACCTTTTACAGAATATCAGTCTGTCCCTGATGTTTTTCCTGGAGAGAAGTGGCTTCTTTGCTGCCCTTCTTGACACCAGGCAATCCTCCAAAAGTCTTCGCCTCACTGTACGTGCAGATGCACTCACACCTGCCTGCTGCCATTCCTGAGCAAGCTCTGTACTGGTGGTGCCCCGATCCCGCAGCTGAATTAACTTTAGGAGACGGTCCTGGCGCTTGCTGGACTTTCTTGGGCGCCCTGAAGCCTTCTTCACAACAATTGAACCGCTCTCCTTGAAGTTCTTGATGATCCGATAAATGGTTGATTTAGGTGCAATTTTACTGGCAGCAATATCCTTGCCTGTGAAGCCCTTTTTGTGCAAAGCAATGATGACGGCATGTCTTTTCTTGCAGGTAACCATGATTGACAGAGGAAGAACAATGATTCCAAGCACCACCCTCCTTTTGAAGCTTCCAGTCTGTTATTCGAACTCAATCAGCATGACAGAGTTATCTCCAGCCTTGTCCTCGTCAACACTCACACCTGTGTTAATGAGAGAATCACTGACATGATGTCAGCTGGTCCTTTTGTGGCAGGGCTGAAATGCAGTGGAAATGTTTTTTGGGGATTCAGTTCATTTGCATGGCAAAGAGGGACTTTGCAATTAATTGTATTCAGTCACCTAGAATGCATTTCACTTAATAGGTGTGCCTTGTTAATTTGTGAAATGTATTTTCTTCTTAATGCGTTTGAGCCAATCAGTTGTGTTGTGACAAGATAGGGTTGGTATACAGAAAATAGCCCTATTTGGTAAAAGACCAAGTCCATATTATGGAAAGAACAGCTCATATAAGCAAAGAGACATGAAGGTCAGAACTTTGAAAGTTTCTTCAAGTGCAGTCGCAAAAACCATCAAGCGCTATGATGAAACTAAACTGCCTCTCCTGAGGACCGCCACCGGAAAGGAAGACCCAGAGTTTCCTCTGCTGCAGAGGATAAGTTCATTAGAGTTACCAGCCTCAAAAATCGGCAATTAACTGCACCTCAGATTGAACCTTACCGAGTTCAAGTAACAGACACATCTCAACATGAACTGTTCAGAGGAGACTGCGTGAATCAGGCCTTCGTGGTCGAATGCTGCAAAGAAACCACTACTAAAGGACACCTCATTATAAGAAGAGACTTGCTTTGGCCAAGAAAACGAGCAATTGACATTAGACCGGTGGAAATCTGACCTTTGGTCTGATGAGTCCAAATCTGAGATTTTTGGTTCCAACCGCCGTGTCTTTGTGAGACGCAGAGTGGGTGAACGGATGATCTCCAAATATGTAGTTCCCACCGTGAAGCATGGAGGAGGTGTGATGGTGTGAGGGTTCTTTGCTGGTGACACTGTCTGTGATGTATTTAGAATTCAAGGCACACTTAACCAGCATGGCTACCACAGCATTCTGCTGTCATACGCCATCCCATCTGGTTTGCGCTTAGTGGGACGATCATTTGTTTTTCAACAGGAAAATAACCCAAAACAAACCTCCAGGCTGTGTAAGGACTATTTGACCAAGAAGGAGAGTGATGGAGTGCTGCATCAGATGACCTGGCCTCCACAATCACCCGACCTCAACCCAATTGAGATGGTTTGGAATGAGTTGGACCACAGAGTGAAGGAAAAGCAGCCAACAAGTGCTCAGCATATGTGGGAACTCCTTCGAGACTGTTGGAAAAGCATTCCAGGTGACTAACTCATGAAGCTGGTTGAGAGAATGCAAAGCTGAGTAAGTGTGTCCAAACTTCTGACTGGTACTGTGTATGTTTTATTTTAATTGTTTGTATTTTATTTTGAAGAAATCAAATAATGTATGTTGGAAAATCAAACAGAATATCCCCATTCACCACTAATCACTTTATTTCAGTACATATTACTAATACAAAATGGTCTGTACAAAGGCTAAAATAGGTATTTTTTTGCATAGAAGGAACAGTGAGATTAAAGAAAGCCAGAATGGAATGGCACAGTAAACTCTACTCACTACCAAACAGGAAGGAGAGAAGGAGAACAGATTAAAGGCCTAGATTCAATCTGTAGCGCTAATGATCCGTGCTCTTCCGAGATTAAAATTTTAAGGTAATTTCCTATTGAGCCGACATATACTGCGTTTACTGTGACGTGGGAGCATTGCCTTTACATTTTAATCGCGCTGTAGCGTGGATCTTCAATGCTATGGATTGAATCTACGCCTATCTCGGGGTGAAGCTCAGTAGAAAAATACTCTTGTGCTCACAAACAGTAAAAATACTAGATAAAATTGCCAATTTTATAGGACACATCTGTAGAAACCAACTCGAAGAAAATCAGAGCCATAGATATAGTGAGATACAGTATATAGAGATATATCTATGTATGGCTCAGACTATTATTATACTGCTCAATGTATACACTTTCTCCCCCCATTCCCCCCTTCACCAATACATATGTAAATGTTGGGACTATAAATTGTGCCTTCCTGTATTATACTTATGCTAAAATGTTTATTCTATTCTACTGTAATTTACTTTATGTTCATATTCTTATCTTTTATTATTTCTTACTGTTGCGTTGTTGAGAAGGAACCTGCAAGTAAGCGTTTCACTGGGCAGTGTATACCAAGCGTATCCCGTACATACGACCAATAAAACTTCAAACCTGACAACTGTCATTTGAGTTTCTATTGTGATTAGTTCGTCACACTGTCTGCAGTAGCTGCCCCTTCCGCACGTATTTTAAGGGAAGACGCTGTTCATGGTTTCCCTTGATGTAGCCTAACTTCTGACTGCTCACTCACTGATTCACTCCGTTCAATATACCAAAATAGTATAAATTATTCCGAATCAAACCCTACTTTAAAAACGATACTTAACGGTGCCAGGAAAAAACACAATAACGTCAGTCTTCAAACATGAAAGGCAAATGAGCGTACAGGGTATAGTGGGATTTTGCGACACACTTTCCTTTATTTAAAAAATATTAGGATTTAAAGAATGAAATGTAGCGCACCACCTAATATAGATATTCAGAGTTCTTTTACATGTAGCAACAAAAAAAATCCACAGGACAAGGCTGACAGAAAGCAGATAATACTGCGGTTTGCCATGACACTACATCAAACACACCATTCAAGAGCTTACATTTCAGAACAGCTCAGATAGTCAGCTTTAGTTGTGAGGGATTAGTGAAGAGATTATAAAAATATGTCAAAGGTGGTAGAAATGAGCTGCTTCAATAGCAGACAAAACCCCCAATAACCATTCTTCCCTTTCCATCTCCAGTCTGTGGCAGTGTTTCCATGTGAAGAGAGGGAAAAAAATACTTAATGCTCATTCCAAATCCACGAATGAAATGCATCCTATTTCTCACTACAAGCTGCAATACTGTAAATTAAACTAGCAATACAGTACTAACCCCAAAAAACACATTAACATTTCGTTTACAATGCTCCTGAATTAAAAAGTACAAATGCAAACAATCTATCAAACAAATAAAAGATGAACAACATGAATGAATGGGTAGGAAATTAGTTAACGCCCGTACAGCTGAGAAAATGACTTCCATAAATAAACAGTCAGAGAGAGCGTGGGTGTTAATATCATCTTCTGTCAATATCAGAAGATGCCAATGGGCATTAGGTTAATGGGGTCCTTCCTATTGCAGATGTGCAACAAGAACAGTTGATCAGTTGTGAAATTAGAATATTTACTCCCAGGACTAGAATAAGAGTAGTGCAGAAAGAGGACTTATGTTGCTCAGTCAGTGTCATCTGAGATTTAACACACTCCATAGGGCAGAGTTGGGCAGGCATTTACAAGAACGCTACAGGCATGGTTAAAGACATACCGCAGATAATAGAATAGAACATCCTAATGTACACAAAATGGATGACATTTTTACGGTCATTTCAGATTGAGCCGACATATGCAGTCTCTGTGAATGCGGGAATATTGACTTTAAATTTAAATCGACCTATAACTCTGATTTTCTGCAATACTTTTACGATGCAGATTGGATCCAGCTCTTCGTATAGAGAAACAAAACAGCAAATATGCAGTATGTATTGATCCTCCTACTCAGACTGCATGTTCCTCCCTCAAAACAGGACTGGAATAAATGCCTGCGGCGAAGTTAAGACAGGAAGGTGGTTAAGGTTGCACCTTAAAAAGGAATAGCGTTCCGTTCCTGTTTGTCTTCAATTCCCCCGTCTAACTATCTGTCTATAATCCCAAGGATATAATACTAATGTTCTCCGGATGACGGACGGTGAACGTCAGACACAACAAAGCCAAGTAGAAACTAGTAAAAGAGCAGATCGTATAAAAACAAGAGACAAAAACAGCTAATGTACAACAACAAAACATCATAAAACACTTGTGTTAAAGTGATAGACTTCTCCTCTATGAACATGAACAAACAACATTTGTTTGATAAAACACTGAAAAACCACTTGACGGTGGGAGAATGCGGGAAGCAAAGACTTGAATGAAATCCTTTCCGAAGAACAGAAAATTGTCAATGGTAGAAAACCGACATTTCAGAGATGACAGTTACACGTTACGTGAATGACAACGGGAAAAACGGTTTGGGATTTTGAAATGATTCTTGAACGAAGTCTGACATATGGACTGTGTAAAGCCGGTTTTGTATCAGGATTTTTATCATGTATATCTATCTTCATGCTGAAGTGGCTATCCTGCATTTCATTCAACATCTAACCCTTCCACCCCAAATCACTTCACACAATGTCGCAATGTCAGACTTTCACAATACAATAATGATCGCAGATCTGATCAGTTGAGATGAATGTGCTCTTTAGTCTATGATTCTATGATTATCAGATGCAGTATTACTTCTGGGAGCAAGCAAAGTGGCAGAGGGTACAAGGATGTAGGTACACAGGGTACAAACCTGTTCTTACGTGATCGACGACAACTGTCACATCTCTACAAATGTCAACCCTGGCATGTACCTCGCAGCATTTGCTGGAGCGATAAATTGTGCCGAATGTTTGTGGATGCATCCAGGCAGAGGATGTGAAGCGCTCATGCCAGTGCTTTACATTAGCAGCTGTCATGTTTTTCCTGTGGTTGTAAAACATGGATTATGATGGGGGCATCCAGTGAATCAGAGACAGAAAGGTCAACAACAACTATCTGAGCCTGTGACACAGCCATGCACAAAACCCACATCTGCTGCAATCTACCACTATGTAGAGTATTGTACATCCCAATATGTTCAAATTAAGATTTAATGAATGACCTTAGATGGTCCTGAAGATGATCCTTAATGCAGACAGAGTGTGAAGGCTAGGCCGCAGTGTCTCCGAGTTAGCTGCGTTTGGCAAAATGTCCTTTACCTCCTACCGCCTCCTCTATCCTTCACACGACCTCCGCATGTAGCAGCAATGTCAGAGTTCTTACACCTCTTATCCCAAGCAGCATCCTAGACTCTAACCCTCCTGCAACTATAGGATGAGATTTTAGAACTGAGACACTTCTGGTCCCGATTATCTAACTTCTAACCAAATTCCCCAAAGTACAGTAAACATCCAGTCAGTTCAGCCAACCTCCCCTCCTTCATGTTAACGATAAGTCAATGAATTGATTACTACAAGCAGAAGGTTGCAGGTGAATGCTTCTTTAAGTTCCCTCTACTTCTGCATGTTGACATGTTAAAGGAAAACGGGGCCATGTTCATTAGGGCATGCAAAGGAAAATGTTTATGCTACAAAAATGACTTTCTTATCGTAAGTCCAGGTAGTCCTAAACTGTTTCAGTCCATTTTGTTCCATTTAGTGCCTAATGAACATGACCCTGTTGGTAAAGCCCTCCAAAGCAGTTTAGAGTGTAGTTATCTACGTACCCTGAAACCTACCCTTGTTCTTGTACTAAACAGGACTCCTGTTGTTGAACCGCACATAGGCCACCGTTGTAGCGCTAGTAAAACGACTTGTCCTACAGGGCGCGTTGCCATATCCGAACCACAGCCTCGCCTTTTGATCAGACTCCCTCCCTTCCACCCACTCTGTGACTGACTGACGCAGGGGAGGCGCTTTGAAAACTACAGCAGCAGCATCCAGACTACAGGTGTAGACACATCATCACTTAGTCTAGCAGGAATGTCAGTGAAAATGTGTACTGTGAAGAGCTTGTCTCTCCCCCCTGCCGTTCTGAAAAAAGTAAGAGAGAGAGCGAAAGGATGAGATGGAGAAAGAGAGGGAATAAAAACTAAAGAGTTCAGGCATTCCTGGAGAGCTACCATCCTGTAGGTTTTCGCTCCAACCTTAATCTAGTGCAGATGATTCTAATAATTAGCTGGTTGATAAACTGAATCAGGTCAGTTACAACTGGGGTTGGAGCAAAAACCTACAGGGTATCTCTCCAGGAACAGGGTTGGAGCAAAAACCTACAGGGTAGCTCTCCAGGAACAGGGTTTGAGCGAAAACCTACAGGGTAGCTCTCCAGGAACAGGGTTGGAGCGAAAACCTACAGGGTAGCTCTCCAGGAACAGGGTTGAGGCGAAAACCTACAGGGTAGCTCTCCAGGAACAGGGTTGAGGCGAAAACCTACAGGGTAGCTCTCCAGGAACAGGGTTGAGGCGAAAACCTACAGGGTAGCTCTCCAGGAACAGGGTTGAGGCGAAAACCTACAGGGTAGCTCTCCAGGAACAGGGTTGAGGCGAAAACCTACAGGGTAGCTCTCCAGGAACAGGGTTGAGGCGAAAACCTACAGGGTAGCTCTCCAGGAACAGGGTTGGAGAGCCCTGCACTCTTAACTTGATTCCTCTGAAGTGTAATTGTTTCCATCACAGGAAAAACCTCTCTGACTCCAGGGCACCACCCACTTAGGGCTCATGGCATTATAACCTTGACCTATGACCCATCCCAACCCCTGACCATCCACAGCAAGGATGGGCAACTCCAGTCCTCGGGGGCCTGGTTGGTGACACACGTTTTCCCCAGCCACTGCTAACACCAGACTCCAATAATCAACTGATCATGGGTCGTGTGCTACCTGCTCAGACATTACGTGCCACGTCATTGACTGTGTCATCGACTGACAGATTGCTTTACCATATGATGTGGTTAGCTGATACGTAAAATACCTATCCAGGCATTTTAAGATCTGGCAGAGGAACGCGCCCATAGTCTTCAGTTTACATTAATGCAATTAGTCTAATCAGGTGTGTTAGCTATAGGGCTAGGAGAAAAGTGTGACACCAGTTCGCCCACCTAGGACTGGAGTTGCCCATCCCTGATCCACAGCAAATCATCACATCTCATCACAGGCGGCCGCAATGTCTGGAACGGATTAAATAGCATGGCATCGAAAACATCAAACACATAGTTTCCATTCGTTTGATGCCATTCCATTCACTCCATTCCATCCATTATTATGAGCCGTCCTCCCCTCAGCAGCCTCCTGTGCATCTCATCCATTCCACACCTCTGATAACAGATAGCACTTAGCACAGGGCTCTCCAACCCTGTTTCTGGAGAGTTACCCTCCTGTAGGTTTTTGCTCCAACCCCAGTTGTAATTAAGTGGATTAAATTTATAAACCAGCTAATTATTAGAATCAGGTGCACTAGATGATGGTTGGAGTGACAACCTACAGGATGGTAGCTCTCCAGGAACAGGGTTGGAGTGACAACCTACAGGATGGTAGCTCTCCAGGAACAGGGTTGGAGTGACAACCTACAGGAGGGTATCTCTCCAGGAACAGGGCTGGAGTGACAACCTACAGGAGGGTATCTCTCCAGGAACAGGGTTGGAGTGAAAACCTACAGGATGGTAGCTCTCCAGGAACAGGGTTGGAGTGACAACCTACAGGAGGGTAGCTCTCTAGGAACAGGGTTGGAGTGTAAACCTACAGGATGGTATCTCTCCAGGAACAGGGTTGGAGTGACAACCTACAGGATGGTATCTCTCCAGGAACAGGGTTGGAGTGACAACCTACAGGAGGGTAGCTCTCCAGGAACAGGGTTGGAGTGAAAACCTACAGGAGGGTATCTCTCCAGGAACAGGGTTGGAGTGAAAACCTACAGGATGGTATCTCTCCAGGAACAGGGTTTGAGAGTCTTGACTTAGCATATCAAACACTCCATTTCATAGGAGCAATAAAGGATACATTTAGAAGAAAAAAATCATACTGTATTGGGGAAAAAAATGTTGTCTGACATTTTCAATGAAAAAGGGTTCCGGGGAGTAGAAAACTAGCATACCATGTCGGAGCCTTTCATCATTTACAAGGGAAAGAAGAAGTTAACATGAACCATCAACACGACAAAATCCATGAAAACCTGGAGACTACAATCTAATTTTTCTTTTCACCGCTTTCTTCGTCTTGCAGGGGGGATGTGAGCATTAGTAAAGCTTCCTGCAAAACTATTAGTCCAAGCGCCCAAATCATTTATATTTACTTCTGAACAGGAGAGAGACGACATAAGACATCTTCCAGTCCCATTTATCTTTGGCAAATGAATGGTGGAGTGGACAGAGAAGAGGACAAGGGTGACACAGCTGCAGTCTGTAAAGGGTTTTCTGGGAAGAGTGGGGAGTAGGAGGCTTTGTGATACAGGAGGTACGGGGGGGGGTCATCCAGAGTCTATCCCATCAGGCAGTACATGGGGCTCCTTTCCCTGTGTGCTGTCTGTCCCACGCTAAGCGTCATACTTCTTCCCTGTTCTGTGGATTTGGTGGAACAGTGTCATGGAGAACGCCATTCCCAGGAGCTGTAGAGAAGGAGAGGGATAAAAATGAATTTTATCTTTGGAAGTCTCTATAAAAATGTTTTATCGTTATTGTATCAAAGTCAGAGGACACAGTGAATGGTACAGTGCAGCCAGTTCTGAGTGTTGTGAGCAAACTCTTGTGTTATGTACTCTGCTACACTAGGTGAAATACATTCACTGCTTGTGCTTCTGGGCTTGTGTTGCGTTTATGACACTGAAGAAAATTCCTCCAGCCGAGTTTGAAAACAACCCACATTTTCCTATTTCCAAACCAGGGATAGAGATTGGCTACCTCCTCCTCTCTCTCAGGCCGTCTTGAAACATCAAATATAACAACATGCCTCTGTATCTCACTGATGAAATACCGTGAGATAAGTGAGCACATTATGTCAATGAGGTAAATTATGATGCACCGAAAAAAGGTTTATTCTTTGAAGTTTTCCATTAAGAAATAGCCTGTGATACGTAGGACTACTTTCACATCAAAGTCAGGAGGCTGATCCTAAAGCCATTATCTGAAGCAGTCAGGACTGGAGTGAGTAAAACTCTTTATTACAGAACATAACTGGGTTCAAATACTATTTGAAATCTTTCAAAAACAGCGTTAGCCTGCCCAGAGTGCCATATGGGCGGGGTTTACGTTTTTTTGACTATTCTATTGGTTCCATTGTGCCAGGAAAGCTCAATCAAGCCCAGCTAAATTATTAGAAATAATTTCAAGTAGTATTTGAACCCAGGTCAGTTACACATGCAGACCACACTTACTGTAGCCGGAAGTTCGCTAGCTAGCTACCGTAGGAAGTATTTTGCTACTGTGATTAGCATTAGCCTCTGGGAAGCTGCTGCTGACTTTCCCTTTCGTTCCAGACAAACTTGGCTCCATATGCTTAGGGATACCTTCTTAAACTCCTGCCAGTCTCACCTAATATCTAACACAGTGTGGTGAAAAAAAGCTAACAGTTATCATACCAGGCTCTTGAGCAATGCCAAGCACACATCACAGATCAAACTCCAAACCCTACCCTGTCACACACAGACACACACCCTGTTCAGTATGTCTGCATTAGGGATGCACCTGTAGGGCAGAGGCTTTGGATTAACTCATTCGGTGGGCCGGATTCAAACCCACGCCGGCACTGGCATACACGTGTGCCAACACTAACCGCTGGACCACACAGGCCATCTCTCTGCAGACTGCCCTTTAATGAGTCTCTTTTCTACTACTCTCTCGGTAATGAGCTAGGGAATGTTAGGTGGTGGGGTCAGGCCAAAGGTCAAAGGAAAAGTAAACTATGTACAGTATATTATCCTGCTGCTGCTGACTCAGCCTTCTATATATCCTCATTATCTCTCTCTCATTCTCTCTTTCTCTACTTCTCTCCTGCTCTCTTTCTATCCCTCTCTCAAAAACACCCCATGCAACAGGCGTGTTTGGGATTTGATAATGTGTGTGTGCAGAGAGAGCGCAGACCAGCCCTGTGGTACAGTCAAAAATCATGGTGACAACTCTACTTCTATATGTTAAAGAGCTTGGGCTCTCCTGCCTCTGACACAGAGCATGTAGCAGAGAGGCAGCTGGAGTTAGACAGGTAGGCAAGACAGGAAGGGTAGACAAGGAGGCAGACAGGTTGGGAAGACAGGTGCTTTAGGGTAGTCAGAGAGACACACCACGAAAAAAAGATAGTTAGACAGGTACTTTATGGTAGACAAAGAGTCAGACAGGAAGGACAGACAGGAGGAACATAGGGATGCAGCAGGCTGAGATCTCTTTATCAGGTCTTATATCACTTCCTGGTGTCTGGCTCCAGCTCCAGCGTTGGGCACAGAGCCAAGGTGCTTTGATTTCCTCAGACAGGACCAGGTAGCACCAGACACCATCTTCAATATTTCAGTATGGCAGAATGTGTAGGTGCTACTACGCCCACTGAGCATGGACTTTATTACTGGCCTATCTCTCACAGGGAGAGGGAGTGTGTGGCTGTGGAGTTACAAACACATAAGCACACACACACACACACACACACACACACACACAGCGCGCTTCATGGAGAGAGCTTGCTGCTTACCTGCACTACCAAGATGCACATGCCAATGGTTCCCATGAGATGCTTGTTGTCATCGAGCCACTCCTCCACCTTCTCATAGCAGCCCTAGGGGACAGAGTGACAACAATAGAAGTGTGATTGGACACTAGAAGAAAGATAGAATAGGGGGATGGAGGAAATATGGAAGAATAGTAAGAGACACTCGATGGAGATAAATAACGGTCTGTCAAAAACAGCAATTGAAAAGCACTTTGAATCGTTCAATTTTGAATATGGCAAGACATTTAATATTTCGGACGCACAAGGTTGTTGGGGAGAGAAAGAGACACAGTAAAATCAATGAAGTGGCCCTTCTGTAGCTATCATCTCTGCTTCATGCGTACTGTTAGATGTTATCAATCACTGGTTCATTCACAGGTCACTACTAGTTGAAAAAGTTTGGCATGGGCCCTCAAATCCTCAAAACGTTCTACAGCTGTACCATTGAGAGGATATTGACTGGCTGCATTACTGCCTGGTATGGCAATAGCACCGCCATCGATCGCATGGCACTACATGGGTTGGTGCGGACAGCTCAGTACATCACTGGGGCCGAGCTCCCTGCCATTCAGGACATCTGTATCAGGCGGTGTGGAAGGAAGGCCCGGAAAATCGTTAAACCCATAGACTCTACTAAATGTAAAACTATATAAAACTAAACTAAATACACTGCTCAAAAAAATAAAGGGAACACTTAAACAACATATCCTAGATCTGAATGAAAGAAATAATCTTATTAAATACTTTTTTCTTTACATAGTTGAATGTGCTGACAACAAAATCACACAAAAATAATCAATGGAAATCCAATTTATCAACCCATGGAGGTCTGGATTTGGAGTCACACTCAAAATGAAAGTGGAAAACCACACTACAGGCTGATCCAACTTTGATGTAATGTCCTTAAAACAAGTCAAAATGAGGCTCAGTAGTGTGTGTGGCCTCCACGTGCCTGTATGACCTCCCTACAACGCCTGGGCATGCTCCTGATGAGGTGGCGGATGGTCTCCTGAGGGATCTCCTCCCAGACCTGGACTAAAGCATCCGCCAACTACTGGACAGTCTGTGGTGCAACGTGACGTTGGTGGATGGAGCGAGACATGATGTCCCAGATGTGCTCAATTGGATTCAGGTCTGGGGAACGGGCGGGCCAGTCCATAGCATCAATGCCTTCCTCTTGCAGGAACTGCTGACACCCTCCAGCCACATGAGGTCTAGCATTGTCTTGCATTAGGAGGAACCCAGGGCCAACCGCACCAGCATATGGTCTCACAAGGGGTCAGAGGATCTCATCTCGGTACCTAATGGCAGTCAGGCTACCTCTGGCGAGCACATGGAGGGCTGTGTGGCCCCCCAAAGAAATGCCACCCCACACCATGACTGACCCACCGCCAAACCGGTCATGCTGGAGGATGTTGCAGGCAGCAGAACGTTCTCCATGGCGTCTCCAGACTCTGTCACGTCTGTCACGTGCTCAGTGTGAACCTGCTTTCATCTGTGAAGAGCACAGGGCGCCAGTGGCAAATTTGCCAATCTTGGTGTTCTCTGGCAAATGCCAAACGTCCTGCATGGTGTTGGGCTGTAAGCACAACCCCCACCTGTGGACGTCGGGCCCTCATACCACCCTCATGGAGTCTGTTTCTGACCGTTTGAGCAGACACATGCACATTTGTGGCCTGCTGGAGGTCATTTTGCAGGGCTCTGGCAGTGCTTCTCCTGCTCCTCCTTGCACAAAGGCGGAGGTAGCGGTCCTGCTGCTGGGTTGTTGCCCTCCTACAGCCTCCTCCACGTCTCCTGATGTACTGGCCTCTCTCCTGATAGCACCTCCATGCTCTGGACACTACGCTGACAGACACAGCAAACCTTCTTGCCACAGCTCGCATTGATGTGCCATCCTGGATGAGCTGCACTACCTGAGCCACTTGTGTGGGTTGTAGACTCCGTCTCATGCTACCACTAGAGTGAAAGCACCGCCAGCATTCAAAAGTGACCAAAACATCAGCCAGGAAGCATAGGAACTGAGAAGTGGTCTGTGGTCTCCACCTGCAGAACCACTCCTTTATTGGGGGTGTCTTGCTAATTGCCTATAATTTCCACCTGTTGTCTATTCCATTTGCACAACAGCATGTGAAATGTATTGTCAATCAGTGTTGCTTCCTAAGTGGACAGTTTGATTTCACAGAAGTGTGATTGACTTGGAGTTACATTGCGTTGTTTAAGTGTTCCCTTCATTTTTTTAGCAGTATATATTCACGTCACCAAATTATTGATTAAAACACACTGTTTTGCAATTAAGATCTACAGTAGCCTTAACAGCACTCTGTAGGGTAGCACCATGGTGTAGCCGGAGGACAGTTAGCTTCCGTCCTCCTCTGGGTACATTGACTTCAATACAAAACCTAGGAGGTTCGTGGTTCTCACCCCTTCCATAGATTTGCATAGTAATTATCAGAACTTCCGTAGGACGTCCTCCAACCTATCAGAGCTCTTGCAGCTTGAACTGACATGTTGTCCACCCAATCAAAGGATCAGAAAATGAATCTAGTACTGAAAGCAAAAGTACAGCTAGCTAGCACTGCAGTGCATACGATTTGGTGAGTAGTTCACTCAAAGAGAGAGAAACACAATAGTTGAACAGTTTTGAACAAATTAATTTCTTCAAAAATGAAGGAGAAGTGAGAGAGAGAGTTAGCTACTGTATATTTCATATTTTAGCTTGTGAATGCAGCTAGCTAGTTTAGCCTACTCAAACATCCGGCTCAAACAGAGAAGGATGCTATGTTAGTTAGCTAGCTGGCTATGGCTATTCAACACTGGAACTCTGCTAAGTCAAGGTAAGCGTTTGGTTGTATTAATTTCTTGCCACCGGGGCCCGTCGGTGTAACTGCTAACCTCCTTGCTGACTGTACACTGTACTGCATGATTATAGCGGGTTTACTAACGTGTTAGTTCTAGTAGCTATGTTGACTATGACGTTATAATATGGAGACAGCGATGTAGGCTGTGTGTAGCGGTCACAGACAGCTGATGTGTTGTGCACTGAAGTCCACAAGCGAAGGGTGAGAGGAGGAGAGCGCATAGATGCGAGATTAAATTATACAATGATCAAAGGGATCATGCTGCATGCTGCATGTATGTGGCTGCTATGAAGGTGAATTATATTTGCATGTGATCAGGGGTGTATTCATTCCATCAATTCTGTTGAAAAACGTTTCCTAAACTGAAGCAAACGGAACAAAATGGGGATAAACATACCTGAATTTGTCCAATAGAAACTCTCGTTGCAACTGTTGGACTAATGATTACACCCTAGATCAGCTAGATAAAGGCAAGAGTGTGCAAGGCAGTATTGAATGTGTCAATGTCTGTCATCTTGGTTACTCAAATTTCTCTCGACCTGTGCACCTAGCGTACGTTGTAAACTTGCATTCATAAGCTAGGTAGCAACCTAATGATGGGTATGGGGAAAATTAAAGTATCATGTAGTAGCCTAAACCTATCCATGTTACATTGAGCTGGGTGAATGGAATATGAATGACAGTCATCCAATATGCTGCAATAGAAATAAGGCCGTGCTCATAACAAAATGATTGTCCTCCCTTATCTTAAAAGGCACCGACCACCACTGCTCACCACAAATGCACACCCACTCACATACAAGCTGCTGCTACTCTGTTTATCTTATATCCTGTTGCCTAGTCACCTTACCCCTATACATATCTACCTCCTTCACTCCAGTATCCCTGCACATTGTTAATATGGTACTGAACTGACTCTGTATATAGTCACCTTACCCCTATACATATCTACCTCCTTCACTCCAGTATCCCTGCACATTGTAAATATGGTATTGGAACTGACCCTGTATATAGTACGCTTACTTACTTGCTGTGTCTTTCATATTTCTTCTGATTTCTCATGTTTTTTCTAGTATTACATTGTTATTGATTATTGCATTGTTAGGTAGAGCTTGTAAGAAAGGCATTTCGCTGTACTTGTACATGTGACATTAAGACGTGAAACTACTATCTCCATGTGGTGGGGTTTCCACTAGATAACACAGCCACAAAGTCAGATTCCACAGCCACAAAATTGTGGGAAATGTAAGGTTAAGGTTAGGCATAAGGTTAGCAGTGTGGTTAAAGTTAAGGTTAGGTTTAAAATCATATTAAAATCAAATAATTAGAGAAATTGTAGAAATGGGCAGGGTTTAGCCATAATTGAGTAACGCTATGCTTTGTGACCTGCTGGACACCTCAGCTGGTCACCAGTGCTGGAAACATCTGCCCTACGATCAACGGCCAGACCTGTCTGTCCTCTGCCATCTCCAACCTAGGAGTCAAGTTTGATTCTTCTCTGTCCTTCGATGCCCACATAAAACAAATATGTAAAACATGGCTTTTCCATCTTAAAAATATTGCCCGGTCCATCACTCTCCCAGCCAAATGCAGAGAAACTCATCCACGCCTTCCTATTTTCTCAGATTGACCACAGCAATGCGCTGTTAGATGGGCCTCCCAGCCAAATCACTACAGATGCTCCAACTAATCCAGAACAGTGCTGCCAGGGTCCTGACCAGGACCAAGAAGTCAAACCACATCACCCAGATCCTGGCCCAACTCCACTGGCTACCGGTCAACTACAGGATTGACTTCAAAGTTCTTGTGCTTGTATTTAAAGCCTTGAATGGATTGAGCCCCACCTCAATCAGCGAGCCACTTCGCACTCTCTGCTCCAGTTCCTAAAACACATCTCTGAACTACGGGGGGGGCCGAGCCTTCCGCTCCGGTGTCCCTCGTCTATGGAATACTCTCATTGACCATCTGAGAGCTGCTCCATTACTCAGAACTTTTAAAACGGGCCTTAAAACCCACTTCTACAGACTGTCTTTTTCATTTTTATTTAACTTTCCTCCGTAGAGCTTTGAGACAACTCTGTAATGAAATGCTCTATTCAAATGAAATGTATTATTATTATGATGTATTATTATAATTATGACATTGTGGCTATGTTAACTAGTGACAACCATGTGGCGGGGAAGTTAGTGACAGTTTCAGCTGTTACAATAGATGGGTTGGCTGACAACGTCACGAAAACAATGGGGCAGAAGTGAGCTTGTTGTTGTGATTCTAGATAGCCAGATTGCTAGCAAGAATCACAAGAAACTGCCATGTGGGGAATTGGAAGTGGCTTGTTTCAGCTTGTTTCCTCATGTTATTGATACCCTATCTTCTTTTGAGGTGTTTTGACTGATTTCATGTCAATGCTAATATGGCGAAAATTCGCTAGCTAGAGAACTGTAACGATGTATTTGAGAGACAAGTGGCCATTCTGCAAATGTATTGCCAACTATTATCTAATAATAATAGCAATTAAATAATAATAATAATAATACGTTGTTGTACAACTACTAATAGGCCTAGAACTAATAAAAACGACTTTTAGAACTATTAATACAACTAATAAAACAAAATACCTATAATATATAGTATACTGTACATACATACATACACACACATTTACAAGTATCTTCACATGGTGATGTTTCTATTAGTTAAAAACACAAACAGTTTGTTCTTAACATTTGAAAAAGGGCTTTCTATTGCAAAGATTTCCATGGAACTCAAACCCATCTTCAGGCACAGGTTGCACGCCTCTTATTGGGAATCTCCCATCCTGAGGTGATAAATACAGCAGTGCAGATATGGAGGGAACATGTAGACCCTGAAGTTTTGTGCTGTAAAATCAAACTGCTGTTTAAGGCATAATGAAAGCAAAAGTTCACACGGTGACCAAAATGCAAAGTAAGCAATGTTAGGCTACTTAAAATCTAATTGATGTTCAAAACAATACAATCCTTATCTCAACACACTTGCAAAATAACTATTGTATAGTCATTTAAAATATATACTTTTTTTTAGATACACCTTTTTTCTAAGCAGAAAGAATCTGTGCACTCTTCGATTGGCACTAGAAGAGCCGAGTTAGTCCATTTGTACGTCATGCTACCCTCCGTCCTTGACTTTTCCTATAAGTCTATTTAACTCACATATGTTGTAAAAAATGATTTCGATATCACAAACGGAATGTGTTATAAGCAGATTTAAAAGGATTTTTTTTATTTATTTTTTTGGAGCGCAAAAAAATTACTTTTTCAAATCCTCCTACATAGTTACATGCAGGTAAGATGTTTTGATTTCTATATATTATCAGAAAGAGCAGATTATGAGGTTACCAAAACCCTTACCATTGCCAATTAACTCTCAAAATTAAAGAGATAAGCTCTATTTCCAAATAAAACTTTGCTCTATTTCCAAATAAAACTTTTTCCAAGAATAACCACTGTTCCATGCACTCCAAACATGAGCATGTGCCACAGTAACGTAAACTATTGAAAATGCTATTCTGTTCAAAAAAATGTTTTTTTCATATTCTGATGTTACCCAAGACCTTCATAAACACAAAAAAATATTATTTTCCCGATACCATATATGAAATGTATTTATTACATTGTTGGGTCAAAGGGCCTGGCTTTTCTGGTGTTAAAATGCTCTTTGGTTTCCCATGCTTGTGACATTGATAACATTTGATTGTTTAATATATGACCTATAGGCCTCCAATTTATTCCAGAGGATCCACATCTCATGACAGTGACTGCCCTGTGCCCGCCTGGTGTCCAGTGCGCCCACTCACCCGTGTCCAGAACATGTTGGTGGAGTTGCGTCCGCACTCCTGGTAGTGCTCCTGGCAGCAGCGGTCGGGCACCACCTTCTCCTTGAGGGCCTCGTGCCAATCTGTGTACCCTACCACCCCACAACACTTCCACTGCAAGACACACACACACGGAGGGGGACAGCAGAAGTTAGTGCTACCTGTCTGTGCGTCCAAAGAGTCCTTAAAACAATTCTGATAAATACGGCAGTAAGTTAGTCTATTGTAATTACGTATGTGCGCTCCCGGTAAGATGCTGTCCCTATGTATCTTAAGGAGCCCATAGCATATTCCAAGAAACTGTATGGATGTTCCATACCGGCTGTTCTGTTAATAGATGCAGGTGAATATATTTTTCAACCATCCATGGTAATTACAGCAAAAATCGTTTCAGGCGAAGGCTTCGCTATAAATGCATTTATGCACTATCCTGAGGTGAACTTGAGTCCACATGAAAGTTATTTTGCTGTTTTACATGTGAAAGTGGACTGTTCATGAATGGTCATGATCGTAGAATGTCACATACTACATACCTCTGCTTGGATGATGTTCCATGCGTTCCTGAGGCCTACATTGTTGTCTGTGTTGTACAGAGACAAGCCATCCTTCAGGTCCTGCTTGGCATTCTCGCTGACCTGATGACCGATAACACAACACACAAACCCTGGTTAGATAGATGGCTTCAGGTGACCTAGAAATCCGGCAGGCACATCGGATTATGCCGTGTATCTTTTGTTAAATCTGAAGGTTTGACTTTGATTGACGTCGCTCGATTCCCTCCACTGAGCCTACATTTAAATATGCCTTTTGGCGTAGCTATTTGCGCTTTCCTCTCGACTGGATCTTAACAATATGATCAGTGCTCATGTCATTTCTAATGGATATAAATATTTCATCACACGTGTTAATGAGATTATTGCATACAGTCTATGCATGGCTGTTCCAGAGCAGAAGTGAATACCTAGAGGGCTGGGAAACTACCGTGGAAGATTGAAGGCGTTTTGCAGAGATGGGAGTCATTATACGGAGAAATTATACTGTGTCTGTAAGAGGAGTGCGTGCTGGTCTTACAGGAGATAAAACTGGCAATTTGTTTCATATTGAAATCTTAAAGCATAAGCACCATTTCTGTAGAAGTACAAGATGCCCCCCCCCCATTGACATGAATGGCACAATAACCGTGCCAACTCTGTCAGTGGAAGTTACAACCCGCTGGGTACACCACGTCATTTCAACATGGAAATGTGGGTAATATTTGGTTGAGACGTTGATCAATGAGACTTGAACCTTTATTCCCCCACAGCAACAAAAAAAACACAGACGGTTGTTGAATTCCTGATGTGTTATCTATCACTATGCTTTCAACCATCTAAAAGGACAACCAAATTCCAATGGAAAAACAATGTCTGATTTTTGATTCAGTTGTCATCTAAATGTGTTATTCCTGCGCTTTCAACCATTTAAAAGCACAACAAACAGATATTTTGTATTTATACTTCATGTGTTTTCTCACTGTGCCTCATCACAACCAAATGACATGTACATTGCTGTTGATATTACATTGAAAATACATATTGCAAGTGATCGATGCTGTTTGAGATTCTGCACAGATTATTATAGCAAAAGATCTCCACAGACCTGCAACCTTTGAATGCTATCTTGAAGATGCACGCTTTCTATGATTAGGTCTACATTAGGAAGACATAATTACAGTAACCTCAAAATGTGGCTATGGATGTGTTACTCATTTTAAGGTTGAATAAATACTGTTACATTAGTTTGTAAGATAACCTTTACTTTAGGCTATTTACTGTCTTACAAAAGTCATATCGAATTGTATTTGGTTGACTCAACCAAATATCAACATTTAAAATCAGTTTTTTTATGTTAAATATTAAATCATCACTATATGACTAATAAATCAGTGTGTGTTTATTTCATGAAAATAACTCCAAATGTAATATTATATCATTTATTTCCCCGAGCCTCCTTTTGCCATTGAACTGCTCAGTCTGATCGTGTGGGCATGTTGATACATTTATTTACATACACAGCCTTAATCGGCGGACAGGATCGTCTAGACTCTAGAGAGCATGGGTAGGCAACTAGATTCAGCCACAGGCCGATTTCTGTCTGAGAGGATGGTTGGGGGGCCGGGAAATGATAATAATATTTTGTAAACTGCAAATTGACAACTAAGCCCCCAAAAAAATTATATTTGAAAATAACAATCATTTCATAGTTTGACTACATTAAGACATACATTTTATTTGTGAGAATAATTGGGAATATATTTACTCAATTAAAACACATTTTTCGATGAATTCCTGTTGATTTTACAGTCATTTTTGATACAAAAATACAAAACAAATACAGGAAAAAAATCACGTTTTTGACTGCACTGACCCTTTAAGGGAAATGTATCTAATGCTTGGATCGTTTCATCTCAGCCACTGGCTTAATCCTATTCTTTAAAGGACTACTTAGGGATTTTGGTAATTAGGCCCTTTATCGACTTCCCCAGAGTCAGAGGAACATGTGGATATAATTTGTATGTCTCTGCATGCAGTTTGCTAACTTGTGCCAGTGCAATTGATAACTAGCATTAGCATAATGACTGGAAGTCTATGAGTATCTGCTAACGCTTGGCTCGTGAAACTGCAGAGATAAAAATGGTATCCACGAGTTCATCTGACTCTGGGGAAGTTGGTAGATAACGGCCCTAATTACCAAAATCCCAAAACAATTTTTTTTGGTTTAGTTAGAGACGTGAATCAAACATATA
This sequence comes from Salmo trutta, assembly GCF_901001165.1. Lineage (NCBI taxonomy): Eukaryota > Metazoa > Chordata > Actinopteri > Salmoniformes > Salmonidae > Salmo > Salmo trutta. The sequence continues at coordinate 41,738,747 of NC_042973.1, forward strand.
ATTTGTTAACTTGTCAACAAGTTAATAGGCTATTTACTGCATTTCAAAAGTGATATAGATTTGTGTTTTCTTGTCAATGCAACAAAATATCAACATTTGAAGGAGATGTATATTTTGTACCATTGACTTAGTCTGGCTTTAATTCCATTTTGTCTACAAATTAATACTTGATATGCTGGATTCACTTCTCAACCAAAAATCTAAGTTAAAGAATATGACTAAATCAAATCAAACTTTATTTAAAGTGCATCTGGTGATATTCAGTTGCGTTGACAACCAAACACAATTCAATATCCAGTTTGTCTACAAATGAATAACTGATATGTTGGATTCACGTCTCCATCTCAGAATCAAAGTTAAAGAATAGGACTAAATCGAAACAAATCAAACTTGATTTAGTCCTATTCTTTAACTTAGATTTCTGGTTCGGATGGTGACGTGAATCTAACATTTGAAATATTAACATGAAGATTAATTGAGAAATTAACCAAAGGTTGAAACCCTAGGACATGTATTGTCTGTTTTTAGTTCAACCCTGGGTTGTATTGAAACAATAGCTGTTGATGACTTTGCAAATGCGATATACGCCTAAATAGTATCATTGATGATACAGTATATGACTTAGAAAATATGGTTACATTTCATTTGCTCTGTTTTACCTACCCTTTGGAATGACTTCGATATCAACAGTGAGATCTCTAAATAATCATTCTCACGATAGCACATTGGCAGTAGCGATTTTAGCATGTAAATCTTGGTGGGGCAAACAAACAAAAAAATTGGCGGGATGCTTGCCAGCAAAGCCACTACACAACACAAAACTAAACAAATACGTTAATTGCACTATAACTGTGACAAACGGTGCCCACAAACTGTTAGGGCGTACATAAAGCTGTCCCAACAGCAGAGTCCCAACAGCAGAGTCCCAACACCTTACCACTGCTACACCTGGCTATCAGTGGAGCCTTGTCTGGCAGCGAAACAGTTCATTCAGCCTCATTTACTGCCTTTAAAAAAACATAGCTGATATGGCTGACTTGCTTAAACAAATGTGGTTCCTACTGACAATTGAGATGTACAAACTATGGCATGAGGGGCCGACAAGCGGATACGAGGCAATCCGTAATTTCGATTAAGACATTACACCCATAAAATAACAGTTTACGTTGATTCCTTTTTGCAAATCCAATGTATTTTCCACCTAGATACCACGTCACAATATGTAGACAAATTACGTTGAAACAACGTTGATTTGACCAGTTTGTGCCCATTGGGAAGGAGATGCAGTGTGCCTGTCCTCTCTAATCTACACTCTTAGATGAAACACTAACAGACTAGTGTGCCTCTCCTCTAATCTACACTCTTAGATGAAACACTAACAGACTGACTTGGGAGAAGTTGAACATTGTTATTATAGAGGGGGTTGCTGTATAGCAAGAGGGGATAATTATTATGGTTCAGGCATCAAAATACACTTCTGGCATGACAGGAATTGAGCAGCTGGAGAATAACACTTATAATGACACTCGGGTCTTGCTGAGGACATTCAAATATTAAATTCCCCTTTTTAAAAACCAGAAGAACCCCCTTATATTCAGTGTCACAGTGAGTGAGACACAGCAAAACTTTTGAACTCATTTTTCTCGAGAGGTGATTCGTTATCGGTGCGGAAAAAACCCACAGAATTTCTCTACCATAACGGGCGTAAATAAACTATTTGCTGAATTAATCATAAAAGAAGAATTCACTTTTTCAGGATAATTATAATTTCACAAAAAAAAAGGCTAAGTAATTATTCATTATTCATAACCCACTTAAATTCTCCCAAACTTTTGAAATAAAATTTGCATCATTTCAAATCATCATTTTTTTCTCCCAAAGTAGAGCAGTGTATCTGTATTGTTCCTCATCAGCGTGAAGGCATCGCCATATCTGTCATTGTGCAGGGAAATGAGATGAAAAGCACCATAATCTATCTCTGCCTCTCTCAACCTCATCTCCATGTCTCCTCTCCTTCACGAGTCTCTCTCTCCTCATTACTCCTCCCCACAGCCACACAATCACAGGAGAGAACAGGGGACCAGTCATCTTCTGAGCCCAAAAGCCCATTTTCTTTCTTTCCACCCTCCCTCCATCGTACGTGTGAGAGTCTTCGATATGTCTTGAAATGCAACATAATGATCTAGTTTTTACCACCGCTAACGAGAGGCATAGAAATGACTATGAAACAAACGACAGGCTTGATCTCTCACTGCTTTGACCTATTTTTCTCCCTTTGCAGCAGAAATGGATACAAACACTTCTTTGTGTGAGATAGTTCTCATAACATGCTCGAATCAAGTAAGTCTATGCTGACGGTAAAATTGTTCTCTGATAGCAGAACTATGCCGTTCTTAGAGAAAACCTGTCACTCATCCCTCATTAACTTTCCTCAGCACCTGTCAAAATGCATCCACAGAATATCTGGAGGAGATACATTGACAGAGTGTAAAATCGATCTCATTATGGAGCACGCTGCTGGCTTCCTTTGAGCTGCAGATCCACCTGCATCAGCAGAATAGGATGGGAGAGAGACGCCAGCCGTTGTCCTGATCCTGTCCACATTCTGATTGGGCCCACATTTGTCGACAGGTGTAGACAATCAAAAGACACATTGTGATCTGATTGGGATCAGATCTTCCTGACCACCTCTGGAGGTAGTCGAAGACGCATCTTGTACGGATAAGGAAAGCATATGGTAAACGTCACGGTTGAATTAGATCATGGTCTTCATTAGAAACCGATGGATCAGACGCCACAATCCGATACCATGTCCAGCTCTGAATAAAATGGGCATATAGAAATAAATATATTTCTGAAGAGATATCATCCCGAATGAGAGAAAGTGTTCTACAGTTCCCATGTCCAATGCCAGCGCAAAATCTAATATTTTAAAACATTGTAGGCTACAGAAAGGCCAAGGATTTTAATAGCAGAATCTAAACTGAACTATGTATTGGGATGCATGAGGGACGGACTATGATGGAGTTGCAGTAGAAGAGCTCAGTGCATGGCCAGGTATAGTGTGTAGTTGACTGATTTATCACCTGTACCTTTAGATCTAGCCAGAATGAACGGTGGGCGGGTGGTGAATAGTCTATTCCAGTTGCAAATATCAGATTTCAAAATTATACATTGGTATTATAATACAATCCTCAATTTTATTCTATTCTATTCTGTGAATCTTTGAGCATTTTCCAGCTATCAATAAAGTGCAGAAGATGTCCAAACAGGCGCATAGCTTCCTGTAAGCACGAGCGAGGCCACTGTCCAATATAATGTAGGCTTCAATACGAAGGACTCTTTAGGCTACTTTTAGATTGACACTTTATTCATTTATAAAGCCATGTGCTTTACATGCGTGCTCCTTTGCAGTTTTTATCGATTGACACTTTTATTCATGCATTTTCATAATTTGACCATGCGTCTTGCTATAGGTTATCGTCAAGGTTCCGTTATCACTCACTGATCAATGATTTGGAGGAAACTAAATCACGGTCATTCTCCCAGCATGTCACTCTTTCCCCTTTGGTACTATTTAGGCCTATAGCCTATTAAAGGATATTTACAGTACAAGATTACAATATAAAGACAACGTCATCCATGCGTAAAGAACAACCCTGTCCAGACCTGTTTGAATAATGCGTTGTGCCATTCGAAGATGCACTTTGTAGCCTACTCTGTAACTTCACCTGTTTATATTTTTACTGTGTGCATTAGGGCTCCCGGGTTGCGCTGCATCTCTAAGGCACTACATCTCAGTGATAGAGGCGTCACTACAGACCCTGGTTCGATCCCGGGCTGTATCACAACTGGCCGTGATCTGGAGTCCCATAGGGCGGTGCACAATTGGCACAGCGTCGTCCGGGTTAGGGGAGGGTTTGGCCAGGGTAGGCCGTCATTGTAAAATAAGAATTTGTTCTAAACTGATTTGCCTAGTTAAATAAAGGTAAAATAAAATAAATAAATGGCTAATTTAGGAAAGGGACAATTTTAGCTAGCTAGCCACTGGAGGACAACAACAACGAGATGCAACAATTCAAGTTGTTTCTGTCAATGACGTATTTCTCTTGATGTGATAAGAGTCAAGCCAAATCCAAACTGCATCCCGCTGACACTTTTTTTTGGTGCGCCAGGACCAGTTGAGCTCACTCAGTTAATCTCAACGCTGATTGGGTATTATTGCATGCTTTTTTTAATCAAGGGAGGCCAAATGCTTCCCGTCTTCCCTTGCATTCAACGCTACGGGCGGCAACAATGTCATACTCTTTTTGACCAGACAGCATCAGATAGATGGCCAGCAAATACAGAGACAGAGGGGTGCTGTTTCGCTCGCTCAGATGCTTTCTCCGGTGAGATACATTCAGCCTCTTACAAAATTGAAGGAAAATTCTGAAAACACAGAGAGACGAAAGATAAATTATTTTATGTTTTTTTTCATGGTACATTTGAGGAAGCCTGGCTTCCCTTGGCAACCATGAATACACGCCACTACTGCTGTCAGAATGGGGCCCTGGGCCTGTGATGTCTGGCCCCCTGCTAGATGTCTGTGACGTGTCACACTGCAGACAGCCAGTGTGAGAGGGAGGAACACTAACACCCCCTGCCTACTAATGACCTACAGACCTGGGGGGGATGTCTGGCTACTCTGACTCCTTTGTCATGGAACACCATGCTTCTCCTCTGTGATGGAACACAATGGCTTTCTCTCTCTGGGGCTTGGGTCACGATAGCCACGTGAATGCAAGCAGATGTCAGAATACATTCTTAGTGTCAATGCTTTATAAGTAGAATATAATGTTTGAAAATTTTTAAAAAATATATATACAAACAGCAATGAACGGGTGTCACAGGATGACAGACAGAAAGGACACAAGATCAGTTGGATAACAAAGCAAGAGCTCTATCATGTAGGAACTGTCTTCCTTTATGTGCAATCATGAGTCTAAATACAACATCTGGAGTGAATCTGACTATTGGTTCTGACTATGATTGCAGATGATTTTGAGCATTAGTGTTACATACAGGGCTTTCAGTACTGTAAGAGCGTCTGCTAAATGACTAAAGTGTAAAAATGTATTCATACCCCTTGACTTATTCCACATTTTGTTGTGTTACAACCTGAATTCAATATTGATTAAAAACATTTTTCTCACCCATCTACACACAATACCCCATAATGACAAAGTGAAAACATATTTTTAGAAATGCTTGCAAATTTATTGAAGATGAAATACACAAATATCTTATTTACATAAGTATTCACACCCCTGAGTCAATACATGCTAGTTAAAATACCCTTGACAGTGATTACAGCTGTGAGTATTTCTGGGTAAGTCTCTAAGAGCTTTGTACAATATTTGCCCATTATTCTTTTAAAAATTCTTCAAGCTCTGTCAAATCGGTTGTTGATCATTACTAGACAACCATAGTCTTGCCATAGATTTTCCAGCAGATCTAAGTCAAAACTGTCACTCGGCCACTCAGGAACTCCAGTGTAAATTTGTCCTTGTGTTTTAAGTTATTGTCTTGCTGAAAGGTGAATTAATCTCCCGGTGTCTGATGGAAAGCAGACTGAACCAGGTTTTCCACTAGGATTTTGCCTCTACTTAGCTATATTCTGTTTTTATATATTTATATAGAAAAACTCCCTAGTTTAGAGATGTACCATGGGCCTACACACCGAATTTGGAGGAAAATCTATCCTGAAGGACTTTATGGGTCCTTGAGGCAAATGTGTGCAGCATGAAGTCTCTAGGTCTAATGGGGAGGCGGATATGAGGGTTTAAGAGAGACTGCTTATAACGGCGCCACCTATAAGCCAATCGGTGCCAAGTTACTCATGGCCTCAAGTTACTCATGGCCTCTAAGTTACCAATCTATGCTTGAGTTATTTGACCATTTCAAGGGGGGAAAAATCTAAGATGAACAATATGTTTCACAGCTTCGCTGTGAACCCTCTACAGGTCCCTATGTAGGTGGATCACTTGAGAGCACATTGCCTGACATGTTTACACACATGAAGTGACATGTTTACATGCCATGCTTTTCTCATTTGTGGTGCAGGGAATTACAGCCCCAGAATTTACTTATTTGTAGAAAAGATAGCTCCCACACACACAACATGCCCTTTTTCAAGTCATTTCACCAGATGGTAATTGAAAACAAGAATTAAAAACTCTAAATGACATAGCTAGCTAAACCTGGACAAATGAGGTTACATTAAGATAAAAAGAGCTATGAAAATAGCTTACAACAGCTTTTTATGTATTTACCACACATCTTTCAGCTTACTGTGGCCTTGAGGTGCCTTAATGCTTACCGAGGGAGAACTGTGATCAGACAACATTTCTTAGAGCTCCACACTTTCAAATCCCCACTGTCAAATCCTACCGTAATCCCTTCAACCTGTTTCTCCTGACCTGCTCCTGTAGCATATGCTCTTTCCACAGGTCACTGAACACTCTGCTACCTGGCCAGGGCTGCTACGGAGCACACCTGGGTTCAAATACTATTCAGTCTTTTTCAAATACTTTTAGGGTTTGCTCTAGCCTGCCATTAATTGCCAGATGGTTTTGCCCTTTTGCTACTATTCTATTGGTTCCATTGAGACAGGCAAGATCAATTAAGCCCAGATAAAGCATTTTAAAATGATTTCAAATAGTTTTTGAACCCAGGTCTGCTACTGAGACAAGGCTACACCACCTGGGACACTCTAGGACAGAGACACACCGATGCCCATGCTAAGAGCTGACACAGCTACACCACCTGGGACACTCTAGGACACAGACAGACAGGCATGAGTGCCCATGCTAAGAGCTGGCACAACAACACTCTGCCAGGCTGGGTCCTCCATGGTATCAGTCACAAGGGTTGAATTGGGACTGAGCGTCCCCTTTCCAGTGCTCACTTGTCACCAGATTGGGTCCTACTGTATGTTTGGAACCTGTCCCAGTGCATCACCCAGTGTCCTTTGCCAGTCCTCACATACAGTAAGACAATCACCCAGGCTGTGTCCCATCCCATATCTGTCACATAGTTTGGAACTGGTCCCAGGGCCCCGCACTCACCAGTCCACATAAAACACTTCCTAATGCTAATGGCTATGCTAGCCAGCCAGATGAAGGTGTAATCCAGGTAACCATGAATTAACTGTTTAGCAGTCTTATGGCTATTTAGCAGTCTAATGGCTTGGGGTAAGAAGCGGTCTCGGACCCTGTTGGTGCTCAGGTTCTGTTTGCCGGACACCATCAGTGGGAACAGTCTATAGCTTGTGTGGCTGGACTCTTTGGCAATTTTTCAGGCCTTCCTCCGGCACCACCTAATATAGAGTTCCTGGATGGCAGGGAGCTCACCCACAGTGATATACCCTCTGCAGCAGTTTACGATCAAGGATGGTGCATTTTCCATACCAAGATGTGATGCAGCCAGTCAAGATGCTTTCGATGGTGCAGCTGTAGAACTTTTTGAGGATCCCTTGCCAAATCTTTTCAGCCTCCTGAGGTGAGGATCAGCGAGGCGGAGGTGTTGTTGCCTACCCTCACCACCTGGGGCCCGCCCCGTCAGGAAGTCTGTTGCAGAGGGAGATGTTTACTCCCAGGGTCCCGAGCTTGGTGATGAGCTTGGAGGTGACTACAGTGTTGAACATTGAACAGCGTTCTCACATAGTTATTTCCCCTCTTGTCCAGTTGGTAGAGGGCAGTGTGAAGATTGAGATTGCGTCATCCGTGGATCTGTTGGGGCGGTATGCGAATTGGAGTGGGTCCAGGGTGTCTGGGATGATGGTGTTGATGTGTGTCTTAACCAGCCTTTCAAAGCACTTCATAATTAGTTACAGATGTGAGTGCTACACGGTGATTGTCATTTAGGAAGGTTACTTTGGAGTTCTTGGGAACAGGGACAATAGTGGTCAGCTTGAAACATGTTGGGATTACGGACTGGGACAAGGAGCGATTGAAAAGGGTTTGGCTGCTCCTGCTTGAAGACCACAACAGCATTTGAATGTTTGGGCTTGTGAACCCTCTGCTATCAGTCGGGAGAGTTACAGTCCTGTACTCTAAATCCCCAACCATGCATTATTTATCTACCCTTAATTACAGTAGAAGTTACGGTCTCTTGCCCTGCGTATCGGCCCACAGCCAGGACCCCCTGCAGCCAGCGCTGACCCCTGACCCATTCCACTCTACAGTCTATAGAGGGAACCCTGGGAGATTAGAGTAGCTTTATATTAATCATCTTGTGTTATGGTTCTTTGGCTTCTTCGGCTTTAAAATGCTGTTGTGGTCTTCTAGCAAGTGCAGGCAGGAGCAGCCAAACCTCCAACTACACCTATACCCTCTAGGGCTTGACCAATGCCCCGTCCTGCCTGATTCTCCATCCTCCATTTCCCTAAATGAGCTGGCTAGCATAGCCGTTAGCGTAGAGTAAATCGCCCCAAACAGTTTACTTTTATGCAGATGTGTATATTTTACTTTAGACCCTGTATTTTGTGTTTAATGTATGATACAAAGACATTCACTGTTTTCTTAAACCATGATTTAACATGCATGCACCTTATATTAATAGTATTTTTAAATTGTATTTCCCCCTGGGATGGAAAGGAGGGTGGGATTGGGGTGGGTGGGGAGGGTGGTTGGCGCTATTTTTCGTAAAAAAAAGGACCTACTGCTGCAATTATACATTTGAAATTTGTAATAGAAATATATATATGTTAAAGTAGCTCACCCAGAATGAGGTCACAGCGCTAAAGATGGATGGGTGTAATCTGGTCTCTAGCCTTGCCATCTACTGTAATCAGATGGTGGGTCATTGCAGGGCCAGTAGTAGAATAATGGAGTAGAGATGAAGCCTGTGATTGCTTATAGAGCACTGGTATAGAGCACTGCTTATAGAGCACTCTGCAGTGGAAAGAGGAGTACCTGAGTCTCTGCCATACCTGGAGGCAAGACTTCCACTGCAGAGCAACCATGGGAGGAGGGGAAGATATTAGCCTGAAATCCAAACTGATATGCTATGTTTCAATGGTGAAATGTAGCATATCAGTTAGATTCCAGGCTAGAAAGGTACTCCCATACTTCAGTAAATTGACATATTCCAAGATGCTCTAAGAGCTTCATGAACATTAGAGCATAATCACTCATGATTTAATAATATCGAAATCTCAATTTTGGAACCTCTATTAATAGACTGCCAAATGCTGCCAAAGTGTCTGTATGTCTGCGATTTCCAGATCAAATAGCCTTGGTAAATTAACGATTCCTCTGATCGCAGAGTTTGTGGGGATGGGGAGAGCCTAACACGGCATAAAATATTTAGTCTCTCTCTCTCTCTCTCTCCCGTTGGAGTGCATGCTGGGAGTGAGTCGTGAAGCAGGAGTGATTGTGAGAGCGGCTGGAATTATCTTCACTCTATTGGGTTTTGGTGTGTATATATATGTTGATTAGTTTAGTTGTTTTAAGAGTATTTTGTCTAAATATCACTAAGCACGTATAGGGGTGGTGGGATCGTTGAGGTTGGTTTTCGCGAGGGCACAACCAGCGAGTGGGGCTGGTTGCAATGGCCACTCGCGGAAGTTTGGAGTTTGAAAAACTTAGTCGGCGACATGGAGTAAAGATTCCTGCTGCGGCCGGGTGTTCAGTGGAAGAATGTAGCTTGGCAGTGGGTGCTATCATTGGGTATGATAGTATCAAATCAGCCTCAAGGATTAATAGCGCTGTAGTGATATTCTTAGATTCCATTGAAAAGGTGAATACGATAGTTGAGAGTGGTGTTGTGTTGCGGGAGACACAGACACCGGTATTTCCGCTTATGAATCCGGCAAAGAAAGTTATACTTTCTAACGTGCCACCATTTGTTAGAGATGAAGTGTTGGAGCGAGAGTTATCTCGTCATGGTCAAATTGTATCAACAATAAAGAAGGTTCTTTTTGGATGCAAATCTCCGTTGCTGAAGCACGTCGTGTCTCATAGGAGACAAGTGCATATGATTTTTAAAAAAGGACACTGATGAACTGAATTTAGCATTCAGTTTTAAGATTGATGGATTTGATTATGTCTTCTACGCTTCTACTGAATCAATGAAATGCTTTGGCTGTGGAAGAGAGGGGCATTTGGTGCGTAATTGTCCCGAGAATGAGCACGCAGAGCCCGGTAGCAGCTCTAGTGCTGGTGCAGCTAACGCACCACCGCGAAGGGATGAACATGCTAAGGGTGCAGGGGAAGGGAGAAGGTGGGCAGATGTGGTAGGAAAAGTAGGAGAGGAAGGCAGTGTGGAAATGGGGGCAATTGTTGTAGATCAGAACAAAGAGGGAGGGGAAACAGTCGGTGAGATTGCGACTGCCGTCGCTGAGGTGGTGCTGGAAAATGAAATTGGAGGTCAAGAGGAGATTGAAATAATGGGAAAGGAAGCAGCTGTTTTCAAAGTACCGAGGAGTAAGAGGAAGAATGTAAGGGGTGGGGAAGGGTCTAATTCCAAGAGGAAGGTAGAGATGGATAATTCACTTGAAGATAAACAGGTTGTAGAGATGGGAGTTTTCTTCTGGGGAGGATAGCGAGAGTGAGTCATCTGATGCGTTACAACAAAATAGTGAGATAAATGGGGAGGAAGGGAGGTATGGGATTGGGAAGGTACGTCAATTTCTGAAGTTGACAAAAGGGAAGAAATATATGCAGGATTATAATATAACAGATTTTTTCCCTGAAAGTGAATTGTTTATTGAATCAGCAAAGTTTCTGATGTCAAAAATAACAGGGGGAGGTTTGACAAGCCCTGAAATTGCTAGACTCAAGAAAGTGGTAACGAGAGTGATAAGTGATGTAAATTCTAAAGAAAATGAAAGAGTTCAGTCGCAGCTTTAACTCTGTAAAGAGATGTGGTTTCTGGGTCTTCCTCTGTATTTTTTTCTTCAACCATGAGCAGTTTTAAGATTTCTTCTTTAAATGTAAATGGGGCAAGAGACGTTAAAAAAAGAGCCATAGTGTATGAGTTAATTAGGGGAAAGGGAAGTGACAATTTTTCTACAAGAAACGCATAGTAATTTGGAAAATGAAGTTATGTGGAAACAGGAGTGGGGGGGACAGTGGTGTGTAGTCATAAAAACACAAAAAGTGGGGGTGTGGCCATATTGTTCTCAAAAGGGTTTTTGCCTTTGTCATATGAGGTTGAAGAGGTAGTTGAGGGGAGGTTACTAAAAGTTAGAGTAAGGTATGAAAACATCACTATGTGTCTGATAAATGTATATGCCCCAGTGGTGGCAGTTGAGAGGGTATGCTTTTTAGAGACATTATCAAATACCATTGAGAAATGTAACAATGAAGATTATTTATTTATTGCTGGGGATTTTAACTGCACAGTCAGTGATTTAGATAGAAACCACAAAGAACCTCATATAGCCTCAAGGACTTTTTTAAAACGTCTCATTGTAACAAATGAACTGTGTGACATTTGGCGGAGTCAACATGGAGGCACAAGGCAGTATACCTGGGTGCATGTGAGAGAGAACACCATCTCTATGGCCAGGTTAGATAGGTTTTATTGTTTTGAGCATCAATCTCATGTCTGTAAATCAAGTGTGATAACCCCAGTGGGATTTTCTGATCATTGTTTAATAACAGAGGTGGTGTTCATTAACGATGTAAAACCTAAAAGCGCATACTGGCATTTTAACATAACTTTATTGAGTGATGCTCACTTCAGGAAATGTTTTAGTTTTTTCTGGGAGAGGTGGAGGTCTCAAAAGGCCAGTTTTGTATCCCTTCAACAGTGGTGGGATATAGGGAAAATCCAGATTCAACAATTCTGTAAGCAATACACGAGGAATGTCACCAAGGATATCACCAGATCAATGAAAGCCCTAGAGACTGAAATAGTGGAACTCATGACGTTGGTTGAGACCACAGGAGATCGAGGCCACACTCAGGCCCTCAAGAGGAAAAAAGCTGCATTGGCAGACCTGCTGGGTATCAGAGCACAGGGGGCATTGGTGAGAAGTAAGTTTCAGGGAATCTCTGAAATGGATGCCTCATCCAAATTTTTCTTTGGTTTAGAGAAAAAGAATGGACAAAGAAAAATTATTCATTGTCTCAAATCAGCTGTTGGACAAGAGCTCACTAGACCTAGTGAAATTAGAAAGAGGGCAGTAGAGTTCTATGCTGAGCTCTACAAGTGTGAGTACAAAGAGGATAAAACAGTGACACAGCAGTTCCTTGATGGGCTCCCACAGGTGGCTGCAGAAGCTCAGGTTGAGCTTGAGCAACCATTGTCTTTGCAGGAGTTATACACTGCATTAAAAGGCATGGAAAATGGAAGGGCACCAGGCATTGATGGGCTTCCCGTTGACTTTTTTAAGTCTTTTTGGGCTATGTTGGGAGAGGATTGGCTAGCAGTAGTTAATGATAGTTTAACCGGAGGGTTACTACCAATAAGCTGCAGAAGGGCTGTCCTCACCCTACTGCCCAAAAAGGGTGACCCTAGGGAGGTGAAGAACTGGAGGCCGGTGGCTTTATTGTGCACTGATTATAAGATCCTGTCAAAAGCTTTGTCCAACAGGTTGAGGGAGGTGATGGGGCAAATCATACATACGGACCAGTCCTACTGTGTTCCTGGCAGGCAGATAGGGGATAACATTTCTCTGATTCGTGATTTTTTGGACGTCTCTAGGGCTATTGGGTTGGATGCTGGTCTAATTTCAATTGATCAGGAAAAGGCATTTGACCGAGTTGAACATCAATATTTATGGCACACTTTGGAGGCGTTTGGGTTCAGCTCTGGTTTTATTGCCATGATAGAGGTGATATATGGTGACATTGAAAGTGTATTGAAAGTTAACGGTGGTTTGAGTGCTCCTTTTAAAGTGTGTAGAGGTATTAGGCAGGGATGTTCTTTGTCGGGAATGTTATATGCAATTGCTATAGAGCCACTACTAAATAGCATAAGAAGTCGCATTGAAGGGGTGTACCTTTCAAGGGATATTCCTCCTATTCGTCTCTCAGCCTATGCTGATGATGTAGTTGTTTTAGTGAAAAATCAAGCGGAGGTGGATAGTTTGAGTCTAATGGTTGATCGTTTTAGGGGAATATCCTCTGCAAAGGTAAATTGGGAAAAGAGTTGTGCTTTACAGATTGGAGAATGGGCTGGAGGGATCATGGCTTTGCCAGGGGGGCTGGAATGGTGTAAGGGAGGTTTTAAGTATCTTGGAGTGTACCTAGGAGATGAGGGGACTATGGAAAAAAATTGGATTGGGGTGGTTGAAATGGTGGAAGGGAGGATAAGGAGATGGCGTTGGTTGCTATCTCGTATGTCATATAGAGGGCGCACTATTATAGTTAACAATGTGATTGCCTCTGCACTGTGGCATCGGTTGTCAGTTTTAGAACCACCATCTGGCCTTCTGGCTAAGATACAGGCAATAATTGTGGATTTCTTTTGGGATAAATATCACTGGGTTCCACAAAGTGTTTTGTATTTGTCAAAAGAGGAGGGGGGACAAGGTCTTGTACATCTTGCTAGTAGGGCTGCTGCTTTCCGGTTGCAGTTTATTCAAAGGTTGCTTTATGGACAGGAAAATGTGGTTTGGAGAGGGGTGGCAGGTCTTGTATTACAGCAGGTTGGAGGATTAGGTTTAAAGAAAGCTTTATTTTTGGTTGATAGTAGCCAGATTTCCAGGGAGGGAATACCTCCGTTTTACAGAGGCCTTCTTAGGGTGTGGAGCATAATGAAGGTGTCCAGACGAACTTCAGCGGAGTCAGTGCATTGGCTGTTGGAGGAACCTCTGGTGTATGGGGCAAGACTGGATTGCACAACTGCAGATGTTCCACATTTTTCCAAGATTCTGGTGAAGGGCAAAATCATCACCTTAAAACAGTTAATGGCCGTGGCTGGGCCCGCCTTAATGGATGGTAGACGGGTGGCTGAACATTTGGGGGTGAGGTCGGAAAGGATTGTAGGACAAATGCTGGGAAGCTGCAGGAAGGCTCTGTCAGCAGAAGAGTGGGGTATGCTTCATAGCCACAAGAAGGTACAAGATGAAGACGTCTCATTTCCAAGACTAGGGATTACACCAAATATCCCAGAGTCAGAAAGAAAGGCGATATTACTGGATTTGAGAGGGTTGGAAGAGGTGGGTTTGGATGAGGTGAATGGGAAAGAATTATATAGGGGGTGTGTCAAGGTGTTGAATAAAGATAAATTGAAAAATAGAAAAGACACTCCATGGAGGGTAAAATTGGGCATTGATGACAAGGTAAAGCCAGCATGGAGAGCACTGTACAAGCCACCGTTACAAAAGGGTACTGGTGATATGCAATGGAGGGTTTTGCATGGCATCATTGCAGTTAATGCTTTTGTATCTGTTATTAACTCAGATGTTGGAGATGGATGTCCTTTTTGTAATATAAGAGAAACCATTTTTCACTGTTTTGTTTAGTGTGAGAGGATTAAACCTCTCTTGGAAATGCTGGAGTCTGTTTAAAGCTGTAGGGGAGATTTTCAATAACACTGTTTTTATTTTGGGGTTTCAATATAGAAAGCAACAGAAAAGAAAATGTCAACTGTTAAATTTTATTTTGGGACAAGCTAAGATGTCCATTTTTTTGAGTAGGAAACATAAGATAGAAACGGGATATGGGCAGGATGTAAGATGTGTTTTTAAAGGATTAGTGAAAATAAGAATAAAAGTAGATTTCGAGTTCTTCTCAGCTGTAAAAGATCTCCCATTGTTTGAGGAGAAGTGGGCATACGAAGGAGCGCTTTGTTTTGTAGAGGAGGGGAAATTATTTTTTGTTGATGAAATAAGCTGAATGTATATGTTCTTTAGTATTTTTTTATTTTATTTTTTACATTTTTTGTTATTTTAGTGTTTTGTATTTTTTTTCTTTTATTTTAAGAATTACATTTGGTGTTTCATTCCTGAAAAGGCAGTGTGTCATTATTGATGTTAATACTTGAGTATAAAATAAAGGTTTTATAAAAACTCTCTCTCTCTCTCTCTCTCTCTCTTATATATTTATATATATAAATATATATATAAATATATATATATATGTGTGTGTGTGTGTGTGTGTGTGTGTGTGTGTGTTCAGGGCCTGATCCCCATTCAATTCTCAGATACAGTAGTCTTCAGGGATGGGGTTAATGCCACAAATTCAATTATAATTAAATTCCCTCTCCCGGTAAATGTATGTCAATTAAAATTTAAAAAGTCTTTGAATTCAGAGATAATTATTTTCCGTCTCAATTCCAATGTTAGATAAAACAAACAAAAAATGTTTTAAGTGAGAAAAGGCATTTGTCTGAAGCCGAAAAGGGAATTCACATGAACACCACAATGCCTATTCCACCCATGCTCTACCAAGGTTTTCCAGCACACAGCTTTGACCTACTACAGTAGCTATGTTGGTATTGTACTTCCAGCTATGTGTAGGCAGGTTGCTTAGGATTCAAAAATAAATACAAGTACAAACCTAACTTTAAGCTACACATTATTTTGACAGAGGTAATACACTGTCCCTCGATAAGCACAGCGATTGATAAAACAGGACCATGTTTGAAACACAAGTTGTTCCGAGCTTATGTCAATATTACTCAGGTAAGCTAACGGCTCCAGAAATCAGGAATGCAGACAGGCTTTATCGATCTGAGCTAATGTGTCCAACACACCTGTTGTTATATTGGGCACCTACTGACCAAAAAAGGATGTTATTATGATTACATTTTTTTCAATAACATGTTTTGCTAAAATAAAGGTTTAAGAAAATACAGGCATGTACCACATTACTACAAGACAAAACAGCTCAATCAAGCCAGATGGCTTGCTTTCATTTAATTAAAAGCATGAAAAGGTAACGTAATGGGATAATGTTTTACTGTGGTGCGTGAAGAATCCAATACTTTACATTGCATGCGGTACAAATCACATTATCGTGGAAGCACCTCCTCAAAGAGTATGAATTAGTCTGTTTGAGAAGGTTTGAATCCTAAGCAACCTGCCTACACATAGCTGGAAGTACAATACCAACATAGCTACTGTAGTAGGTCAAAGCTGTGTGCTGGAAAACCTTGGTAGAGCATGGGTGGAATAGGCATTGTGGTGCTCATGTGAATTCCCTTTCTTTTCCGGCTTCAGACCAATGCCTATTATCACTTAAAATTTCACTTTTCATTTTTCATTTCCATGATTTTTATACCGGAAGGTGATTATGCAACATTATTATACAACATTAAAATACATGCTCTCCTTGTGAACCCTCACAATGTAGAGAGCAAGGAAACAGACTGAAGCAAATATTTACTATGCGATTACACAATGTAGCTGGCTAGATGACTATCGGAGCGTGAAATATGGATTAATTATTTTCAATGGAAGGGTTCTTAAACGTTATCTCTCGCTAAGGCAAGCTGTTACCGTGAATATATCATAGTCATCCCCCTCGGTGCGACAAATGCAAGCTGATTTGGAGGTAGTCCATCTGAATGTTCCCAGGGACAACGGTGGTCTACTCTGACATCCCGCAGTGGAGGAGTTAGATGTTCCAGTGGGAGGAGGACATCAACAAGCGCACAGAGATGGCCCAGTGCTCTTGTCAACCAGCTGGTGTTTGCATTTCTCTGTGACAGGCGCATGCCCACAATCTGCCACTTTGCCATAAATCACTGTGTCCCTGGGTACTACCGCAGGGCAGGGCTTCCCAAACTCGGTCCTACATCATTATACTGAGAACGTGTCAATTGTTAAAAGGATGTATTTGGGTGCTTTTGTTCATGTCTTTCGCGTGCCCTGATACTGCACAATGAGCAAAGTGGAAGTGAATCGCAGCTGGGGTAAGTTTGTCAAAAACAAGACAAATCACACAGAAAAAGTGTCTGGACCCTTCTATAACATGCCATTTACAAAAAAAATGAGATTTACTTCAGAAATAGGACAATTATCCTTTAAGTAACCGCCTGTCCTTTGTAAACATACCAAATGTAACATATCATACTAATTTCAGGGTCCTGGATTTACATTTACTATGTTACATCTGGTCTATGAGACCAGGCTGGCACACAGCAAGTCACGTAAGCAAGCAATGATCCTCATGTTGTTTTAACCTGGTGCAGCGTGTGGAGCCCCTGACTACATTTTACTTCTGGAATGGCGATTTCAGATTTTCTGTGAACACACTGAAAAGGAATTTGACACTGTGTTGATCAGTCGGCACGCATTTGTATTATAAATGTCAAGACGGCAGGAGAGGGAGTTTATGCCGGAGCTGGAATTTATTCTACAGGTGTTTAAAACAGCGATGCTGTCAGTCTGGTAAGCATGCACAGCTGAGGTTCTGTTTACATGTGAGTTTGGGGCTCAACCATTTACTATATGTGGTTCAACATAGCTAACTTACTGTTTCTTAACAATGCAATTTGTTTTCTTAGCTTTGGTTTTTATAGTGGTCTTGGTTGTTCTTAGTCGAGGAAATGTAGCGTAGCTAACCGCAGGGTTTGCCCTGTCTGAAATCTGGCTACCTCGTCTTGGTGTTACCATAGCTTGGTCTGTGCAATGCAAATGAACGTGATTAGCATGGCAGTTTCCCAAAGATTGGTGAGTTTAAAGTTAATGTAACTAACTAGTTATAGTTTGTGTAAGAACGTATTATGTATTGTGGTGCATGAACTGGCCATACAAGTTAGCTAACGCTACAGATCATTCCTGGTCTGATGTGAGCGAGAAATGCCACATTCAATAACTAGCAATTTGCAGTAACAGCTTCACATTTCATTGATACATTTCAGGCCATCAGTGTTATCATCACTTCATCTAACTTTAATGTGCAAGTGGAGATACAAACACACTAATCTGTGGAGATGGAGGACTCATAAACCTGCCTTGAGATGACTTACAGGAAAGTCTAAAGTCGGGCCTTACAGCAAAAAAACGTCAGGGCCCATATTTACAAATCCTCTCCAAGTAGGATTGCTGATCTAGGATCAGGGCCTGTGTTTATAAAGTGTTTCAAAGTAGGAATGCCTTTGCCTTTTAGATTACATGGACGGGGTTACCTGATCCTATATTAGCACTCCTCCTTGGGCCCAGCTTCCCCTGTCCATCCTTCATAATATAAAAGGCAAAACTGATCTCAGATCAGCACTCCTACTCTGAGATGCTTTGTGGATACAGCCCAGGCTTCTTTGACTGATGATCACCCCACACCTTCACAGATGATCTGAGACTGCTGCACTGATGTCAAGTCAAGTACCCTACCATAAGGTCCTTTGGAAAGGTTTAGTTTGGCTTTATGACGTTAAGCTGGTGATATCTGAAGATGACGCTTATAGACGGCAGACATATGTATTCCTGATGGTGCATGCCTGCTGCCTGCATGGGAGACAGGGAGAGATCCAGATCTCTGAATGAATTGGGTGCTATAACTGCTAAATGAATTCCTTTATCTGTCGGAGAGGCTGAATTTGAACAATGACCTCATGTCCAAAGAATTTGAATATAAAGAATAATTAAAAATCTAACCCCCACAATGTCCTTGGAAAAAGAGGACCATTTCACCATTTTATTGTTGATCCATTTGACCTACACCAAACATTTGACTCAGGCTTGGGTGCTTCATCTATCTGGGGACATTTATAGGTTGATTTTAAGACTTCACCCATGGCTGTCAATAACCTCCTGAGCTTTACATGCCATCCAATGTTCTCAGATTCTCAGACCCTGGCCATACATAGCAGCACAAAACCCCACCCCATGCCCTAGGGGTCATGGGAAACGCTGATCTAAAGCTTCAGAGTAAGTGGGACATATAGCAGGAGAGTGGGGCTAAGACAGAGCTAAGGACTAATTACACTGAGCCATTTGGCCAGGGGTGAGACTGCATTTTGTGGGCTGACCTGTGATCCTTTTGACCCCGGAGTCACCTCTGTGGGGTGAAGACGCTTAACCTCTCGCTGTGAGACAAGTGTCTTTGAAAGAGGAGACTGAGGACACTCTCAGCATGGAACAACTGGGCCGTGCTTATGTACATGACATTTGTGTGTGTGTGTGTGTGTGTGTGTGTGTGTGTGTGTGTGTGTGTGTGTGTGTGTGTGTGTGTGTGTGTGTGTGTGTGTGTGTGTGTGTGTGTGTGCGCAAACATGCAGCATGTCTGCATGTTTCATGTCCGTTTTCACGTCAATAAATGGTAAGTAGTTACATGCTAAGTGAATTCTGATGGCGTTCAACACATTTACATTCATATGTGTAACATTGGATCATATAATATACTGTATCATGGGTTGACATGGGGGGACATTAAAGTATCCTTACCTTATCTGAATACACAAAGAACAGGATGAGTAGTATGAGCTCTGCCAGCAGGATTATCAGCAAGACAATGAAGAACTGCAAGAGAGAGAGGAGATGGAGAGAATGAGAGAGAGACAGAGAGGGCAAGAGAGGGAAATGAAGAGAGATACAGAGGGAGAAAAAGCCAGAGAGAGAGAGAGAGAGGGAGGGAGAGAGATGGAGAGGTGGTGAGTGCCTGGGGGCCAGTGAACATCCCGACGAGGAGGTTTAATTCCTCAACAGATTCTCCCACGTAGCCCAGTATCTCCTCACTCTTTCAGCTGAATATTGACTCTGTCCCTTCGTCACAGCATGGGAGCGCAGCAACCGGCACATTCAGAAATTCAATTTCAGGAGAGTTCTATTCATTTTGTCCTGTTTGTTTTGGATTTATTATTTGGGTCATGGTTCATATGAAAAAGGGATCACAGTGAAAACTGCACGGACAGTTGTTTATTGAATTTGTAGGTGGCCAGGTCAGCATTTGATTGTTTCATTGAATCTTTTGTCTTTTGTTGACAGGTCCCACAAAGTCTGTTTGTCATATTTCCTCCGGGTGTGCAAAGTTTCAGATTATATAGACACAAAGTTGGTGCTCTGATTGCTTAAACAGACACGATGTGAGTGTGTTTGTTTGTGTTCGTGTGCGAGTGTGTACGTGTGTGTCTGTGCGTGCATACACTCACTTTCATGTCTGCAATGTCAGCCGACTGTGTTACACATTTCAATCTTGCCTTGAATTTTGCGATGGGCTCTTTCAACTTGTCTTGCCTAGCTTGAATCTCCTGACGGCAAAGGTTCTCTGACCTTTATCTATTTCAAATATTTCTAATCCAAAGAGAGTTTGTTCACAGAAGAACTTCACAAATAATATGTCAGACCGGTACCTCAGATCTGGCTGCTCCCAGGAGGGCTAACTTCACTCTGATGTTTCCAGACAGACTGACAGATAGAAAGACTGACTGTTCAAAACATCCCAGGTTTGGGCGAATATGAAATACCCGTTGGCTCAATCTGATATGACTTAACAGCGATGTGGTATGAAACTTTTACATCAGAGTTCATTATTTATCACTATGGTGTTCTGACTGAGATCCAGCCCCCCCCCTCTCCCGCTTTCTCTCTCTCTCTTTTTTCCTCTCTCTCTCCCCCTCTCTCTTTCTCTCTCTCTCTCTCTCTCTCCGTGCTTCACAAAATTGTTAAAGCAGGTAGTGTATACCTACCGCTGTGCTGATGTGGAGGATTTGGTATGCTCTTAACTGAGGCGTGTGCTAGCTTCTCCAAGGGATAGGAGATGTTTGATATTCCACAACTCTCATTTTTAAGTTGATTTAAAAAGTTTCACATCCAGTTACATAAATCTATTTTCAAACTTTGCTGATTAAATCAAACTTGAGATAAAACTCTTGAGACTTTTTCAGGAACAACATGAGTCTAGAGACAAACAAGAGTATTCTTTGTGTTAAATAATTCAGAGCGCTCAATTTTTTGTTTCTTACCAATACAATGGACGTGCCATTATGAGCGCTACATAATTCAATGATGTAAGTGACACACGCGTCCTCACACTGACACATCGTTCAACCAGGCTGTGACCACGGAGGAGAGCCGATGGGTTACTGTTCATTTTTAGAATGGGAGACTCTCGCAGCGGCTGGCGCTCGGGTTGAATTTTCTCTCTGAACCCATGAGGTTTTTACTGAGGATTCAACTCCCCGTTGAGCTCGTTAGCCATGGCTGCTCTACTGATGACCCATTTTGAAGAGTAATACAAATAAGGCTGCTGTGAGTGTGTATGTGTGAGAGTTTTGTTTTATTTTAACAATGTCTTTGTTGGCCCAATAGTTACATCACAAACGTTACTTCGTTTAAACGGACCTAGAAAGTTAGAACCAAGCCCCCCTCCACGTCCACTGTAAAGAATCCCCCTGATGCCCCACACCCCTGCACAGTCCTCCAGATCGTACACCAGCCCCCCCATATACTGTACACTTGCCAGCTGAGCCCACAACAGCCCAGAGTCCGTGATTCCCGCCTCCTGCATTACATGTTTCCTGTTCTTTCACACCACCATTTCTGTCTGCACCAACAGGTAGTTTACTAGGCAGTCCCTTTGCCTGTTGGCTATGCTATATTTAGGCCCGCCGACATATAGGTCCAGAGTCAGCCCCAACCTTAGGCCTGTACACCACCCACCCAGGACAGAAACAACCCTACCAGCCTGGAACAAGAAGAAAACTGATGCTACACTGTCTCCTTCTCCTTACAGAACAGACACCCCCTCCACACTAATGGATCAAGGTGCGACACCTATCTGTTCTAAGCGATTGCGCCGTAAATAATCCTCCACTGTAGATCAGCAGTGGGCTTTCCCCCCCCCCCCCGGGCCACCCTCAGCCCATGGAGATGGTCTTTCTGAGCCACCTTCACAGACACTGCGTACAGAGCCTTTTTGCTGGCTGTGCAAAAGGCCCCCGACTCCGGAGTCTTGAATGATAGGATCATTTCCTCACCCTCCTGGCGTTCACCTACAGCGGCAGCAATGGTGAAAGGCGGTAGGTCAGTGTCATTCGTGGTTAGACGGTCCAGTCTCTGCCTACCCCCCGGCAGCTCTCTGAACGAGCCCAGTTGTACAGCACAGACCCCCTCCACCTCCTGCTGCAGCAGCCTGATGGACTTGATGTGTGTGTGTGTGCGTGTGTGCATGCGTGCGTGTGTGTGTGTGCATGCGTGCGTGCGTGTGTGTGCATGCGTGCGTGCGTGCGAGAGAGAGATATCATAACTCACGCTCAGAAGCAGGCACTTGTTCTCCTTGATGGCGCCCAGGCAGCCCAGGAAGCCAGTCACCATGACGATGGCGCCGATGGCGATGACCAAGTTGGCAGCGGAGAGCGACGGGAAGGAGGGCGAGAAGGTGGCAAAGCTGCCCTGGGACACAGACAGCCAGATGCCCACGCCGAGCAGCCCACAGCCACACAACTGCAATGCAAGAGATCAGAAGAGAGGAAACCAGGTAAGTCAGGTAGGAAGTAGACTCATCACAAAGAACTATCTGTTCAGGATGAATTGAAGTCGGCAGAAAACATGCCATTCAATGTTTCCACAGTATCTTTGCAGTACCGAAACGAGCATGCATATTCACACATAATGCCAAATGTTATATTCCCAGAGAAAATGTGTATTTTCATAGTCTTCACAAAGTACAAATCAAAGGGACCATATAAATATCCTCAGAAAGGCTGTGTCGGTAGGCAGACCTCCCTTTACGCATCAGCATCCATCCCAAACACCCACAAAACAAGAGCTTTCTCAACTATTCCAGAACATGAACTGATTCTGTTAAACCAATAAGAGCTCCACTGGAAATTAGGAGCAGAAATGCTTTCTGCAGGTCTGAGCAGCTTACTGACATTGAACAAACACAGAATTACACACACACACTGAATGTAGTCTAGGCTGATAACACTTGTAGGGATACAGCACACCTCTAGGGGGAGCAGTTCCCCAGAGCTGGAATTCCTCTACAGTCCACTGCCCCCTAAAGAGAATCTCTCTGTGGGGCCTCGTTGAAAGTCTCTCAGATCTAGCATGCACTCCGTTAATGCACCGCACTGTTTTTGGAAGAGCCTGATTGGCAGAGAGTTGCCTGGGTTCTGTCTGTGGATGTTCAGCCCATCCAGGAGTGGTAAGAGCAGACAGGACAGACTCTGGCTGCATCCCAAAAGGCAACCTTTTCCCTATATAGTATATTACTTTTGACCAGAGGCTTATGGAGCTCTCGTCATTTGAGACACAGCCTAATACGATGATTTGGGCAGACAGTGCTGCGCTGCAGCCCGCCATGCCTGCTGGCCCCAGTGAAATATCAGCGGGTAGGTAAGTGGTGACATTTTCACTCCGCCTAATATAATTAAATATCCAATGCAATCTTGTCATGAATAACAGATTACAATGAGGTGAAATATGGTTAGACGCCATGGTAAATCTTAGCACCTTCCTCCATCCCTCCCGCCTTCCCTTCCCTCCTTGTGGAGAGAAAGTGTACATTGTACATTTAAAACTCTTGACACTGGATGTCTTTGGCAGCGCAGTCATCTCTAGACGTTAACACATCAGTGCTCCTGAACACATTAACGCCCGTCAGCGACATATGGAGCCGTGTGCTGTGCACTAACCAACCTGCAAACCTGCAGCCACAACACAGGAACACAGGCGAACCTGGACTCGTATTTCTGAAGAGAATTAGACAAAAACAAAATAATGAATCCCACGTACAGTGTATCCCCGAGCTAAATGAATTGGTTAATTGGACTGACAAATAGCTCTTTCAATAACTCTAAGCGATGAGCACTTAACGAACAAGCGTTTCGCTACACTCGCATAAACACCTGCTAACCATGTGTATGTGACCAATACAATTTGATTTGGCTTACATCCAGAGATGACAAATGGCTCTGTCACCCTGTCTCAACATCATCAACACCCTCATCTAAGAGCCCCACCAAAGTGTGACCTTTCACAACATACAGTAAAAAAGAAACAAGCGCCGCATATGAGAGTGGGTCTAAGAGGGTTGGTAGTGTGTATACGAGTGTGTATGAGAGTGGGTCTAAGAGGGTTGGTAGTGTATATACGAGTGTGTATGAGAGTGGGTCTAAGAGGGTTGGTAGTGTATATACGAGTGTGTATGAGAGTGGGTCTAAGAGGGTTGGTAGTCTATATACGAGTGTGTATGAGAGTGGGTCTAAGAGGGTTGGTAGTGTATATACGAGTGTGTATGAGAGTGGGTCTAAGAGGGTTGGTAGTGTGTATGAGAGTGGGTCTAAGAGGGTTGGTAGTGTATATACGAGTGTGTATGAGAGTGGGTCTAAGAGGATTGGTAGTGTATATACGAGTGGGTCTAAGAGGGTTGGTAGTGTATATACGAGTGGGTCTAAGAGGGTTGGTAGTGTATATACGAGTGGGTCTAAGAGGGTTGGTAGTGTATATACGAGTGTGTATGAGAGTGGGTCTAAGAGGATTGGTAGTGTATATACGAGTGTGTATGAGAGTGGGTCTAAGAGGGTTGGTAGTGTATATACGAGTGTGTATGAGAGTGGGTCTAAGAGGGTTGGTAGTGTATATACGAGTGTGTATGAGAGTGGGTCTAAGAGGGTTGGTAGTGTATATACGAGTGTGTATGAGAGTGGGTCTAAGAGGGTTGGTAGTGTGTATGAGAGTGGGTCTAAGAGGGTTGGTAGTGTATATACGAGTGTGTATGAGAGTGGGTCTAAGAGGATTGGTAGTGTATATACGAGTGGGTCTAAGAGGGTTGGTAGTGTATATACGAGTGGGTCTAAGAGGGTTGGTAGTGTATATACGAGTGGGTCTAAGAGGGTTGGTAGTGTATATACGAGTGTGTATGAGAGTGGGTCTAAGAGGATTGGTAGTGTATATACGAGTGTGTATGAGAGTGGGTCTAAGAGGGTTGGTAGTGTATATACGAGTGTGTATGAGAGTGGGTCTAAGAGGGTTGGTAGTGTATATACGAGTGTGTATGAGAGTGGGGTCTAAGAGGGTTGGTAGTGTATATAAGAGTGTGTATGAGAGTGGGTTTAAGAGGATTGGTAGTGTGTATGAGAGTGGGTCTAAGAGGGTTGGTAGTGTGTATACGAGTGTGTATGAGAGTGGGTCTAAGAGGGTTGGTAGTGTGTATGAGAGTGGGTCTAAGAGGATTGGTAGTGTATATACGAGTGGGTCTAAGAGGGTTGGTAGTGTATATACGAGTGTGTATGAGAGTGGGTCTAAGAGGATTGGTAGTGTATATACGAGTGGGTCTAAGAGGGTTGGTAGTGTATATACGAGTGTGTATGAGAGTGGGTCTAAGAGGGTTGGTAGTGTATATACGAGTGTGTATGAGAGTGGGTCTAAGAGGGTTGGTAGTGTGTATGAGAGTGGGTCTAAGAGGGTTGGTAGTGTATATACGAGTGTGTATGAGAGTGGGTCTAAGAGGATTGGTAGTGTATATACGAGTGGGTCTAAGAGGGTTGGTAGTGTATATACGAGTGTGTATGAGAGTGGGTCTAAGAGGGTTGGTAGTGTATATACGAGTGTGTATGAGAGTGGGTCTAAGAGGATTGGTAGTGTATATACGAGTGTGTATGAGAGTGGGTCTAAGAGGGTTGGTAGTGTATATACGAGTGTGTATGAGAGTGGGTCTAAGAGGGTTGGTAGTGTGTATACGAGTGTGTATGAGAGTGGGTCTAAGAGGGTTGGTAGTGTATATACGAGTGGGTCTAAGAGGGTTGGTAGTGTATATACGAGTGGGTCTAAGAGGGTTGGTAGTGTATATACGAGTATGTATGAGAGTGGGTCTAAGAGGATTGGTAGTGTATATACGAGTGTGTATGAGAGTGGGTCTAAGAGGGTTGGTAGTGTATATACGAGTGTGTATGAGAGTGGGTCTAAGAGGGTTGGTAGTGTATATACGAGTGTGTATGAGAGTGGGGTCTAAGAGGGTTGGTAGTGTATATAAGAGTGTGTATGAGAGTGGGTTTAAGAGGATTGGTAGTGTGTATGAGAGTGGGTCTAAGAGGGTTGGTAGTGTGTATACGAGTGTGTATGAGAGTGGGTCTAAGAGGGTTGGTAGTGTATATACGAGTGTGTATGAGAGTGGGTCTAAGAGGGTTGGTAGTGTATATACGAGTGTGTATGAGAGGGTTGGTAGTGTATATACGAGTGTGTATGAGAGTGGGTCTAAGAGGGTTGGTAGTGTATATACGAGTGTGTATGAGAGGGTTGGTAGTGTATATACGAGTGTGTATGAGAGTGGGTCTAAGAGGGTTGGTAGTGTATATACGAGTGTGTATGAGAGTGGGTCTAAGAGGGTTGGTAGTGTATATACGAGTGTGTATGAGAGTGGGTCTAAGAGGGTTGGTAGTGTATATACGAGTGTGTATGAGAGTGGGTCTAAGAGGGTTGGTAGTGTATATACGAGTGTGTATGAGAGTGGGGTCTAAGAGGGTTGGTAGTGTATATAAGAGTGTGTATGAGAGTGGGTCTAAGAGGGTTGGTAGTGTGTATACGAGTGTGTATGAGAGTGGGTCTAAGAGGGTTGGTAGTGTGTATACGAGTGTGTATGAGAGTGGGTCTAAGAGGGTTGGTAGTGTGTATACGAGTGTGTATGAGAGTGGGGTCTAAGAGGGTTGGTAGTATATATACACGAGTGTGTATGAGAGTGAGTCTAAGAGGGTTGGTAGTGTGTATACGAGTGTGTATGAGAGTGGGTCTAAGAGGGTTGGTAGTGTATATACGAGTGTGTATGAGAGTGGGTCTAAGAGGGTTGGTAGTGTGTATACGAGTGTGTATGAGAGTGGGTCTAAGAGGGTTGGTAGTGTATATACGAGTGTGTATGAGAGTGGGTCTAAGAGGGTTGGTAGTGTATATACGAGTGTGTATGAGAGTGGGTCTAAGAGGGTTGGTAGTGTGTGTATGAGAGTGGGTCTAAGAGGGTTGGTAGTGTATATACGAGTGTGTATGAGAGTGGGTCTAAGAGGGTTGGTAGTGTATATACGAGTGTGTATGAGAGTGGGTCTAAGAGGATTGGTAGTGTATATACGAGTGGGTCTAAGAGGGTTGGTAGTGTATATACGAGTGTGTATGAGAGTGGGTCTAAGAGGGTTGGTAGTGTATATACGAGTGTGTATGAGAGTGGGTCTAAGAGGGTTGGTAGTGTATATATGAGTGTGTATGAGAGTGCGTCTAAGAGGGTTGGTAGTGTGTATACGAGTGTGTATGAGAGTGGGGTCTAAGAGGGTTGGTAGTGTATATACGAGTGGGGTCTGTGAGGGTTGTGTGATGGTTACGTGAAGGTTTTTTGATGGGGGGCTGGCCCACTGGGGCAGAGCCTGAGGGGTAAACTCCTGTCTGCTGATGATGGTGGCGTCGAGAGACGTCTCCATGTTAATGAGTCCTACAGGGTCTGTAACTCTGGACATACTGTATAAACCTGGGGCCAGTCACAGAGTTCAGGCCATTAAACTCCCATCAAATGCCCCCAGGGGCCGTGTGTTGAGTGGAGGATCACTCTCATTAACCTGTGACATTTCCATTGGGCGGGCTGTGTGGCCTGTGTTTGTGTAGGCTAGAGTTGACGGGAGATACTGCTTTGTATATACAGGGGGGCTTCTGGGGGTCTGCATATCCTTTTAAGACCTGAAATGGATGCGAAAATGTCCTGGTTGTTAAAAATCAGGAGGTGCTAACGGAAAACCTTGTGTAATAAGTACGTCAGTACCTAAGCTCAGCAAAAACGTTTGCTGAGTTGAAAGTATTGAGATTCTACCAAAGATAATGTGTTGCCTTGCCAGGGACCGGATCCTGACAGCCTGACTAAAAGTACAGAATATATCAGTGACTCCCGAGTTGTGCAGCGGTCTAAGGCACTGCATCGTCCGGGTTTGGCCGGGGTAGGCTGTCATTGTAAATAAGAATTTGTTCTTAACCGTGGTGTTAAAGTACTACCTAAGTAGGTTTTTGGGATATCTGTACTTTACTTACTATTTATATTTTTGACAACTTTTACTTTTACTTCACTGCATTCCTAAAGACAATAATGTACTTTTTACTCCATACATTTTCCCTGACACCCAAAATTACACATTACATTTTGAACGCTTAGCATGGCAGGAAAATGGTCCAATTCACACACTTATCAAGACAACACGTGGTCAT
Organism: Salmo trutta; assembly: GCF_901001165.1. Taxonomy (NCBI): domain Eukaryota; kingdom Metazoa; phylum Chordata; class Actinopteri; order Salmoniformes; family Salmonidae; genus Salmo; species Salmo trutta. The sequence continues at coordinate 41,766,804 of NC_042973.1, forward strand.
CCCTTCTGCCTCTGATCTAGCGGACTCACTAAACACAAATGCATCTTTTGTAAATGATGTCTGAGTGTTGGAGTGTGCCCCTGGCTATCCATACATTTTTTAAACAAGCAAATGGTGCCGCCTGCTTTGCTTAATACAAGAAATTTGAAATTATTTATACTTCTACTTTTGGTACGTAAGTATATTTTAGAAATGACATTTACTTTCGATACTTAAGTATACTTAGAACCAAATACTTTTAGACTTCTACTTTTACTTGAGTAACGTTCTATTAAGGTATCTATACTTTTACTCAAGTAGGACAATTGGGTCCTTTTTCCACCACTGGTTCTTAACTGACTTGCCTAGTCAAATAAAGGTTACACTTAACAAACTCCTGTGAAGGTTGGAGGATGGACAGAGAGATGAGTCCATGAAGCCTCAAAGCGAGGGACACTCGTTTGAGCAGATCACGGACCGTTCAATCCCTCCCGGAGCGGCACAGTAGCTTGGTCAACCGATGGGCGTCCTATTCAAACGGCCGCGGGAGCTTTTGTTCCTTTCCCTCAGAAAAACAGCAGTAAAACAAACAACTAACTTGCTGTGTGATTGAGAAAGAGAGAGACTCAGGAGCATCAGTTGTTTGTTTGAGTGGCGTTAGATTGAACGACCCTCAGCTCAGTATGGGCCTCAATCACCTTAATAATACATAACCAACCACTGGGAGGAGTGAGTCGGGGGGATGGTCCCCGATTTAAAAATGGAAATGTCAACTGGAAATGCTGTGAAAGGTCACATTTGTCTCTATGCTGAGTGGATAAAATGCAGATAGATCTCCCAGCTCATGAGGCCACAGCCATCGAAACAGAATTACTACAACAGGCTTTCCAATTCATGTCAATGGGTCTGTGACAGGTGGACCGGCAGCCACATTGAGTGTACCCATAGGAGTAAAGCAAAAAAACATGCTTTTGTCGTTCTAGTAATTTTATCTCTATGGCCACAGTTCATGTTGTGTGAGAGGGTGCATTGTGAGGACTCCGAGTGGGTGGGTACTATTAGGTGGGTAGGTGGGTAAAAACTAGGTGGGTAGGTGGGTAGAAACTAGGTGGGTAGGTGGGTAGAAACTAGGTGGGTAAAAACAATTGTAAGTGGCTCCCTGTGCGTGCCCTTGCAGCGACACAGTCTCTCTCACTAAGCTTTGATATTTTAAGTAGAAATTGTACACCAATATAGAATTTAAAAAGCCTGTTATATTAAATGAAGTGCCCTTTAATATAGACCACATGGAGAATTCGATAAATCCGATTTTTAAATATGAATAAGGACTTGCTAAAGTACCAAAATTCAGCATTTTGACATGTCCCTCTGTCAACCCTCTTTCACTTTTTATGAAGTTGAACATGTGCTCTTTATGACAGAATGTTAAAAAAATGTAAGCCCGAATTGGTGGAATGACCTAGGTACGTTATGAGGACAGACAGGTTGGATTTATGAGGAAAGGGAGCACGAGAGGTAAGCCAGTCCAGGTGGGGGGAGGATCCCGTGCCTCTAGTTGATTGTGACTAACGCCCGAGTGTAGGAAAGCATCCAAGGTTGTCTGCTGTAAGTGATTGTGAAGCCACCCAGCCCCCACCCAATCTGTCTGATCTCTCTCGGTGTAATCTCTGTCTCACTGCTACCAGCTCCAATGTCAAACGTGAAAGGATGTTATGTAGGGAAGCCCAGAGTAGAGAGCAAGGCCTGCCAATTGGTGGTATGACCTTTGATGGTCGTGACTGACCTCGGGCCTGCCTGAGGCGCTTATCCTGTTTTCATTGCAGACACTCGGCTTGTTTTCACATCCAATCTATGTGGATGGATCTTGTATAATGTCACAGTAGGATTTCAAGGTACAGGATGAGGGGTTGTAAACAGACTTAATGCACAGAAGTTTACAGTAGTAAACGTGAGAAAGTTAAGTTTAATCTCGAATGGTTCCCATCCCCTAAAGCGATGTGTTAGTAGTCCCGCGTTACCATACTCCCAAGTCTTATTTACCACTTGGCTGTCCGGAGAAGGAAAAACCTGGAGTCGAGGCTAACTATGAGGGAATAGGAAGCTATATAAGTGTTTAGCTTAAAGTAACGTGTCAGTTGGGTATTTTGGCACCGGCCGCAGTAATTAACTCTGTTGAACAGGCCAGGAGAGCGAGGGAGAGGGGCAGGTTCTGCTCCGTCTCAGCGCCCACAATCCCCCTGGCTCCCTGTGCGCACCCTTGCAGCGACATAGCCTCTCTCATCAAGTCATTACTGGGAGTGTGTGGGATTGGTACGCTGCTTTCTATTACCTGATAGGAATTCTCCTCAGACAGAGTTACGGTAACAAGCTTGTACTGTTTGATGGATATATGTTCAATGTTTTTACTTGCATCATGCCGTTCAAATAGTTTTTGGCATACTGTATGTATATAGTGTATTTCTGGAGATACTATAACAAGTTACATGACTGCTTGAGGTGGGAGTGAGTAGGGGTAGGGAGCGATGCAGTTTATTGAACCGTAGCAGTGAAGGACATGTCTACCTCCAGATTTCATAATACCTAGGAACATTCTATATATTGGACATTTTAGTCATTTGGCAGACGCTGTTATCCAGAGCGACTTACAGGAGCAACTAGGGTTAAGTGCGTTGCTCAAGGGCACTTCGACTGATTCGGTAGCACATTATTTGGATAGTCCATCTGTAGATGCTCTACAGATTATCAACAGACTATCAGTAACATTTCAATTTACTAACTCTAGCTTACTAACTCTCATGAAATGGGATTCCATGGCCAAGCAGCCGCACACAAGCTTAAGATCACCATGTGCAATGTCAAGCGTCGCCTGGAGTAGTGTAAAGCTCGCTGCCATTGGACTCTGGAGCAGTGGAAACGCGTTCTCTGGAGTGATGAATCACGCTTCACCATCTGGCAGTCCGACGGATGAATCTGGGTTTGGCGTATGCCAGGAGAACGCTACCTGCCCGAATGCATAGTACCAACTGTAAAGTTTGGTGGAGGAGGAATAACGGTCTGGGACTGTTGTTCATGGTTTGGGCTATGCCCCTTAGTTCCAGTTAAGGGAAATCTTAACACTACAGCATTCAATGACATTATTGACGATTCTGTGCTTCCAACTTTGTGGCAACAGATTGGGGAAAGCCCTTTCCTGTTTCAGCATGACAATGCGCTGTGCACAAAGTGGGGTCCGTACGGAAATGGTTTGTCGAGATCTGTGTGGAAGAACTTGACTGGCCTGCACAAAGCCCTGACCTCAACCTAAACGAACACCTTTGGGATGAATTGGAACGCAGACTGCGAGCCAGGCCTAATCGCCCAACATCAGTGCCATACCTCACTAATGCTCTTGTGGCTGAATAGAAGCAAGTCCTCGCAGCAATGTTCCAATATCTAGTGGAAAGCCTTCCCAGAAGAGTGGAGTCTGTTATAGCAGCAAAGGAGGGACCAACTAAATATTAATGCCCAAGATTTTGGAATAAGATGTTCGACCAGCAGGTGTCCACATACTTTTGGTCATGTTGTGTAGTTGTTTGATAGTATGACCATCTGTAGAGCATGGAAAATCCACACTATCCAGATAAAGTGTGACCACAAATTCAACTTATTCTGTGGTTGAAGGGCTGGAGTCCAAATCCCTGGAATTCAGTAATAGAAAATACTCAATTCAATACAAGTCTATAGCTCTCAACATTTAATTAAAAGTTACATAGACATCTCTTTAGGCTAGAAAGAGGACATTGAGTGTCAAGGTTCAAAAATTTGTGACTAGACTAATGTTCCTTTTATCCAAGCCTTTTGTGGTCAGATTGAGTTGTGCTAAGTCTAAAGTCCAAATGTCTTTGAAGGCTAGCTCGCTGTCAGTGTTGTGGCTGTGGTGAGTGGTGAGGAGCAAATTAGGCCAGTGGAACCATATTAGCTTTTGGGACAAGACTGGAGGACATGAGAGATGGCTCTATTTTACTGGATGAATGGAGCTCTGCTGTGTGGATCCTTCTCAAGGTCAGGGTAATTGAAACTGTGGAGTAAATTCATCAGTGGAGAGAGAGAGAGAGAAAGAGAGGGAGGGTGGCGAAGGATGAGAGAGGGATTGAGAGAGGAGAGGAACAGAAAGAGAAAGAGAGAGAACAGCCCTTCTCCATCACACTGGCTGGTTGCTTTATCAGCTGCGACAGTAACCTGCTCAGTGACACAGAGAGCCACCCGACGCGGGACGCCACTTCAATCTCCCCCACCGGCGGTGCAAGCAGGCCAGGCAAGGGGGAGGTGACTAGGCGAGGGGCTGCGACTGGCTGAGTGTGGCCGGGTGGAGCTGACCTTTTTACGCTCCCTCTCAGAGGTCACGGGGAAAATGGCCCGTAAACCACCCGGAATGATGACTTCAACGGCTTTTGTCAAACTGCATCAGTTCTTTTCTTCGGCTCTTAGTATTACAATGGAGGTTGATCTCGGAAGGGGTTTGGGGTGTGTGCGGGCGGGCGGGCGGGCGGGTGGGCGGGCGTGAGTGTGAAACTGACCCTCCAAACGACTTGCTCTGCTCTTGTTAAATGGCTTGTCACCAGATTTTTGCAATACAGGGGCTAAAGCTGATGACTGGCCTGGCCAGCGTGGAAGTCATCCATTCTGGACATAAAATGCTCTTCAGGAGTGTAATGTGTCAGTGAAAGTGTGTTTTGTTAAAGTATAGCTCTAACATTACAGTGCAATAACAGTAAAGAGTGGTAGCAAGCCTCCTGACTGTGCTGGCTATGAGAAGGAGTGCTACTTTATCCCTCTATCATCCCCTGAGTGCCACGCTATTCTTCACTTTATTGGAGAAAACATATTTTTAGCAGCAACTATGGTTGCCCTCCTTTAAATGGAACGGTTAGCTCTCATTGATTTTACACTTAAATAATACTGTATACCTTAATGAAGAGAGAGAATGTCTAGCACCTCAGATAAAAACAATAACTTTCTCTCTCTGAAGGCTTACAATGCTGCTCGGCCATTTCTGTGACATATGGCCATACTAAAAAACACTTTCCCTCCAAAAATGTTTAAGTGTAAGGGATGTTTTTGTAAAAAAATAAATAGCTAAATTGCTATTCTCATTTGCTTCTCTCCCAAATTAATCTATTAATCATAGAAACTACATTCCCCTACATTTATTCATGACTTTTCATATTTAAAGATGGCAGCTTTGGTCAAGCTGTATGAGTCAAGGCTAGACATGTTCACAGTTAAATAACTGACAGCCGGGCTGAAAGGGCTGGTTCTGGAAAGATGACTGGTAAATTTGATCCGTTTGATTCACAAAGTTTCATGATGCAGTATTTCTATTTATTTATTTTATTTAACTAGGCAAGTCAGTTAAGAACATATTCTTATTTACAATGACGGCCTATGGAAAGACAATTATATCATTTCTCATTTGAAGTGTCCACTGTAATTTGTGCAGTCATTTCAGATATTTGAAGTGTCCACTGTAATTTGTGCAGTCATTTCAGATATTTGCCTAAAGTCACTGTCAAAAGTCAGTTTCCCTTAATGATTATCTTCTTAGGGATAGGGGGCACTATTTTCACGTCCGGATGAAAAGCATGCCCAAAGTAAACTGTCTGCTACTCAGGCCCAGAAGCTAGGATATGCATATTATTAGTAGATTTGGATAGGAAGCACTCTGAAGTTTCTAAAACCGTTTGAATAATGTCTGCGAGTACAACAGAACTAATTTGGCAGGCGAAACCCCGAGCACAATCCATCCAGGGAAAACATTTTTTGAGGTCAATGTGTTTTCCATTAGTTTTCTATGGGAAGCCCTTTTTAATAGGAATCTGGTTGCAGTTCCTATGGCTTCCACTAGATAACAGTCTTTAGAAATTGGTTGATGTTTTTCTTTTGAGAAATGAAGAAGTAGTCCTGTTCTTTACATGTGTCACTCAGATGGACTCTAGTCTTTTGGTGCGCGTGACCTGGAACGCGCTTCACGTTGTTTTTAGTGAACACAGTATATCCCGTCTTAAATTTTATCGAGTATTTACGTTTTAGGTTGGATTAGGAACGTTGTTTGAAATGTTTGGACCAAGTTTAGAGGTAACTTATTAGATACTTTGTAGGCATGTTGGGCGAGTTGAAACCGGTGTATTTCTGAATCAAACGCGCCAAATAAATGGATATTTCTGGGACATAATGAAGGACATTATTGAACAAAAGGACCATTTGTGATGTTTCTGGGACATTTTGGAGTGCCAACAGAAGAAGATCTTCGAAGGTAAGGCATTAACTATATTGCTATTTCTGTCTTTTGTCGCACACCTGCCTGGTTGAAATCTGATTTTCATGTGTTTGTATGCGGGGTGCTGTCCTCAGATAATCGCATGGTCTGCTTTCTCCGTAAAACCTTTTTGAAATATGAAAAAAAGACTAGCAAGACGTTAATCTTTATTTTGATGTATAACACTTGTATGTTTTATGAATTTTTATTATGAGTATTTCTGTTTTTGAATTTGGCTCGCTGCAATTTCACTGGATATTGTCAAATCAATCCCGTTAACGGGATTCGAGCGGGAGTGGGATATAAGGGATCCCTAACAGGGATGTAGAAAAGCCTTTAATCAACAATGGCATTATTTTCAATTAACTCTGCAACTCTTCCAACTATTGACTTTTTTTCACAACTGCCACCAGTTTGGCACCAATGTTTATGTTTATTTACAACAGAAACATATTGATATAGTCAAATAAGTGTGTAAAAAAATATATATATAGGATATTTCATGCTGAAATAAGTGGTATTTACTTGGTAAGTTGATGGTTAATATTTAGGATAATGTCTTACAGCTTTGTCTTTCTATTTTTATGTGAAAATCATTGTATTTGATTATTTGATATATTTTACATGTGATAAGGCCACACAGAGGGTCGGAGTACCCAAAAAGGCCACTAGATGTCATGTGATAAAATGTTTTAAAAAAACTTGAAACTTTGAATGTTACCAGTAATATACCCTCCCTTTGCAACCCCAATAAGGAGCATACAGTGTGTGGGCCTTTCTGTTCTTTTACAACATAACAGCTTGAGTATTGGCAGTCTGTTAAGTGGATTCTTCTAGGTTTTCTCATGCTGTAGCCTATAAGAGTGAGCCATACAATAACCCAGATAAACAGATTGAACAGGGCAGAAACAATTTTAAGTGAAGTAGACAGTGATCATAATGACCCACAGCTTCACAGCTCTGTCTAGTTCTCACAGCTCTGTCTGGTTCTCACAGCTCTGTCTGGTTCTCACAGCTCTGTCTGGTTCTCACAGCTCTGTCTGGTTCTCACAGCTCTGACTGGTTCTCACGGCTCTGACTGGTTCCAAGTCCTCAGAGAAAAGCGCCTGGGAGGAAAACTCTATTTGGAGCTCTTTTCAGAAAACTATATTCTGACCCAATACAGAAGCATCTCTTCTGCAGCTCCACAGAAATCACAGGGCATCATTATACTATGGGTGTGTGTGTTCGCGTGCGTGCATGCAAGTGTGTGTGCATGTTCAATATTGATTGCTCTCAATAATAATCTGCATGCAAAACCAAATTCAGCAGTTATAGCCCAATCTCGATCTACACGACTATGGTTTCTCAACACCCAACAGGCATAACAAACACACATGACCGATGACTCCACTGCTGCCTGCTGGACCATATTTCATACAGAAAGTCTTTCTCTCTGCTTTTCAGTAAAACGTATACTATGTTGTATACACTATCTCCTTGGTGAGTTCCAGGGTTGCTACTCCGCTGTCTCAGTTTGAGTATTGTACAGCAGATGTGAGCAGAATTCCCACTAAATAAGTCTGGGCAATGTCGAGAACAGTCAGTGGTGACTGGTCATTCAGGGCATTAATATCAGTTAGCAAACAATGTATACAAAAAAATCATTGAGTTAATAAAGCCGGAAAAAAACACGGTCTCTTTTTTGCTTTCTTGAGTAAGCAGCTCCAAAATGCCGGTGTTTCAGACTAGCTCAGTGCTTTCTGTGGTAATGGGGCAGCCAGCGGAAAATACAGAGGGTAGGGGTTGGTAATGTTCTATAGTTGCGCCATGATTGGCTCAGTGATCTGTCACTCATGTGGACACTACGTCACCGCAAAATCTACAGGGAGAGCTAGAAAATTCAAGCCCCTTGGGTGCTGACATAGATTTACATTAGAAGTGCCCATCCAAGAAGGCTCAAGGTCAATGGCCACAGATAAAATGTTATCTACCGTAGCTTTGAATGGACTGATCATGTCAACATCATACTTTCAAAATCTTAGCTAGCAGTCATCATCATGAATCAAGTCAACAATCTACTGGCAAATTCTTTTCAATCCTCATTATAGGAAGAGAAGAGAAATATATAAAACGTATCGGTGCTCATCGCCCATTGGACATAAACATTACACAACAAGTTGGAAACCGCAAATTCAACAATGAGTGGTTTGGAAAGAATCAGCGGCTAACTGCAAGCATTGCAAAGCAATAACTAGCATGCTATTTAGTGGAGTGGGTGTGTGGTCCAAGTCTGGGTTTAAGGGTCTATTTTCCATGCTTAAAAGGATAAACATTCAACACCATGGGCCAGAAAAAGTTTAATACATTGGCAATGCTGTCAATCCAGCATGACTTTAAAAACATTTTTTTTCATGATATCCAATTGGTAGTTAGTCTTGTCCCATCGCTGCAACTCCCGTACGGACTCGCGAGAGGTGAAGGTCGAAAGCCATGTGTCCTCCGAAACACAATCCTGCCAAGCCGCACTGCTTCTTGACACACTGCTCGCTTTACCCAGAAGCCAGCCGCACCAATGTGTCAGACTTTGATGACAAAGTTTGATGACAAAATTTGCCCACAAGAAGAACTGCCGTGCCACCTAACTTTTCATGTGAGCAAGGCACAACAAGGTGAGTCCAAAAATGTCTTGTTTGCTGCTGCATAAATTATGTAATATGCCATGGAGATATTTATTGTCACGGCTGTCGAAAGGAGCAGACCAAAGTGCAGCGTGGTTGTAGTTCCACATTTTATTAAATCCGTGAAACTTTGCAATACATAAATAACTGAATCGACAAAACGACAAACCGTGACGCAGAGAGAAACAAACACTACTAAAAAATATAATAACCCACAAAACCCAGGAAGAAAAACCCCTACTTAAATATGATCTCCAATTAGAGACAACGAGGACCAGCTGCCTCCAATTGGAGATCAAACCCCCCCAAAAAACATAGCAATAGAAAACTAGAACTTAACATAGATATAGAAAACATAGGGAAAAAAACACTAAACACCCCTGTCATGCCCTGACCTACTCTAAATAACATCTTACTATGGTCAGGACGTGACAGTACCCCCCCCCCCCCCCCCCCCCAAAGTTGCAGACTCCGAATGCAACTAAACAAAACACAAACAAAATTAAAATCAAAAGGGAGGGTTGGGTGGGTAACTCCTATCTATGGCAGCTCTAGTGCAGTCCACATAACCTTATCCTCCAGCAGAGGAGGCAGCTCCGGTTCGGGGCGTAACCCCGCTCCACCCGCTGATCCCTCTGCTTTAGTACCACCGGACCGTGGATTGTCGTCGGAGGAACCGGACTGTAGATCATCGCTGGAGGTTCTGGGCTGCAGGCCGCCGCTGGAGGTTCCGGGCTGCAGGCCGCCGCTGGAGGTTCCGGGCTGCAGGCAGCCTCAGGAGGTTCCCGGGCTGCAGGCCGCCTCAGGAGGTTCCCGGGCTGCAGGCCGCCTCAGGAGGTTCCCGGGCTGCAGGCCGCCTCAGGAGGTTCCCGGGCTGCAGGCCGCCTCAGGAGGTTCCCGGGCTGCAGGCCGCCTCAGGAGGTTCCGTACTGGGGAGCGTCGCTGGAGGCTCCGGACTGGGGAGCGTCGCTGGCGGCTCCGGACTGGGGATGCGCACTGGAGGCTCCGGACTGGGGATGTGCACTGGAGGTCTGATGCGTGGGACTGGCATAGGTGGCGCCAGACTGGTAACACGCACCTCAGGGCATGTGCGGGGAGGAGGCACAGGACGTACTGGGCTGTGGAGGCGCACTGGAGGGAGAGTGCGAGGATCAAGCACAGGACGTACTTGGCCGTGGAGGCGCACTGGAGGCCTGATGTGTGGGACCGGTATAGGTGGCACCGGGATTATGACACGCACCTCAGGGCGAGTGCGGAGAGGGGGCACAGGACGTACTGGGCTGTGGAGGCGCACTGGAGAGAGAATGCGAGGAGCAGGTACAGGACGTACTGGGCTGTGGAGGCGCACCGGAGGTCTGGAGCGTATGGCTGGCACAACCGTCTTTGCTGACGGGTGACGAGGCTGGCACAACCCAGCTCGACAACTGCAGGGTGCGGGCACAGATCGCACTGGTCTGTGAGTGCGCACTGGCGACACAGTGCGCATCACCGCATAACACGGTGCCTGCCTCGTCACTCGCTCCCCACGGTAAGCACGGGAAGTTGGCTCAGGTCTCCACCCTGACTCCGCCAATCTCCCCGTGTGCCCACCCCAAAACAATTTGGGGGGCTGCCTCTCGCACTTGCCTCGTGGTCGGTATAGTGCCTCATAATATCGCCGCTCCACCTTCGCTGCCTCAATTTCCTCCTTCGGCCGGCGATACTACCCAGCCTGACTCCAGGGTCCTTTCCCGTCCAGAATTTCCTCCCAGTTGCATTTCTGTTGCTCCTGGGCACGCTGCTTGGTCCTTTGATGGTGGGTTATTCTGTCACGGCTGTCGAAAGGAGCAGACCAAAGTGCAGCGTGGTTGTAGTTCCACATTTGATTTCATCCGTGAAACTTTGCAATACATAAATAACTGAATCGACAAAACAACAAACCGTGACGCAGAGAGAAACAAACACTACTAAAAAATATAATAACCCACAAAACCCAGGAAGAAAAACCCCTACTTAAATATGATCTCCAATTAGAGACAACGAGGACCAGCTGCCTCCAATTGGAGATCAACCCAAAAAAAACAACATAGAAATAGAAAACTAGAACTAAACATAGATATAGAAAACATAGGAAAAAAAACACAAAACACCCCCTGTCACGCTCTGACCTACTCTACCATAGAAAATAACATCTTACTTTGGTCAGGACGTGACATGTATACTGTAGCTAAGAAAGTAATACTAAGTGTATGTTCCTTGGTGTCCACATCACCAACAAACTATCATGGTCCAAACACACCAAGAAAGTCGTGAAGAGGGCATGACTATGCATTTTCCCCCTCAGGACACTGAAAATATTTGGCACGGGTCCCCAGATCCTCAAAAAGTTATATAGCTGCACCATCAAGAACATCCTGACCGGTTGCATCACCGCCTGGTATGGCAACTGCTCGGCATCCGACCGTAAGGGTCGTGCGTACAGCCCAGTACATCACTGGGGCCAAGCATCATGCCATCCAGGACCTATAAACTCGGCGGTGTCAGAGGAAGGCCCAAAAAATTGTCAAAAACTCCAGTCACCAGTCATAGACTGTTCTCTCTGCTACTGCACGGCAAACGGTACTGGAATGCCAAGTCTAGGTCTAAAAGGCTCCTTAACAGCTTCTTCCCCCAAGCAATAGGACTGCTGAACAATTAATCAAATGGCCACCCAGACTATTTGCATTGACATCCTCCTCCCTTTGTTTTTACACTGCTGCTACTCACTGTTTATTATCTATGCATAGTAACTTTACCCCTACCTACATGTACAAATTAACTTGACTAACCTGTACCCCCGCACATTGACTCGGTACCGGTATCCCCTGTATGTAGCCTCATTATTTTTATTTTATTGTGTTACTTTAATACATTTTCTACTTTTACTTTAGTTTATTTAGTAAATCATTTTTTACTCTATTTTTTTTAACTGCATTGTTGGTTAAAGAGTTGTAAGTAACCTGTTGTATTCGGAGCATGTGACAAATAACATTTGATTTGATGTTGTGTAGTAAGCTGTTAGTAGCCCATGTGCCTCACCCTAATCATTTGGTCCCTTTCCCCCTCATAACTTAGCCTACTGTTCTGACTTGGTGGTGCACATGTAGCCTATAGCCTGATTTGGAGACATTTAATAATCAAATATTGTAAGAGCTTTTATTGTCTGCTAATATGCACCCTTTATTTATCCTACGGCTCTGATTTGGTATAAAGGGAGAATACTGTAAGAACGGCCCGTGTTCTGAATTCTGTCGCTGTACATTTCAGAAGTTCTGAACAAATCGTTATATTGACTACGTCCATCCTAGCTCGCTCATTAATGTCTTAATAGAAATTACAGATTGCCTCTTATCCGTTTGTCGTCCCCTCATGCCATAGTTTGTACATCTCAATTGTCAGTAGGAACCACATTTGTTTAAGCAAGTCAGCCATATCAGCTGTGTTTTTTTTAAAGGCAGTAAATGAGGCTGAATGAACTGTTTCACTGCCAGACAAGGCTCCGCTGATAACCAGGTGTAGTAGTGGTGTTGAAAAGAAAGCTCTGCTGTTGGGACAGCTTTATGTACGCCCCAACAGTTTGTGGGCACCGTTTGTCACCTTTTATAGTGCAATTAATGTATTCATTAGTGTTGTGTAGTGGCTTTGCTGGCATGCATATAAAAAATGAGAACAGTACAATGAGAATAAACTGAGAATAAACATGAACAATTCTTAAGAAGTGATCGATTCAGAGTGTAAGATTAAAAAGCAATAGCGCCTGGTTAAAGTTTCAGTTGGGGCACCAGAGAGTTTTGGGGAATTAGACATTTTGTGAGATTACGTTGAAAAGCACAGTGGCAGACATACTGATAACGGCAAGGCAGCTGGCACCCTAGGCACTCTACTGTGTAAATGGTGCATTTTTTTTAATGTAAATGTCTCAATATAGTCCTGGTTCATTAATGCCCCATCCAGTCTGCTCCCTCCATCAGAGTCTTAATCAAGCGTTCTGATTCAGAGAGAATTCTGCTGACTGCGGCAGTTTGGCACTATAAACTGCTATGCTGGCGGTATGGTTGAGTTCTCTGAACCCAGTGTGTGTGAGATTGGCCAGTTTTAGGGCATTTAATAAAGGACTTTTGAGAGATAGAGATAGAGAGAGAGACTGTAAATAGAGAGCGCGAGGGAGAGAGAGACAGACAGGGAGACTGATAAATAGAGAGAGTGAGAGAGAGAGACTGATAAATTGAGAGAGTGAGAGAGAGACTGATAAATTGAGAGAGTGAGAGAGAGACTGATAAATTGAGAGCGAGAGAGAGTGAGAGAGAGACTGATAAATAGAAAGAGAGAGAGAAAATGGAAGACAGACAGAGAGAGAGAGACAGAGAGAGAGAGACAGACAGACAGACAGACAGAGAGAGACTGATAAATATATATATATATATATATATATAGAGAGAGAGACCCTTCTGACTGCCTCCTGGGCAGCGCTGAAAGACCCATTCGATCAGGAGTGACTTGAAATCAATCAGGTCGGGGCAGGAGAGGAGGACTAAACGACGGGGGCTCTTCCTCAGCTTGTTCCACACAATCCCACTCACCGTCCTGACACTCCTCCTGACAACCCCCTCCAATGTTAGGGGACAGGGAAGAACAAGAAAAGCACAAACTATTAGACACCCCTGGCTAATTCTGGCTAATTCATTGCTGCAGATCTACATGCAGGCAGCCCAACAGGATTGTTCAATCAGCTGGGGTAGCCGCCGGCGCTTCAATTATGTATTGAAACAAGGACAGATAGAGAGAGAGAAGAGGCACAACTACAGCGATTGGGACTCACTCTCCGCTCGCCACAGCTGTCAGGGAGAGCTCCGAGATGGGCCGACCGAGAGACAGACCGGTCCAGGGATGGGCACCGTTAGCAAAGCAATAGAACAGCCCATGCAACAAAGCAAAGCTTCCCTCTTTACTTCCCTGCTCTATGAGTAGACTAAAGCAGCGATCACAGAGGCAGCTGGCTCCTGCTGAAAAACTTGCACAACTTTCCCCAGCTGAACCACAAAGGCACCCAAACAGCCTTTTAGACTCAGAGAGATGATTAATCACAAACTCAAACAGTCCTTGATGTTCAAGCGAGGACAATACAACACAAAACCTAAAAGGGAGCTGATGAAGAGAGAGACGCACTACAAGAGCCACTGATTGCTGTTGACATCCAACAATGGGGTTCTATGAACAGAACTAACAAGTTACAAGCCATGGAAGTTCAATATAAGTGGAAGTGCTGTCAGAAATATAAATATCTATTAACGTGGCACTGGGTGCAATTTCCCCTCCACACCAGCTTCTCATCTGTTGAGGCACACACACATAGAAACATCAGCCTCCCTCTGGCTTGCCAGTGCATCCATCCCTCTTATCCAATGGGACTTACAATTGGCATTGCCCCCTGCCCTGCTTCTGTCTAGAGGAGAGTTGGTACAGGGTCAGAGGCAGCTCGGAGGCTAGAAGCTCCGTCACTTGGCTACTTGGCCCGGGGCACAGGTCCACAGGGCTGCAGCCTCGTGGTGAGCTCCAGGAGCTTTACTGCAGTACTGCAGCCTGGGCTATTCAGAAGAAGCTGTGAGTGACAGAGCTGACTGGGCACACTGAGGAATCATCACCAGGTATGCGTATCAGGGACATACAGGCTCAGAGTGGACTGTGTATACTACTAGTAGTGCAGATGTACACACACACACACACACACACACACACACACACACACACACACACACACACACACACACTCAAAGTGAGGACATTAAAGGGGGCGGTGAGCTGAGTTATATCCCCAGGGCTGATGCACACCATGCACTCTAATTTGTCCACTGACGTAGCTGTCCATATGCTGCATATCTGAGAGGGAGCCTCTCTCCCTACAGGAAACACAACAACAACAACAACAGTGTTGCTGGCCTTTCCAGGCACGCAGTGGGGCTGTCAGAGCTGTCATGACCTTGCAGTCAGAGAGGCTTGAGTAGAGCCAGAGGCACTGAAACGCCAATACAAGTCCATTCAAAGTGTCTGAGAATAGTCCTATAGCTAGTCTGAAGTGGGCTGAACAATAGCCCAGGGGCCTCCCTGGCCTGGGTACAAGTACAGGGCTTGGGTGGCTTAGGTATCAGGCCAGGGTGATGGTATCTGGAAGGTCAGCCATTTTTACCTCCTGCATAGAGAGAAATGCCACTGGGGCTGCTGGGGGTATTGTGAGCCGCCCAAAGGGGTTTATTAGCTTCTGTCTAATTCAAGGGCATTGACCGCTGTGGCCTTGCTGCCTGGCTGGGGCTCCGTTGCCTGCCTGTGCTATTGGGTTTGGCAGGTAACTGAAAGTGGGCTCTGGTAACCAGAATCCTCTCTCATCTCCAGCCATAGTCCCCAACATCCATCAGACCAGGTGGCAGCCAAATGACCTATACCATTCCATCACAAGGTGATGGGAGGTTGGGTTACAATCGCTTCGACTGGCGGGCTGCACAAAACGGCACATTACTTGAGCAAGTGTACGTGCTTCGAGACATCAACAGATGTTGACTAGGCATTGCAGTTCGGTTTGTGTGCTACCTGTACTTTTTTGTGCAGATGAGATGTGGAGAACCAATTATTTTTTTTTTTTTGGGGGGGGACTGGCTGTAGAGGCAATTTAAGAAATGCAGGGTATATTTTACAAAACATCAAACATATTATGCTTACCTCAGAAGCATCCAACCCTGTGTTGGAAACACACTTGTGTTATACAATGTTCTAACATTACGCATCCCCTAGAGGGAAGGGGAATAAAATAGAAAATGTGCATCCACTTATGTCCAAACTAGACGAGCATCGTCGTCAGGTACCTCCCTAGTAAGGACAAGGGAATTTAGAGTGGAGGCAGTCTAATCAATAGGGCCACTTTGTATGCCAACCCACCGGCTAAAGGTCTAGTTTCCCTCCATTTAATAATAATATCTCTCATTTTTGTTGTTCAGTAAATATTTCACCACACTCTTAAGGCAGAGAGGGAGAGAGAAAGAAAGAGAAACAGAAAGAGAGAGTGAGGGAGGGAGAGAGAGATAGGGAGGGAAAGATGGAAAGAGAGAGAGAGGGCTAGAGATACACTGTATATACAAACGTATGTGGACAAATCTTCAAATTAGTGGATTTGGCTATTTCAGCACACCGTTACTGACAGGTGTATAAAATCGAGCACACAGCCTGCAGTCTCCATAGACAAACATTGGCAGTAGAACGGCCTTACTGAAGAGCTCGGTGACATTCAACGTGGCACTGTCATAGGGTACCACCTTTCCAAGAAGTCCGTTTTTCGAATTTCTGCCCTGCTAGAGCTGTGCCATTCAACTGTATGTGCTGTTATTGTGAAGTGGAAATGTCAAGGAGCAACAATAGCTCAGCCACAAAGTGGTAGACTACACGAGCTCACAGAACGGGACCGGCGAGTGCTGCAGCGTGTGGCGCGAATAAATTGCCTGTCCTCGTTTTGCAACACTCATTACTGAGTTTGAAACTACCTCTGAAAGCAACATCAGCACAAGAACTGTTCATCAGGAGCTTCATGAAATGGGATTCCATGGCCAATCAGCCGCACACAAGCTTAAGATCACCATGTGCAATGTCAAGCGTCGCCTGGAGTAGTGTAAATCTCGCCACCATTGGACTCTGGAGCAGTGGAAACGCGTTCTCTGGAGGGATGAATCGCACTTCACCATCTGGCAGTCCAACGGATGAATCTGGGTTTGGCGGATGCCGGGAGAACGCTACCTGCCCGAATGCATAGTACCAACTGTACAATTTGGAGGAGGAATAATGGTCTGGGGCTGTTTTTCATGGTTTGGGCTAGGCCCCTTAATTCCAGTGAAGGGAAATCTTAATGCTACAGCATGCAATGACATTCTAGATGATTCTGTGCTTCCAATTTTATGGCAACAGTTTGGGGAAGGCCCTTATGACAATGTCCACGTGCACAATGCGAGGTCCATACAGAAATGGTTTGTCAAGATCGGTGTGGAAGAACTTGACTGGCCTACACAGAGCCCTGACCTCAACCCCATCGAACACCTTTAGGATGAATTGGAACACCGACTGCGAGCCAGGCCTAATCACCCAACATCAGTGCGCAACCTCACTAATGTTCTTGTGGCTGAATGGAAGCAAGTCCCCGGAGCAATGTTCCCGACATCTAGTGGAAAGCCTTCCCAGAAGAGTGGAGGCTTTTAAAGCAGCAAAGGGGGGGACCAACTAAATATTAATACCCATTGGATGAGATGTTCGACGAGCAGGAGTCCACATACTATTGGTCATGTAGTGTAGATAGAGAGAGGACTGCTAAAGTTATTTTATGTTTCTGAGGAGAGAGAGCCTAGTAAACTCTGCTGTGTAGACTCTAGCTGTTCTCACTATTCTCTATGGGCACATTCCACTTTACTGGTTCTTTGTCTATCTCTCAGTTATGTATTATGTATGGAACCAGGGTTCAACCCTGGTGTGTTTTAGTACTTCCTACACACTCGGCTCAGTCCAGCCAAAGAGCCGCATCTGAATCGACAGATTTTGCCATTAACAAGTATTGGGAATACCAACAAACCGCGGTGTAGAAACCCACAAACCCATACACTGTTTACACATGGGTTACACACACCCACGCCCATGAAGAAACATGCACACACTAGAAAATGGACCTAGTTTTCCAAACGTAGCGGAGCAACTGGTTTCATTGTGTGGCTAATAAGCTTAAAGAGTAGAGAGAACAGTGAGTGAAAACAACACCATATATTATCCATACGCTCAGCTCCATGGGATAAGAATAAAATAGACTTGACTCACAATAAGAATCAACTTCAAGTTTTATTAGTGGTATGTACAGGAAACGCATTGTATACATTGTCCAGTGAAATGCTTACGTGTAGGTTCCTTCTCGACAATTCTATAGGCTATGCAATTGCGTGAGAAAACAGTTTTGATGGCCTCTATTAAAAATAGGAGGATCCCATCAGCTTTCTATAGGCTAGGCTTACTATATTTATTTCTCAACTTTACCAATCTCAACTTTACCAGAGTAGCCTACCTGGCTGGCATGAATATTTTCCCCTGTCTCTGTTCCGATAGGTCTGTGAAAATAGATTATTCTGAATCAAAATTAATGTCACTTATATATTATTTAGTATATGTAAAGACAGGATTTAATTGAGAATAATCTGATGGTTGAGAATATTATCAATTGTGAATGATGCCCAGCATGTGCAGTCTAAGGTAAGAAAAGAGCAAAGTCATAGTTGCACACATCATGTAGACAAGGCTATAGGCCGATATGTTTTGATAAGGTTGATATCACAACTAGAGTGGCCAAATAACTCCAAACGTAGCCTACATGCCTAGGACTCCTGGAACAGGGTTAGAGAGCCCATAGCCTACAGAGCCTAGTGAAACATGTGTTCTTATACAGTAATCCCAGTCATTGCGCAATCGCATGTGAAAACAGAGTTTTGACTGGCTACTATTTAAAAGAGGATCCCAGCTTTCTGGTGATGCCATATTTATTGCTCAAAAAGCCTTTTTTTCAAATCATCATTAGAGTCGCATCATACATCCTTAGAATGCGTTAAACATCTAAACATGTATCCCAACATTTGTATCACAACTAATGTTGCATAAATAACGCTAAATGAAGCATATAGGAGTACCTGTTTCTTTGTTAACCACTCAACACAGAATAGACGTGTGCGCACTCCCTCGGAAATTGTTTGGGGAAATTGTCCTTTCTATTTTATTCAGCTATTTTCAAAAATCTTCTTACTATAAAATAATATCAAATAAAGACACAGGAATTATAAGCAAATCTTGTCTGCTAAATTAACTTGTGTAGCTCACAGCCATATGGCAAAGTCAGATCAGGGCCCAACATAGACAACTCAGAATATGCTATTCTGTTCTTCTGAAATAGGCTACATTTTCTTCATATCATGTTTCTTTAGACCTGTCTAAAATAAATAATGGATTTATTGTGATGATGTAGGCTATATTAAATTGATTTATTAGACTTTTGAAAGTGTAGACGTTGCAAAGGACTGCATCAGTGGTTTGTAGGCTATGTGTGGAATGCCGGAGATCCTAAATGTGTTTATGTTAATCAACTGTCAATTTCCGTGAGACTGGTAGTTATTTGCATGACAATCACCGCTGACAAAATGTCATGAATGCCGCAGCCCTAGCCTTGACAGCTCCCCAGTGTTTACCCATAATATTCAGAGGATGCATGCATTTTCCTCCAGCTACAATAAAAATGATAAGAGAGCGGCTCAGTGTTAGGGGAGCTCGGATAAAAAAAAAAATTCAAGAAACGTCCTTCAGAATTTCAAACTTATGCAGGTTTCTTTCAAATTACATTCTAGCTCCCCAGAGGCAGTAGCTAGCTCATCTTGAATCCCCTGTTGTCTTTCCAGCATCCATCTTGTGTTGGACCCTATTATTTTTCCTGCTTGGTATTCATCCACTGATGGCCTGTGTGGGGGTGGGATTGTGGGTGGGATTGTGTGCGTCTCTGTATGTGTGAGGATATTAGGTTCTCATGGAGGGCTTCCCAAACCACTGACCTCCGAGTCACACGTAATTCTGACGACACTGAGTAATAAAAACCTGCCCTCACTCACGCAGACACCAATGCATTCGTGCGAGCGTTCACACACACTCACACACACACACCAATCACTTTATTTGTCAATTGCACACAAGGTCCAACCGAAATGTGACATTTAGCCCAACCCCTCAGAAAGACACATATATATAGGTTTTTGGAGAGGTGCGGGGGGCTGCCACACTGAGTGCCCGGGGAGCTGTTCAGTGCCTTGCTCAAGGGCACAATGTAAAGCAATGGCATCTAGGATTTAATACCAGCAACCCTCCGGTTGCCAGCAAACTTCCTACAAGATTTTTCCTGTCGAACCCGGGATTCAAACTGGCAACCCTCTGGCTGCTAGCTCGCCTCTCTAACCACTAGGCTACCTGCCACCACACAAACACAGTCCTCTCCCCACACCCCCACACACACAGCACCACAGGTATTGACATCCTCATCACCAGTCCGGGACTTGGTTCCTCCCATGCTATGAACCCTTTGACCTGTCGAAAGGTCAGGTTTTATGGCGCTGGGTGAAATGGAGCAGACAGGATCTACCATCAACCCACCCCCACTCTATCCTCACACCTACTCCCCCTCCACCTTAACGGCTCAACGAAGGGAACGTCACAGTCGACATGCTAATTAGCACAAAGGGAAGGCTTATGGGGTGTGTAACTGTCTGTTCTAGTCAGCGGGAGGGGTGAGGTATCATGCGAGTCCGTTCTGACAGTTATGTTCCTCTAGACTGATCGGCTGGTAATGTGATACAGACGATGACCTCCACTGCAGAGGAGTCTGGGTAGTGCTGGAGGGCAAAGAGCCAAACAACCCCATCAACTTGTCATTCGCCTTCCTCCCAATGCTGCCATAAACCCATAGAACATTGGAGAAAAAGACATACAGCCTGCCTATCATTTACACACCTATAGTCCTAGCTATACTCATAAGACATTTCCCTAGGCACATCAATAAAATCATCTCACAGAGCCGGGTTTGAAGGCAGGGGAGGGTGCGGAGGGTGCGGAGACCTTCCCCCTTAACAATATTGAAATATTCCAATGCCTCTCCGATTGTTCCTAGGTGAGGAGGTCAGCACATGGGGATAAAAGATATTGGGGAGAATATGGATCCCTGGGTTGCTCCGAAGACTGGCCCTG
This sequence comes from Salmo trutta, assembly GCF_901001165.1. Lineage (NCBI taxonomy): Eukaryota > Metazoa > Chordata > Actinopteri > Salmoniformes > Salmonidae > Salmo > Salmo trutta. The sequence continues at coordinate 41,787,543 of NC_042973.1, forward strand.
AATAAATCATTACTCATTACATAAGCATGGTGTGAGATAATACAAAATAAATAATAAAACACATTGGAATACGGCGCAATCCCCCAAAATCCATCTGAATTATTCTCGCACCTTTAACATAATCCTATATATATGTTCTGTCAATCCTCCACTGACTCTCTCAAAGGTTAACCACCTGTTTAATAATGAAGTAATGCCTATTCCCTTGAGGGCTAGCTAGGGGACTGGCTAGAGCGCTACGGTAGTTTGGGGTGGGGTTATGGGGTGCGTTGAGACAGCGGCTCAGTTCATCTCCAGTCCCTCCCAGGCTGCTAGGCCACCAGTCACCAGACACAGGTTCAAAGACAAAGCCAGGCAGCAGCAGGAGGAGTGAATGCTGACGGGGGGTTGTCTCTCTCCGTGACTTTATGTAACCACCACACCACCCTCCCTTACTGCTGATGGTGAGCTTGGAGCTTGGTCCCTGGCCAAGGCTTTACCCTTTACACTCGGGGGAATTGGCCTGTATGGATAAGGCTAAATTGAAATGTTTCTGACAGAAGAAATATGAAATGCATAACCATGGTAGCAATTGAAATGGAACAGTTTGGAGATGATGGGAATATGATTAGACCAAAGGTGAGGACACAACAGTTCACCTGACACAAGACTAAATCCAAACATTACTGTTGATTTGATGTTCATTACATGTTCATTACATTTACTGTACTTTTCACCGCATCTGTTGATAACAAAGTCTGAAAATACTCTGGATACATTCAGTAACATGATAATAATATTCCTGGAAAATGTGGGGTTGGTGTAACATAAGACAAAAATATGACAAGGGTCTGAGTGAGAGGACTAACTGGTGTCTTCAAGTGGATACACCCCTCTCCAAAGTGTGCACAGTCCCTAAGCCATTTCAATGCACTGTAATGACTCAAAGAAGAGTCTTGGTCTATAAGTTGTTTTTTGGAGCTCTCCTAGCTGTGCCGTTGAGGAACAAGCGCAAGAACACTTGTAGTTTCTTTGTTTGGAACACAACCCTTTATCCCTGCCATCACACACTTCCTGTTGTTGTTTACGCAATCCAAAAACGGTCCATTATAAATGGCAATCTGGGTCAGGTGGGAATCATTTGAAAGCCTTTTCTATTGCCCACATGACTAGCTAATTATAAAATATGATCTTACAGTGTTAGTCTTTCATAAGGCAGTTCAGAGAAACAGATTGTAGTTTTGGTGCGCATAGAAAGGAGGTACGAGTGTGTTCACTCGTTCTGTTCAGAACAACCCAGGGTATTACTCCATGTCATTTTGTAACTACATCAGACATATTGATCATAAACGTTGACACTGTATATGACATGAGTGTTATGATATGGAAATGTGATGTGCACATTTGGACTCACAGGTGTTTGGTTTGCTTGTATGACATCAAAGCATTATTTATTATAATCCTCAACATCTCATCTTTCAAAATACACTGAGTCTTAATTTACAGTGTTTCCCTCACTCTGACAACAGACATTTGTAAAAGTTGCAAAATTAGCGGGAGAGATGGAGGCAGCTCATCTCATCTGTACAGCCACTGAGCTCTGATGTCATGTATAGCATGTTACTGTACAGCCACTGAGCTCTGACGTCATGTATAGCGTGTTACTGTACAGCCACTGAGCTCTGACGTCATGTATAGCGTGTTACTGTACAGACACTGAGCTCTGACGTCATGTATAGCATGTTACTGTACAGCCACTGAGCTCTGACGTCATGTATAGCATGTTACTGTACAGCCACTGAGCTCTGACGTCATGTATAGCATGTTACTGTACAGCCACTGAGCTCTGACGTCATGTATAGCGTATTACTGTACAGCCACTGAGCTCTGACGTCATGTATAGCGTGTTACTGTACAGCCACTGAGCTCTGACGTCATGTATAGCGTGTTACTGTACAGCCACTGAGCTCTGACGTCATGTATAGCATGTTACTGTACAGCCACTGAGCTCTGACGTCATGTATAGCGTGTTACTGTACAGCCACTGAGCTCTGACGTCATGTATAGCGTGTTACTGTACAGCCACTGAGCTCTGACGTCATGTATAGCGTGTTACTGTACAGCCACTGAGCTCTGACGTCATGTATAGCGTGTTACTGTACAGCCACTGAGCTCTGACGTCATGTATAGCGTGTTACTGTACAGACACTGAGCTCTGACGTCATGTATAGCGTGTTACTGTACAGACACTGAGCTCTGACGTCATGTATAGCGTGTTACTGTACAGACACTGAGCTCTGACGTCATGTATAGCGTGTTACTGTACAGCCACTGAGCTCTGACGTCATGTATAGCATGTTACTGTACAGCCACTGAGCTCTGACGTCATGTATAGCATGTTACTGTACAGCCACTGAGCTCTGACGTCATGTATAGCATGTTACTGTACAGCCACTGAGCTCTGACGTCATGTATAGCATGTTACTGTACAGCCACTGAGCTCTGACGTCATGTATAGCGTGTTACTGTACAGCCACTGAGCTCGGACGTCATGTATAGCGTGTTACTGTACAGCCACTGAGCTCTGACATCATGTATAGCATGTTACTGTACAGCCACTGAGCTCTGACGTCATGTATAGCATGTTACTGTACAGCCACTGAGCTCTGACGTCATGTATAGCATGTTACTGTACAGCCACTGAGCTCTGACGTCATGTATAGCGTGTTACTGTACAGCCACTGAGCTCTGACGTCATGTATAACATGTTACTTACTGCACAGCCACTGAGCTCTGACGTCATGTATAGCATGTTACTGTACAGCCACTGAGCTCTGACGTCATGTATAGCATGTTACTGTACAGCCACTGAGCTCTGACGTCATGTATAACATGTTACTGTACAGCCACTGAGCTCTGACGTCATGTATAGCGTGTTACTGTACAGACACTGAGCTCTGACGTCATGTATAGCGTGTTACTGTACAGCCACTGAGCTCTGACATCATGTATAGCCTGTTAATGTACAGCCACTGAGCTCTGACGTCATGTATAGCATGTTACTGTACAGCCACTGAGCTCTGACGTCATGTATAGCATGTTACTGTACAGCCACTGAGCTCTGACGTCATGTATAGCGTGTTACTGTACAGCCACTGAGCTCTGACGTCATGTATAACATGTTACTTACTGCACAGCCACTGAGCTCTGACGTCATGTATAGCATGTTACTGTACAGCCACTGAGCTCTGACGTCATGTATAGCATGTTACTGTACAGCCACTGAGCTCTGACGTCATGTATAACATGTTACTGTACAGCCACTGAGCTCTGACGTCATGTATAGCGTGTTACTGTACAGACACTGAGCTCTGACGTCATGTATAGCGTGTTACTGTACAGCCACTGAGCTCTGACGTCATGTATAGCATGTTTCTGTACAGCCACTGAGCTCTGACATCATGTATAGCGTGTTACTGTACAGCCACTGAGCTCTGACGTCATGTATAGCATGTTACTGTACAGACACTGAGCTCTGACATCATGTTTAGCATGTTACTGTACAGCCACTGAGCTCTGACGTCATGTATAGCATGTTACTGTACAGCCACTGATCTCTGACATCATGTATAGCATGTTACTGTACAGCCACTGAGCTCTGACGTCATGTATAGCATGTTACTGTACAGCCACTGAGCTCTGACGTCATGTATAGCATGTTACTGTACAGCCACTGAGCTCTGACGTCATGTATAGCGTATTACTGTACAGCCACTGAGCTCTGACGTCATGTATAACATGTTACTTACTGCACAGCCACTGAGCTCTGACGTCATGTATAGCATGTTACTGTACAGCCACTGAGCTCTGACGTCATGTATAGCATGTTACTGTACAGCCACTGAGCTCTGACATCATGTATAGCATGTTACTGTACAGCCACTGAGCTCTGGCGTCATGTATAGCATGTTACTGTACAGCCACTGAGCTCTGACGTCATGTATAGCGTGTTACTGTACAGCCACTGAGCTCTGACGTCATGTATAACGTGTTACTGTACAGCCACTGAGCTCTGACGTCATGTATAACGTGTTACTGTACAGCCACTGAGCTCTGACGTCATGTATAGCGAGTTACTGTACAGACACTGAGCTCTGACGTCATGTATAGCGTGTTACTGTACAGACACTGAGCTCTGACGTCATGTATAGCGTGTTACTGTACAGCCACTGAGCTCTGACGTCATGTATAGCGTGTTACTGTACAGCCACTGAGCTCTGACGTCATGTATAGCGTGTTACTGTACAGCCACTGAGCTCTGACGTCATGTATAGCGTGTTACTGTACAGCCACTGAGCTCTGACGTCATGTATAGCGTGTTACTGTACAGACACTGAGCTCTGACGTCATGTATAGCGTGTTACTGTACAGCCACTGAGCTCTGACGTCATGTATAGCGTGTTACTGTACAGCCACTGAGCTCTGACGTCATGTATAGCGTGTTACTGTACAGACACTGAGCTCTGACGTCATGTATAGCGTGTTACTGTACAGACACTGAGCTCTGACGTCATGTATAGCGTGTTACTGTACAGCCACTGAGCTCTGACGTCATGTATAGCGTGTTACTGTACAGCCACTGAGCTCTGACGTCATGTATAGCGTGTTACTGTACAGCCACTGAGCTCTGACGTCATGTATAGCGTGTTACTGTACAGACACTGGGCTCTGACGTCATGTATAGCGTGTTACTGTACAGCCACTGAGCTCTGACGTCATGTATTGCGTGTTACTGTACAGCCACTGAGCTCTGACGTCATGTATAACGTGTTACTGTACAGCCACTGAGCTCTGACGTCATCTATAGCGTGTTACTGTACAGCCACTGAGATCTGACGTCATGTATAGCATGTTACTGTACAGCCACTGAGCTCTGACGTCATGTATAGCATGTTACTGTACAGCCACTGCATTCCAATGTAGGTGTTTATCAGTGCCCAAATCTGCCATTTTCAACCCGTACACGGGAACGAGTGTAAAGGGCTAAAGTACACTGGGAGAATGTGACAGAGCTTATCATGGGGTCTTCAAAAATAAATGATGGTAGTCCCCCAGACCTTAACCTTTTCCCTAATTCCAATCAATGGTGCTGGCTATATCATTCTTAATATAGCCAGCCGACTGTTGTCGCTACTGTTGGATATCTTCTTTAAAGTGGCGCCATCCATATATCAAGCTAGTTAAACTGCTCAAAGACAGGACAGAGACTGGGCCCGAAATGGGGCAGCAGACTACATCTGAAACGTCAAAGTCATCAAATATGTATGAGTGTTTTTGGATAATTCTTAAGACCCAGTTTCCTAATTTCCGTACTAGGCTTGGGCGGTATACCGTTTATACCATTACCAGGGTATTTTGAAATACCGACAGTATGATTTTCAATATGTGTGGGGTGGGGGGTATGCAGGGGTGCATGCTACTCCATTGCATATAAGTTAAGTATAACTATAAGGATTCGAAGATTTGAAATAAATGATATTCAGCTCAGGGCTCCAGCTAAGCATTTGGTTTGCTAACTGGCTAGATGTCAAGATCAAGCTTCTTGGTTACAGCAGAGATATTCAATCCCCTCCTGGATCAAGATCCCTGTTGCCTAAATTGTTTTGTTTATTTCTTGTTGTTGTTGAGAAATCGCGCCCCTTGTGTGCACATTCGGTAATACCGTATACCCTGGTATGGTACAGAAACGGTATGATGGTTTGAAAATCTGGTTCCCGCCCAACCCTATTCCATACCCAATTCACTTTGTTTAAGGATTTTAAATATCAAAAATATCAAAATATCATTTCGAAAGTGGATGGTTGAGATGTGCTGCTGATAATTTGTTTACTCAGCCCGATAATACACAGATCTGGAGGACGTGCTGCTGAGTGCTCTTGCTGGGCAGCAGAACCCAGACACTGACATTGACAGACTCACAGGGATTTGATGCAGATTTGATACGGACAAATGTCTACTCTGTCCCTAAAACATGACTACATAATGACAAGACACTAATTCCTTAGGTCTCCAATTTGTAGAGAGAGTGCACTGTACATATGCTCCTCCATATTCAACATTCCATTCCATGTTTGTAAAAGTGCTGTGTAGTCAACTTCCATGAAAAAGAAATGCAGAGAAAATGGAACACAGATTTGGAAATCAGATTTGTAAAGGCTTCTTCCAACAACCTTGGGATTATCAAAACAAGCCGCGTACAGTGTATTGGCTCAGGGGGCTTGCTGGAAGAAAAATCCTTCCTGGTTCATCAGACTGATACCAGCAATCTGTGTTCAATGTCATAGGAATCTAAAGAGCAGAGCAGGTTGAACTGCCGCAGGTGCATGAGATGAACCAGTCTTGTTAGCATGCAGTGGTGGCCGGGTTCAGACGAGGCAATCCTACTAGTGCTCACCATTAGTCCCATAGAAGAAGAATGTTCCTGTTCTAGTAATTCTATTTCTATGGTTAGTCCTGACCTTGCAGAAGTAGAGGCAGCTCATCTAATCTTCAAATGCGCTGAACCGTGACAACGTTTGACCCTATCGCACTCTCAACCAGGCACCTTCCACCTTCCGCCGTGAGTTCCCTCCATCCTCCTAACCATAACCTGCTCCTAACCCTTGTGGGAACACGGTGGCACGTGGGCTGATTTAGTGGTTGGCTGAGCACCGGAGCACGCACGTGGCCCAGGTCAAAGTGAGAGGCTAGTCAGGCTACCTCCACAGATCACACGTCACCAGCATAATGTCAAATCAAAGTTCCAATCTTCTGCAGGAAATGAGAAATACATGGCAACAGCTGTAGGGAAGACTAAGTATACACTGCAGGGTACAATCTTGGCGCTATCTGTTCAGCAACAGCATTCAAGTTCCAAATAAATAGTAGGCAGGGAATGCTGCCCTCAAGCTCAGAGAAAGACTTGAGTCAGTCGTGTACCGTGCAAACCTATTATTTCTGTGCGGTATAGAAGAAGGCTAGTTTGGAGGAAACACGACGTCAACATTCATACACACCCAGGCATAGATCTCCCTTCAGGGATTTCCGGAGGCGCATTCATGGGAAATGTCAGGTCAATGTGACCTCTGGCTACGGGGTTGTCCGCCCTGGACCCCCTATGCTCTCCATCCTCACATACCAATGATTCCACCGTATGTATTAGTCCATTCTGCTCTCAAGGTCTCATAAACACCTACTGTACAGTGTCTAAGATACCTACAGGGTCTCTCACATCTCTTTGTATCAAACCAGGCAACATTCTGTAACGGGACTTAAGTTTGAATTGAACAGGATATGTGTGGGTGGGTGAAAAGGAAACAGAACAAAAAATAAACTACTGTTCTGAAACTACTGCAAAAGGCTTGAAATGAACCAAAGGATAATAGCCACTATTTGCACAGAGAGGCTCTCTTGGCGATGATGTTATCAGGTTGAGCAGGTAACGTCCAGCCCTAGCCGTAGTGCCTATGTGACTGTGACCTCTCAGGGGTGGGAGTGTGAAAAGTGTCATTTCAGCTTGTTCGCCTCACTCAGCTGTTTCACAATTCACACGCCAGGCAGTCAGAAGGCCTTGCTCCCCCGCTGGTGTTAGAGCTCCCCCGCTGGTGTTCGAGCTCCCCCACTGTTAAAAAACGGGGCCTCTCTAGCCAACATAACACTGGAAGGTCATACCAAGTCCAGCCAGTCACTCAGATGATGAGGGGGGTTATATTTAGAGACGACACTGGGCCAGCAATGAGGGGACCACACAGGGTTCCCACAATGAACTGTTCCTGCAGTCCTATCAGCCCAGCAGAAAGAATACGGAGGACTGAATACTGTGGCATACCAATTATAAAGAAACTTTACAGAGACAGAGACGTTAATAATATTTCCCCTTAAGTGGATTGAACCAATTCAACATAAATGGATAAGGATGATCCATTAATTGCCAATGCACTATGAAAGGCCACAGCCACCGCAGCTGAGTAAGAGCAGATCTCCTATGCAAGGCATGGAAAGTCGGTGGTATGGAACTGTTGAACTGGTCCGTGCCTTAGAGGGATCGTGCCCATGGGATTCAGATCACTCAGACATGATCTGAATAGCATTGTGTGCCAGTGTGATGTAAATCTCTATGGGCTATGTACTTAAATGTGGCTACAGGGACCTTAGTAGAGAGCGACAGTGTGACCCCTGGGTACTGGGCACCGAGCGCCATCCGAGCACCATCATTCTAGGCATGCCTGGCATAGCAGACACGGCACGGTCTCATGGCATAGCATGGCTGAGATGAGCCTTTTATGCTGCCGCTTATAAAACCAAGTTTAAATTAAAGGGGTCGGGTTAGGGAGACATGTTTAATCGTTGCGTTAATTTCGGTGCCTGCTTATACATATCTGCCCTCGTGCTCTGGCGCGTTCATTTGATCTTAATTCCATTTGAGAAGCTTATCATATGGAACCCTCCAGAAAATGCATAGGCAAGCAACTTGCCTTGCCTGTGTTTAACTGGTGAGGGGAAACCACCTGGGTGAAATACGTTGTGAAATGCTCCATGTATAGGATTTTAGAGCAATCATTTTGTGCACACACCTGTCTATATAAGGTCACACAGTTGACAGTACATGTCAGAGCAAAACTCAAGCCATGATTTCGAAGGAATTGTCTGTAGAGCTCAGGACTGTGTCGAGGCACAGATCTGGGGAAGGGTACCAAAACATTTCTGCAGCATTGAAGGTCCCCAAAAACACACTGGCCTCCATCATTCTTAAATGGAAGAAGTTTGGAATAACCTAGACTTTTCCTAGAGCTGGCTGTCTGGCCAAATTGAGCAATCGGGGGAGAAGGGCCTTGGTCAGGGAGGAGTTCCTCTGTGGAGATGGGAGAACCTTCCAGAAGGACAACCATCTCTGCAGCACTCCACCAATCAGGCCTTTTATGGTAGAGTGGCCAGACGGAAGCCACTTCCTAGTGAAAGGCACATGACAGCCCACTTGGAGTTTGCCAAAAGGCACCTGAAGGACTCAGACCATGAGAAACAAGATTCTCTGATCTGCTGAAACCAAGATTGAACTCTTTGGCCTGAATGCCAAGTGTCAAGTCTGGAGGAAACCTGGCACAAACCCTATGGTGAAACATACTGGTGGCAGAATCATGCTGTGGTGATGTTTTTCAGCAACAGGGACTGGGAAACTAGTCAGTACTGAGGGAAAGATGAACGGAGCAAAGTACAGAGATGCTTGATGAAAACCTGCTCCAGAGCGCTCAGTAACTCAGATTGGGGTGAAGGTTCACCTTCCAACAGGACAACGACCCTAAGCACACTGCCAAAACAACGCAGGAGTGGCTTCGGGACAAGTCTCTGAATGTCCTTGAGTGGCCCAACCAGAGCCTGGACTTGAACCCGATCGAACATCTCCGGAGAGACCTGAAAATATCTGTGCAACGACGCTTCCCATCCAACCTGACCGAGCTTGAGAGGATCTGCAGAGAAGAATGGGAGAAACCCGCCAAATACAGGTGTGCCAAGTGTAACCGATGTGAAATGGCTAGTTAGTTAGCTGTGGTGCGCGCTAATAGCGTTTCAATCGGTGACGTCACTCGCTCTGAGACTTGAAGTAGGGTTTCCCCTTGCGTTGCAAGGGCCGTGGCTCTTGTGGCGCGATGGGTAACGTTGCTTCGGTGGGTATCAGTTGTTGATGTGTGCAAGGGTCCCTGGTTGGAGCCCGGGTTGGGGCGAAGAGAGGGACGGAACCTGTTTTATTTAATCCATTTTAGAATAAGGCTATAACGTAACAAAATGTGGAAAAAGTCAAGGGGTCTGAGTACTTTCTGAAGGCACTGTATTTGAAACAGTCTGAAGCAATTCACTGTTCCAATGGAAAATGTATTGACGTACAAAAGCACTTGTGAGGCCGGCACATTGATGCACCACGAGTGCTCTTATTCTAGACTAAAAGAGTTTTCATAGCAGTATAACCGTAGCCTTTAACAGTACAGAGAGCTTCTGTTACATTATTCTAATAGGGAATTCATTTTTTCACGGAAAGGAGAAATACACTCACACACACACACACACACACACACACACACACTCACTCTCTTACTCACTCCCGCATGTGGACAGACGGATGTGCATGGACAGAAGGATGCACACACACACACACACACACACACACACACACATACACATACACATACACACACACAGAGATCTCCTCGGCTGACCAGGATCCTCTGCTATGGTGTGTGACACATACTGTATGTTCCACCTGGGCAGAGGAGCACAGGGGGTGTATCTTCGTAAATGTCTTCATTAATGAATTAAGCCATCAATGCTGCTGCATCTGTCACGCCAAGCTGTTCACAGTGGGCTTAGTGAGAGGGGCTGACATTAGTAATCTCTGTTCTGCGGGGATTGGAGAAACAGGGACCTTTAACATAGTCAGTGAGAGGAGATTAGAATGTACTACATCTGCCATGGGAGTTTCCACTGAAAGGACCTTTCACTGTTTTACAAACAGATTTAAACATCCACATTGGTGCATTTTGAGTGTTACAGTAGAGCCAACAGTAGAGCTCACCTGACACACAATATAGTGTGTTTTTCTTTGCAAAGGCAAATCAGATGAGAAGAACACTGATGGAAATGTAATCAACGTTACATTTTTAGCTATAAACCCTCTTTAAAATACTATTTTAATCATCTGGCATTTGAGGAGTGCACACAAAGTCAACTGAGTGTTGAGGTCCAGATGCTCGAAAATGTCTATCACTGAAGGACAGGTCATCATCCCTCTTCATCCATCTAAACACATTCACAATACAGGCAGTTTTCAGGGCAACTAAGGAACTTTGATTCAGGGTCCCAATGCTGTTTACATGGACTGACCTCAATTTCAGAACGAGGGAAGAGTGAATGGACCCAATATCAACTTCTTTTTTTCTCTTCATATTTTTTTAAAAACCAATAATAGATTTCTGGAGGCAGCCTTGCAAGACGAAAACTGCCTCATCACTGTCCCCAAGTCTAACCAGACGCCGACCTATTGCATCACTTTAAGTTCAAGAAAAAACCCTTTGATAAAACATAATGTCAAAGGTTTCCAGAACATAGGGCTATAACGCTTCACAAACTCATGTCAAGAATAACGGCTGAGCTGACACTTTTTTGATACACAGGACTAATTGATTCCTCGATTCACTTAATAAAACAGAACTCCACAATAATCCGCAGTTAGCTCAGCCCATCTCATCTCTCCCCAGTCCCTGACTCACGACTCTAGACAATAATCCACAGTTAGCTTAGCCCATCTCATCTCTCCCCAGTCCCTGACTCACGACTCTAGACAATAATCCACAGTTAGCTCAGCCCATCTCATCTCCCCCCCAGTCCCTGACTCACGACTCTAGACAATAATCCACAGTTAGCTCAGCCCATCTCATCTCCCCCAGTCCCTGACTCACGACTCTAGACAATAATCCACAGTTAGCTCAGCCCATCTCATCTCCCCCCAGTCCCTGACTCACGACTCTAGACAATAATCCACAGTTAGCTCAGCCCATCTCATCTCCCCCCAGTCCCTGACTCACGACTCTAGACAATAACCACTTCATGTTGCTGGGCCCATCATCATTCTGATGCTTTAGGAAAGGTTCAGTTTAAGGGAACAGTCATTAAGGAGCCGCCCCGGCTTTCAAATGTGATCATCTCTGTCTCCTTTGTGTGTTGAGAACATTTCATTTGGACTGGACATTGGCACAGAGCAGGCCATTATGAGAGGCGAACACACTACCCAGGGGGAAAGTAGGTCAGACAGAGAAACAGAACCTCAGTCCAGTCATCACCTCTGTCTCTATTTTACCCCCGAGGACTGGAACTGGACCAGCTAGCAGCAAGCACAACACCTGAGTTCAATATCCTATTGTGTGTGTGTGTGTGTGTGTGTGTGTGTGTGCGCGTAATAACAGCTAATCCCATATAGGGTATGATCTCATCAATAAACGTCACATAATCATTTCCCCAACATTATAAAGATGTACTGCAATAATACTGTGCATTTAATTCATAGGAACTTAAAGGGATTACTAGGCAATAAAAAAGCAACAAAAAAATACAAATGATTCCCCAATCAGAAATATTGACTAAACCATAACTGTAATGGTGGAATAGAGCTACAAGTTCATCAGTTACTGAACACTTCGTGTGCTATATCATAATCCTAGCTGAGATCACACGAATGCAATTTCAATGAAATGCTGTGCGGCATTCAATTTTAAGCATAAGAGTGCTTTTCTGTCACCCTCGAAAACACCACAGTGAACGCTCCCATGTACTGTACCGTATACGCGCTGCAAAAAATACCAGAAAAGATCACATGGACATATTCAGCATAATCACATAACACACGCATACACAATTGTTTTCTGTGTATTATTGGAAGACGGAGACTTACAACAACACATAGAAACATATGAAACCCTCTGATGCATGCTCTTTTTAACACACATTAAACAAGGTTTTCCTCAGGCACTAACACGGAGAGGAGACGCAACCAAGCGTAACCTTAATTCAACATGCCACGGCTAGCGTGGGAGGGAGGAAGGGAGGGGTGAGTCCTCAAGGCAGAAATCGAGTCAAATGAATGTTCTGAATATCAGAATGCTACGGCGTTTATGTAATTGTTTTTAACTCGAGCCCATATCTCCCTCTTTGGGGAGAGGATGCAGCCCTGAAAACTCATTTAGGAATCTGAAATCCGAAGAGTGTCCTAAAACGAGCAAGAACAGATGGCTCTATAAAGAGAGAGGGCTCCACTGGGGGCAGAGGTAGGAGTGACAGAGATTACCCAGAGAAAGAGCACTAAACACATGTAAATCCTGTGAGCGGTGGCACTTTGACTGGTACATTTCCATTGCTGCCTGGGTGACGAACTGTAATGCAGTGGTAAAGCTGTGACTTGGTGTCCCGCAGCAAGTGACTTCCTACTGTTCAACAGCACATGTTCCTGCCACATGGAGATATAGGCTACTGTAGCTCTGCAACAGAGAATCGCTTCCAGGTGTGACTTGACGGGACATTAACTGGTACAGACAGTAACAACATGCATTGTAATTAGCCTAGCAGTGATCTCTGGTCTGATCTGGAGTCAGATGTTTGGGGCCAGGTGATGCTGAATACTAACACAAGCTTGACACCTGTGCCTTCTGGTCTGGAGTGAGATGTGGCGTGACCAATTAGGGGAACCGGGAGCCCTTGTGATTGACTGACTCCTCCACCTCATCCGTCATGCCGGGTAACACTCACAGCCCTGACAGTGGCCTATCTCTTCCAGGTGGTCAGGCAGAACTTGGCCAGCTATATTTTCAGGATGACATTATGCTTTGTCGTTGCTGACATGATGCTCTTTTCAGGCCTTGACCTGGTGCCAAAGTCTATGAACAGAACAGCTCCCCTAAAGCTGCGGAGCAAGAGGCTATAGAGAACAGCTCCCTTAAATCTGTGGAGCAAGAGGCTATAGAGAACAGCTCCCTTAAATCTGTGGAGCAAGAGGCTATAGAGAACAGCTCCCTTAAATCTGTGGAGCAAGAGGATATAGAGAACAGCTCCCCTAAAGCTGTGGAGCAAGAGGCTATAGAGAACAGCTCCCCTAAAGCTGTGGAGCAAGAGGCTATAGAGAACAGCTCCCTTAAATCTGTGGAGCAAGAGGCTATAGAGAACAGCTCCCTTAAATCTGTGGAGCAAGAGGCTATAGAGAACAGCTCCCTTAAATATGTGGAGCAAGAGGCTATAGAGAACAGCTCCCTTAAATCTGTGGAGCAAGAGGCTATAGAGAACAGCTCCCTTAAATATGTGGAGCAAGAGGCTATAGAGAACAGCTCCCTTAAATCTGTGGAGCAAGAGGCTATAGAGAACAGCTCCGCTAAAGCTGTGGAGCAAGAGGCTATAGAGAACAGCTCCCCTAAAGCTGTGGAGCAAGAGGCTATAGAGAACAGCTCCCTTAAATCTGTGGAGCAAGAGGCTATAGAGAACAGCTCCCTTAAATCTGTGGAGCAAGAGGCTATAGAGAACAGCTCCGCTAAAGCTGTGGAGCAAGAGGCTATAGAGAACTGCTCCCCTAAAGCTGTGGAGCAAGAGGCTATAGAGAACAGCTCCCCTAAAGCTGTGGAGCAAGAGGCTATAGAGAACAGCTCCCCTAAAGCTGTGGAGCAAGAGCCTATAGAGTCATCATGATACCTGTAGCAGCATGACAGCGGAAACGTAATAGCGATATACAACATCCCTCGCCAGGTGTCCATCTAACAGAGAAAACCATGGACTGAAACGTAATAGAGATATACAACATCCCTCGCCAGGTGTCCATCTAACAGAGAAAACCATGGACTGAAACGTAATAGCGATATACAACATCCCTCGCCAGGTGTCCATCTAACAGAGAAAACCATGGACTGAAACGTAATAGCGATATACAACATCCCTCGCCAGGTGTCCATCTAACAGAGAAAACCATGGACTTAATGTACTGTCACTTCTACTAGTCTCCGGTCTGAAGCTGAGACTTCTGTAATGCCAATAAAGCCTGGGGCTCTATCTACAGTATGACGTACCAACCAGGCACATAACATACACAATAATCTCACTATAATGCTTTTCAATCAGCTTCCATAATCTCCATTACATCATATTATTTCATTACTGTCTCCCCCGATTGGAAGTTCCTCGTTTAAGCAACAAACAGAACAGTTACTGTACAAACACTGTCGGCTGAGGAATCCTGTCGGGCAATTTCCTGTCTTCAAAGATCTCTCTTTACCACGCCACCATAGGACTGTGTTTTAATGCATGTATTTCTCTAATCTTTATCTTTAGCCTGTGTCTAAAGAGAGTAATGAATAATCACTCAGTCATAAAAATATATTTGGAATGTTGGCATTGACGTAAATGCTAAATTTACATTTAGGATGCTTGCTATTAACATTGGTCATTGGTATTTCCCATTGTTGATCGCAATCTAAGATAAAGAATATAGCATGCTTCGACCTTAAAGAGTGTGTGTGCTTGGGCATGCGTGTGTGTGCATGTGTGTTTGTATACTGAGAGAGTAAGAGAGTAATGAAGGCTGTCTAGGCTGTTGACATCCCCAGCCTGTCTTTCTTTCACTCCTCTTCATTAGACTCGGCAGCATGGCTGCTGATCCATGCTGTCATTTTATCCGAAGTATGCAGAGAGAGGAAAGGGATTGGCTGTTGGTGTTTTTTTTTACTTCCTCTTCTCTAAAACTCTAGAGTCTGGAGAGACGTGTTCCTGACTGTGGGAAAGTCGTAAATATGGGAGGGGAGAAGAGAGACGAGGAAAAGAAGAGGAGGAAATGTCTCTGTTCTTCATTCCTGTCAGGCAGGGTCTGAGACCTGAAATACTCATCTCAGTGCTATGGTAACCTGAGCTAATCCTCTGCAATTACACACCTAGTGCTGTTTTCCAATTATGAGAATGGCAATTTGTCAAACACTCTCTCAACCCTGCAATTACAGTGCATTAAACTCCGCGCACTCTAGCCAACATTTATTTATTATTTTTTTTGTTTAACCTTTATTTAACTTGGCAAGCCAGTTAAGAACAAATTCTTATTTACAATGACGGCCTACTAAAAGGCAGAAAGCCTCCACAACACTACATAAAGAGAGACCTAAGACAACGACACAGCATGGCAGCAACACATGACAACACAGTATGGTAGCAACACAACATGGCAACAATACAGTAGCAACACAACATGGCAGCAGCACAACATGGTAGCAGCACAAAACAGGGTACAAACATTATTGGGCACAGACAAAAGCACAAAGGGCAAGAAGGTAGAGACAACAATACATCACGCGAAGCAGCCACAAGTGTCAGGAAGAGTGTCCATGATTGAGTCTTTGAATGAAGAGATGGAGATAAAACTGTCCAGTTTGAGTGTTTGTTGCAGCTCGTTCCAGTCGTTAGCTGCAGCAAACTGAAAAGAGGAGTGACACAGGGGTGTGTGTGCTTTGGGGTCCTTTAAGAGAATGTGATTGGTAGAACGGGTGTTGTATGTGGAGGATGAGGGCTGCAGTAGATATCTCAGAGAGGGGGGAGTGAGGCCTAAGAGGGTTTTATAAATAAGCATCAACCAGTGGGTCTTGCGACAGGTATACAGAGATGACCAGTTTACAGAAGAGTATAGAGTGCAGGGATGTGTCCTACAAGGAGCATTAGTGGAAAATCTGATGGTTGAATGGTAAAGAACATCTAGCCGCTCAAGAGCACCTTTACCGACCAATCTATAAATTACGTCTCCTTAATCTAGCATGGGTAGGATGGTCATCTGACTCAGGGTTCATTTGGAAACTGGGGTGAAAGAGGAGCGATTACGATAGAGGAAACCAAGTCTAGATTTAACTTTAGCCTGCAACTTTGATATGTGCTGAGAGAAGGACAGTGTACCGTCTAGCCATACTCCCAAGTACTGTATGAGGTGACTACCTCAAGCGCTAAACCCTCAGAGGTAGTAATCACACCTGTGGGAAGAGGGGCATTCTTCTTACCAAACCACATGACCTTTGTTTTGGAGGTGTTCAGAACAAGGTTAAGGGCAGAGAAGGCTTGTTGGACACTAAGAAAGCTTTGTTGTAGAGCGTTTAACCTGTCTGGGCTAGGGGGCAGTATTGAGAATTTTGGAAAAATATGTTCCCATTTTTAACTGCCTCCTACACCAACTCAGAAGCTAGAATATGCATATTATTGTTCAGGTTTGGATAGAAAACACTCTGAATTTTCTAAAACTGTTTGAATGGTGTCTGTGAGTATAACAGAACTCCTATGGCAGGCAAAAACCTGACAAGGTTTCAAGCAGGAAGTACCCTGTCTGACAATGAGTCGTGCGTCTTGCATCTTTTTATTGAAAAGTAAGGATCTTAGCTGTAACGTGACAATTCCCAGGGCTCCAATAGGCTCTCAGAGCCCGCGAAATAACTGAAGGTTTACGAGGGAGCCTCAGGTTGAAACATATTATCGCCTTTTGTAAGTGGCTGCTCGGAGGACCTTTCAATGATGCGCGTGCATGAGTCGCTTCTGAGGAGAAATTTTATTCGGCTGTTTAGGCTCAATGCATACTCCCGGTCGGAATATTATCACTTCTCTACGACATAAATGGCATAAAAATTGGTTTTAAACAGCGGTTGACATGCTTCGAAGTACGGTAATGGAATATTTAGACATTTTTGATACGCCAATGCGCCATGCGCGACACCGCGAAGAAGCATTCTAGAACTCACGAACAAAACGTCGCTGTTTGGATATAACGATGGATTATTTGGGACCAAACCAACATTTGTTATTGAAGTAGAAGTCCTGGCAGTGTATTCTGATGAAGAACAAGCAAGGTAAGAACATTTTTCTTATAGGAAATGTGATTTTGGTGGATGCTGACCTGGGTGGGTATCTAAATAGCTAGCCCTGTAATGCCGGGCTATGTACTTAGATTATTGCAAAATGTGCTTCATCCGAAAAGCTATTTTAAAATCGGACATATCGAGTGCATAGAGGGGTAATGTATCTATAATTCTTAAAATAATTGTTATGCTTTTTGTGAACGTTTATCGTGAGTAATTTAGCAAACTGTTAGTAAATTCAACGGAAGTTTGCGGTGGTTATGCTTTTTCTGAACGTCACATGCTAATGTAAAAAGCTGGTTTTTGATATAAATATGAACTTGATTGAACAGACATGCATGTATTGTATAACACAATGTCCTAGGTGTGTCATCTGATGAAGATCATCAAAGGTTAGTGCTGCATTTAGCTGTGGTTTGGGTTTATGTGACATGATATGCTAGCTTGAAAAATGGGTGTCAGATTTTTTCTGGCTGGGCACTCTACTGACATAATCTAATGTTTTGCTTTCGTTGTAAAGCCTTTTTGAAATCGGACAGTGGGGTTAGATTAACGAGATTCTTGTCTTTAAATAGCTGTGAAATAGTCATATGTTTGAGAAATTGAAGTTATAGTATTTCTAACGATTCAAAAATCGCGCCACTGGAATTCCAGTAGCTGTTACGTAGGTGGGACGAAATCGTCCCACATACCCCAGAGAGGTTAACACTAAATCCGGGGAGGGGCCAGCTGAGTATAAGACTGTATCTTCTGCATATAAATAGATGAGATAGCTTCCTACTGCCTGAGCTATATTGTTGATGTAAATTGAGAAGAGAGTGGGGCCTAGGATCGAGCCTTGGGTGTACTCCCTTGGTGTTTGGCAGTGGCTGAGACAGCAGATGTTCTGACTTTATACACTGCACTCTTTGAGAGAGGTAGTTAGCAAACCTTAAGTATCAGGGCCTGAGCACAGTAAAGGTGTGAAGGTGTTTCATAGGCACGGTAAGATCTACCCAGGCCAGTGTTCATGGTGAAATGAATGGCTTTGTCATGACGTTGACCTGTGGGTAAGGTTTATGACCCCCCCCCCATAAATACCTTTCTCCCTTCCCCTCTCTTTCTGACCCTACTGAAGGACTGTTGAATAGCCTTTGTTAAATATAGAGAGTCTGGGAACATCAAACAAATGGGGAAAGGGAACCATATTTTGGTAATTAAACCAGTTGGAAATATGCTTTGGAACTTAATGAGTATGGATGTCAGTTCGGTTGTCATCTGAGACATTATGACTGATGACAGGACGACATAAACTGTACCTGGGAAAGTATACACCCTCTAGTTATCAGAGTCACATGGAATTGTTATGCAATTGAAATGTTTGATATTGAAATTGTTTGTTAGGAGATTAAATGTAATTTTAGCTTCCAATTGAGAGAATTGGGTTTTCATAAGGAAAGTGCCCTGCTTGATCAGTGGCCCGTCCCTGTGAAGAGACAGCGGTTATAAACGATGAAACACACCCTCCTCCCCTCGCCACTATATAAGACAATGACCAATGTTCTCCAGAGTTCCACTACGTGAGATCTGCAGCCTCTGCGTTACAAGGACACACATGTCAAGTACAGAACTAAGCCAACCTCGGCGTGAGCTTTGGTTGTGAATGGTATGAACTTTGAACTTATTCACTACAGAAGTGATACTTCCTAGCCGTTGAGTTAGCAGCGGCCGCTGTAGACGTGGGCTATTAAAGGACGGATGATGGATCCAGTCTAACACACGACGAAGATACTACAACGTATCCAATTTACCAAAAGAGACATTCTTCCGAGGACAGGAAGATCTCTCTTGGCCAACCCGGCCTACTATCTACGACCAATCTACCGAAGCGCAGCTTAGAGTAAATATTTATTGCATTTTCCTTTTCCAAATGGGTGGTAATTTAGAATGCATAAGATTCTATATTTACGATAGCATAGCTGTTTCTTTGTTCCTCAGTCTTCCCGCTCTTTCATTTAAGCCCAACCCCTTTTCTTTGTGTAACAAGCCGCCATGTCGGTTCTGTCCACCAGGGCCGTTTTCTGTATGACATAATTTGTATTCTGTGTATATGTAATTCTGTGTGATTACTTAGGTATTTAGTAAATAAATAATTAAACCAAATTTTGTATTGCTGATTCAACTTGTTAGCCAGGGTTCGTGAAGATAACCAAGAATTTACAACTTTCATTATGAGACTGAAATAAGGTGAGGATTAAGATGACGGCTATCAATGTAAAATATTACTAAGTCTTTTAAGAGTTTATTCGGAATATAACGGCTCTATAAACGTTCTTCCGTGGTGCCCCGACTTTCTAGTTTATTACATTTACATGATTAGCTTAATCAGGTAATATTAATTACAGAGAAAGGATTTTATAGAATAGCATGTCATATCACTTAATCCGGCATAGCCAAAGACACGACAGCTTTTACACTAGAAATTGAAATACTGACTAACGTTTTATGGACATTCGTTAAGAATCACCAAGCCTGAGCTCAGGGCAGTCATAATTAATGAAATATCTCCCTAAGTGTAGCATGAGGAACACTCTAGCCAGAACTATGGTCTTCATTGGGACCCCTTACATAATTCTATTGCATAATTTCCCAAATGAAAAACCACTGGCATCATCTAAAAGAAGTGTAATAAATGAAGAAGCCAGCTAACTTTGCCCTGGCTTAACAGAACATCTGCAGACTCAGGCTCCCAAAGGAGAGGGAATGTTTTGCTTCCACACATCTCTATCCTCGTCTGATCGACAGAAACCCTGGCACCTGCAGCCATACATTCACTCCCTCCTTACCTTCTGTATTCACCACCTAAACAATATATTCTCAGAGGGCTTTTTGTCACACCAATTTCAGGCCCAATCCCCTCTTCCGCGAGGCGCTGTGTTTGCCACAGATCCACACAGTGGCTCCTAACAAGAAGGAGTAGGCTAATTAATATTACTTAAGGGAAGATAAATGACAAACTGACTCATTGTATGGAAGTGCCACCGCGGACTCTTCCTGGGGTCCACTGCAACCCGGTCTCGCATTGACCATTATGATATTGTCTATTAAACCCATGCCCTGATACTTGCCAATGACCATTTAGTCATTTACATATTTAGAGAGTGAAACAGTCCATTTGGCATAGTTGTGCACTGTTAATTCTCTTCCTGATTGGACTTGCCTGCCTGCCTGCTTGCCAGCTTACTTCTCGTGTTCTTCTTATTTCTATTTCTTGTGTGTTTTTGTTCTACCTTATGTTATTTTTAGTACTACATTGATACTGATTACTGCATTGTTCGATTTCGAGCTTGCAAGGAAGGCATTTGACTGTATTTGTGCACGTGACATTGAAACTTGAAACGTAAGACTTCCCGCTCCTGTACAATGCACCAGGGAGAACAGTTAGCTCTGCAAAACCAACCTAAAATAAAAGCGCAAGCATCGAGCCTGGCAGGGCTCCGCACTTACATCGACGGTTAACTATCGTATTGCTTAAGATATTTTGACCAGAGTGTGTCTCGCAGTGGGAACCAAACATTACAGGGATGAAGAAAAGATGGAGAGTACCTTCTCCAGGTTACAAACATGGTGGGAGGTAAACTTTGAGGGGGGGAGGAGAGCAGCGGTAGGCCTTTTATTCACAGTCATGCCAGCCTGCCATTGCTGAGGGGCTACTGCAACACAAACTGCTGCCCCCTAGTCCCCTATATCACCATATCCATCTTCTGCAGCTGCAATATGACAGAACGATAAGGCACTCACCAAAAGTTTTGCTATTCCTCTCCAGACACTGACTGCTGTGACTCGTTAACTTTGAAAACAAGGCAAAATGACGTCTCAATTGGCATTTTTTGCCCGTTTTCTGCCACGGCACATAATTTTCGACTTAACCTCTTTAACATGCAGTGGTTCATTAGTGAGATTCCTGACAGCCCCTACGTGAGCAGGGCCCTGTGCTGTGTGTTTGATGTGGAGGTTGGCTGCCTACAGTATGTACACTATATATACACGAGTATGGATTCAGCTATTGCAGCCACACCCGTTGCTGACAGGTGTATAAAATCGAGCACACCGCCATGCAATCTCCATAGACAAACATTGACAGTAGAATGGCCCGTACTGAAGAGCTCAGAGACTTTCAACATGGCACTGTCATAGGATGCCACCTTTCCAACAAGTCAGTTCGTCAAATGTCTGCCCTACAGAGTCAATAGAGCTCTCAATAGAGAGTGTCTGCCCTACAGAGTCAATAGAGCTCTCAATAGAGAGTGTCTGCCCTACAGAGTCAATAGAGCTCTCAATAGAGAGTGTCTGCCCTACAGATGTCTGCCCTACAGAGTCAATAGGATCCAGCTTTCCCTCCATACTGTCTGTCAAAGCCAATGGTATAATATGTGAGAGCACTACGGTGATTACCATCGAAGGGTCTTCTCTATGCCAAAAAAAACCCAACACTCTTTAATCACACAAACACATACATCTGAGACACTGCCATGATGTTTCCACGTTACAGGAACCACCACGGAGAGTGGAGATCACACAGTGGCTAATGAATCAACGGGCTCATTTGCCAGCGCTAATTCCTGAAAACCCCTGCAAACATCCCCAGGACTACCCCTGCCAATACATTCCCGACCCAGCCACCTCGCTCGCTCACTCATACCAACGACATTACACACATAACACTACACACAGTCACACACCTACATAGAACATACATTAGACAAATTAGATGTCAAGGCTGCTACTCTCCCTGGAGTCCTCATCGCCACTCTACTCAGTGGGTAATTGCAGTGTGATTTGCAGAGAGGAGAGGAGGCTATAGAAGAGATAGACATAGAGGGTCGTATGGTAAAGTGGCTGGCTGCTAGTCCCTGGAGGGGGAGTCGGTGTAAGCGCTGCGTGAGTGGCCATTGAGAATCCTCTCTACACAAACACCCACACCCACGCTGTGACACCACTGCCACAGACCTCCCCCCGACATTGAGACAGACAGGGACTTGCGATCCTCGCAATATGGGAGCACATCAGGCATGAATTCAACGCGCTGATTTCACGAGTGGCACTGCCAAGCCGAGTGGCGTCTAGATGTTTACATATGACACGAGAGCTTTGTAGTAAGATAAATTGGAAAGGACGAGATGTGGAGTACAGAACCGGGATGGGTTTTGTTTGCAGTGGAATCCGTCTCGTTTATGACATCATTCGCCGGCGAATACACACGCAAATATGTGCGTGCGTGTGTTATCTTTTTGGAGTAGTTTTTATTCCCACAGAGAGGGGATAAAAGGTCATTCATATTCTGGCCAATGATAACATAAAGCCTCTTAGCAGTCCCAGCTCAATGCAGTGGTGATAACCAGAGGGAGAGAGGAGATCCCTCCTGGAGCTAAATGCCTGCCTGCCTGAGAAACTCAGTGGTCTGTGAAGCTACACCTGCTGGAAAGATCAATACCCTCCCATCTTAGTATTTTTCTCCGCGGAGCTCTGAGAAATCACTATCCTCTTTCAGCTCACATTTTCCATGCTGTCCACTCTGAGAGCCATATCACTACAAAAATATG
The DNA here is from genome assembly GCF_901001165.1 of Salmo trutta. Classification (NCBI taxonomy): domain Eukaryota; kingdom Metazoa; phylum Chordata; class Actinopteri; order Salmoniformes; family Salmonidae; genus Salmo; species Salmo trutta. Next base: position 41,810,539 of record NC_042973.1, read on the forward strand.
TTGGGGGACTCAACACATTTCCAATGGGTTTGTATCCAAATGGCCATTGGCATCTCCAAAGTTTGCTTTTTTTCGCACCAAAATCCCATAGCCTCAATCTCTTGATGTGATTTCCAGTTGGAATCAAAGCAGAGCACAATGTGAATATTGAAGATTCTAATAGAAGGTCATGAAGCCTCCAGTCTAAATAAAGAGAAATGGGGAGCTAAAATGTCCGCTGAACTTCTCTATGCAAATGTTCTCTCACAAAAGTTAATAAGGCCCTTGGTTATAGTTACATTGTCATCCTGTGTATAAGCAGGAGTGTGTGACATGACGGGGTGTGATAAAAAGCAAATGGTAAAGGGGGGTGTGCTTGTATTCTAACCCACAGGACACTAATTGGATGGGTGACGCCAGCCGAGACCCCTTCACTGATTAGAAATGTCAGCAGATGGCTTTGTGGCCATGACAACTCACCATTCCGTGTCTAAAGCAACAACAGCAGGTCTATAGGCTGTGTCCTCTCTGAACAAGGTTGACTCAAACTCCAACAGGGCTGCTGGCGATTTCACAGTTGTCATATCCTTCACTTCTAACAAACCCAACTCCACATTTGGCCCTCAAACAGCAACCACTGTGGTTTCCACCATCCCAGATGAACATTTCTATTGATTTTCCTTTTTGTCCTTCTATTTTACAGTAATCATTTTACTCCCATTTGTTTACGCTCTGGCTGGCAAACGAGAGGAAGTACGAGAGAGGTTGTAATGACAATAATAATAACAAATACAATTTATCATTTCTGCGTAGATTTCGACTGGGCACTAATCTAATCTGCGTCCAAACCCTTCCATCATACCGAGGTCAGAGGAACTGTTTCACCAATAATACTCCGCCGGGCCGGGCTACCGAAATAAACAGAATAGATGAGGTTGGTAAAAGATGGAGGGCAGCAGAGCTGAAAACATTATTTCCTTGTGAGGGATATGTTCAGAGCAGAGCTGGGATCCTCTACCCTACCTCCTCTCTCTTCACATTCGTATTGAAAAACTGCACTCTGCCTCAGAACAAGGTCAGGCCACGCATCTACAGGACAAGGCCAGTCATCCAATCGATGTGTCTCCATGTAACGCCCTGGCCATAGAGAGGGGTTTTTGTTCTTTATTTTGGTTAGGCCAGGGTGTTACATTGGGTGGGCGTTCTATGTTCCTTTTTCTATGTTTTTGTATTTCTTTGTTTTGGGCCGTGTGTGTGGCTCCCAATCAGGCACAGCTGAAGCTCGTTGCTGCTGATTGGGAGTCACACATAAGGAGCATGTTTTTCCTTTGGGTTTGTGGGTAATTGTTTCTGTCAGTGTTTTGTACCAGACAGGACTGTTTGCTGTCGGTTTGCTCTTGTCTTGTTTTGTATAGTGTTCACGTTGTTTATATTAAAATTCTAATAATGAACACTAACTCCGCTGCACCTTGGTCCACTTCTTCAGACGACAGCCGTTACAGAATTACCCACCACCAAGGGACCAAGCAGCGGAAGAGGGAGGTCCGGTCAATGGAGGAGACGCCGGCCAGCAGACGGGGTCGCTGGCGTCGGTCGAGGAAGCCCGGAAGACACCCCCAAGAAAATTTTTTGGGGGGGCTAATGGGGTGGTCCGGAAGGGCAGAGGAGGAGCCCAGACCACTGCTCTCGTGGGGGATGACGGCAGAGGAGGAGACGCAGATGAGGTGGTTTATTGAGGACCTGCTGAAGGAAGATCTGGAGGAGGAGCCATGGGAGGCGGAGTTGCGCGCTGTGTCGCCAGTGCGTCCGCACAGCCCGGTGCGTCCGGTGGACATGCCCAGCACATGCCGTGCTAGGAAGGGCATCCAGCCAGGACGAGTGGCAAAACCGGCTCCACGCTTCAGTTCACCAGTGCGTGTTCACAGTCCTGTCTGGCCCGTCCCTGCTCCCCGCACCAAGTCCACAGTGCATGTCCCCAGTCCTGTCCGGCCCGTCCCTGCTCCCCGCACCAAGCCCAAGGTGCGTGTCCCCAGCCCTGCCAGTCAGCAGTCGTCAGAGCTGCCCGCCAGTCAACAGTCGTCGGAGCTGCCCGCCAGTCAACAGTCGTCGGAGCTGCCCGCCAGTCAACAGTCGTCAGAGCTGCCCGCCAGTCAACCATCACCAGAGCTGCCCGCCAGTCAACAGTCGTCAGAGCTGCCCGCCAGTCAACAGTCGTCAGAGCTGCCCGCCAGTCAACAGTCGTCAGAGCTGCCCGCCAGTCAACAGTCGTCAGAGCTGCCCGCCAGTCAACAGTCGTCAGAGCTGCCCGCCAGTCAACAGTCGTCAGAGCTGCCCGCCAGTCAACAGTCGTCAGAGCTGCCCGCCAGTCAACAGTCGTCAGAGCTGCCCGCCAGTCAACAGTCGTCAGAGCTGCCCGCCAGTCAACAGTCGCCAGAGAGGTCAGACTGCGCTGAACTGCCGGAGTGGCCAGACTGCGCTGAACTGCCGGAGTGGCCAGACTGCGCTGAACTGCCGGAGTGGCCAGACTGCGCTGAACTGCCGGAGTGGCCAGACTGCGCTGAACTGCCGGAGTGGCCAGACTGCGCTGAACTGCCGGAGTGGCCAGACTGCGCCGAACTGCCGGAGTGGCCAGACTGCGCCGAACTGCCGGAGTGGCCAGACTGCCCCGAACTGCCGGAGTGGCCAGGCTGCCCCGACCTGCCGGAGTGGCCAGGCTGCCCCGACCTGCCGGAGTGGCCAGGCTGCGCCGAACTGCCGGAGTGGCCAGACTGCCCCGAACTGCCGGAGTGGCCAGACTGCCCCGAACTGCCGGAGTGGCCAGGCTGCCCCGAACTGCCGGAGTGGCCAGGCTGCCCCGACCTGCCGGAGTGGCCAGGCTGCCCCGACCTGCCGGAGTGGCCAGGCTGCCCCGACCTGCCGGAGTGGCCAGGCTGCCCCGACCTGCCGGAGTGGCCAGGCTGCCCCGACCTGCCGGAGTGGCCAGGCTGCCCCGACCTGCCGGAGTGGCCAGGCTGCCCCGACCTGCCGGAGTGGCCAGGCTGCCCCGACCTGCCGGAGTGGCCAGGCTGCCCCGACCTGCCGGAGTGGCCAGGCTGCCCCGACCTGCCGGAGTGGCCAGGCTGCCCCGACCTGCCGGAGTGGCCAGACTGCCCCGACCTGCCGGAGTGGCCAGACTGCCCCGAACTGCCGGAGTGGCCAGGGACGCCCGCCAGCCCGGTGAGTCCTGTGCCTACGCCTAGGGCCAGGCCTCTGTCATGTCTCCCCAGCCTGGTGAATCCTGGGTCAGTGCCGTCAGAGCAGCCAGGGTCGCCCGCCAGCCAGGCGCAACCATCGCCGCCCGCCAGCCGGGCGCAGCCAGGGTCGCCCGCCAGCCGGGCGCAACAAGGGTCGCCCGCCAGCCAGGCGCAACCATCGCCGCCCGCCAGCCGGGCGCAACCATCGCCGCCCGCCAGCCGGGCGCAACCATCGCCGGCCGCCAGCCGGGCGCAGTCAGTGTCGCCCACCAGACCTTCGGCGCGGTCAGGTGCACCACCGAAGAGGGCGACGTCAAGGGTGGAGCAGAGGCCACGTCCCGCACCTGAGCCGCCGCCGTAAGAAGGCCCACCCGGACCCTCCCCTTCAGAGTCAGGTTTTGCGGCCGGAGTCCGCACCTTTGGGGGGGGGGGGTACTGTAACGCCCTGGCCATAGAGAGGGGTTTTTGTTCTTTATTTTGGTTAGGCCAGGGTGTTACATTGGGTGGGCGTTCTATGTTCCTTTTTCTATGTTTTTGTATTTCTTTGTTTTGGGCCGTGTGTGTGGCTCCCAATCAGGCACAGCTGAAGCTCGTTGCTGCTGATTGGGAGTCACACATAAGGAGCATGTTTTTCCTTTGGGTTTGTGGGTAATTGTTTCTGTCAGTGTTTTGTACCAGACAGGACTGTTTGCTGTCGGTTTGCTCTTGTCTTGTTTTGTATAGTGTTCACGTTGTTTATATTAAAATTCTAATAATGAACACTAACTCCGCTGCACCTTGGTCCACTTCTTCAGACGACAGCCGTTACACTCCAGATGTTTCAGATGAGTTTCCGGGGTAAACAAAACCCCAGGATTTATCTCCCGTTAGTGGAGACAGGATGAATCCTTTAATCAAAAATGCATTTGTTGTATGACATACCGAGCTAAATATTTGGTTAGAAAACTGTCGTATAGACGACGATGGTCTGTTTCAATCATTCCTTTTATCAATCAAGTTTTCCCAGAAAGAAAGAAACAAAACAAAAACAAGAAGGAGGATTGACGTTGTGGGAAATACTAAATGCGCACTACATGAAATTACCACTAAAGAGACGTTCCCACTCAAAACAACATCTGTCCACACCGATAAGGAGGAAGTATTTGAATACAGACATTTTTTTTAAGGAGACAATGTATGCTGAATCCCTCTCCAGCCTCCAGTCACACTTCAGGGGTAAACCAAAGCCAAAGCACTGCTCTGTGTTGTGTTCCTTCCCCTTGTTATGTTGAGGTGCTGGAAGTCTTCAAAGACGTGCAGGATCCAGGAACTTGAGAGGGAGAGGGTGTTTGCTCTATCACCCTCTGACGAGTAGATAACCAAACAGACAGTGAACAGGCAGTCCACTGGGAACTAGAGAGGGGAGTCGAGATACAGCGAATGTAAAGTTCACATGAAAAAAAGAAGGCAAAACTAACAACGCAAACAACTGCGAAACATTGACAACCCTGTGGAGGGATATAGGCTTACAAACCCACAGAGTAATTACATGCAGCCTCATTTCTCCATGGCTACTGTCCTTGGAGCTGTAACCATGCGTCCTTTGGGTACAGTCAGTGTCACTGTGCAGAGGCACAACTCAGTAGGAGGGAGCAGCATTAGCAATACCACAGGGGGGTTCACATACAGCAATAACCGTTCAGCCTTTACGCCAATTACTAGAATTAAAAGAGCTCTGCTGCAGCGGCCACAAGGTAATTGCAGATAGAGAAAACACATTTCTCCACAAGCCATCGTCTTTGGGCAAACTTATAATGAAATCTGCCCCCTTCAAATGGTTTATTCTAATTCCCTTAATTCCCTGGCTGTTAGTTTCAGTGTAATGGAAAGGGCCTGTGGTTTGAGGGTTGTGCAGACTGCAGGAAGATGTGTGGATACTACAGGATGTGCTAGAGAGTAGCCTGTCGCTGCAGACCTGCAGACATGGGAGCTCTCTGCTCATGAACTAGGCTGCAGTACATGAGGCTCAGGAAATATCAGCTTTCTCTTCTGCTATTAATACTCAGGCATACGTAGGTTCCAACCTGCAGGGAGCACAGTCAGTCAGATAGCAGTTGGAAGGCTGCTCTGTGCCACAAATAGGCTGTGTCCCAAGCATAACCTTAAAAACGGAGATAAAGGTTATTACAGTCTATTATGTCTATAAACGATAATTCTTAACCCTGCGTGTACCTGCACCGCCGACCTACAAATGCAACCGCATGATATGAAATATGCACGGTGCCATCACGCTTAGACTGAAAGCATCCCAACAATTTGGAGGAAATGAGTTGACTGCCGCTTTTACAGGGTGAGCTGATGAAAAGGGAAGTGACAGGACTGAAGGGAAATGTCCATTCAAGAGAGGTGTAGAAGGTCCTAGGGAGTTCTATTTAGCGGAGGGATATAGGTTCTATAGCGTTTCTAGGTGCTGGGAACTGTGAGTTTGTAATCGCACGTCTGCAGCTAAGAGCTTGATATTTAGCATTATCTGGGCTTTGTTCCTTCTCCGCATGAGCCCGGAGAATGGAGAAGTGAGCACCTAAAAAGTACTTTGAATGCAGATGGAAAAAAAACACTCCAATCTCAACAGGGAGCATAGTTGGCTACACATTGAGCCACAGCAGTGCTCTCCCTGCATAAATCACAGTACATCACAGCCATCCTCCAACCACTGCTGCAACAAGTCTCCCCTTCTCCCCCCTCCTCTTATTATGCAAATAGCCTTCCTTCAGACTCGGGGTGTTTACAGAGCAATGCCTCTAGATTGCTTGTGTGTTTAGATAAGTGCCGGGGCCCATTGTCTCTCAAGTGGCCCACCTAAGATGGATCCACATGGTGACAGGGCTTGGAGAGCCCTTGCCTCAGAGTGGTGGGGAGGCACTGAATGCAGGATAAAGCCTTGTGCTTCATCTTCCAAGGATTTCACAGTTCCTGCAGAGAGATACCGTAGAGAGTTGTTCTGAGGAAAAGCTTCCATCAGCCCACCTGTGGCTCGAACACCAACAAAGCCTGATGCTTACCGCAGTGTTAACAGACACCTCCACTACTTTGCCTTCTAATTGTCCTAGCCTGGGAGGGATAATGGTGGTGGATGTTAACATTTCCATTTGAGTCAATTAGCAGACGCTCTTATCCAGAGCGACTTACAGGATAAATTAGTGCCTTGCTCAAGGGCACATCGACAGATGTTTCACCTAGTCAGCTCGGGATTCAAACCAGCGACCTTTCGGGTTACTGGCCCAACGCTCCTAACAGCTAGGCTACCTGCCGCCCCATGTGACAGTGAGGCGGTCCATGCGGATGTGACAGTTGCCAGTCCGTACGCCCGTCACACAGGTGCCAATGTCACCTTGTCAGCGCAGCCTGGTTGCCAACTGTCCAATCCACACAGGAGCAATGAAGCGCAGGCGACACAGCAACGGTTGATCCACGCAACAGCTACTTATCTGTGCATTCTACAGACACCCATCACCCCACCCTTAGATTAGAGCTACCTGGTGTCATAATGGGTTAGAATGGTTATTATATGCAAAAAGCATTCTGATTCCCAGTATTTCCATTCCTGTTGCATGGAGTATAATTAGAGCGTAATTCAACTCTTTCACTAGCCGACCCATTAATATCAAAGGAAGAGGAGGAGGTATTATTGCAGTTGCTGATGTGGCCATTTGTTCCTCCTCTCTAGCTACTTGAGTTCCCCCCCACTGCCGTGCACCCAATATGATTGGCTATATATAATGAATGGTGTTTATGAGATGGAAAAAGCTGTCTCGGGTCCTGTGTGCCAGACCGCAGCCATTCTATTGTGTTGCACATTCTGGCCTGGCCTCCGGAGACGGCGTGATCCCTCTAACCACCGGACATCTCATGTTCTACATGACCTGGACATGGGAGAAGGTGCAGTGGACATTCAGATCAATAGAGGACTTTGTACGTGCTTAGTGGCCATAGTGACAGAATGCACTAATGTCCTGTTTATAAATACATCCAGATACAGACTAAAGAGGTGTCTTTATAACTCTGAATCGAATGGCTTGCATTGGCATTTTGGGATGCCGAAGTGGTCATCAGAGTTACTTAACACACAATACGACCATGATAACTTAACAAGCTGAGCGCGTCTAGTTATTTGTTGCAGGCTTCATGGTCTTTGTCAACCTTTATCAGGCTGACAAGCAAAGTTACCTCAAGCATGCAGTCCCTCAAGAACGACCATCTGTCTACTTATGCTAAATGGAGGAGGAAGACAATAAATAAATGAGTCACAACTGTAAACATTGCCTTAGGGCTTAAGCCACAGACATAAATGTTGGTTATGTAAAGGATTGGTCACCAAGTTGAATCAATCCTTTGCGCTTTGCACTTTGGCAATCAAACCCACTTTGATAGTGTCTTTCAATTAAACGTATTAAAGGAAGGGGGACAGATGGTGAGTGTAATCCAATGAAATAAAAAGGCGACTAACAAGCTGTGGTATACAGTAGATCACAAGGTCGTCCGGTCATGGTGGTCACCTCTAATCATTACAGCCCACTCTCTCTGCTGTGCTTCTGTTCTTTCCCTCATTACTAGAGGGAACACAGAGAGAGGGGCCGTCGCTCTTTCTCTCTGAGTTGTGACCACTTTTCGTCACTTTATGTCCCCTGTGCCTGGGAAGAATAGGTCACATTACCGCCAAAGAAAGTGAAACAAAGATGCACGGAGCGAGGGAAGGCGAGGAGGGCATCTCTCCATCCATGAAAGTCTCCCGTTTAATGGCAGCCCACTTTTCTTCACACCTTCCCCCTATCACGAGGCTACACTTTGTGGGGCGTCTTTTGTTTCCATTTGCGACGCGAGACAATAACCCATCAAGAAAAGACAACAAAAGGAGAGCAGCAGCGCTGAATCCCGATCCAGCTGACATATGCTATCAGTGGGGCTTTAAAGAAATGTTATTAAGTAGTGGCGGCTTAGATGTGTACACACAGTTAGCCGGGGCACAGAACTGGAGCCCACAGTAACTGAAACTCGTAAGGAAACCGATTAACTGGGAGCTTATTTTAATGTCAGGAGGCTTGCAGTAAATACAACATATTTTTTTATTTTTCTTTTTTTCTTTTATTAAATACAACATTTGAATGAACATGGCTTCCAGGCAGCGTCCATGACTATACACGGGGAATGCTCTGCTGACCGTGCCTGTCTCCTGTACTCTGCTGGGTCTCATCGTGGACTGCATTATGCAGAAACTAAATGCTGACAGCAGATAACCGATGGGGAAGATGGCAAGACGCTCATCTATGTGCTCACTACTGCATAGCAAGCCCATGCATATCCAATGGGCTCATCTCTGTGAATTCCAAATGCACATGATATAATGAGAGTCTCACTCGGGTATTGATGCAGAGGGGAGATTGTGTAATCGACGACTTATCAATGTTTTGTTTTGTTTGTTTACGGGGCTTCTGTGTAACTTAATGTGCCACCGAATGAAAATGGAATCCGATGATCATCGGGGAACTCAGGGCTTTTAGAGGCATCCGTCTATATTGCTTAATGTCTGTAAAACAGCCAGCTTCCTCTGGCGGAAACTAAAGCAGATAAATAGACAGGGGGAGATAGAGGAGAGTAGGCTACGCGATTGCTTTTCAGGAAGATTTAACAGCGTGTTAGCTGCGAAGTAAAAACTCAGAGGATATTTTGATCTGTAACCAGACATGAGAAGAGTTGAACCAGAAGATGTCTAATCAGTAGTGTGTAACCCCCATTAGTGAGGAGTGAAGAAACACCTAGATGTTTTCCAAAGGGAGCATATGAGACTCAAACACAGCTGAAGGTATAAAGTACCCCCTTTCCTCTCCAACCTAGGTGAGAACCCATGAAAGAACACGCCTCAGGATAGCACTTTCTTCTCCTATCTCCTTTGCAAGGTAGGCACTTTTATTGAGTGGGGTTGTGAAGGAGATTTTCTGGATAGCGTTATTCTTCCAATAGTGAGGTGAGGTGTGCTTTCATGTCACATGGACACAGACACAAGTGACAGGGACCGGTAATTGAGATACACTAAGTGCTAAAAACATAAAGGACACCTTCCTAATATTGAGTTGCACCCCCTTTTGCCCTCAGTACAGCGTCAATTCGTCGGGGCATAGACTCTACAAGGTGTCGAAAGCATTCCAGAGGGACGCTGGCCCATGTTGACGCCAATGCTTCCCACAGTTGTGTCAAGTTGGTTTGATGTCCTTTGGGTGGTGGACCTTTCTTGATACACACAGGAAACTGTTGCGCATGAAAAACCCAGCAGCGTTGAAGTTCTTGACACAAACCGGTGTGCCTGGCACCTACTACCATACCCCGTTCAAAGGCACTTCAGTATTTTGTCTGCCCATTCACCCTCTGAATGGCACACATACACAATCCATGTCTCAATTGTCTCAAGGCTTAACAATCCTTCTCCTCTCCTTCATCTACACTGATTGAAGTGAATTTAAGAAGTGGCATCAATAAGGGATCATAGCGTTCATCTGTATACACCTGGTCAGTCAATGTCATGGAAAGATCAGGTGTTCTTAATGTTTTGTACACTCAGTGTATCATCCTTCACACGAGAGGGCCAATGCAAGGACGGCAACTCTTGATTGCCGTCGCTTTTATCTTGGCCTCTCCGGTTACGTCCTCCTGCGTCCAGCTGTCCCTGGATAGGCCTATTTCTGGAGAACGGCATCATAAATTGCCATTGGCACACAATTAACCAGCCAACCGCCAGCCCAGGTTGAGGTCCAGCCGTGAACAGGATGACCTCATCTGGTGGGTCAACACAGCGCATAGTCAGCACACCAATGTCACACCGCCCATAAACAATGTGTCAATTGATTTGTGTGGGAACAGACTGTACAGTGGGTGTTGACACATCTCACTCTGTCATCATGTTTGGAATACAAGTATTGTATACATTAGCCACACGTAACATTTGACGGTCGTTCCGTTTGATTTGAATCACTTTTTGACCGCAGGGTTTTTAGATTAGAATGACACTTTTTGACACATATTTGCCCATCGTAGAAAGTGGTCAGAAGGTAACTTTTTGGACCTCAGGAAACATTCTGGACTACAGGAAACGGAGGGCCGAGCACGCCCTCATCATCATCGACGGGGCTGTAGTCGAGCGGGTCGAGAACTTCCATTCCTCAATGTCCTCATCACTAAGGATCATGGTCTACACACACCAACACAGTCATAAAGAGGGAACGACAATGCCTCTTCCCCCTAAGGAGGCTGAAATGATTTGGCATGGGCCCTCAGATCCTCAAAAAGTTCTACAGCTGCACCATTGAGAGCATCTTGACTGGCTGCATCACAGCTTGGTATGGGAACTGCTTGGCATCCAACTGCAAGGCTCTACAGAGGGTAGGGCATAAGGCCCAGTACTTCACTAGGGCTGAGCTCCCTGCCATCCAGGACTTCTATACCAGGTGGCGATGTCAGAGGAAGGCCCTAAAATTGTCAAAGACTCCAGCCACACAAGTGGCTATTCTCTCTGCAACCGCACGGCAAGCAGTACCGATGTACCAAGTCTGGAACCAACAGGACCCTGAACAGCTTCTACCTCCAAGCTATAAGATTGCTAAATAGTTAGTCCGGCTAGCTATTTGGTTAAATATTTAACTATCTACATTTGAACTTTTTTTATTAATCACATACGCTGCTGCAACTGTTTATCTATCTGTTCATCTTGTTGCACAGCAAATGACTCACAAACATCTTCAAGAGCGTTTTGTGCTTTGTTAATCGATGTGTGCAGTCACTTGGAAACATGACATGTATAGTGTGTGGCATATTGCTAGCTAATCAACAACAAGAAACACCCATGACATTGTACTGTAGGTAAAATATAACAAATATAAACACTTGTGCTTTTGAGTGGCTGCTGCAAATAGCAATTCCTAACCAATCTATACAGTTATTTTCCCTTAAAACTGGGCTGGAATGATTAGCATACCCTCCACAAACGTGACATGATGTGTATGCCTGAGAGATAGCCAACAGGACCACTAAGATACGGCTGTGTGAGTCACCTCGGTGGGAGCTGCCACTACACATCACTGTATTCACCTGGCTGGGCTGTCAGGTCCCTGGGGTAGCAGTAGGGCCCCTACCACCCACCCTACACCAGCTCCAGGCATAGAGCCCATGCTCCATACACAGATTGAGGGCTGGGAAGCCATTTTGGGTCTGTGTGTTCAGAGGGAGGATGTAGGAACCCTGTCCAGCACCGGCTGTTCCCCATCTCTCCAGGAGCTGAGAACAAGATGGTCCACGTGGCCATGCCAGCTACAGCAAAACCCACTACCAACCAGGACATACAGTACACCTAGTGCAGAGAATTATGACGAACTAGCTCGGAGCACCATTTCAGCACTGAAATGAATGGGGCAACACACTGACCTTTCCCTGTCCATTAGCACTACCTGAAAACACCATGATGGAGTTTGTCATCCCGCCCAGTAAGGATGAGTAGTAGCACTCCATTTGTGGCAAAAGAGCTGTATTACGAATCACACAGATTCAACGCTTGAATGAGATCACGCAGAGGGATAGCGGCGATGAGCTCATATTAGCGTACAAATCACAGTTCTTCAAGCCTCTTCTATATCCACCCGCATCCGTTCGGTTGTGAAAATAAACGAGGAATACGAGTGTAAGGCGTTTGATAAGACACGAGGAAGGTCACAGAGACACGGTAAAGCTCAGTTCAAGAAAGGAGCGAAAATTGGCAATCTGCATTCTGAAACCATGTTAATATCCCTAGAAGCTTCAGAGTCAGTTAGCTACAGATGGAGTCGATGTTGCCTTGATGCTGCTTCTCCATCTATCTTCAGGGAGAATGTCAGAGCTGTTTATGTGAACACCTCATGCACAAAGGACACGAGTCAACCGCAGTAATGAGAGAGCACTGCAACAACCTGTTTCGAGCGTGCATCTGGGTTTCTCTCTGAGCCCAGCGTGACAGATCTATATACATACACTTCCAATGGGAGCACACAGTACTGAATATAACACAGGCTCAGTATGTGCCAAATAAAATTAGCCCACCAAAAAAATAACGACAAAAACATGGCAGTGATTCATGTCCAATGGATGAGTCCCCCTCCCTCTGAGTGGGGTCTTATTTAGGGCTTTGTGTCCTATTGGAGGCTGGCAAGGGACCGAGTTGTTGACGCTGTCGCCGTGGGCCCGTTCTCATTCAGACTGTGCACCTCTGGGTCCCCAAGCCCAAATGCAAGGTGACAACCTCTTGAAATGCACAGATTCAAAGGCAATTTGAGGCTCATATTTTGAGTGCATCACTATTCGAGACCGAAATGCCAAGCTAAAAAGGATGTGACATGTCTGGGTTTTCTATGTTTGGTGTGGAGAGAGGAGAAGATATTTAATAAGCAGGAGGAGGAGGATGCTATCTGGGTATGAGGGAACGAGGACCATGGTGGGAAAGCAATCAAGCCCAATAGAATCAATTGTAAGACGATAGCCCTTAGATCCAGTCAATGGCGGACCGTCAGCCCATGGTGTCTAACCCCTGGATGCCCTGGCCAGCCAGTAATACGGACAAGCCAGCTAAGATAATTTCCTGATAAATTCAATTGGAAAACATTAGGGATTCCCAATATCTACCTGACACCAGCCTCACATGATGACCATTAAAGAGAAGCTCAAAATCCCCTATGGCGGCTACATCAAACACAGGACACTGAGTGTGTTAGGGTCTGCAGCCAAGGTGCATCAAAGCCAGCCGCCCCAAATAATTAATGAAATAGCAGAGGGGTAATCCGGTCGAAACCCAGTTATTCCTTAGCAGACCAAGTGGAAAGAAATAGTCCCAAACCTTCTCCCTCAGAGTTGAGGCTGAGCAAGTGCGACTTGGGGTATTGATTTCTCCTTAATTTGCCTTTGGGTGACAGAGGAAAATGCTGAGTAGGGCGAGGCGGGCAAGCTATTCTAACATTCTTCACTGTTTAGGTGCAGAATAGCATCGATCGGAATGCCTGGAGTGAGCGGAGGCCTGAGATGGAGACAAGTTTACAACCCCCTCCTACAGTACAAGGACAAGCATGAGCATGTTAACATTTTATTCTCAACACCTATTTGCATGAAGCTCCTTAGTAAATATTTTAGCACCATAAAACATACTGAGAGTCCCATTAATCGAGATATTAAAGGCTGGGGATTTTTGTAAAAGTGTAAAAATAGAGCAGTATCTCTGACCGAATTAAGAACCTGACTGTCTCTGAAAAGAAAGTGCACTTTATTGATGCAGTGTCAAGGTAACTCAACACATTGAGACAGTCATACAGTAGATGACAAATTGAATATCTGCTATATTCACTAGCTAGCCCTTGACAAGGTACATACTTCACTTCCACTGTACCATGTTATGTATTACTCCGCCGATGCTCTCTCAGTGAGTGGGTTTGTTGTTGTGTTGTCAAACCATGTTTGATTGACAGGTTTCATTTCTGTGCGTCACTCCACTCCAGGGGACTGGGACTTAGTAAAAAAACTCCCACGCAGCATTTCGCTTCTTTGCCTCAGTTTTTTTTAAGTCAGTCGTTTAAACATTTCTCAAAAGTTACAAAGTAAAATGTTATGAATCATTTTTTTTTATGTTGATGTTCTTCTACTAAGGAGAGGCTTTTACATAGACAAACAGCACAAGAACATCACACTTCAGTTTTGTTGGTAGAATACTTTGGCACATCAAAAGTTTGCCTTATATAATCATATAATACCACAAAAGAGAGGGCCTATTTGAAGTAGAGGCCTCAACGTATTTTACTGAGAAAAATACATTCTCCAGGGGGAATATGACAAAATACAATGTGTGCCTAAGCCTTTCCTACCGACTACAGCGGATTTGATACACAGCCTCAATCGCTCATGCTGTATCAACACAATGACAATCACTTTCAGACCCATTTAATTTCACGAGGAAAGCATTTCAATCATCCTCTATTGTGCAATGTGCAATCCACGCATTATTCCTTGAAATGGAGATGCAATTAGGAATCAATTCAATTATCCCTTTGTGGTCAATCTGTTGGTTAAGTCGTTAACTATGTGTATGGATAGTTCTCAAAAGTGAAAAAGTGATACTGCCAGCACAAAAGACACCTTCCACTGATCATTAAAGGCAGAACCCTTCTGTGACCAAGTGACACTATTGTTGGGAAAACATCCCTCATCACCAGAGACGCATGATTTGACATGACATGTTTAATAAGAGGTCCTGGTTATCGATGCAGAACTAATGATGCCAAGTATAGAAAAAAACAGGATCATGAGCCCTGAAGGCCTGAGGTGTCATCCGTCAGCCTTAATGAGCTGATCACGAACTAGACTCGTGATGGCAAGCACTCCAGTCCACACATACAGCACCAGTAAAAAGTTTGGACACACCTACTCATTCAAGGGTTTTTCTTTATTTTTACTATTTTCTACATTGTATAATAATAGTGAAGACATGAAAACCATCAAATAACACATACGGAATCATGTAGTAACCAAAAAAGTGTTAAAGAAATCAAAATATATTTCAGATTTAAGATTCTTCAAAGTAGCCACCCATGACAGCTTTGCACACTCTTGGCATTCTCTCAACCAGCTTCACCTGGAATGCTTTTCCAACAGTCTTGAAGGAGTTCCCACATATGCTGAGCACTTGTTGGCTGCTTTTCCTTCACTCTGCGGTCCAACTCATCCCAAATCATCTCAATTGGGTTGAGGTCGGGTGATTGTGAAGCCAGCTCATCTGATGCAGCACTCAATCACTCTCCTTCTTGGTCAAATAGCCCTTACACAGCCTGGAGGTGTGTTGGGTCATTGTCCTATTGAAAAACAAATGATAGTCCCACTAAGCACAAAGCAAATGTGATGGTGTATCCCTGCAGAATGCTGTGGTAGCCATGTTTGTTCAGTGTGCCTTGAATTCGAAATAAATCACAGACATTGTCACCATAAAAGCACCCCCACACCATCACACCACCTCCTCCATGCTTCACAGTGGAGATGTGGAGATCATTCGTTCACCTACTCTGCGTCTCACAAAGACACAGCGTTTGGAACCAAAAAACTCAAATTTGGACTCATCAGACCAAAAGACAGATTTCCACCAGGCTAATGTCCATTGCTAGTGTTTCTTGGCCCAAGCAAGTCTCTTCTTTTTATTGGTGTCCTTTAGTAGTGGTTTCTTTGCAGCAATTTGACCATGAATGTGTAACCTTTATTTAACCAGCAAAACAAATTCTTATTTACAATGACGGCCTACCCCAGATGATGCTTTGACAATTGTGCTCCGCCCTATGGGACTCCCAATCAAGGCCGGATGTAATATAGCTTGGAGTCAAACCAAGGACTGTAGTAACATCTCTTGCACTGAGATCCCGTGCCTTACACCGCTGCACCATTCGGGAGCCATGATTCACGCAGTCTCCTCTGAACAGTTGATGTTGAGATGTGTCTGTTACTTGAACTCTGTGAAGCATTTATTTGTCCTGCAATCTAAGGCTGGTAACTCTAATGAACTTATCCTCTGCAGCAGAGGTAACTCTGGGTCTTCTTTTCCTGTGGCGGTCCTCATGAGAGCCAGTTTCATCATTGCGCTTGAAGGTTTTTGCGACTGCACTTGATGAAACTTTGAAAGTTCTTAACATTTTCCGGATTGACTGACCTTCATGTCAAAAAGTAATGATGGACTGTCGTTTCTCTTTGCTTATTTGAGCTGTTCTTGCCATAATATGGACTTGATCTTTCATCAAATAGGGCTATCTTCTGTATACCACCCCTACCTTGTCACAACACAACTGATTGGCTCAAACGCATTAAGAAGTAAAGAAATTCCACAAACTAACTTTTAACAAGGCACACCTGTTAATTGAAATGCACTCCAGGTGACTACCTCATAAAGCTGGTTGAGAGAATGCCAAGAGTGTGCAAAGCTGTCATCAAGGCAAAGGGTGGCTACTTTAACCTCTCTAGGGTAGGGGGCAGTATTTTCACATTCGGATAAAAAACGTACCCGATTTAATCTGGTTATTACTATTGCCCAGAAACTAGAATATGCATATAATTGTTTGATTTGGATAGAAAACACCCTAAAGTTTCTAAAACTGTTTGAATGGTGTCTGTGAGTATAACAGAACTCATATGGCAGGCAAAAACCTGAGAAGATTCTGTACAGGAAGTGCCCTCTCTGACCATTTCTTGGCCTTCTACACTCTCTTTATTGAAAACTGAGGATCTCTGCTGTAACGTGACACTTCCTGAGGCTCCCATAGGCTCTCAGAAGGCGCCAGAACGTTGAATGATGACTCTGGTGTCCCAGGCTGAAAAACAGTAGCGCATTTGGTAAGTGGTCGATCTGAGAACAATGAGACGGGCGCGCGCATGCACATGAAGAGTCAATTTTAGATTTTGAGTCTTTGAACGAAAACAGGGTTTCCCGGTCGGAATATTATCGCTTTTTTACGAGAAAAATCGCATAAAAATTGATTTTAAACAGCGTTTGACATGCTTCGAAGTACGGAATATTTAGAATTTTTTTGTCACGATACGCGTCTGCGCATCATCGTTCGGATAATGTCTTGAACGCAAGAACAAAACAGAGGATATTTGAACATAACTATGGATTATTTTGAACCAAACCAACATTTGTTATTGAAGTAGAAGTCCTGGGAGTGCATTCTGACGAAGAACAGCAAAGGTAATCCAATTTTTCTTATAGTAAATCTGAGTTTGGTGAGTGCCAAACTTGGTGGGTGTCAAAATAGCTAGCCCGTGATGGCGAGCTATCTACTCAGAATATTGCAAAATGTGCTTTTGCCGAAAAGCTATTTTAAAATCGGACATAGCGATTGCATAAAGGAGTTCTGTATCTATAATTCTTTAAATAATTGTTATGTTTTTTGTGAACGTTTATCGTGAGTAATTTAGTAAATTCACCGGAAGTTTGCGGTGGGTATGCTAGTTCTGAACGTCACATGCTAATGTAAAAAGCTGTTTTTTGATATAAATATGAACTTGATTGAACAGACATGCATGTATTGTATAACACAATGTCCTAGGTGTGTCATCTGATGAAGATCATCAAAGGTTAGTGCTGCATTTAGCTGTGGTTTGGGTTTATGTGACATGATATGCTAGCTTGAAAAATGGGTGTCTGATTATTTCTGGCTGGGTACTCTGCTGACATAATCTAATGTTTTGCTTTCGTTGTAAAGCCTTTTTGAAATCGGACAGTGGGGTTAGATTAACGAGATTCTTGTCTTTAAATAGCTGTAAAATAGTCATATGTTTGAGAAATTGAAGTAATAGTATTTCTAACGATTCAAAAATCGCGCCACTGGATTTCAGTGGCTGTTACGTAGGTGGGACGAGTTCGTCCCACATGCGCCAGAGAGGTTAAACACATTTTTGGTTACTACATGATTCCATATGTGTTAATTCATAGTTTTTATGTATTTACTATTATTCAACAATGTAGAAAATAATAAAAATAAAGAGAACCCCTGGAATGAGTAGGTGTATCCAAACTTTTGACTGGTACTGTACGTGTTTTGTCATCTAGCACTAAGGGGACCTATAGATATGACAGATTCAGAGGGTATGTGGAGTATGTGGATTATACCCAAGCCCTGGTCTTGTGTTCACAAAGTGTCTTTTAAATCATCATGAAACAAACGCTTCGTGAATACAGGGCTTGGCCCTGGCCAGAGAGCTTCCCCTGTGGATGGTTCTCCTAATTGGGAGGGACAGCGGCGTGGAATGTGGGAGAAATAAGAGAGCTTTGGTTTGGGGGATGCCAAGCAACTCTCACACAGTGGCAGGTGCCCAAGATTTTACGGAGCTAGCTTAGCTACCTCTCTCATAGCAGTTGTTATTTCATCTGGTCTCTCTATGTCTCTCCGTTCACCTGGCACACTCTAGTCAACAACACAAGATTGACACAATAGCACCCCAGACTCCCATCAAACCTTGTTAAAACCAAATAAAATGTCCTCCTGCCCTAGGATAATGCCTGTTTAGATTCATGCGCTACACTACCATGTTTACTATGAGAAACAAAAAGAAACATGTCAGCATGATCATTAAAACCCCCTCTTTCACAGGGCATGGGGATGCTATTTTGGTCTTGCCCTGGGATCCCAGTAACAGGTTTTTATTGAACGGTGGCACCTAGTATGTTATGAGTCATAACTGACACAGTGAGTCTCTACTCTAAACAGGCTGTCTCAATTTCCAATCAGCCAGCATGGGGGGTGGGGAGACTTAAATCTCTGACTAACTCCACCCACCACAAGCCCCCTGATCCACCGCATTATATGCGTCTATATCCCATTTGATCTGTTACACAAGCTAATGAGCTCTACAATGCGGTAGGATGGCAATTGAAGGAGCGGGCCGGGTGGAGATGTGTAAATTAAAATCATCTCCCCAGACATTTAGCTACTGGACACAGGCAGGGAGCAGGGTTACAGTATATGGAGATATTGGAAGTGCAGGTTAGAGTAGGAATATTGAGCCAAGGCTGTACCTTCTCCTGTGGGGATGCTAATTCAGGGCCGGCCCCAGGTATAGGTGACGTAAGCTGTCGCTTAGGGCCCCTGGCCACTAGGGGGCCCCCGCCCCAATTTAGTATTATTATTACATTCTTTTACTCAGTTGGGGTCTCAACTTACAGTTCGAAATTTGGTTGTGTGTCATCAGTTTTTTATGTCAGCCAATGACAGTCACTCATAAAACATTTTCTGATTGGTAAATTAGTCTAGCCAGCTGTCTAAACTTGTATTAATCATGGCAAAAATTACTGACCGGGCATGAAGGGCACATGCCAAAGGGCCCTTACCAAATCTCTCTTATGGCCCCCAAAAGGCCCTGTGCTAATTACAACACTTAAAATGATCAAATGCATATCAACTACGTCAATACTTCTTCTAAGTAAATGTAAATAAATTAAATACATTGTCCAATGCAGGAGAATCAGATATGAATGTCCTTATTTGAGAGTAAAAAATTGACATGGCAGGATGACGTCCTCTTGTACTGTTACGGATATTAATTGTCTACATTATATTGCCCTAAAGTACTGATTGATATAGCTTCACAATAATATATTGTGTTATTTAAGCCACTCCTGAATCGGGGCGGCAGGTGGTTAGAGCGTTGGGCCAGTAACCGAAAGGTTGCTAGATCGAATCCCCGAGCTGACAAGGTAAAAATCTGTCGTTCTGCCCCTGAACAAGGCAGTTAAACCACTGTTCCTAGGCCGTCATTGTAAATAAGAATTTGTTCTTAACTGACTTGCCTAGTTAAATAAAAGTTTAATCTTTTTTTATCAGTATGCATGTCAGTATTGGAAATCCATGTAAGAAGGCATCATGAATTATTGAAAGCTGGTTTCATGATTTCAAACAATTCACTGCACCTCAATTTCAGTTTAACCTCCACATCACATAGTAAGGGATTAAGTTAACTTGTGATAGACTTCTGGTGAGAGGGGCCATCTGAAAGTTTGTAAAGTCCCTTGGGGCCGAGGGGATTAGTGAACTTTCAGCACTCTGTGAGGGGGAAAACAGCAGGCAAATTGCTTCGACACCTTGGCTCGAAACCTTGTGGCATGAAGGAATGGGACAGCATGAGTGAAATGACTGCCAAGGCAATGCTTTATAAAGCCACCGTTCAACTAGGAAAACACACACAAACACCTTGAAACTGTCATTAGGTTTCAAGCTCTTTTCTTCGGGGCGGCGTGCTAGCTACGTTTAAAACAAAAATGTCAACTCAGGTGATTAAATCGATGGGGAAACTAATCTTTTGTTTCCTTCGACCAAATGGCGTATAAATCCTCCAGCAATCCCCTAAGCAAGCATAGGAATTCATGAATGCTAAACACCGTGGTTCTTCTACTCCCCTAACAAAGGATTTGCACCACTGCTTTGGCCCGTTATAAGGTAAGGATGCTGAGCGGCCATTTATTCTCCAAATATGAATATCAAATGAGGCTTTGCTTATGGTATGATAATGACACAGTGGTGGGACGGAGGCAGCTCTCTCTAACAAAGGAACTGTTGTTGGTGCACTATGTGTCAGTGTCGGGAAGGGAAGGAAACAGGGAGGATGTTTTAATTAATAGTGGAGGGAGTGAAGGAGGGAGGGCTGGGCAGAGCAGATCAGAGATTCTATCAGACATCACAGAGAGAGGACACAGAGCAGGGGCCTGCAAATACACCACGGCCAGTCTGCAAGCCGACACACATAGGAAATCAGAGCCAACCCAATCTTGCTCTCCGACTCATAGTGTGTCTAGTGTGTCGTCCAGTCATCACTGTATTTTTGGGCATAGCCACTGTGATTCGGTGTGATTGGCGTGACCACTGGCTTTATTGGTGGTGTCCTCCATCATCCGAAGGAGACTTGCTCTCAATCCTGACTACTACACCACCAGATACTCTGATACTCTAATCTGACCCAGACCCCCCAACCATGCTGCAGCTCAGACTAACACTAATCTCCATAAGAAAGAGAAGCCAGATGGTCAGGAACAACTGCTGGAGAGGCCTGGAGATGAGCGCATGGGACATGCCTGGAGTGCCTGCGCTATTTACCTTGTGCTTCAAGTTACCACTGTAAGCCCTGTGAAGGGAGTGGAGGGCTGGGGGTTGTGGGTTTCGAGGGAGGCCCGCTGTCTGCACCTGGCATCGGGTTACGCCACCGGCCTGGCAGCCACCATGCAACCCCGCTCCGATCTGGGGTGTCAAAGCTGAGGCCCTGGGCAGGCAGCGTAAACTTGCGATTCATGGAGTGCCACAGGGAGAGCAGCAATGTCCCAGGGGTGTCAGGTTACAGGGCTGCTTTTCACCCTTTCCCCCAGTCCCCAAGCCCCTGTGCTGCCTCTGGACCCCCGGACCCGGTGGGGCTGCAGCAGACAGACAGACAGGCAAACAGACAGACAGACACCTCCTGCCTTCACAGAGAGATGGACACATGGCCACCCAGGGAAACAGTGACTCCCCTGGGACAGTTATTAAACTGTCATTAAAGGGAGTCAAGGCGCCACAACGACTATCAATCTGCTAGCAAGGGGCGTGATCATTAAGTGAACATTAGCAGTGTGAGGAGCTCAATTACTGCCCAGCGGGAGCCACAGCGCTAGTGAAAGCCCCCCGTCCGCTCCAGGCCTTCCCCACTGATCAACACACGCACAGATGAAGGTCACCATTTCCTCACACCATAGGGTGCCCACAGCCCTCCTTACTCTCCCCAACCCTAGGAGAGTCAGTGACAATAAGGCAGGTCTATGGCATCCAGCTCAGTGCCAAAGGCAAAGCCTCTTTCCCCACTCCTTCCCTCCCACTCCTCCCAGTGTGGAGCTAGAGCATCAGGTTATTAACATGGGGGGTTTTACCGCCAACACAAGGGGTTAAGTACAGGTTGAGCCACACAAAGCCCTCGGGGAGAGCAAGCGCCTCGGCTAAATCCTCCTGTAGCTGTCACGGATGGCAAAGCAGCACTGACACAATGACCTCAGCCGCCATCCAGTAGCCCGGCCTCTGATCCCTCCACATGCATCACGTACTGCACACACACCTTGCCTGATCTGAGCAGGCCTTGCCAATCAGCCACACACATATCCCTCTTGCACTGTGTGGGTGTTCTGCCCGAAAGGTACATTGGAATCTGTGCTGTGGGCTGTTGGTCTCGTCATGGTTCAGTAATAATGGGCAGCAGCCTGGTGCCTGAGCTTCAAATGTGCCCCAGATTGCAGGGTGCACGCAGTAGGCTAGTGGTGACGTGATTGGAGAGGTATACCCTGTGGTGTTGTGATGTTATTACGCTTCACGCATGACTGGCTCCACACAAAAGGCTCCGGTCCATCAACTAAACCCCCGATAATCCACTGGTTAAATATTTCAGGGGATGCCTACTTTCACAAACAAAATGACAGATGCAGACATAAGACCAACTGAAATCTGAGGGATTTGATGATGATGTGTGAAAGTGCAAGTCTTTTTATTTAAAACATTTTTTTTTTTTTAGATCTGTGTTACCCCAAAGAATCTCAATGTGTAAAATAAAACCAACAAATCAGATTATTCCCATCCAACTCTCTTCCAGCGGCTCTCCAAAATGAATTAAAATGTCATCCATCGTTCTGAATCTTTCATAACCATTCCCCAGATATGTCATGATTCCATCGAAAACATGTAAGCAATGCCCCACTATCCTTTTAACTAGACAGCTTAACACTCTAAATCCTCATCATGTTTGCAGTAAATCAGCATCCATCAGGAGCCACGTTGTAAAGCCATCTGAACGAATGCCAGCCCCAGCACCCCAGCAGAGCACCCACAGGGAGACATGGTGGAGCAACCACTCTTTCAACTCTTTTTCAAATCTGATGTTAAACCTAACTCTGAACTTAACCACACTGCTAACAGTATGCCTAACCCTAATCTTCAAATTAAAACCAAACAGCAAATGTTTGTTTTCATCAATTCTTACGATATAGCCAATTTTGACTTTGAGGCGTCGGAGTGACAACCCCCACTCCAACGCCTCAATAACAACCAGCGATAGTAACATGCAAATGAGCCCCATCACGCCATGATGAGGCAGACATAGTTATGAAACACACATGGTCGCACAAAGAGCTACAGTATCACCTGGAGAAGAAAAGGGTTTTCATAATGATCCTCATAAGCATGAACACCAATCTTGATCTCACATACGCCTGAACAGAAATCTTTAAATGATCCCTATATCAGTTTCCAAGTATTATGCAATATGACATTTTACCATCTTGCCTTACTCATATTACTGCTAACCTAATGCCTACCCCTTTTACATTTGTATCCGCTGAGTAATTTCCAGAATCATGTGTCAGTGTCATTCCTGCTTGTTGGCCCACATTCATCCTAATGCATCCTATAATTAGCACCCCCAAAAGAGAACAAACAATATGGAGACATGAGAAAGAGAAGAAGAAGACAGAGAAATAATGTTTACTTACCCAGAAGATGAGGTTGAAGAGGAACATGGTGTACTTCAAACAGCAGAGACAGCCCCGTGCCATGTTGCACTTCTTGAATTCTAAAAGGAACACAAAGGATAGATCCAGGTAAAAGACCACGTATTTGCTGCCTTTGGGCGCCGTGTACTTGTTATTGCTGCTCTTGTCTCCTCCGACGTTGACGCTGGCATCGGCCGCTGTCCCAGCCTGCCCCTGTGCGGCGGAGGCGCCACGTGGCCCCGTGGAGCCGTAGAACGCGCCGGCGGTGAAGCCGCGGCCACCGAATGGGCGGCCGGATGTAGAGGCGCGGGCAAAGTCGGAGTCGCGGCTATCCACGGACGGGCTGCGGTGAATGGCTGACTCCTCACTGCTGGACTTCTCCATGCTCTGGGGCTGACGTTGCTGCTGCTGAGGGGCTCGCTACTGTTACACACTCTACCATGTCTCAGAGATGAGAGAACAGAACTCTCCCCCTCTAACAGGCTCCTCTCTTCCTCTCTGCTCTGTACTGATTCTCTTCAAGGCCAGAAAATCGGAATGTTTCTATATCAGAATCTTTCTATCTCCCCAACACAGGTAAGTGAGAGGAAGGAACGACACAGGCGCTATCCCCAGCTCTACGCGTCTTCTGCCCAGTGCCCAGTATCTGCTCTCATGCTCTTGAGTTAGCCATGCAGAGAAGCCCTAGTCCAGTGAGAACCATTATTACCCTGACAAGTGACGGCAGACTACGTCCTTGAGTCAGTAAGTTTCAATAGTGTCCCCTGGATCTCCTGTGCTCTCCACACTGCTGTGATGTTTGCCGTGGGAGCAGACCCCCTGTGACTCTTTCTCTCCTGCTGTCAGCTGCTCCACTTCTTCCACCTGGTTCACTTCTCCCTGCTGCTGACCTCAGGACTGCTTTCTGCCTGGAGCGGTGGGAACTTTAACCCCCCTGCAAAAACACAATCCTCTATCTTTTTTTCCCTCTCTCCGCTTCTCCTCCTCCTTTCCTGCACTCTCTCAGTCCTCTGTGCTTTGCGCTCTCCAACGTGCTGACAATACACTCTCTCCCACTCCTTCTCTCTCTCTCTCTGTGCTCTATGGTATCATTCTGCACTCAGTCCCCTGCTCTCTGCCTGTGCTCTCATTTGCAGCGCCGTGGCTGATGTGCGCTATTATCGGCAAGCCACATCTAACGGGCATTCCCAATCCTATCCCCCTAAATTAGAGCACTGCCCTCATTCCCTCTCCTCTCTTTGCCTCTCCTCGGCCCCTCCCCACTGCTGAGGGAGCAACCAATGAGGCAGCTGCAGGCAGCCCGGGATCCTCCCCCCCTCTCCAACCATGTAATAAGCTGATCGTAACGCTGCTCTGGCTATACAAGTTCAGCAATTTCATCTGTGCTGTCTGCGCGTCAGGGGATCCAGGAGGCCATTCATTAACTCAAATATCATGAGGCCAGGGAAACGTGTGAGAGGAGGGTGAGCGGGGGGGGGCTAGGTTCATATTAATATCTGCATGGGGGGAGGGGCTTCTCCTGTCAGTGTGGAACATATCACATGAACATAGTGGAGTTGGCCAGTGCTCTCCGATGCAACCTTCAATCCTTCGATTTCATTACGACACTTGCTATATTCACGTCCTGTTTTTTTTTACGCTTAAATGTATTATTCGCTTATGTTTACGCCTATATTTGCGAAGAGCTGGCTATAATGACATCAAAACGCCATCATAATAAGGATGATTACTGCATGCAGACATGCGGAGTACTGTATCTCTGCAGCCTTGTCACAAAGTTGTCAGTTGCTCAATACCTGCTTGCTCACATCCATGTAAGGAGCACCGATAAATTGGCAGGGATTCAGCCTTTGGAATTATTGCACCATTTCAAGCATGGAAATGGGAGAGTGGCTTAAAGATACTCAGATCTACCCTATGGAATACCAGGGTCAAACACAGACTGTGTCAGTTGTTTCACACACATATTACAGCTCCATGGAGCTCCATCCTTATATTTATCGACTCTGGTTTGAAATTCATTCCCCAGATGACTCAATGTAAATGATCTGTGAACAAAGAGAAAATGCATTTTAAGATATCAAACTGATAAGATATCAAACCCCCACTGAGAGAGATGACGTTTCCTTTATAGTGTACATGCTGATTTGACGAGATGGGGATGAAAGATACCTTTTGATACAGCGCTTGTGTTTCCTTTACTTTGATACATCTTTTCTCACCTCAGAGAACTACTGCACAAACAATAGCAATACCAGCACTTCATAGCCCTTTCACAAGGTTGGGTTTGTGAAAACAGCCTAGTCTTAACTCCACACCTCTGCACTGTGGTAATGATCCCCCTCTCTTTTGGCAAGGAGAGGTTGAGTGCTTGTGATGGCTGCAACTCTGAGACAGATGGGGCAGAGTTTCAGCTGTTTGGTCTTAAGGTAAACCCAGTGCTACCTTATATACACAGAGATACACTAATCCATGTCTCTTGTGTTTATACTACGGGGTACACAAACTTCCACAGATGCACCATTGAGAGCAACCTGTCGGGCTTTAACACTGCTTGGTATGGCAAATGCACCCAGTATCCTGCCCTGAATCTTAGTCTCTGTTACTAACCGGCTACCACCCAGTACTCTACTCTGCACCTTAGAGACTGCTGCCCTATGTACACAGTCATTGAACACTGATCACTTTAATAATGTTTACATAATATTTTACCTACCCACTTCATATGTACAGTACCAGTCAAAAGTTTGGACACCCACTCATTCATAAATTTTTTTTCTTTATTTTGACTAATTACTACATTGTAAAATAATAGTGAAGACATCAAACCTATGAAATAACACATATGGAATCATGTAGTAACCAAAAAAGTGTTAAACAAATCAAAATATATTTTATATTTCAGATTCTTCAAAGGAGACAACATTTGCCTTGATGACAACTTTGCACACTCTTTGTATTCTCTCAACCAGCTTCATGAGGAATGCTTTCCCAACAGTCTTGAACGAGTTCCCACATATGCTGAGCCCTTGTTGGCTGCTTTTCCTTCACTCCGCGGTCCTACTCATCCCAAACAATCTCAATTGGGTTGAGGTCAGGTGATTGTGGAGGCCAGGTCATTTGATACTGTATTCTAGTGGGTCATCCTATATAACTACTGCTGAACACATCTTTCATGTTCATACAGTGTCTTCGGAAAGTATTCAGACCCCTTGACTTTTTCCACAATTTGAAAGGTTACAGCCTTATTGATAATTGATTAAATTGATTATTTTCTTCATCAATCTACACACAATACCCCATAATGACAAAGCAACAACTGTTTTTTTAAACAGTTTTACTAATATACAGTCGAAGTCGGAAGTTTACATAGACCTTAGCCAACTACATTTAAACTCAGTTTTTCACAATTCCTGTCATTTAATCCTAGTGAAAATTCCCTGTCTTAGGTCAGTTAGGATCACCACATTATTTTAAAGAATGTGAAATGTTAGAATAATAGTAGAGAGAATTATTTATTTCAGCTTTTATTTCTTTCATCACATTCCCAGTGGGTCAGAAGTTTACATACACTCAATTAGTATTTGGTAGCATTGCCTTTAAATTGTTTAACTTGGGTCAAACGTTTCGGGTAGCCTTCCACAAGCTTTCCACAATAAGTTGGGTGAATTTCGACTCATTCCTCCTGACAGAGCTGGTGTAACTGAGTCAGGTTTGTAGGCCTCCTTGCTAGCACACGCTTTTTCAGTTCTGCCCACACATTTTCTATGGGATTGAGGTCAGGGCTTTGTGATGGTCACTCCAATACCTTGACTTTGATGTCCTTAAGCCATTTTGCCACAACTTTGGAAGTATGCTTGGGGTCATTGTCCATTTGGAAGACCCATTTGCGACCAAGCTTTGACTTCCTGACTGATGTCTTGAAATGTTGCTTCAATATATCCACATCATTTTCCTCCCTCATGTGAAGTGCACCAGTCCCTCCTGCAGCAAAGCACCCCCACAACATGATGCTGCCACCCCCATGCTTCACGGTTGGGATGGGGTTCTTCGGCTTGCAAGCCTCCCCCTTTTTCCTCCAAACATTAGATAATGGCCAAACAGTTCTATTTTTGTTTCATCAGACCAGAGGACATACTTGCGTACCATTGTTTGTACAGATGAACGTGGTACCTTCAGGCGTTTGGAAATTGCTCCCCATTATGAACCCGACATGTGGAGGTGCACCATTTTTTTCTGAGGTCTTGGCTGATTTTTTTTTATTTTGCCATGATGTCAAGGAAAAAGTCACTGAGTTTGAAGGTAGGCATTGAAATACATCCACAGGTACAGCTCCAATTGACTCAAATTATGTCAATTAGCTCATCAGAAGCTTCTTAAGCCATGACATCATTTTCTGGAATTTTCCAAGCTGTTTAAAGACAGAGTCAACTTAGTGTATGTAAACTTCTGACCCACTGGAATTGTGATACAGTGAATTATAAGTGAAATAATCTGTCTGTAAACAATTGTTGGAAAAATGACTTGTGTCATGCACAAAGTAGATGTCCTAACCGACATGCCAAAACTATAGTTTGATAACAAGAAATTTGTGGAGTGGTTGAAAAATGAGTTTTAATGACTCCAACCTAAGTGTATGTAATCTTCTGACTTCAACTGTTTACAAAAAAACGGACATATCACATTTTAGAATAAGGCTGTAACGTAACAAAATGTGGAAAAAGTAAAGGGGTCTGAATACTTTCCAAATTCACTGTATACAGTGGTTCTTCCTGTAAAAGTTGCGTCATACTGCAGCACACCTTGCGGGCTGCCGCAGAATTCTATGGCACGTCATTTAATTGTCAGCCATTGTTGCCATTAATGCTAGTTAGGGCTAGTTTCACCACCAGAGGGCATCTTTGAGAAGCATTTGATAGTCTTTTATATTGGCTGTAATAGAGAATTTAAAACCTTTTTGCAAGAACATAGTATACAGTATGGGATTGATTTTAAGAAATGTAGCTTAATTAATTAGATTAATATTATGGTGTTTCTATTACAAGAAAAATTAAAAAACGAAACACTCAGAGTTTCCGTTAGGAAAATATCATGCTGTACAACGTCACGGTCGGGAGTAGGATACAGTACTAAGAGCATAACATTTCCACACCCTAATTGTAGTCTAACCAATACCCAAACGGAGATTCAGTGAAAATAAAAATCTCATTGATTTATACACTACCAATCAAAAGTTTTGACACACCTACTCATTCATGGGTTGTTCTTTATTTGTACTATTTTCTACATTGTAGAATAATAGTGAAGACATAAAAACTATGAAATAACACATATGGAATCATGTAGTAACCAAAAAAGTATTAAACACATCAAAATATATTTAATATTTTAGATTCTTCAAAGTATCCTTGATGACAGCTTTGCACACTCTTGGCATTCTCTCAACCAGCTCCACCTGGAATGCTTTTCCAACAGTCTTGAAGGAGTTCCCACATATGCTGAGCACTTGTTGGCTGCTTTTTCTTCACTCTGCGGTCCAACTCATTCCAAACCATATCAAATGGGTTGAGGTCGGGTGATTGTGGAGGTCAGGTAATCTGATGCAGCACTCCATCACTCTCCTTCTTGGTCAAATAGCCCTTACACAGCCTGGAGGTCTGTTTTGGGTCATTGTCCTGTTGAAAAACAAATGATCGTCTCACTAAGCACAAAGCAGATGGGATGGCGTATCGCTGCAGAATGATGTGGTAGCCATGCTGGTTAAGTGTACCTTGAATTCTAAATAAATCACAGACAGTGTCACCAGCAAAGCACCCCCACACCATCACACCTCCTCCTCCATGCTTCACGGTGGGAACCACACATGCGGAGATCATCCGTTCACCTACTGTGCATCTTACGAAGACACAGTGATTGGAACCAAAAATCTCATATTTGGACTCATCAGACCAAAGGACAGATTTCCACCGGTCTAATGTCCATTGCTCGTGTTTCTTGGCTCAAGCAAGTCTCTTCTTCATATTGGTGTCCTTTAGTAATGGTTTCTTTGCAGAATGCCAAGAGTGTGCAAAGCTGTCATCAAGGCAAAGGGTGGCTACTTTGAAGAATCTAAAATATATTTTGATTTGTTTTACACTTTGTTGGTTACTACATGATTCCATATGTGTTATTTCATAGTTTTGATGCCTTCACTATTATTCTACCATGTAGAAAATATTAAAAATATAGAAAAACCCTTGAATGAGTAGGTGTCTGTATATGTATATATATATATATATATATATATATATATTCCAGACTTTGACATTGCCCGTTCTGATGTTTCTTAATTACATAATTGTTATTTGGGTGATTTATGTGTATTGCTTTGTATTCTTAGGTATGTTGGAGCTAGAAATATAAGCATTTTGCTACACCTGCGATAACAGCTTTCCCACTATCCTCTGGTGGCCTTAACCAAATTGTTTACCTAAAATCAGTTTCCTGTTTCAGAGCGCAGTGCTCCTCTCTCCACGGGCAGCTGTGTCTGTGACAGACTAGTCTACATGCCACATTCAACTTGAATAATAATCCTTAATGTCAGCGTCACTGTTCACGTAAGCCTGGTGTGGGATGAGAACGATGAAAGTGATCCCACACAGATAGCTAAAGAAGCGTTGGCTCAGCTCCTGTGGGTTGTCTGATCACAGCCCGTCAGGCCCTTAACTATTAATTCAATACGTTGTGCGTCAGTAGCCGCTGCCTCATAGGAGGACATGCCTTTATCAGAGAGCTATGGGGGCCCTTAGCTAGCATGTGAGTGTGCTGCTGATGCCTCCACCAGACACAAGGGCACGTTCCTCCTCTCACTCCCACGTGAACAGATCCCAGCTGCATTCATCGCCATCGACTCAACAGAAGAGAACCAAAAGGCATGGGGCTCTGAAGTCCTTTATTAGGCAAGAGCAAGGTTGCACAGGGATTCTTCATTCTGACTTTCTCTGATGCTGAATAAACCTGGCAGGTCCTTCGATACGTGTTAAAAAGGAAAACTGGAAAGCGAGCTTCGAGTTCAGTAGGAAGATACATCCTAGAATACTCATTTTCAGGGCTCCTCCAGCCAAAACACTACTGCTTTTCTATCATGGTATGAAAGAGTATAACATAAAATCAAAGTAAAAGTGCCCTGTGGCTGTGTCAGGCAGAGTAAATATGAAACAAACAACATTGGTTCTGGCATATCTGTGTGGAGCTCTATTGGAGTAAAGCTTATGTAGTCTAGCCAACAAGGCACCAACGCCAGCAGAACAGAAACAGTGGTGGGTGGTGGGCTAGTTCTATTTAAGAAGCACTTCAATAATTAGACCAATAGTGCAAAGTCGTCTTAGTTTTCTTCTTAAACCTATTGGGTGAAATGATAAAGAAAATATAAATCTGCAGGATTAAGACTCTGGCCTCTAAGAGTTTCTTAATGTGGAACAGTATCTAATAAGATACAGGACAGCCATTTAATCATTCGGCAAGCATCCCTTGCAACTGCACATGTACAAATTAGATGAGTGTGATCATAAATCCATACCTATACTGTAAAATTTGGTGGTGGATCTTTGATGTTATGGGGCTATTTTGCTTCCACTTGTCCTGGGGCCCTTGTTAAGGTCAAAGGTATCATGAACTTTACCAAGTACCAGGACATTTTAGCCAAAAACCTGGTTGCCCCTGCCAGGATGCTGAAACTTAAACAATAACCCCAAGCATACATCAAAATCCACAAAAATGTATAATAATTGACCACAAAATCAACATTTTGCAATGGCTATCTCGGTCCCCATTGAACCCCATTAAAAACCTGTGGTTTGAATTGATGAGGGCAGTCCATAAGTGTAGACAAAGGACATCAAGGATCTGAAAATATTTTAAATGGAGGAATGGTCTAAGATCCCTCCCAATGTGTTCTTCAGTCTCATAAAACATTTTTAGAAAAGGCTCAGTGCCATTATCCTCTATGTGAGGTATTGAAAGGTGGGAATAATTTTGACCCCTATCTTTTTGAGAAAAAATAAATGATAACGTGTTAAACAAAATCTCTTTCTCTGAGCAGTTGTATTAGTATTAAGAATATAATTTTCCATTTTTTTGGAGCATAAAATATAGCTCAGTATTTTTTAAATGCATTTTATACAGTCTTCCCGCTGCATATGTTGAACTGTGAATGTCTCATGATGAACTGAGCGTGTGAATGGATTAGGACTCGTGTGAATGGATTAGGACTCGTCAATGTCCTGGCCCCCATAAAGAAAATGAGAATTAAAAACAAGTTCAGCCCCTGGTTTGACTGGACTTTTGCAGAGTTACTCCACCTCAAGAATTGCATTCTGCGAAAGGCTCGGCACACGCATACTCAGGCTGACTGGCTCTCGTTCAGGAAAATGAGAAATAAGTGCACTCAGGCTATCCGGTAGGTCAAAGTTAGATACTTTAAGGAGCAGTTCTCTCTCTGTGAGTCGAACCCCAAGAAGTTCTGGAAAACGGTTAAAGACCTGGAGAATAAACCCTCCTCCTCACAGCTGCCCATGTCCCTTAAAGTTGATGATGTGGTTGTTACTGACAAGAAGCACATGGCTGAGCTCTTCAATCACCACTTCATTAAGTCAGGATTCCTATTTGACTCAGCCATGCCTCCTTGCCCATCCAACATTTCCTCAACTCCTACCCCTTCTAATGCGACTAGCCCTGATGCTCCTCCCTCTTTTCCCCCTACCCCACTACAAAGTTTCTCCCTGCAGGCAGTCACTGAGTCCGAGGTGCTAAAGGAGCTCCTTAAACCATCTGGGTCAGATGCTTTAGACCATTTGTTCTTTAAGGTTGCTGCCCCTATAATCGCCAACCTATCTCTGACCATTTTTAACCTGTCTCTCCTGTCTGGGGAAGTTCCCATTGCTTGGAAGGCAGACACTGTTAGTCCTTTATTTAAAGGGGGAGATCAAGCTGATCCTAACTGTAAAAGGCATATTTCTATTTTGCCCTGTTTATCAAAAGTGTTGGAAAACTTGTCAATAATCAACTGACTGGATTTCTTGATGTCTATAGTATTCTCTCTGGTATGCATTCTGGTTTCTGCTCAGGTTATAGATGTGTCACTGCAACCTTAAAGGTCCTCAATGATGTCACCATTGCCCTTGATTCTAAGCAATGTTGTGCTGCTATTTTTATTGACTTGGCCAAAGCTTTTGATACGGTAGACCATTCCATTCTTGTGGGCCAGCTAAGGAGTATTGGTGTCTCTGAGGGGTCTTTGGCCTGGTTTGCAAACTACCCCTCTCAAAGAGTCAGAACATCTGCTGTCTCAGCCACTACCTGTCACCAAGGGTGTACCCCACGGCTTGATCCTAGGCCCCACACTCTTCTCAATTTACATAAACAATATAGCCCAGGCAGTAGGAAGCTCTCTCATCCATTTATATGCAGATGATACAGTCTTATACTCAACTGACCCCTCCCCGGATTTTATGTTAAACGCTCTACAACAAAGCTTTCTTAGTGTGCAACAAGCTTTCTCTGCCCTTAACCTTGTTCTGAACACCTCCAAAACAAAGATAATGTGGTTGGTAAGAAGAATGCCCCTCTCTCCACAGGTGTGATTACTACCTCTGAGGGTTTAGAGCTTGAGGTAGTCACCTCATACAAGTACTTGGGAGTATGGCTAGACGGTACACTGTCCTTCCCTCAGCACATATCAAAGCTGCAGGCTTTGTAATCGCTCCTCTTTCACCCCAGCTGCCAAACTAACCCTGATTCAGATGACCATCCTACCCATGCTAGATTATGGAGACGTAATTTATAGATCGGCAGAAAAGGGTGCTCTCGAGTGGCTAGATATTCTTTACCATTTGGCCATCAGAATTGCCACCAATGCTCCTTATAGGACACATCACTGTACTCTATACTCTTCTGTAAACTGGTCATCTCTGTATACCCATCGCAAGACACACTGGTTCATGCTTGTCATGACGTGGCCCTTTCTGGGTGTAGATCGTGGCTTCCCCCTCTCTCTCACTCTCTCCTACACCCAGGTTCTGTTATCTCAGGCCATAAATTCCTGGCGGAGACTCTCTCCCCTGGTCATGCAGAGAGAGAGACCACAGAGTGAACAAAAGATTTTACTTGGCCGAACTCCTAAATCCTCAAAATGGGAGAATTAAACAAAATGTCCACTTTTGAGAGTGTGGGAATGGTCCGTGGACACGTAAAGGACAGTTATGTTGAGTGTGTTTCATTTGGTGACCTCATGAAGGACAGGAAACACACATAACTATATATCTGAATGTGTACATTTCTCAATTATTGGGTTTGCATCTAATTTTTGTGTAAAATGAATGAGTAAAGATGAAACTATTTGTGAAATTATGTAATGTAATGTTAATCTTTTATTTGAGAGAATTGTATTCCCTGTAAAGTTTTACTAGTCAGTGGCCACGCCCCCGTGAGCACCGACATGATCAGGTGTCATGGTACCTCGCTTTTCAATTGCTACAAATAAAACCCCCTCCTGAGGAAATTCACATCAGACCACGCAAACCCCGGTGTAAGCTAAGGTTGCAATGGTTGTTGAATTCCTAACCATACCACGTGGAGCATTGGTTACACGGCTGGAAATGGTTAAACTCTGAGACGATCGACCCCTACATAATAAGAGCAAATCTTAGATACTAATTACTAGACTAGAAATGATGTAAACCTAGGATGAGAGTACCGACAACCGCCAAAACATCTATTCTATGAGAACATTTCTGAATGGTACTCTGAAGTATCCATTCTAACCACGAAATACTTTGATCTTTGGGGAAAAGCAACCAGAGCAGAGAGACTCTGATGAACTCTCCAGCAAACGGACCGGGTTCCAACAGAGAAGACAACAATGACATACGTGCGTAAATATATGCTTGCAATTATTCTCGAATGAGCGGCCGTTCATGTGTGAAGGATTTGATTTTCAATGTATATAATTATAGACCCTGTGTAATGAATCCATTTGTTTTTCCCGCTCCTTTATCAGTCCACACCCCGTTTCCTTTGTATACCAAGCCGTCATATCGGTTGAGCCCACTAGGTGATCATCCCTATCGTTGTTAGTAACCAATATCTACTGTTGTTTGTTATGCATTTCTGTGATTATTTAGTTAGTTAGTAAATACATTATTAAGTCAATTGGTGTATGGATGACTCATGGTTTAGGCTAACCAAGAATTCTACGACGTTTGAAATCAGACTAATGTAAGGTAAATAATAATTCATTAATAGAAGACTAATTGATCAGATAATAATATCTCAAGTGTTATATTCGGAATATTATAACTTTGTAATCTGAAGATTTTCCGTGGTCCCCCGACATCCCAGTTAATTAAATTTACATGATTAGTTTAGTCACGCAATAATAATTACAGAGAATTGGTTTGATAAAATAAGTCTTCACCTTTAATGATACTAAAGACACGACATGCTTATTTATAAAACCCTCTTAGGCCTCACTCCCCCTTATCTGAGATATCTACTGCAGCCCTCATCCTCCACATACAACACCCGTTCTACCAATCACATTCTCTTAAAGGACCCCAAAGCACACACATCCCTGGGTCGCACGTCTTTTCAGTTCGCTGCTGCTAGCGACTGGAACGAGCTGCAACAAACACTCAAACTGGACAGTTTTATCTCAATCTCTTCATTCAAAGACTCAATCATGGACACTCTTACTGACAGTTGTGGCTGATTCGTGTGATGTATTGTTGTCTCTACCTTCTTGCCCTTTGTGCTTTTGTCTGTGCCCAACGATGTTTGTACCCTGTTTTGTGCTGCGATCCATGTTGTGCTGCTGGTATGTTGCTACCATGTTGTTGTCATGTTGTGTTGCTAACATGCTGTGTTGTCATGGGTTGCTGCCATGCTATGTTGTCGTCTTAGGTCTCTCTTTATGTAGTGTTGTGTTGTCTCTCTTGTCATGATATGTGTTTTGTCCTATATTTTTTAAATGCTAATGAACTAGCCTGTGTTTGTCTGTTTTTGCCCTGCCTGTCCTGTCTTCTCTTATCTGTTGCAGCTCTGTCTGACGGATGTGCCTGCAGGTCTACTGTTTAGACTGGAGAACTTGGCTTTTCTTGGTGTGTGTGGTCTGTCTGCTCTGTCATCTCTACAGCTTATTCACACTCCGGTTGACAAGAGAGCACAAACATGTGTCTCCCTTCTCCTGTCTCCTGCAGTCATTGGCTCGGAACTAAGAATAAATGGCAGAGTCAGGCGGAGTGACCGCGGGTCCCATAGGGCGGCGCACAATTGGCCCAGCGTCATCTGGATTAGGGGAGGGTTTGGCCGGGCAGGCTTTACTTGGCTCAACTCCTTGTGTCGGGCTGGGTGCCTGCAGGCTGACTTCGGTCGTCAGTTGAGCGGTGTTTCCTCTGACACATTAGCACAGCTGGCTTCTGGGTTAAGCGGACGTGTGTTAAGGAGCGATGTTTGGCGTGTCATGTTTCGGGGGACGCATGACTCCACCTTCGCCTCTCCTGAGCCCGTTGGGGAGTTGCAGCAATGAGACAAGATCGTAATTGAAATTGGGAGAAAAAGGGGTAAAAAACAAAAAGGTTGACTGAAGAGCATCTGCTAAACGACAGAAATAAAAAATGTAGGACTACAAAGGGCATGTTTGCCCACACTATCTCAGCTCTCATTCCTCTTGGTTACTCTATACTCTCTATACACACTGGGGCCAAGGCTGTTGCTGTGTACAAAAAGGACAACATGGAGGACATGTCAGGTTAAAAAACTGCATAAATGGACCACACACTTCTAGGAACTCAAATGTCACAGGGTCCAAACTGAACAAATGGTGGGGGTCATCCTAATTTGTCGGACACCAGTCAGTCTCCAGCGTGTCTGGCACCTCCCTGCCTATCATTCCGGCCGGCTAAAGGTTATAAATAGACATGTGGTCTAAGACTGACCATCCTGACCGTCCTGTCCGTCCTTGTCAGTATGCTAACAAGCTCTTTTCTACTTGGCCAAATCGAATTGACAGACAGACGTCAATACAATTGGATATTTACAATTCTGTCTCGGCCTTTTATGACTTAGTCTGCCGTCCAGGTAATTGGGCAACGAGACGATAGCGGACATTTTGAGTCCCTACCGGTGACTTACAACAATAAAGTTGATAAAGGTGTCTGGATGGTGGAACTAATTAGGGATTTCTGACATCATGCTCTCCTCCTCAGCAGACCCAACTAGAGTGTGTGACAGTCAGTCAGGTCCTAGGAAATCAGTGTCAATTTATGGTTGTGTTGTTAAAGCTGCAATATGTAACTTTCTGGGCAAATTACAGATCTGTCATTCTCATTGAAAGCAAGTCTAAGAAGTGGTAGATATATTCTATGTGTGCTATTTCTATACTTCCCGTTCTTAAGTTTAGATTTTGCAATCTTTTACTTTCGGTTTTGAACACCAGCTTCAAACAGCTGAAAATATAATACTGAACATATATTTCCCAGCGGTTTAGATGGTACAATAATTCTCTACACTATATATTGTTTGTTTTGCCACATAAACTGAAATTAGACAAACTAATGTATTGGAATTTTAGCAACCAGGAAATGGCGGAGTGATTTCTGCATATTGCACTAGTTGCTACCGAGCATAATCTGAGAGAAGTTTGTTTGTGGTTGTTTAAAAAGGCAGTGTTCGTGTTAGTGAACACACTCAGGTCTGTTAATTGTAATACAATGGAAAACTCTGCCTGACTCGGCCAAATATTCTTAGTTCCGAGCCAATGACTGCAGGAGACAGGAGAAGGGAGACACATGTTTGTGCTCTCTTGTCAACCGGAGTGTGAATAAGCTGTAGAGATGACAGAGCAGACAGACCACACACACCAAGAAAAGCCAAGTTCTCCAGTCTAAACAGTAGACCTGCAGGCACATCCGTCAGACAGAGCTGCAACAGACAAGAGAAGACAGGACGGGCAGGGCCGCACAAACAGACAAACACAGGCTAGTTCATTAGCATTTAGCCAAGGAAAACAGCCTATACAACAGTGTTGGGGAAGCTACTCTGAAAAGATAGTTAACCAAGCTACTAATTACTTCATGACAATTGTTAAATCCACTGCAACTCAATATTAGGAAGGTGTTCTTAACGCTTTGTACACTCAGTGTACAAAAATTATGTTTCAAGTGAAAATTATGCAGGTCTGATGCCAAAATAGAAAGGAAATGATTGCCTACTTCACACAAAGTTTATTTCCTTTTTCCACAAAAAAAGTAGTGTGTAACGTTAGTTCCAGAAGTTAGCTACAACGCTACACGGCAAAAAAAGTTATTAACTACTGAAAACACTACCTAGATTGGATTTTAGTTCAACTACCACCAAGCTACTGCAAAATGTAGTTAAATTACTAGTTGAACTACATATACTGTAGGTCACTACTCCCCAACACTGAAATACAACATAGGCTACAACAATAAGGCAACAGTTAAAGGACCATCTTTTAACTCATAATATTGTTTACCATGTTAAATACCATAGAATTGCATGTAATGCATGGATGGAGTTGTACAGTAGCTTACATGCATCCGAAACAGCAACAAAATACATATGGGTAGTGACAGGGTATCATGATTATGTTGATCAAAGGAGCAGAATAGCTAAGTCCTCTGGACGGTGGAAGACTTAACGTAATATTTCAAATGCCCATAATGGTATATGAAAGAATGGAACGTCAGCAATATGTATCTTATTCAGTTCAGTGGGAAATCAGCCGAGAGTTGAAGTCAGGTCCCCGACATCGATTTATTGTCTGTACGGTAATTCAAGTTCATTGTAAGCCTTAGAACGGTGTGTGGAAGCCATCAAGTCATCCTCAACATGAGATACATTCAAATCTTAGATTCTGAAGATTTGTGATTTTATTTTGCTTACTGTGGATAATTCAAAGGTTCTCGAGAAACACACATGCACGCACACAAATTATATTAAAAAGCCCTTTAGTGTAGGAAAAAGGGAACAGGGCAAAACAAAGAGGAATAAGCCTTTGAATTAAATTGCATTTTCAGGTAAACAATGCACAAACTGCTGAGCTGCTGGATTATACAAATATATCCCTGGGAGCTACTGTCTGTGATAAATGTTGATAGTCATGGGTCTCCTACCCTTTGCCTCCTCTCTGTAATGTGTTGAATCCATTGTCTTGGAGAAACTGGGGACCAAGGACAATTGAAGCAATCAACCAAGAAAACCTACATACAGTAAGTCTCTAACCACATAAAAAATACTACAGTTTACTATAGAATACTTCAGACCCTTTGCTATGAGAACCGAAATTGAGCTCAGGTGCATCCTGTTTCCATTGATCATCCTTGAGGTGTTTCTACAACTTGATTGGAGTCCACCTGTGGTAAATTCAATTGATTGGACATGATTTGGAAAGGCACACACCCGTCTAAATAAGGTCCCACAGTTGACAGTGCATGTCAGAGCAAAAACCAAGCCATGAGGTTGAAGGAATTGTCCATAGAGTTGTGAGACAGGATTGTATCGAGGCAAAGATCTGGGGAAGGGTACCAAAAAATGTCTGCAGCATTGAAGGTCCCCAAGAACACAGTGGCCTCCATCATTCTTAATTGGAAAAAGTTTGGAACCACCAAGACTCTTCCTAGAGCTGGCTTCCCGGCCAAACTGAGCAATCGTGTGACCAAGAACCCGATGGTCACTCTGACAGAGCTCCAGAGTTCCTCTGTGGAGATGGGAGAACCTTCCAGAAGGACAACCATGTCTGCAGCACTCCACCAATCAAGTCTTTATGGTAAAGTTGCCAGACGGAAGCCACACCTCAGTAAAAGCTTGGAGTTGGCCAAAAGGCCCCTAAAAACTCTCAGACCATGAGAAACAAGATTCTCTGGCCTGATGAAACCAAGATTGAACTCTTTGGCCTGAATCCCAAGTGTCACATCTGGAGGAAACCTGACACCATCCCTACGGTGAAGCATGGTGATGGCAGCATCATGCTGTGGGGATATTTTTCAGCAGCAGGGACTGGGAGACTAGTCAGGACTGAGGGAAAGATGAACGGAGCAAAGTACGGAGAAATCTGTGATAAAAACCTTCTTCCAGAGAGCTCAGGACCTCAGACTTGGGCGAAGATTCACCTTCCAACAGACATTTACATTTACATTTAAGTCATTTAGCAGACGCTCTTATCCAGAGCGACTTACAAATTGGTGCATTCACCTTATGATATCCAGTGGAACAACCACTTTACAATAGTACATCTAAATCTTTTAGGGGGGGGTTAGAAGGATTACTTTGTCCTATCCCAGGTATTCCTTAAAGAGGTGGGGTTTCAGGTGTCTCCGGAAGGTGGTGACACCGACCCTAAGCACACAGCCAAGACAACGCACGAGTGGCTTCGGGACAAGTCTCTGAATGTCCTTGAGTGGCCCAGCCAGAGCCCGGACGAACCCGATTGAACTTCTCTGGAGAGACGTAAAAATAGCTGTGCAGTGATGCTCCCCATCCAACCTGACAGAACTTGAGAGGATCTGCAGAGAAGAATGGGAGAAACTCCCAAAATACAGGTGTGACAAGCTTGTACCACCATACCCAAGAAGACTCGAGGCTGTAATCACTGCCAAAGGTGCTTCAACAAAGTACTGAATAAAGGGTCTGAATACTTATGTAAATGTGATATTTCAGTTTCGATTTTATTTTTCGAAATTTGCTAAAATTTCACTATAGGATATTGTTTGTAGATTGATGAGGGGAAAAAATATTTAATCAATTTTAGAATAAGGCTGTAACCTAACAAAATGTAGAACATTTAAGGGGTCTGAATACTTTCTGAATGCACTGTATATAATTCTGTAGTCAACTATACTAAGGGAAAGGGAGATACCTAGTCAGTTGTACAACTGAATGCATTCAACTGAAATGTGTCTTCCGCATTTGGCAACTCTGATTCAGAGAGGTGGGGGGGGCTGCCTTAATCGACATCCACATCATCGGCGCTGGCGGAACAGTGGGTAACTGCCTTGCTCAGGGGCAGAACTACAGATTTTTACCTTGTTAGTTCGGGGATTTAATCCTGAAAACCTTTCGGATACTTGCCCAAAGCTCCTACCCACTAGGCTACCTGCCGCCCCGCACTGTAGTATCCCTCAATCACGTGTAGAATTTAGTATAGAGTTTTGTAGTATACTGTAGAATACTATCGTAAATACTACAGTGTTATCCACAAAAACCACTGTAGTAAATACTACAGAAATGTCCGCAAAAACACTACAGTTTTTTAAAGATAATAAATACTACAGTGTTTGTATTCTTACCACTATAGTATTTTTTTATGTGGGTACACACAGTGAGTGCACACTGCAGAAAGCTACCTGCAAAATTGCTGTGAGATGCAAAGTTTTAAGCTGCAATCTGGGGTTTGTTTTAGCTTTAAGAGACGGGGGCTCTTTTTAACGGTCATTATCAGAGTACACTTGCCATGGTGGATGCCCTTCCGTCTGGACACTTCCACAAATCGTATAAAACACACATCGGAAATCAGTGACCAAAATAAACACTTCCACTACTATAGTTAGTGACAGGGGGTTAAATTACTGGTCCTAGACTGGTAGGAGAATAGATGGGTAATCCGTGGGGCTTTTATTTTGGTCAAGTAGGGGGAAAAGAGACGGAAAAAAGGGGATGTGGTTTACAACCCCCTGGCCTCACCGCATGGAGCCACCCGTAATGGAATCGTATCTCTGGGCACATACTTTCATCCCTGTTTTATTCTTGTTTCCTAAGAACCTGTGGATGCTCTGCAGCCACAACCAACACCTACAGTATGTAGGGCTCTGGCAGCACAGTATGTGATTATATCAGCAGTCAGTCAGGCTCCCTCTGTGAGCAGTATTCCTGTGGCGCCACACAGGCAATAAGGCACATACTCATACTCCTCTGTGTTTGTGGAAACAGGTTACAGGACACGACAGGGGATAGGGATAGAAATATATACACCCTGGGCTTTTGCTAGGACGAGAGAGAGAGCGAGAGAGAGAGAGCGAGAGAGAGAGAGAGCGAGAGAGAGAGAGAGAGAGAGAGAGAGAGAGCGAGAGGTCGTTCGACTCTGGGTCAGATTTTTATTGTATTTTATTTTTTTAGGGGGTAGATCAAATGTGACACACCTGGGTTCGGGTGTGTCCCGGAATAAATACACCTTTTCCCCATTCATTGAGGAGACTCTCTCCATGCAGACACACTGTTGGATTTTGGTTGTGGCATTTTTGTGGCCATTTTGTTTGTTTGCTTTGGCACCTTTCAACACCCCTCATTATCACATCTATGCACGCAACCACTCACTTACACTACTGATTACTGACTACACACACCATTGATAATTGTATTTAGGTTACTTCAGTTAATAAATATATTTTTGTTATTCCTTATCTCCACATTGTCTCCCTTTTTGTTACGGACTTTGAGCCGGTTCGTGACAATAGGTAAACTGGGATATGACTAAAGAGTTAATCAGGGTGATTTTTCCCACAAATAGCCAGGTATTTTCCTTTCCACATTCACCATCAGACCATGTAATTGATAAACTACACGGTAATGTAAAAGTCAAATTTTTTTGAGATCCAATACATAAGATTGTACACTTGTCATAATTTGGTTGTAATCCAGAGAGGTTAGAAAAAGTATCTAGATCATCTATGAGGCTGCGAAAAGATCCAAATTGTGGATTTAAAAGAAAACATGAATCATCAACGTACAATGACATCTTTGTTTTTAAGCCCTGGATTTCTAGGTCCTTGATATTATTGTTGGATCTGATTTTAATAGCTAACATTTCATTGGCCATAATAAATATATATGCCGATAGTGGACAACCTTGTTTTACTCCTCTTGACAGTTGAGAACTTTCTGAGAAGTAGCCATCATTTATTATTTTACACCTAGGGTTAGTATACATAACTTTAATTGTATAAAATATTCTCCAAAA
Source organism: Salmo trutta (assembly GCF_901001165.1). Lineage (NCBI taxonomy): Eukaryota > Metazoa > Chordata > Actinopteri > Salmoniformes > Salmonidae > Salmo > Salmo trutta. The sequence continues at coordinate 41,852,825 of NC_042973.1, forward strand.
TGGATATATTCCAGGCATTTATATATAAATTCCAGTTATACTTTATCAAAAGAATTTTCAAAGTCAACTATGAATACTTGGACTGGTTTCCCAGATTTTTCATAGTGTTCTATTTTTTCCAGTACTTGTCTTATATTATCTCCTATGTATCGTCCATGTAAAAAAAGCCTGTCTGATTAGGATGAATAATATCCGACAATACCTTTTTAATTTTAAGCGCTATGCACTATGCTAGAATTTTTGCATCACAACACTGAAGTGTAAGGGCCTCCACTTTTTTAAATGGACTGAAATCAGACCTTCTTGTTGAGTATCTGCTAATCTACCATTTTTTAGGAGTGGTTAAAACATGCTAATAACGGTCTTCTGAGTACATCAAAAAAGGTTTGGTTTACCTCCACTGGTATGCCATCCAGCCCTGGAGTTTTCCCAGACTTAAAGGGTTTATTGCATAAATAAGTTCCTCCTCTGTAATTTGGCTTTCAAATGAGTCTTTCTGTACAGCTGTTAATTTGACATTATTAATAGGAAAAAAATTCTTACAATTAACTTCGGTTAGTGGAGATGGAGACTGAAACAAAAATATATGCTTAAAGTACTTTGCTTCCTCTTTCAAAATATAGTTTGGTGAATCATGGGTGACTCCATCATTTGTAACAAGTTTCAGTAAATTATTTTTGGTAGCATTTCCATGTTGAAGATAGATTAAAAAAAAAATCCCCCCATATTCCATCCAGATTGCTTTATCTTTCATTTATTTATTATTATTATTATTTTTAATTATACGTAGTTTTATTGTTTCCAATTTACGATATAACAACAATGCAATTGACTTATATTTGGCATTAAACAATAACTTGACAGACATGAATACACAGAGCACCCGGAAAGCACCCAGACTCCCCGCCCGCCCGCCCGCACCCCACCACGCCACAGCCCCACTCCAAGACGGACCAAATAAAAAACAACCTAATTCATTCTAGAACAAGGCTGCAACTCAAGAAAATACAGAAAAAGTCAGGGGGCATGAACACCCCCCAAACACACCGCACACACAAAGATAGAAAAGGAAACAAGCTTTTAATTTTTCACCCACAACCCCCCCTCCCCCATAACAACTATTACAACATAAGGAAAACTGTTTAAAATATATATATATATATATATATATATATATATATATATATATATATATATAAAAAATAAAAAATCCCTACCCCTACCAGTCGTCTATGTACTGTATGTCTGTAGTTTATCAGGCCGTTACATATTGTTTTCACTTTCTAACTCTGAGAGAAAATGTCCCCAGATGTTAGAAAAGGTAGCGAGTTTACCATTACTTTTATAAATCAATCTTTCCTATGAAGCTGTTTCTGCCAAGGCCACATACCATTCCTTATAAGAGGGAGGCTCCTTCTCCCTCCAGTGTCTCAGTATCTCTTTTGGCTGTGGTTAGAGCAACTTTTAGCCAGTTTAAACATGAGCTTCTCAGTCCATCAATATCCTTAGTGATATTCAGTAATAGCAAAGCAGGATTTACAAGTATTGTGGTACCCAGAATATCCCCAATCTTTTCCATTACCTTCCGCCAAAAGGTATGCAAGCTTGGACAGTCACAGAACATATGGTTTATGTCACCTGTACTTGACTGACATCTCCAGCATAGACTGGATTACATCAAACCTATTCTGTTCAACCTCAGAGGAGTTCAATAAATCCTATTGAACACTTTAAATTCAATCAGCTTGGACCGGGCATCTCTCATAGGGAGGAGCATCTGTTGTACTATTACATTCCATTCCTCCTCTCCAAATGTTACCTCCAGTTCTTTTCCCATACAGCCTTTAGGCCCTTACACGTTCCATTAAATGAACCTATAAGGTGGCAATATATAAGCCCTGTGGTATGTGGTCATTTGTATAGGATTTCTATCTTAACGCTTATATCGGAATGTACTGGGAATTTGACCTTGACCATGTGTCCCCCTATTTTCAATTCAGGGTTGTTCCATAACGAAGCATAGCTTATCAAGAAAGGTGAAGATCTCTCTCTCTTATGAATCTGTCTCCATATATTTTTAGTATGGGACATTATTGGATTCTGCGGTCCCACTTTTTGTTGACTCAAATAATCTGATTCCCTCAAATGGGGCATTAAGTTCCTCTTCCATGTCCACCCAGATTGGCCTAGTCGAGTTCACAATAAAGAGAGACCTTATTTGGGAAGTGACAAAGGATTCTTGATACAATTGCATGTTAGGGAGCTTTAATCCTCCCTTCTCAGTACACTTGATCTTTCTTGAATAAGTTCCTCCATTTATTTTTGTTTTTCCTCTAACGTATTCTGTGCCTCTATGGTACTGTTTTTATTGATATCATGTTAGTCCCTCTATTTCCTTTCTTAATATGCATTCTTTGACTTAAATTGCTTTTGTTTTAAAGATGAGTATTGAATTGCATGGCCTCTAAAGGCACATTTAAAAGTGGCCCATACAATAAGGGGATCTGCTGTACCTATGTTGTGTAGGAAAAAGTCAGTTATCAATTATTTTGTCCTGTTGAAAAACAAGTTGTCATCCAATAGGCTTGCCTACGTGGAAATTCTGTAAGAGTAATGTATATGCCAATTATTTGATGGTCCGACCGCATTCTGTCCCCATCAATACTTTTTAAACTTTTGGTGTCAGAGAGAATGACATAAGAAAGTAGTCAAGACGACTAGCTTGATTAAGCCTCCGCCATGTATATCTCACTAGGTCAGGATATTTAAGCCTCCATATATCCACTAGTTCAATGATATTCGTGATTTCCTTAACTTCTTTAGGATGGGGGCGGTATTTTGACGTCCGGATGAAAAGCGTGCCCAAAGTAAACTGCCTGCTACTCAGGCCCAGAAGCTAGGATATGCATATAATTGGTAGATGTGGATAGAAAACACTCTAAAGTTTCTAAAACTGTTCAAATAATGTCTGTGAGTATAACAGAACTGAAATGGCGACGAAACCCCGAGGACAAACCATCCCCCCCCCCAAAAAAAAATTCAGCCTACCACTGATTTCAATGGCTGGCATTTTTATTATAAGGCGAAACCTTCCCAAATTGCAGTTCCTAGGGCTTCCACTAGATGTCAACAGTCTTTAGAAAGAGTTTCAGGCTGGTTTAAAGAAAAATGAGGGAGAAGTTGTAGTTTTTCTAAGTGGCTCCCATTTTGGCCTTAGTGTTTCCAAGCGCATGGCTGAGAGAGCGCGTTCGTTTTGTTTATCTCCGGTAAAGACAATAACGATTCTCCGTCTTAAATTGTATTGTTTATTTGCGTATTAAGGTACCTATTGCTTGATTATAAGCGTTGATTGACTTGTTTGGATAAATTTATTGGTAACGTTTGGGATTAATTTTGTATGCATTTTGAAGGAGGGAAACCGAGTGGATTATTGACTGACTTTTTATGGATATAAAGAAGGACTTAATTGAACAAAAGGACTATTTCTAATGTAACTGGGACCTTTTGGAGTGCCAACAGAAGATGATCTTCAAAGGTAAGGCATATTTTATATTGCTATTTCTGACTTTCGTGTCGCAACTCCCTGGTTGAAAATGATTTGTTATGCATTTGTGTGCTGGGCGCTGTCCTCAGATAATTGTATGGTTTGCTTTCATCGTAAAGCCTTTTTGAAATCTGACATGGCGGCTGGATTAAGAACAAGTTAAGCTTTATTTTGATGTATTGCACTTGTGATTTCATGAAAGTTTAATATTTAAAGTAATTTAATTTGAATTTGGCGCTCTGCAATTTTACCGGAAGGTGTCGAAATGGGACGGTAGCGTCCCACTGATCCGCAAGAAGTTAAGTGCATAAGGGTGATAGTTTGTAGTGTGATTACCTTTACGGTCCATTGAGGTATTTAAAACCATATCATTCAATGCCAAGAGTGTGCAAAGCTGTCATCAAGGCAAACGGTGGCTATTTGAAGAATCTGAAATATAACACTTTTTTGGTTACTACATGATTTCATGTGTGTTATTTCATAGTTTTGATGTCTTCACTATTATTTTACAATGTAGAAAATAGTACCAAAAAAAAGAAAAACCCTTGAATGAGTGGGTGTTCTAAAACTTTGGACCGGTAGTCTAAGGTCATCAAGGTTCTCATTAGCAGCTTTGAGAAATTCCTTGAATATTATGCTCACCCATCCGGGAGCTTTGGTTTTGTTGGACCAACCCTGCCAGGCAGGCTCAGAATCTTGAGGGGGCAGTGCTGCTTTAGTGGGTCTCTGACCTCGTTTATCTTTCTGTTTTGGCTGCATATAGGCTACTTGCAGTAGGCATATAAAGCAGATAAGGATTTCTCCTAAGTGTGTGGGTAGCTCAGGTGGCTGTATAAGGTACAGGGTTGGGGACAGCTCCATCATGATAAGACAACAAATAAATAAACTATATTTGTAATCTATTTTAAAACGTATATCATATTTCTGAACAGAATTGAAAGCACTCTCTGTCACAACGTCTGCTCGCAGACACACATGGGCTCTGGCATTTGCAACCATTTTCCTTTTTCACTTACTTAACTCCAGACTTTTCCAAACACAAAAACACACACCCCACCTTCCATCACAATACACCCACACATACCCACATTCTGTGACTTCTGTGTCCTCTGTTAGCTGTGGTTTTATCCCAACCATGTTGATTCCTGCCTACTTTCGGGCTTTTAAGTACACTTGTGTTCCAATTCCTTATATATGAAGATGGATTATTTCAAGAATTATCCTTTCTTCTAATGCTGTCTTTTATCTATTTATAAATACTATGAATTGTAAGTTCACAACATATTTTACAACATTCCCTATCTTGAATGGTATAGTGTATTTGTAGTTTATTTCTTTATCAATTGTTGTATTTGATCATTTTCCATTTTTTTTTATTACAATCCCTACCATGGATAGTAGTGGGTGTTCCATTATTCGACTTCTCTATGGGAACTTTGTATTATTTAGAATAGCCATGGAGTAGTCTTGGTGTCTCGGAACAGTTGGTTGTTAAGGTACAGTTTATCGACTACAAGAGCTACACGTTTCCCTTTAAGTCTATTCACCTTGAAGAGTGGGTAAAGAACTTTGCGCTGTTCTGCAATTGCCTTCGGGAACCGATCATTAATTCCTATTTTTGTGCCAGCGAGTCTTTTGCCCAGGCTTTTAACATTATTTTATCTTCAAAGAATGCAAATTTGGCAATGATTGGGCACTCGTATTACTGTCCTCCCTGTCCGAAACGGTGTACACGGTCAAATTTGATTTTGTTGACAGTATCGCGTGGAATCTGTAGCACTTTAAGGAGGAATTCTTTCACCATGCTTTCAGACTCTTCACCCTCATTTTCTTTTGTACCATTAAGTACCAGATATTCTCGCATGGATCTAGTCTGTATTCCAAGTAAGGCTTCTCTCAGAAACATGTTCTCTTTTTTAAGTTAATTAACGTCCGTTTCAATAGTATTGAGGTGCTGACCTGTTGCACCCTCGACAACCACTGTGGTTATTATTATTTGACCATGCTGGTCATCTATGAACATTTGAACATCTTGGCATGTTCTGTCATAATCTCCACCCGGCACAGCCAAAAGAGGACTGGCCACCCCTCAGAGCCTGGTTCCTCTCTAGGTTTCTTCCTAGGTTCTGGCCTTTCTAGAGAGTTTTTCCTAGCCACCATGCTTCTACACCTGCATTGCTTGCTGTTTGGGGTTTTAGGCTGGGTTTCTGTACAGCACTTTGAGATATCAGCTGATGTAAGAAGGGCTTTATAAATCCATTTGATTTGATATTGACTGTACCTTTTAGGTAGTTTGTTTCTTTCTCCATTGTCGCAGCTTCTTCGTCACTCATTTCGACGTTTGCCTTTATCTCCTTTATTTCTTTACTGACAAGTTAGGTACGCCCAATTGATAATTTATTTATTTTAGCAGGTCGGTTTCCACTCTTACCGTACCAGGTGGTGAAAAGCATAATCATCTATGTCTGTCGAGGAATCTCGTAGTTTTCTCTTGGAGTTTGGTACTCCATTTTTTCCCTGGTTCCTCTCTGACATGTTTTGACCTCGACTGCGTTCGTAATATTTATCAATAAACTTCTGTAGCCTTATACGTTTTTTTTGGGGGGGGGGTTATCATCCAGCTTGAATTTTATTGACCACGAGTAAATGGATCAGTGTGCTACTATTTAGTCCATTTTACAGATCATGAATATTGCGATTTCTCATGAGGCATTCTTGTCACAACTGCCGCCGAAGTTGGTCCCTCTCCTTGTTCGGGCGGCGTTCGGCGGTCGACGTCACCGACCTTCTCGCCATCGCCGATCCACTTTCCATTTTCCATTGGTTTTGTCTTCTCTTCCATCACACCTGATTCCAATTCCATCAATTACATGTTGTGTATTTAACCCTCTGTTCCCCATGTCCTTGTCCGTAATTGTTTGTTGTAGTGCTTGTGCACGGTATGCTGGTAGTCACCGGATTTTGTTTGACCCATTTATTTTACTGTTCTGTTGACGGTGGTTATGGTTATTAATCACAACTGTTGTAAATCAGTTTCCGCTCTCCTGCGCCTGACTTCTCTGCCGCCAGTAGCATCGCATTACAATTCTGCACCGCCATCTTCAGTCCGCCATCTCTCTGAAAAGGAGATTACCGACTAAACTTAATCGGTGTCCTGGGTCAGATCCTTTTTTTAACCTGGTGGAAGATAAGAGAAAAGGGGCGCTACAGATTCCTCTGTGGTTTTCCAGTTAGGCTCAGACTCTAATGGAGTCTATGGAAAATCCCACAGACGCATAGATCTGTGGTGTTAGGCTCTCTGGCTGTCTATGGTTCAGGATTAAGGGGTCAGACTCTGCAGAGAGGTCACTTGGGTTTAGTATGGGGCTCCTACAGTGGGAAACAGCTGGTGATACCACGTCTGGAACAGTATGTGGAGCGTCTTATACATGAGCGTTAGTCAATAAAACCAGGCGGACCAGGGTAGTAGCTACAAGATTCCAACCTGCTGACACAGCGCTGAGAGGTCAGATGAATCACATCAATATTTCAGGGCCTGCCTCCTGCAATGCAAACATAGCAAGGCGTGTCGACGAGCTGCTGTGTTGAGAGAGAGGGAGAGGGGGGGGGGGGGTGATGGAACATGGAGAGAACATGCGTCTGTCTATTTATTCTGCTCGGGGCTGTCTATCGCTACTGGAGGACGTTTCAAAGGAGATGATGGATTCGAGACACAGCAGCTATATGACTGAGGAGCCTTTGTGCTCCTGCGCCACACCACAAAGACTGTCATTCCTCATTCCTCTAATACCGCCAGTTGTTGGCTGCTCTGATTTATTGTCTTATGTTTGATATACTTGATCTCCATACTATTAGCACGCTAGCATAATTGTATAATAAAATACCACATGCTTGCTCACGTACAGTACTACCCCTAGGGAAGGGAGTCATACTGATCATAGAAGAGGACCCAGCAGGTCCAGCCAGCCCTATCTCTATGAACAATCTGAGAGGTACAAAGCCTGCCTCCTCTCTCCTTTCCAACCACCCACTGGCACTGATGCCTGCCCGCCACAAACACGCAGAGAAGGTCCCCCGGTAGAGCCCACCCACTGGGCACAAACTACTCATCCAAGGGTTTTTCTTTAGTTTTACTGTTTTCTACATCGTAAAATAATAATGAAGACATCAAAACTATGAAATAGCACATATGGAATCATGTAGTAACCCAAAAAGTGTTAAACAAATCAAAATGTATTTTATATTCGAGATTCTTCAAAGTTGCCACCCTTTGCCTTGATGCTGGGCAATGTTGACTCAAATGCTTCCCACATATTTTATATTTGAGATTCTTCAAAGTAGCCACCCTTTTCCTTGATGCTGGGCGATGTTGACTCCAATGCTTCCCACAGTTGTGTTGAGTTGGCTAGGTATCCTTTGGGTGGTGGACCATTCTTGATAAACACAGGAAACTGTTGAGCGTGAAAAACCCAGCAGCGGTGCAGTTCTTGACACAAACCCATGCGCCTGGGACCTACTACCATACCCCATTCAAAAGTATTTACATCTTTTGCCTTGCCCATTCACCCTCTGAATGGAACACCTACACAATCCATGTCTCAATTGTCTCTAGGCCTAAAAAATAAAAATAAAAATTATTTAACCTGTCTCCTCACCTCCATCTACACTGATTGAAGTGGATTTAACAAGTGACATCAATAAAGGATCATAGCTTTCGCCTATGTCATGGAAAGAGTAGTGTAGGCCTAGGGTTTCAAGCTTTGTTTGATTTCAAATATAATCTTGTAGTTAATCATTTATATGTTGTATTCACATTTCCATATCAACCAAAAATCTAAGCTAAAGAATAGGACTAAATCTAATCTAATCCAACTTTAAATGCACTTAAAGGATATTACTTTTTTTTTTAAACTTTGATTATTGGTTGAGATGGAGACATGAATACAACATATCAATTATTAATTTGTAGACAAAATGGATTTAAAGCCGGACTAAGTCAGTGGCACAAAATATCTCCTTCAAATGGGAAAGATCTCAGACCCAGCTGGGCAGCACCTCCTTTCAATATGGCGTTGACAACCAAACACAATTTAATATCACTTATGCAATACAGTAAAAAGTCTAATAACTTGTTGACAAGTTAAAAAATGATATGTTGGATTCATCTCTCCAACTAAAACCAAAATAAAAGTAAAACAAATAGGATTAAGCCAATGCTTCAGATTAAAGTATCCAAACATTAGATATCCTTTAAATGTTGATATTTGGTTGCGTTGTCAACCAAACACAATTCAATATTACTTTTGTAATACACTAAATAGCCTAAAGTAAAGGTTATCTTCCAAACTAATGCAACAGTATTTATTCAACCTTAAAATGTGTAACATCCATGGCCACATATTGAGGTTAGCCTACTCTAACTATCATGTCAAATCAAAGTTTATGGTTGCGTACACAATTAAGCAGATTTTATAGCGGGTGCAGGGAAATGCTTATGTTACTAGCTCCTAACAATGCAGTAAAATGTCAAACAGGTACATACAATCAATAAAAAAAGCTGAAAGAACAACTTCTTATGTAATCATAGAAAGCATGCATATTCAAGATAGCATGCAAAGATTGTAGGTCTGTGGAGATCTTCACAATTGCTATAATAATCTGTGCAGAACCTCGAACAGCATTGATCACTTGCACTTTGTACTTTGAATGTAATCTCAACTGCAGTCCAGGTCATTTGGTTGTGCTATTAGATGAATCACGGTGTCTTTTTGAGTGGGAGAATTAAAGTTGAAATCTCATTGATCAACGTCTCAACCAAGTATTAGCCAAATGTCCACTTTGAAATGACGTGGTGTGTCCAGTGGGAAAGATCTCACACCCAGCTGGGCAGCACCTCCTTTCAATATGGCCAGCAATCAACAGCCTGTGTGTGTGTTTGTATTTTTTGCCAAGGCAGCAGCTACTCTTCCTGGGGTCCAGCAAAATTAAGGCAGTTATACAATTTTAAAAACATTACAATACATTCATTACAGAATTCACAACACACTAAGTGTTTGCCCTCAGGCCCAAACTCCACTACCACATATCTACAACACAAAATCCATGTGTAAGTGTGTGTACAGTAGGTATGTTATAATGTCTGTGTGTGCATGTGTCTGTGCCTATGTTTGTGTTGCTTCACAGTCCCGCTGTTCCATCAGGTGTACTTTTATCAGTTTTTTCAAATCTGATTCTGCTGCCTGCATCAGTTACCTGATGTGGAATATAGTTCCATGTAGTCATGGGTCTATGGAGTACTGTGTGCCTCCCATTGTCTGTTCTGGTCTTGGGGACTGTGAAGAGACCTCTGGTGGGATGTCTTGTGAGGTATGTATAGTGTCTGAGCTGTGTGCTAGTCGTTTAAACAGACAGCTCGGTGCTTTCAACATGTCAATACCTCTCACAAATACAAGTAGTGATAAAGTCAAACTCTCCTCTACTTTGAGCCAGGAGAGATTGACATGCATATTATTAATGTTTACTCTCTGTGTACATCCAAGGGCCAGCCGTGCTGTCCTGTTCTGAGCCAATTGCAATTTTCCTAAGTACCTCTTTGTGGAACCTGACCACACTACTGAACAGTGGTCCAGGTGCTACTAAACTAGAGCCTGTAGGACCTGCCTTGTTGATAGTGCTGTTAAGAAGGTATAGCAGAGCTTTACTATGGACTTCTCCCCATCTTAGCTACTGTTGTATCAATATGTTTTGACCATGACAGTTTACAATCCAGGGTTACTCCAAGCAGTTTAGTCACCTCAACTTGCTCAATTTCCACATTATTTATTACAAGATTTAGTTGGGGTTTAGGGTTTAGTGAATGATTTGTCCCAAATACAATGCTTTCCGTTTTTTAAATATTTTGGACTAACTTATTCCTTGTCACCCATTCTAAAACTAACTGCAGCTCTTTGTTAAGTGTTGCAGTCATTTCAGTTGCTGTAGTAGCTGACGTGTATAGTGTTGAGTCATCCGCAATCAGAGGCACACTGACTTTACTCAAAGCCAGTGGCATGTCGTTATCACGACTTCCGCCGAAGTCGGCTCCTCTCCTTGTTCGGGCAGCGTTCGGCGGTCGACGTCACCGGCTTTCTAGCCATCGCCGCTCCATTTTTCATTTGTTTTGTCTTGTTCCCTGCACACCTGGTTTTCATTCTCCAATCACACTACATGTATTTATTCCTCTGTTCCCCTTCATGTCTTTGTGTGTGATTGTTTCGTGCTACGTGTCATTTTTGAAGCGCTATTTCTGGTGTGTGTTTATTCCGTGTTTTATATCACGAGGTATGTTTGTTTGTACTTTATTATTGTGACTGTTTGCGCGTTTTTGCACTTTGGCATATTGGATGGAGGTTTCGACGCAGTGGCGTCCGTCTGTTGGTTTCTCCTGCCTAAATAAAGTGTGCACATGTTCACAACTCTCTGCTCTCCTGCACCTGACTCCACTCCCAGTACGCACACCATTGACAGTCGTTAGTAAAGATTGAAAAAAGTAAGGGGCATAGACAGCTGCCCTGGGGAATTCCTGATTCTACCTGGATTATGTTGGAGAGGCTTCCATTCAAGAACACCCTCTGTGTTCTGTTAGACAGGTAACTCTACAATATGGCAGGGGGTGTAAAGCCATAACACATACGTTTTTCCAGCAGCAAACTATAATCGATAATGTCAAAAGCCGCATTGAAGTCTAACAAAACAGCCCCCAAAATATTTTTTACATAAATTTATCTCAGCCAATCATCAGTCATTTGTGTAAGTGCTGTGCTTGTGAATGTCCTTCCTTATAAGCGTGCTGAAAGTCTATTGTCAATTTGTTTACCGTAAAATACCAGTCTATCTAGTCAAAGGGGTTGGTAACAGGTTGATGGGTCAGCTATTTGAGCCAGTAAAAGGGGGCTTTACTATTCTTAGGTAGCGGAATGACCTTTGCTTCCCTCCAGGCCTGAGGGTACACATTTTCTTGTAGGCTTAAATTGAAGATATGACAAATAGGAGAGGCAATATCGTCCGGTATTATCCTCAGTAATTTTCCATCCAAGTTGTCAGACCCCGGTGGCTTGTCATTGTTTTTTCACCTCTTCCACACTAACTTTCCAGAAATCAAAATTACAATTCTTGTCTTTCATAATTTGGTCAAGTATACAAGGATGTGTAGTGTCAGCATTTGTTGCTGGCATGTCATGCCTAAGTTTGCTAATCTTGCCAATGAAAAAAATAATTAAAGTGGTTGGCAATATCAGTCGGTTTTGTAATGAATGAGCCATCTGATTCAATGAATGATGGAGCTGAGTTTGCCTTTTCCCCCAAAATGTAATTGAAGGTGCTCCAAATCTTTTTACTATCATTCTTTATGTCATTTATCTTCGTCTCATAGTGTAGTTTCTTCTTTTTATTCAGTTTAGTCACATGATTTCTCAATTTGCAGTACGTTTGCCAATCGGTTGGGCAACCAGACTTATTTGCCATTCTTTTTGCCTTATTTAACAGATTTAACAGTTTTTACAGTCATTTTCTTAATGAGTGCATGCTTATCAGTAACTGGGATAAGCATTTTCATAAATGTGTCAAGTGCAGCGTTTGGTTGCTCCTCATTACACACCACGGACCAACACATATTCTTTACATCAACAACATAGGAATCCCTACAAAACTTTTTGTATGACATCTTATTCATTATATTGGGCCCAGAATTTGGAACTTTGGTTTTCCTAGATATGGCTACTATATTGTGATCACTACATCAGATGGATCTGGATACTGCTTTCAAGCACATTTCTGCAGCATTAGTAAAGATGTGATCAATACATGTTGATGATTTCATTTCTGTGCTGTTTGTAACTACCGTAATTTCCGGACTATTAAGCGCACCTGAATATAAGCCGCACCCACTGAATTTAAAAAAAAATATTATTTTGAACATAAATAAGCCGCACATGTCTATAAGCCACAGGTGCCTACCGGTACATTGAAACAAATTAACTTTACACAGGCTTTTACGAAACACGGCTTGTAACAAAAATAAATAGGCTTTAACGAAACATGGCTTGTAACAAAAATAAATAGGCTTTAACGAAACACGGCTTGTAACAAAAATAAATAGGCTGTAACGAAACACGGCTTGTAACAAAAAATGTTAAATTAGCAGTAAGCTTTAGTTGTCTTTTTGCACTGAGTCAATTCCTCACGCTGCTGTTTCCAACGTCTTATCGACTCATTAAGACCAAGCTCCCATGCAGCAGCTCTATTTCCTTTTCCAACAGCCAGATCAATCGCCTTCAACTTGAAAGCTGCATTATATGCATTTCTCCGTGTCTTTGCCATGATGAGGGTGACAAAATGACTACCATAATCAGAATGATGGGAAGTTTGAGAGCGCTCGATTTAATCTAAACAGTAAACAAAAAAGTTGTTTGACCTTAACCCGTTCGGCAATTTCATTGGTCTAATGAAAGCTTCATGCCGCCAAAAAACTGAGCACGTCACAGAATGTGTTTTTTTGAAGAAAAAAAAATTGAAAGCGGGAAAAATCCATATATTAGCCGAGTCATTGTTTAAGCCGCGAGGTTCAAAGCCTGGGAAAAAAATGTGCGGAGGCTTCGGGCCATGGATCATCACAGCAGGCTCCGGGCCATGGGTCATCACTACAGGCTTCGTGCAATGGATCATCACTGGAGGCTTCGTGCCATGGATCATCACAGGAGGCTTCGTGCCATGGATCATCACAGGAGGCTTTGGGCCATGGAGGCGCATGGGAGGCCTGGTGCGTGGAGCCGGCACAGGGTGTACCAGGCTGGGGAGACGCACTGGAGGTCTGGAGCGTAGAGCTGGCATAACCCGTCCTGGCTGGATACTCACTTTAGCCCGGCAAGTGCGGGGCGCTGGCACAGGACGCACTGGGCTGTGGATGCGCACCGGAGACACATTGCATATCACCGCATAACATGGTGCCGGAACGGTGACACACACCTCAGGGCGAGTGCGTGGAGGAGACACAGGACGTACCGGACTGGGGAGGCGCACTGGAGGCCTGATGCGTGAAACTGGTGCATATGACACCGAATTGGTGTCACACTCCTCAGCACGCCCGCTCTGCAGCGCTCTCAACGCCAACACCTCTCTCTGGAATCTTTCGTCGAGTTCCTAACTCGACTCCCTGACTGGCTCTGGTTCACCCCTCGGCTCCGCCGACCACTCCGTGTGCCCCCCCCCCCAAAAAAAAAAATTGGGGCTGCCTCTCGGGCTTCCGTCGTGGTCGTGAACTTCAGAGTCGTCGTTGATCCTCCTTCGCTACCACCTGCTTCCATGGCAGGGTCTTGTCCCCTGCCATAACCTCCTCCCATGTCCATGATGTCCTCCACTCCCTTTTCTCCCGGGCCCAGGATCCCTGCTCCTCCTGGCCACGGTGCTTGGTCCTTTGGTGGTGGGATCTTCTGTTACGCTCGTCGATGGAAGGATCGGACCAAGGTGCAGCGTGGTAGGCGTACATTTTAAATGTATTAAATGAACACCAAAAACAAAACAAATACAAATGAAAACGTAACGTTCAGTAGGGCATACAGCACAGTACCAAAAACAAGATCCCACAAACTAAGGTGGGAAAAAAGGCTGCCTATGTATGATCCCCAATCAGAGACAACGATAGGCAGCTGCCTCTGATTGGGAACCATACCCGGCCAACAAAGAAATAGAAAAACTAGAATGCCTACCCAAATCACACCCTGACCTAACCAAATAGAGAACTGAAAAGGCTCTCTAAGGTCAGGGCGTGACACTCCCTTTGCAATCCTGTGTGAGTGTGTGAGAGAGAGAGAGTGAGAATGGGACGCTGGCCCAACCCTGGCCAATATGGCCCTTAGTCGATCTAAGCAGCCGCTCCGTCCTGGCCACCCACCCACCCACGGACGGACAAACACAGGGCAGGAGACCAGCAGTAAGCAGACCCGGCCAAGCCCTACTCCCGCCTTAGCCACCCCAGATGGTGTGGAGAGATAACGGGAGTAGAGAGGAGTAGAGTAAGCAGCAGACCATGACAAAGCTCCCTGGATACCTTCCATTTGTATTAGCATTAGAGAAGTCATCCAGTAGGGGATTATGGCTCTGGCCCAAGGAAGAGGCCATCCCCCCTCTCTTACTTGGACATGCTCCGCTCTTGCTGCGAATCAACAATTTCTGCTAATAAACCTGACAGTGCATGGAGGTGAACCCACAGGAAATACTGTATCAGGCTGTAAAAGGCTACTAAGGATGACCAGAGAGTCACTTAAGTGCTTCATCTGACAAAGTGCTCCCATTCAGAAAGTACCTGTATAATTCAATTTCCCGGTGGCTTCACACTCTCTACATCAGTGCTACACTATGGATAACACCAGACCAAACAAACGAGCAGATTACACTCTAAAAAACCAGAAACAAACTCAGGGCTCAAAAAAAAGTTTGTCATTTTCAAAGCTGTCATCAAGGCTAAGGGTTGCTACTTCGAAGAATCTAAAATCTAAAATCTATTTTCATTTGTTTAACACTTTTTTGATTACTACATGATTCCATGTGTGTTAATTCATAGTTTTGATGTCTTCACTATTATTCTACAATGTAGAAAATAGTACAAATAAAGAAAACCCTTGAATAAGAAGATGTGTCCAAACTTTTGACTGGTACTGTACATATATATATATATATTTTGTGCCTGTTTTGCATGATATTTTAGCATTAATACTTGTCACATGTCAGTTTGCAAACAATGTAAAAACAATTATAATTGAGTTAATAAAGCTGCATACATGCTCCACAATGCAGGTATTTCATCCTAGTTCAGTGCTTTCTGTGGTAATGGGGCAGCCAGCGTAGGGGTTGGTAATGTTCTCAAGTTTCCTGTACGGCAACTGCACCGCCCACAACCGCAGGGCTCTCCAGAGGGTGGTGCAGTCTGCGTAACGCATCACCAGGGGCAAACTATCTGCCCTCCAGGACACTTTCAGCACCCCATGTCACAGGAAGGCCAAAAATATCATCAAGGACAACAACCACCCGAGCCACTGCCTGTTCACCCCGCTATCATCCAGAAGGCGAGGTCAGTACAGGTGCGTCAAAGCTGGGACCGAGAGACTGAAAAACAGCAACTATCTAAAGGCCATCAGACTGTTAAATAGCTATCACGAGCACAGAGAGGTGGCTGCCTATATACAGACTTGATATCATTGGCCACTTTAATAAATAGAACACTAGTCACTTTACATTTCTTGCATTACTCATCTCATATGTATATACTGTATTCTATATTATTCTACTGTATCTTAGTCTATGCCGCTCTGACATTGCGCGCCGATATATTTATATATTCTTAATTCCATTCCTTACTTAGATTTGTGTGTATTGGGTATATGTCGCAAAATTGTTAGATATTGCTTATTAGATATTACTGCACTGTCAGAACTATAAGCACAAGCATTTCGCTACATCCGCAATAACATCTGCTAAACACGTGTATGTGACCAATAAAATGTAATTTTGATTTGATTGGCTCAGTGTTCTGTCACTCATGGGGACACTACGTCACCGCAGAATCTACAGAGAGAGCTAGAAATTCAAGTCCCTTGGGTGCTGCCATAGATTTACATTAGAAGTGCCCATCCAAGAAGGCTCAAGGTCATTGGCCACAGATAAAATGATGTCAAATCACGTTATATCTACCGTAGCTTTGATGTGACTGATCATGTAAACATCATACTTTCAAAGTCTTAGCTAGTAAACTAGACAAGCAGTCATCATCATGAATCAAGTCGACAATCTACTGGAAAATACTTTTCAATCCTCGTCATATGAAGAGAAATTATAGATAAAACGTATCGATGCTCATCGGCCATTGGACATAAACATTACACAACAAGTTGGAAATTGCATGAGTGGTTTGGAAGGAATCAGTGGCTAACTGCAAGCGTTGCAAAGCAATCACTAGCCTGCTATTCGGTGGAGAGGGTGTGTGGTCCAAGTCTGGGTTCAAGGGTCTCTTTTCCAAGCTGAAAAGGATAAAGATTCACATGCAACACCATGGGCCAGAAAAGATTGAATACATTGGCCATGCTGTCAATCCAGCATGACTTCTGACTTGTTCAAAACAACTGGAAACTCGGAACTGGGAAATCTCAGACTTCAGTGAGTTCAAGACAACTGGGAACTTGGAAAAAAACAAGCTCCGATTGTGAAAATACGTTTTGAACGGTCATCCAACTCGGAATTCCAAGTCGGGAACTCAGACCTCTTTCTAGAGCTCCGACCTGAACATCACTGACATCATGATTCGACTGTGTTTTATGCCAAGTTCTCAGTTGTCTTGAAAGCACCTTAAATGCAGAGAATGCCAGACTTTGATGACAAAGTTTGCCCACAAGGACCGCCGCGCCACCTTCCTGTTCAAGTGAGCACAGCACAACAAGCTGTGTCCAAAAATGTATTGTATGCTGCTGCATAAATGATGTAACATGCCAGGGAGATATGTATACTGTAGCTAAGAAAGTAATACTTAGTGTATGTTGTGTAGTAAACTGTTAGTAGCCCATGTGCCTCAGCCTAATAAGTTGGTCCCTTTCCCCCTCACAACTTAGCCTACTTGTAATGGAGCGCATGTCCATACCTTATAGACAATGACACTCAAACAAATGATTGGTTGGAGAAAGACTCTTTATTGTATCTCTTCAAGGTATAGCCAGAATCTTGAAACAAAAGAGAATATGTTGGATTGAGTAGCGCATTCCGTTTGCCAACAATACTTTGACATAAGGTGCCAAAGTCGAGAGTTTGTTGTGCAAGCCAGTTACTAAAACAATGTAACTAGTTAATCATGTTTTTACCGTGTATAAAGCTGCCCATTTAAACATACATGCTCTAGCAATGTGAAATATATTATTCAAATAAAAATCGAAGCGTTGGTAGAGTATAATCATGTAATTTAACCTACCTTGTGTGTTTGTCTTAAGCGCCGCGCTGTCTCCTTGTTGAAGTGCCGGTGTGCATTACGCATGAGGCAAATTAGTCTACGAGTCATCGAGGAACATTTATTGGTTGACGGGAATAGCCAAAGTGATGAATTATCCCAGGGGTGAATTACTTCATGAATATGTATTGTGTGACTTAAAGAAGAAGTTATGGAACAAGCTATTGAAGTGTGTGTTTATGTAAAACTGTTGTTTATGATGTTATATGTCCATGGGAAATTAAGTATTTATGGTAGAAATGTGTTTTGGGGCTATCATGATGGAGCATTCATAGCTGAAGGGAGTTCCTGGAAAGAGTATTTTGGTGCTCAGTTGGCTTTTGCCTGGGGGAAAGCAGGCTGGGCAGGTAACAGGTTGGCTAGAGTAGAGCCATACCTGAGTTTTGTTAAAGACAAATAGTTGTTGCTGGAATAGTTTATACTGAGAATATCGTTGATTTATTCAAGCCTTTGTCAACTTCCTGTTTGTTATTTTCTGTACAAAGTTTATTTGCCAGTTAGTCCTGCATATTGTAAATAAAAGCCTCTAAGAGAGGTGAGCACCAGAACATCCTGTCTGTCTCCTCACTGTCCGATCCGCCGGTTCGGCTTCTTCTTCACACTATTGTTCTGACTCCGTGGTGCACATGTAGCCTATAGCCTATTTTAGAGAAAGTGTCGTCATCGGATATTGTAAGAGCTTTTTATTGCCATTCCTCCTGACAGAGCTGGTGTAACTGAGTCAGGTTTGTAGGCCTCCTTGCTCGCACACACTTTTTCAGTTCTGCCCACAGATCTTCTATAGGATTGAGGTCAGGACTTTGTGAAGGCCACTCCAATACCTTGACTTTGTTGTCCTTAAGCCATTTTGCCACAACTTTGGAAGTATGCTTGGGGTCATTGTCCATTTGGAAGACCCATTTGCGACCAAGCTTTAACTTTCTTACTGATATCTTGAGATGTTGCTTCAATATATGCACATCATTTTCTTTTCCTCATGATGCCATCTATTTTGTGAAGTGCACCAGTCCCTCCTGCAGCAAAGCACCCCCACAACATGATGTTGCCACCCCCGTGGGTCACGGTTGGGATGGTGTTCTTTGGCTTGCAAGCCTCACCCTTTTTCCTCCAAACATAACGATGGTCATTATGGCCAAACAGTTCTATTGTTTCATCAGACCAGAGAACATTTCTCCAAAAAGCACGATCTTTGTCCCCATGTGCAGTTGCAAACCGTAGTCTGGCTTTTTTATGGTGGTTTTGGAGCAGTGGCTTCTTCCTTGCTGAGCGGCCTTTCAGGTTATGTCGATATAGGACTCATTTTACTTTGGATATAGATACTTTTGTGCCTGTTTCCTCCAGCATCTTCACAAGGTCCTGTTGTTGTTCTGGGATTGATTTGCACTTTTCGCACCAAAGTACGTTCATCTCTAGGAGACAGAATGCGTCTCCATCCTGAGCGGTATGACGGTTGCGTGGTCCCATGGTGTTTATACTTGCGTACCATTGTTTGTACAGATGAACGTGGTACCTTCAGGTGTTGGAAATTGCTCCCAAGGATGAACCAGACTTGTGGAGGTCTACAAATGTTTTTCTGAGGTCTTGGCTGATTTCTTTTGATTTTCCCATGATGTCAAGCAAAGAGGCACTGAGTTTGAAGGTAGGCCTTGAAATACATCCACAGGTACACCTCTAATTGACTCAAATGATGTCAATTAGCCTAACAGAAACTTCTAAAGCCATGACATCATTTTCTGGAATTTTCAAGCTGTTTAAAGGAACAGTCAACTTAGTGTATCTAAACTTCTGCCCCACTGGAATTGTGATACAGTGAATTATAAGTGAAATAATCTGTCTGTAAACAATTGTTTGAAAAATTACTTGTGTCAGGCACAAAGTAGAAGTCCTAACCGACTTGCCAAAACTATAGTTTGTTAACAAGAAATTTGTAGAGCGGTTGAAAAACGAGTTTTAATGACAACAACCTAAGTGTATGCAACTTCCGACTTCAACTGTAAAATCGCCACAGAAGCTCAGCAATGTGTTCACTCGTCACGGCCGTATGCGTGAATGTTTCAAAAACCTATTACGGAATAACACTATTCATAAACTCACACCTGATGTGAGCAGTTTTTATAAATGCGACGGAGATGGATATACAGCCTTACGGTAGAAACTTAGAAAGAGGGAATATCTGAAGATGCAACAATATTATTGTGCCTTACTGCCAATTTGGACTATTGGCTGTGGAATCTTAGTCTGACTGACTGCTCTCACAGCTCTTCCTCGCTTTCTAATTACGTGGGTCGCGTCATTCAAGAAAGGGGAATCTGACTTTGTGGCTATGTAATCTAGTGAAACACCGCTTAACGCCCAGTCAACATACGCTGACGTTTGACACCCATTCAGCAAGTTGAAACAGAGAACACTTCGGAGCAACAACCATGACATCATTTTACGATTTTTTTTAATAGAGTGAGAGTAGAAGAGACAGAGGGGACATCCTGCTGTGAGCGAGGGTTCTCGGCCATGAAGCGCATCAAGTCAGACTGGAGTTCAGCCATGTCCACCAGCATGATGAACAGTCTGCTGCTGATCTCCATCCGTGGACCGGAGACTGAGGACTACAAGGCATAGAGGGGCTGTTAGCAAGTGGTGGCGCTCAAAAAGGTCAAGGTGACCATTCTTTCATGACTGAAGAGGGAGGGTGAAGCAGAGAAAGTGAAGGCTGGGGAACACACACACACACACACGCACGTTCTTTATTGTATATTGTTGTGTCATGTTGTTTAATGGGGCAGCTGGTGGTGGAATGTAATGTATCTAATTTACGTTTATTCAGTAACCAGTTCACAATAACATTGTTCTCTCTGAGATATATTGCATACATGTGGTTAACATGTTCAATAAATACATTATAATTATCAATAATGTGCAAAAATGAACAAATTAAGTTGATGTAATATAGACTGTCTGTATCTTTCTCAGAAATACACAAATTACTTTAAAATCACTGCAAATTAACTAGACCCATTTAGGGATGGTTCGGGTTCAGTTTGGGACAGTTGAAATTACACTTCGGGATGGTAATGGGACAGTGACGAAAAAAGATAGTTGTGAGACCTGTGCATGTTTTATGCAACGCGACACTTATGGGGAAAATCTAGCCTCTTCACCTCGCTGCCATCTCCAGAGATCACAGTGGCAGATGTCTCTGTCAACACAACACATTTACAGCACCTTACACTTTCTCTCACACTATCACCCCTGCCAGCCTCCCTATGGTTTTCTAGGAGCTAAATAAAGATCCAATACGGAAGATTGAGTTTGTTGTTACGCCGCTGTTAGACGGTGATATGAATATTGAAAAGAGTCAATGGTTAGCATCTGACATTAAGCTAACCAAATGATAGATGAATCAATTCAGGGACGTAGTCAGGGTCTGAGTTGTAGTGAGGTCTGGGGCTGACATTTTAGAAAGTTAAAGCTCATTTACTGTATTTCTATACAATTTAAAAACTCTAAAATGCTATTCGGAGAATAGCAAAAACAAGCAAAAAAATGTACCCAGACATTATCACATTGGTTGCTGTAGCTTCCTTCACCTCAGTCGCTCTACAAACACAT
This sequence comes from Salmo trutta, assembly GCF_901001165.1. NCBI lineage: Eukaryota > Metazoa > Chordata > Actinopteri > Salmoniformes > Salmonidae > Salmo > Salmo trutta. The sequence continues at coordinate 41,873,998 of NC_042973.1, forward strand.
AGCCTGTTAGCTATACAATTAGCCACTACACAATATCTCACATTAACTCAGCACCAAGATTAAAAACTATAACTTCGTACGTACAGAGGGATCTGTTCACAGAAAAAAGTATTTTATTAACAAAAGGTAAACAAATGAGTTCGCTTTACATAAAAAAATTATTGTTGCAGTTTTACAGCTAATTTCCTGTAATTGCACACATTTTGCCATTAATTATGGCCTGTTAATATGATATCTGAGTGAGAGTGACTAACAAAATCGATGGGGGCTCCATGGAAGTCAGGGCCCCCATGATTACTCAACTTTTAGATAGCTGGCTAGACTAACTAGGCTAATTTACCAATCAAAAAAGTTTGAACTGACATGGACTAATTGAGTGACTGTAGATGCCCTTAGAACAGCCTCAATTCATCGGGGCATGGACTATACAAGGTGCCGAAAGTGTTCCATTTTGACGCTAATGCTTCCCACAGTTTGGCTGGATGTCCTTTGGGTGGTGGACCATTCTTGATACACATGGGAAACTGTTGAGCGTGAAAAACCCAGCAGGATTAGAGAACTTGACACAAACTGGTGCGCCTGTCACCTACTACAATACCCCCTTCAAAGGCACTTCAATCTTTTGTCTTAACCATTCACCCTCTGAATGGCACACACACACAATGCACATTTCAATTGTCTCAAGGCTTAAAAAACATTACTTAACCTGTCTCCTCCCCTTCATCTACATTGATTGAAGTGAATTTAACAAGTGACATCAATAAGGGATAATAGCGTTCACCTGGATTCACCTGGTCAGTCTATGTCATGGAAAGAGCAGGTGTTCTTAATGTTTTGTTTACTCAGCGTATAACAAGAGAAAACTGCTGATGCACAACCAAGTTTCAAAATTGCACCTTTTGAATTCTACTATTCTAACTCACAACAGTAAATTGAAACCCCGACTGAGTTTCAATTTGAGGTCTGGACCTCATATGTAGCTACGGTCCTGAATCAATTAGCCACATTTATTAATTTCCCTCACAAAAACAACTCTGTACTGCTAATACATGGTCTATTTGAACAAACTGCGCGTGGTGCTGCCAGATTTTCTTAATTAAAGTCTGCAGAAGGAGGAAACTCTTAGGGGCTTTAGTTTAAATTAGCTCAGGCTACTTTTGTTAATATTACACTTATTCGCACTGCACTGAGGGCTCCCAACTCCGCACTTGCACTCCAAGCAAGCAAGGGTTTGGCACTGAGATACTGTATACTGAAATAAAATTGCCTGTAGACGATTTGAATAAAACACCTTTATTGTTTACCAATACATAAATGGAGGGTGGGAAAGTGCATTATGTATTATAGAACATGTTTTAAATACATCCATATATGCATATATACATTAGATGCAGCTATAGGTAAATAATAAGGGGCAAATTAACATATCATGTTAATCCCACCCCATGGCAAAATGTGCCAAGAGTGCCTTGAGTGAGATTGGGTATGACAGCTCTCCAAAACTTCAGAGAAAAGTGGCAGGTGGAGAAGGGCATACAAACCCTGTCTGCCACTCCGTCATCAATTTTAAATCATGCTAAGGAGCACAAGGTCCTACTCAATGATTTAGGGCCAGAAAATAGCTTCCCCCAGAGCGCCCATGGCTGTGGACTATAATATATGTCTCCCATGTGTAAAAACCATCATCTTCCATCTGGAAAAATGAACCCTGTTAGGAAAAGACGCGCTCGGGCTTTAATAGTTTCTCTCAAGCCTGTGATTCTAATCCACACAGGCACACTTCCTTCATTATAAATGGAGCTTTCCCAACTAGTTGTATATGTATATATATGAGAGTGTGAGAGAGAGAGAGAGAGATGCAAAACGCAGAAAGCAGACCTGCACGCTTTTACGACATGGCTTTCTAAGATAGAGACACCTTGCTTGTGCAGTGAGTGGTTTTTATGCAGGTCTGGACCCGGCTGGATGTGATACTACTCATTGCCATGAGTCGTCCAGGTAAAAATATTTGACAGCTGTTGCTGCAGTACAGGATGGAAGTGAGACAGTCACACCACACAGCCTATCCTCTAATAAAGGCTGCATCACTTCCTCACATGCAGCGCCACTTACTATACTGTTTCACACCGTAGTCTGTAGCCCTTCACACTCACACCCGTGTACGGGTTGAAAACGGCAGATTTGGGCTCTGATAAACACCTACATTGGAACGCAGTGTCTGTACAGTAACATGCTATACATGACGTCAGAGCTCAGTGGCTGTACAGTAACACGCTATACATGACGTCAGAGCTCAGTGGCTGTACAGTAACACGCTATACATGACGTCAGAGCTCAGTGGCTGTACAGTAACACGCTATACATGACGTCAGAGCTCAGTGGCTGTACAGTAACACGCTATACATGACGTCAGAGCTCAGTGGCTGTACAGTAACACGCTATACATGACGTCAGAGCTCAGTGGCTGTACAGTAACACGCTATACATGACGTCAGAGCTCAGTGGCTGTACAGTAACACGCTATACATGACGTCAGAGCTCAGTGGCTGTACAGTAACACGCTATACATGACGTCAGAGCTCAGTGGCTGTACAGTAACACGCTATACATGACGTCAGAGCTCAGTGGCTGTACAGTAACACGCTATACATGACGTCAGAGCTAGGTGGCTGTACAGTAACACGCTATACATGACGTCAGAGCTCAGTGGCTGTACAGTAACACGCTATACATGACGTCAGAGCTCAGTGGCTGTACAGTAACACGCTATACATGACGTCAGAGCTCAGTGGCTGTACAGTAACACGCTATACATGACGTCAGAGCTCAGTGGCTGTACAGTAACACGCTATACATGACGTCAGAGCTCAGTGGCTGTACAGTAACATGCTATACATGACGTCAGAGCTCAGTGGCTGTACAGTAACACGCTATACATGACGTCAGAGCTCAGTGGCTGTACAGTAACACGCTATACATGACGTCAGAGCTCAGTGGCTGTACAGTAACATGCTATACATGACGTCAGAGCTCAGTGGCTGTACAGTAACATGCTATACATGACGTCAGAGCTCAGTGGCTGTACAGTAACACGCTATACATGACGTCAGAGCTCAGCGGCTGTACAGTAACACGCTATACATGACGTCAGAGCTCAGTGGCTGTACAGTAACATGCTATACATGACGTCAGAGCTCAGTGGCTGTATAGTAACACGCTATACATGACGTCAGAGCTCAGTGGCTGTACAGATGAGATGAGCTGCCTCCATCTCTCCCGCTAATTTTGCAACTTTTACAAATGTTTGTTGTCTGAGTGAGGGAAACGCTGTAAATTAAGACTCAGTGTACTTTGAAAGATGTGACGTTGAGGATTCTAATAAATAATGCTTTGATGTCATACAAGCAAACCAAACACCTGTGAGTCCAAATGTGCACATCACATTTCCATATCATAACACTCATGTCATATACAGTGTCAACGTTTATGATCAAAATACCTGATGTACAGTTACAAAAATACCCTGGGTTGTTATGAACAGAATGTGACTAAGTTTGTCTATTGTGAAGAAGATTTGTAGCAGAAGACGCACCTGAATTCAGTCATGATTCCTTTCTATATGCACCAAAATTACATTCTTCTTCTCTGAATTGCCCTGTGGAAGACTAACACTGTAAAATCATAATTTAGAATGTGGCTAGTCATGTTGGCCATAGAACAAGCTTTCACCTGACCCAGATTACAATTTATAAATGGCTACAGGAATTGTGTGATGGTGGGATGCAGGGTTGTGTACCAAAAAAAACAACTACAAGTGTGCTTGCTCTAGTTCCTCAACGGCACAGCTAGGAGAGATAAAAAAAACACCTTATAGTTGAAGACTTTTTTAAGTTGTAAAAGCGCATTGAAATGACTTAGGAACTGTGAAGCCACTTGTAGACACCACCTAGTCCTCTCACTCAAACCCTTGTCATTTTTTGTCTTATGTTACACCAACCCCACATTTTCCAGGAATATTCTTATCATGTTACTAAATGTATCCAGAGTATTTTCAGATTGCGTTATAAACAAGTGCGGCAATAAGTATAGTAAATATAAAATGCACATAAAATCAACAGTGTAATGTTTGGATTCAGTCTTGTGTCAGGTGAACTGTTCCCTTTCAATTGCTACCATGCTTATGCACTTTCATATTTATTTTGTGAGAAACATTTCAATTTAGCCCTATCCATATAGGCCAATTCCCAAAAGTGTAAAGGGTTAACCACACACAGCATTATAAATCAGATTGGATCGAACACTATGACAGAACTTGCCTATAGAGATACTGTATTGTTAATGCAGGCGAGGCCTTGAGTGCCTCTTCAGACATTGACCTTAACTGGAGAGAGAAAACAACCTCGGACAACTTCTCCACTCCTACCCGTTAAAATAAATATAAAACACATACAAACCTGCCAGCGAAAAGGGATCTGTTCTTTATGTGTGTTTACTCCCCATTGACATCAGACTGTGGTGTGATAGACGATTTTAAATGCCAATTGAAGTGCTGAATGTGAGATATGAAGGACTGTCAGTACACTACAGTACAGTAAACAGTACAAAGCCAGCATTGCTATTTGTGGAATATGGAAGCTGTGTGGCCTTTAGATATATTAGAGGGAATGTCCCTGTGTGAAACTAGGAATCTTGAGGAGCCAGGTCAGTGACTACATTCTGGTTGGTCAGGCCTTTCTGAGTCAGTAGGGCGTGGTTGCTCGGCTCCAGGCTGTAGTAACCAAAAAAGTGTTCAACAAATCCAAATATATTTTATATTTGAGATTCTTCAAAGTAGCCACCCTTTGCTTTGATGACAGGTTTGGCATTCTCTCAACCAGCTTCACCTGGAATGCTTGCCAACAGTCTTTAAGGAGTTCCCACATATGCTGAGCACTTGTTGGCTGCCTTTCCTTCACTCTGCGGTCCAACTCATCCCAAACCATCGCAATTGGGTTGAGGTTGGGTGATTGTGGAGGCCAGGTCATCAGATGCAGCACTCAATCAATCTCCTTCTTGGTCAAATAGCCCTTACACAACCTGGAGGTGTGTGGGGTCATTGTCCTGTTGAAAAACAAATTATAGTCCCACTAAGCGCAAACAGATGGGATGGCGTATCGCTGCAGAATGTTGTGGTAGCCGTGCTGGTTAAGTGTGCCCCTTGAATTCTAAATAAATCACAGACAATGTCACCAGCAAAGCACCCCCACACCATCACACCACCTCCTCCATGCTTCACGGTGGGAACCACACATGCGGAGATCGTTTGTTCACCTACTCTGCATCTCACAAAAACACAGCGGTTGGAACCAAAAATCTCAAATTTGGACTGATCAAACCAAAGGACAGATTTTCACCGGTCTAATGTCCATTGCTCGTGTTTCTTGAACCAAGCAAGTCTCTTCTTCTTATTGGTGTCCTTTAGTAGTGGTTTCTTTGCAATTCGACCATGAAGGCCTGATTCACGCAGTCTCCTCTGAAGAGTTGATGTTGAGATGTGTCTGTTACTTGACCTCTGTGAAGCATTTATTTGGGCTGCAATCTGAGGTGCAGTTAACTCGAACTTATCCTCTGCAGCAGAGGTAACTCTGGGTCTTCTTTTCCTGATGCGGTCCTCATAAGAGCCAGCTTCATCATAGCACTTGATGGTTTTTGCGACTGCACTTGAAGAAACTTTCACAGTTCTTGAAATTGACTGATCTTCATATCTTAAAGTAATGATGGACTGTCGTTTCTCTTTGCTTATTTGAGCTGTTCTTGACATAGTATGGACTTGGTCTTTTACCAAACAGGTCTATCTTCTGTATACCACCACTACCTTGTCACAACACAACTGATTGGATCAAATACATTAAGAGCAAAAGAAATTCCACAAATGTACTTTTAACAAGGCACACCAGTTAATTGAAATGCTTTCCAGGTGACTACCTCAAGAAGCTGGTTGAGAGAATGCCAAGGGTGTGCAAAGCTGTCATCAAGGCAATGGGTGGCTACTTTGAATAATCTAAAATCTAAAATAAATGTTAATTTGTTTAACACTTTTTTGGTTACTACATGATTCCACATGTGTTATTTCATAGTTTAGATGTCTTCACTAATATTCTACAATGTAGAAAATAGTTAAAATAAAGAAAAACCCTTGAATAAGTAGATGTGTCCCAACTTTTGACCGGTATTGTATATAATTATTATAATATATGTTTTTTGGGAGTGGGGGTTTGCAATAAAACAAGTAAAACAAGTACAATCACCAGCAATTCAGCAAAAAATATATATAATTCAGGAAATCTGTTCCGAAGTATTCCCACAAATAAAAAGGTGACATACAGTATGTGATCGTGTCTCAACGTTTGAAATAATTGTTATTTTCAAATACAATTTTTGGGGGGCTTAGCTGTGGTCAATTTACAGTGTACAAATGATTATAATGATGTTCCGGCCCAATAACCACCTGCTCCGACAAAAATCATCCCGCGGGTGAATCTAGTTGAGGATACCTGACATACAGAAGTATGTCACTGTCAGTTGACAGGTCAGTTGAGTCCTGGCTTACAACCACTTCCATAGATAATAGTGTCAGAGTCAACAGGAATTCCATGCCCTTCCTCATCACAGTCCTGCTACAAGAACACCATCTAAATATCCAGTTCCAGTTCAACACCTCTCTGTCATTAGCCTGTAATCTGCACTCTTATTAATATTCTTAACAAGTCAAAGTTCATATTACATCCAATTATACCTGCCAGTGGAGGCTGCTGAGGGGAGGACGGCTCATAATAATGGCCGGAACGGAGCAGATGGAATTGCATCAAACACCATTTGTTTGATACCATTACACTGATTCCACTCCAGTCGTTACCACTAGCCCGTCCTCCCCAATTATGGTGCCACCAACCTCCTGTGATACCTGAGAATTTTGTTAGTGACTCAAGGTGACTTACTGACTGCAGTATCCAGAGATCTGCCATGACACCATGACTTCTCCAAGATCGTTTTCATTAGGCACTAAACAAAAGAAAACTCACTGTCCAATAAGAAATACTAATTTCCGTTTCTGTTGCAAAACGTTTCAAAGTGTTCTGGCTCCGTTCCTTAATGAACAAGACCCAGGAGCTCAGGCAGAGGCAGCAGCCTTTGAGACAGCTATAATTGTCACAGTGCTGAGCCATGGAGCTGAAGACATTTCCAGGAGCGGCTCTGTCTGTCAGGGGCTCTGGGGAGGGACAAGAGGTCTTGGATGGCTTCATTATTATGACAAGGTGAATACACTCAGCCTCAAACATGACAGCTAGACAGGCAACTCCGAGGTCACACCTAGAGGAGACGTCTGCATGTAACAAGGACAATTTTTACAGTCAAGCCACAGATGCACATTCTGATTGGCCTCCCACCTCTCTCCCTCCCATTTTCAATTATTGACACATTTTTCCCAAAGTCATATTTCATTGTGATTTGACAAAATCTTCTAGGCCACCTTGAGCGGAGCAAACGAACGGAACACAGCCTGATTGAATTCTCTCTAAACTATGCTGGCTGCAGGGGGAAGAGGGTAAGCTAAGGTAGAGGTTTCGCACTCTTAGTCATTTGTAAGGATTTTGACATTCCCTATCTGGAATCATCAAAACTAAAAGTTAACAGCAAGGCGCCTCAGAAATAATGCAGCCGAGGCAGCAGCAGCAATGCAGGAAATTACTTTATTTCTCTACGTAATGTTCTCTTTTTGTGGTGCTTTTAAAGGGGAGCTGCACCTGCTGTTTTGGCCTCGTTTTTTTGGCTTGCTCCTCAACAAATGCTGGCAGCCATGACAGAAGCCAAACGTGAGTTAGCTTGGAGGTGTGGTTTGATGTGGATATTTCTTCAGTGTATCCTTGCCACCACCAAAACCCACCCATCTGTCAGCACCTTGCCTGCAGCTGTTTCCCCCCCACTCAATCACAACAATAGGCAGATGTATGGTGAGATGCCGGAGAAAGCTTTAAATAGGTCAGTAGCCTACAGAGTAATATGACAAAGCAATTGTTGAATTTCTGTAGATATTCTAAACTAAGTGTTTTGATAACTTTCAAATGTAGTAACAGGTCCATGTAGAATAACTAACCCTTTACATAATACCATAGAATCAGCGTTCTGCTAATATAACAATGACCACCTTTCATCTTCCATTGTCATTCCCAGCCGATACAGATACTGTTTCTATCAGTATTTTGTCTGGTGGTAATGGGGCTACCTTAGCAAACATGTCAGAGTGGTCATACCTTCCTGTGTGGTGTCCCGTATACAGCAGGAGTTCCCTGACCCTGGTGCAGAATACACAGGGGTTCTCCCCATGTTGACAGATACCATTCAATTCAATAATACAAAAGACAATACAAGTAAAAGTTTTATGAACAATTTTAATGCAACATTTTAATGCAAAGTGCATTCAGAGACATCAGCATCAAGCCCGTCTTTCAGTCTGGACTTCATCGCATCATCTTGCAAGTCTCCATGTGCTGGCTCCATACACGTTTCTGTGAACACATACACATATAGTCACTGTTCTATTACCATTGACAGTTAGGTTAGGTCATATCTGACACACAAACAGGTACTATGTTGAAGTCTGAACAGGTCAGGTAAAACCTACCCAATTATGGTCTCCCCATCAAACCACTGAGGCTGGCTGTCTGGAAGTAACATCTCCAGTCCATCAGTAGAAATAGGCAGAGTTGAGGCAGAGTTCATCAGCAACACATGAATGAAAAGGGTGTTGCTATTACTGGACATTTATGCTGTACTGTATCATTATTAATCACTTCATGGTGGATGTGTTGAGTGCCAGGTATCTCTGCATCTCATGCATCTGTGAACACATAATGACTCTGTTGATGATTTGAAAAAAGTTGCATGAAAGGCATGAGCTCGGCTCTGTTTCCTGCGCAGGCTTGCACACACTTCATCAGTCTCATTCACAATTTGACAAGCACTTGATAATATTCTCACCCATCAGACTATTCTTTAATATATTCTGGTCTTTACATATAGCCTATGGGTGGAATTAAAAAAGCATCATCTGTGGCCTGCACTCGAATAGCGAATGAAGGTTACGTGCGGTTATGTTTATTTATATGCAAACATAGGCAGCACATCCACAAGGCTAGGGGAAGCTTTTCCTAAAGTAAATTGAATTAAATTGGCAAAAATATATAGCCGTATTAGCCTACTCCTTTCTATACAGAAATAAATAGGCTACGAAAGAACGATTTGGGCACGGAGAATATTTATCTTTTTTTTAAAAAAAGCTATTGCCTCTAGTTTGAAGGAAAGGCAGTGCGCGTAATTTGGGCAGACTATTGTTGAGTTGCGACTGTCTGATATGCACAGAGGCCAATATTTCTAAATACAATCGCAGGAAGACATGGTTTGGAAAGCAAATGGTTATTGCTGTAAAGAGAAGACAATGAAAAGACTAATCTGTCTTTTCGTTATGAAAATTCTCAACTTAATTAAGCGAACAACAGAATAGCCTATCTTATTGGCACCAGCAGAGCGCATCGGCAATATCCCCTGTGAGTGTGCACTGTGCATATTCACTATTTATCATTGTTGGGTCAGTGCTACTTAAAAGTTAGTTTTTGGACAATAATTTCCTCCTCGAGTTTAGATGAACGTCATATTCTATTTGTGTCTCCCCTTCTTGTAGGCCTATTATATGGACAACGTTGATATGTTTGTCACTGTCAGCAGAGTAGGCTCCCTTTTGTCCTAATAAAAAGGAGTCTGCTAATGTCTCCAGTCATATATAAAGTGTAGTAGAATTGCATGAAATGTGTTTATAGCAGGCCACATTTTCCCCATGCAAAGAAAGAAGAAACATATCTGTTATAGCCTAGGCCTACTCTATATAGCCTCTTATAGCCTAGGCCTACTCTATATAGCCTGTTATAGCCTAGGCCTACTCTATATAGCCTGTTATAGCCTAGGCCTACTCTATATAGCCTCTTATAGCCTAGGCCTACTCTATATAGCCTCTTATAGCCTAGGCCTACTCTATATAGCCTCTTATAGCCTAGGCCTACTCTATATAGCCTCTTATAGCCTAGGCCTACTCTATATAGCCTGTTATAGCCTAGGCCTACTCTATATAGCCTGTTATAGCCTAGGCCTACTCTATATAGCCTCTTATAGCCTAGGCCTACTCTATATAGCCTCTTATAGCCTAGGCCTACTCTATGCTATACATGCTCAGCCATGCGTTGTCTTTTCTTGCAAACAATGACTGAGTTATATTATTAGCCTAAATGATGACTGTCCAATCTACTCATCACATTATGAATAGTAGCCTATCTTACATAAGTCTGCAAAAGGGATGATGCATGCAATGCTTTTTTATAAAGGTGTATATAATGGTGAAAATTAGCTTCCCCAAACTTGCAACTCATGCACCACCTATGCATGTGTCACGTCCTGACCAGTAAAAGGGGTTATTTGTTATTGTAGTTTGGTCAGGGCGTGGCAGGGGGTGTTTGTTTTGTGTGTTTCGGGGTTTTGATGTATGTTCTATATTTTCTATTTCTATGTTTATTCTAGGTTTCTCTTTCTATGTTGTGTTTTTTCAATGATCTCCAATTAGAGGCAGCTGGTGGTTGTTGCCTCTAATTGGAAGCCATATTTAGTGTGTTCGTTTTCACTTGTGTTTGTGGGTGGTTGTTTCCGGTTTAGTCTGTGCACCTTACTGGACTGTTATCGTTGTTATTTTGTTTAAGTGTGCTTACCTTCAATAAATACGAAGATGAGCAATATACCCGCTGCATATTGGTCCGATGATTTCTCCTCTTCAGACGACGAAGATTATGACAGCATGCCAGGTTGTAAAGCTGATTAATGCGCTTCATTTTAAGAATTGAGCAATAAATATAGCGGCACGATCCTCTTTTAAATAGTGGCCAATCAAAACAATGTTTTCACATGTGATTGCGCGATGACTGGTCTTATAAGAACATGATTCACTAGTTTCTGTGGGCTATGGGCTCTCTAACTATGTTCCAGGGGTCCTAGGTCTATAGGCTATGTTTGGAGTTATTTGGCCACTTTAGTTGTGATACAAACATATAGGCCTATTGGCTAGGGTACATGATGTGTGCAACTATGATTTGAAAAAGTATGGGGGGAAAAAACGGCATGGGCTGTTTCTTGCTTTACTGTACATGCTGGGCATTATTCACAAGTGATAATATTGTCACCCATCAGACAATTTTTTTATTCAATCTTGTCTTTACATATACTAAATAATGTATGTGAAATTTGTTTTGATTTCGAATGGACCGTTATCATGCACCTGTCGGAACAGGGGCAGGGGGGAAAAATGATACGTTATCTATGCACTTAAATACCGAATAGAGGATGCTTTTCCCACGGTGCATTTTCATGCCAGCCAGGTAGGCTATACTCCTGTTGTAAAGAGAAGCAATATGCTTAATATTAGGAAGGTCGAGAAATAAATATAGTAGTCCTAGAAAACTGATGGGATCCTCCTCTTATTAGTAGAGGCCATCAAAACTCTGTTTTCTCACACAATTGTATAGCGTATAGAAATGTTGCGCAACATGGGCTCTCATGAAGAAGTGTTTGATTTGATTTTCAATTGTATTTGCTTTGATGTCAGAGTGGTTAGATGGACAATAGAGCCCCAACTACCAGGCCATTAGCGACTGGCAGTTAGCAAGTTTGGTAGGCTACTAACGACCATCAGCAGCATCGGAGCGCAGTTTTGGAGAAGCCTAGTTACTCTAACTAAACGGTCACGTGGAATTTGACTGTGGTCATGACATGTGACCGGCGGTGTGGCGGTAATGCGGTCGCCGTAACAGCCTTAGGCAAGAGGTGAGGCTGGAAGTGAGGTCTTTCCCAGAGCCCCATTATTGGGCATAGCAGCGTAGATCAGCTCCTCGCCCCTCATCAAACACAAACACACATACAGAGCACTGATTACATTATCAATGCTAGTTATGATTAGCCTGGTGGAACCAACCTGATCACTGCGTTCACCTGTCTTTTTCACTTTAGATATCATAAAATGTGACGTGAAATAGAATGGTGAACATAGTGGTCAGGCTGGTTACCAGGCTAGGTTATGTGCTGGACATTATATGGTGAACATAGCGGTCAGGCTGGTTCCACCAGGCTAGGTTATGTGCTGGACATTATATGGTGAACATAGCGGTCAGGCTGGTTACACCAGGCTAGGTTATGTGCTGGACATTATATGGTGAACATAGCGGTCAGGCTGGTTCCACCAGGCTAGGTTATGTGCTGGACATTATATGGTGAACATAGCGGTCAGGCTGGTTACCAGGCTAGGTTATGCCCTGGACATTATATGGTGAACATAGCGGTCAGGCTGGTTACCAGGCTAGGTTATGCCCTGGACATTATATGGTGAACATAGTGGTCAGGCTGGTTCCACCAGGCTAGGTTATGCCCTGGACATTATATGGTGAACATAGCGGTCAGGCTGGTTACCAGGCTAGGTTATGCCCTGGACATTATATGGTGAACATAGCGGTCAGGCTGGTTACCAGGCTAGGTTATGCCCTGGACATTATATGGTGAACATAGTGGTCAGGCTGGTTCCACCAGGCTAGGTTATGTGCTGGACATTATATGGTGAACATAGCGGTCAGGCTGGTTACCAGGCTAGGTTATGCCCTGGACATTATATGGTGAACATAGTGGTCAGGCTGGTTCCACCAGGCTAGGTTATGCCCTGGACATTATATGGTGAACATAGCGGTCAGGCTGGTTCCACCAGGCTAGGTTATGCCCTGGACATTATATGGTGAACATAGCGGTCAGGCTGGTTACCAGGCTAGGTTATGCCCTGGACATTATATGGTGAACATAGTGGTCAGGCTGGTTACCAGGCTAGGTTATGCCCTGGACATTATATGGTGAACATAGTGGTCAGGCTGGTTACCAGGCTAGGTTATGCCCTGGACATTATATGGTGAACATAGTGGTCAGGCTGGTTCCACCAGGCTAGGTTATGCCCTGGACATTATATGCATCTAAAAAGAAGAAAATAAGCAACAAGTAATGTAATTTTACATAAGTTATGTTTCACAATTGGGTTATCAAATGTATCAAAGTAACGAAATGGGTTACCTTCTGTATTTGTACAAATGATGAGCCTGTGGAAGCTGTTGCCGCTGACAGGTGAAGGTTGCTGGCCGGATACTTGCCAACATGTGGCTGACTGTTCCATTCAAGTTTCAGGTTTCAAGTTTCAAATTTAAATGTCAGGTGCTCAAGTAGAGTGAAATGCCTTCCTTGAAAGCTCTACACCCAACAACGCAGTAATCAATATCAATGTAGTTCTAAAAATAACATAAGATAGAAAGAAAACATACGAGGAATAAAAATAAGAAATAATAAGAAGAGAAGTAAGTAAGCTATATGCAGGGTCATTTTGTATAGGGGTTAAAGTGGCTACTAGTAGTAGCAGCACTGTGATGATTGTATGAGCTTGTGTGTAGAGTCAGTAGAAATGTCTGTGCGTCTAATGTGTGTGCGAGCAAATTAAGTGTGTGTGTGTGTGTGTGTGTGTGTGTGTGTTGAAGTGTCAGTGTGCGTGAGTGTGTAGAGTCCTGTGCACGTGCATAGAGACAGTGGGAAAATAAAATACAAGGGACCACTCAGATAGTCAGTGTAGCAATTGTGTTTGCTATTAAGCAGTCTTATGGCTTGGGGATAGACATTGTTCAGGAGCCTGTCGGCTCCACTTGCGGAAGCAGAGAGAACAGTCTATGGAAGGGATCATCAACTAGATTCAGCCGCGGGCCGATTTTTTTTATTGAGTGTATGGTCAGTGGGCCGGAACATAATTACAAATAAATTGTTGATTGCAAATTGACCTCAAGAAGACCAAACAGATATAATATTTGACTAAAACATCATTATTTCAAACCTTGCTTACATTTGTATATGATCACATATACACTACATGACCAAAAATATGTGGACACCTGCTCGTCGAACATCTCATTCCAAAATCATGCGCATTAATATGGAGTTGGTCCCCCTCTTTGCGGCTTTAACAGCCTCCACTCTTCTGGGAAGGCTTTCCACTAGATGTTGGAACATTGCTGCGGGGACTTGCTTCCATTCAGCCACAAGAGCATTAGTGAGGTCGGGCACTGATGTTGGGTGATTAGGCCTGGCTCGCAGTCGGTGTTCCAATTCAACCCAAAGGTGTTCGATGGGGTTGAGGTCAGGGCTCTGTGCAGGCCAGTCAAGTTCTTCCACACCGATCTTGACAAACCATTTCTGTATGGACCTCGCTTTGTGCACCGGGTCATTGTCATGCTGAAACAGCAAAGGGCCTTCCCAAAACTGTTGCCACAAAGTTGGAAGCACAGAAGAGTCTACAATGTCATTGTATGTTGTAGCATTAGGATTTCCCTTCACTGGAACTAAGGGGCCTAACCATGAAAAACAGACCATTATTCCTCCTCCACCAAACTTTACAGTTGGCACTATGCATTCGGGCAGGTAGTGTTCTCCTGGTATCCGCCAAACCCAGATTCGCCAGATGGTGAAGTGTGATTCATCACTCTAAAGAACGCGTTCCCACTGCTCCAGAGTCCAATGGCAGTGAGCTTTACACTACTCCAGCCAACACTTGGCATTGCACATGGTGATCTTAGGCTTGAGTGCGGCTGCTCGGCCATAGAAAACCCATTTCAAGACGTTCACGACGAACAGTTCTTGTGCTGACGTTGCTTCCAGAGGCAGTTTGGAACTCGGTAGTGAGTGTTGCAACTGAGGAGAGACGCGCCATGCGCTTTTTTTAACGCGCTACGCGCTTCAACACTCGGCTGTCCCATTCTGTGAGCTTGTGTGGCCTACCACTTTGCGGCTGAGCCGTTGTTGCTCCTAGACGTTTCCACTTCACAATAACAGCCCTTACAGTTGACGGCATTTCTAGCAGGGCATAAATTTGAACAACTGATTTGTTGGAAAGGTGGCATCCTATGACGGTGCCACGTTGAAAGTCACTGAGCTCTTCAGTAAGGCCAATGTTTGTCTATGATTGCATGGCTCTGTGCTCGATTTTATACACCTGTCAGCAACGGGTGTGGCTGAAATAGCCAGATCCACTAATTTCAAGGGGTGTCCACATACTTTTGTATATATAGCGTATTTCCCACACCTCCCCGTGGAGTGCACCATCTGTCCCCCATAGCAGAGAATGACTTGTCCAGCTTTAGACAAAGCAGCCAGTTTGAGTTTAGCAGGCAGTAAGTGTAGAGTGGAGGGGCCTGGTAACTGGCCCTGTTCAGAGTCGGGATCTCCCTCCCTCCCTTCCTCCCAGCCAGCTGCTGAAGGCTGTCTGTCACTCAGTCACCCTGTCTCCCCCTTCGCACAGCACTGAGAGCCAAGCCAGTCCACTGCTCCACTTCCTGCAGCATGGGGAAAACACTTAGGGAGGAGAACAGGACACTTTCCAGTTCTCCAATGTGTCCAGAGTGCTCTCTCTCTCACACTCTGGCTGTTTGACAGTGATATTTCTTCTGTATTTACAGAGAGTGCAGTAGAATAGATGGTGTTGTGTAAGGTCCCTCTGCAGTGAGAAAAGGCCATACAGGCGTCGGTTGTACCAGGTTGCCTGCATAGATTTCATGAATTGATGATGGGTGCTGCGGTACTGTACATGGGAGAGGGTGGGACTGGAAAGCGGCTATGAAATGCTCTTATCACTCAAGGAGCTCTGAGTGAAGATAACCAGCCCGGTTGTCGGCTCTCAGCCGAAACAATAGAATAGAGAGAGAGAGGAAAAAGGAGGGAAAGTGAAAGAGGGTGAGTTAACCGTGGATTGCAGGGAGAGGTGAACACTGGCACTGAACAATGTGGCAATCTGTTCAACTAAGCCTGTCATTTCCCAGTGTGAGATAGGGCAGCGGCGCGAGCGGTAAAGAGGTAACACAGTTAGTTCTCCGCCTCTGTAATCCATGGGCTACGGGTTGTGGGAATCGACACGTCCACTTTGCCATTGTGTGCCATGTAAAAGGATGAATGGCAAACGCTAGGCAGACAGGTAGGCTTGTGCTGCTTTGCTTCCAGCAGAACGCCGGGTTCTGTTACCGACTACATTTGAATGAAAAGCTGCTCGTCTCCCTCCTTCCCAGCTTCCGTCTCTCTCCTCCTTCATGGCCAGATCTAAGTGAATTCAACTTGAACGCACACCATAAACCAGCCTTGTTCGGCCTCTTTGTAGGTCACCACACAGCCCCTGTGCATGCCTGAGAGACTTTATCATAACCTCTTTTTCCCATGTTTTATTTTGGTCCCTTGCCCTTTTCTTCATTCAGTGACATTATTGTTCATTGGCGTCCCTTGGAGGAAAAAGCCCTGAACTCTCGACATAAATAGGTTATAGTAGTGTGACCTAATCTGGACATTTTAAGGCATCAGCCTTATGACAGCACCTTTGGCCGATGGGAAGTGATGATTTAGACAGTGAGCCAGTGAGTAAGCGTATCGGATAAGGTAGTGGCATTAGCTGTTGATGAATGACTTTTTAATGATATACTGACTGAGTGGCTAGCTGCAGCCCTGGCCCCGCGCTCTGATCCAGGTCACTGAGCTCAAGCGGCTGTTTGATATGCTTCGAGTAGCAAATACTGCTGCTGCTGCTGTATGCTGCAGGCATCCTATTGTTGGAACTCGACCCTTTAACTGTCCCCCCCCGTTCAGATCCCTCTCTCCTTCCTTCTGCCTCTCTCTGGGTCTCTATCCATCTGCATCGCTCTCTCTCTCAAAATCTCTGCTCCCCTCTCTTCCCCTCTCAACCCCTAAACTATCCTCCCACCCTCACTCAACTATTTCCTTCCCTCTCCTTTCTCTGTCGCTATCCATTCCCATCTCTCTCTCAGAATCTCTGCACTGTCTTCCCTTAATTCCCCTTCCTCTCTCTCCATTGGTGTCCTGTCTCTTTGTAGATGAAAGCCTTCCAGTGCCGCTGTCTTGTTGGTTCATAACTAAGTGCTAATGTGAAGTGTGACAACAGAACTGTAAGAGACGAGGGCCACACTAGGTTGAGTTGAATGAATCGTGGGATTGTGTTGTTCCTCTCCATACTGCTGCGATGTGTGTGTGTGTGTGTGTGTGCGCGCATCGGTATATGCATGCATACATGTGTATGTATTAACATGTTTTCTGTGTCTCTCTGTCTGTGCCCGTTAGGCCAGCTGTCACAATTGGAATACTCACTGCAGTCTCCTGTGTACACTCTACACTGCTCCCACGGCGCAGCGAGTCACGCACACTATCCGTCTACGGTCAGGGACAGTCAACCCTGTAACTCTCCTCTCAGTTGGCGACAATTAAGCCCTGAAAGTTAAAGTGTATCTTTAACCTCCTGGGAATTGCAGTCTTCTAGTTATTGTTTTTTTTGTCCCCAGGGTATTGCTGTGAAGGTCTGTCTCCATTTGAAGCCAACCTAATTAGAATGCATACCATGACGGTAGGTATTCTGAGGCTCCCGCATGACTGCTGACAGCATTTATTTCTGTAAGTTAATTAGCTAAGCCTTTTTGATGATTGAAGGATGACAGCGTATCAAGAAGTGTCTAATTGTGGGTATAGAACTTTAATTTCTCAGTCAATGTAAAAGCATGTTATCAGTCATTCTTGCAGTAATTATGAGGCACATCTCGATATCTCTTTATTCTGTTAATTATGACGCGCAATAATTGCTGGATTCAAGAGACGTACTTTATGCTCTGTGCTTCATTTAAGAGAATACTTCAAGTTGAGTTATAATTTTAGTCACTTCGCAGACGCTTTTATCCAGTCAGTGCATTCAACCCAAGTAGATCAGGAAAAATGTACCACATATTACAGTTATTGCAAGTAGACCCTTATTTGAAATAGCCGAGTTGAAGAGTTCCTGGTTATTTTCAATATACGGAAGTAGAGACAGGACTGAATAAATCAACGAAGTAGAAAAAAATGGAAGTTGATCCGAGGGAAGGAGAGGGAAGATGAAATGAGGTCTAAAAACAACACCTGAGATCTGTTGAAGCAGGGACACAGACAGGTTCCTGTCCTGACTCCAATCACATGCTAATGTTCAACACAACACCTGTTACTTCACCAAACAGCTTGCCATCTGACGATCCGTCCCCTTGATGAAGGAAGATTGAGCGCACACTCATTCTGTGTCTTTGCGCTTGATAGGTTACGACTGACGCAAATACATGCACACACACACACTCTCTCTCATGCAAAAACACCACACACACACATACACAGATCCTAGGTTTTGTTCAAGCTCAATTACACTAACCGCAAAGATATTCCCCCATTCGATACATATTCGTAAGATCATAGTAACCCAAAAAACTGCATCAAATTCACGCGTCGGTTGGAAAGGATCTGCTGAAATCATTTAAGCCAACTCGGAGATCCAGCAGAGACCAGCTAACATGACTCTGGAGCTTATGGCCCGAGCTCCTGCCCCATTACAAATGGTTCATTTGCTATTTAATATCAAAGGGTATGAGGAGGGGGAAACACTTTTACGACCAGCAGAACTCATCAATCAACCTCTCCAGTCACACATTCTCCTTGCTGCTTAAAATGCTACCTAGCCCCATGGTGTACTTTTCTCCTTTTTCTGAGACCTGCTTGGAATGACAATTTCCTCCCCTGTTTAACATTTGGCTGGGCTCTCATACTGTGTTGTGGTTTACACCGGGAGAAGTCAGGGATATGCCATATGCACTGCATATTTCTGTCAGACAGTCAGTGCTGCGTGACTGGGGGAAGAGAGAGACACTTTAAACAATTTAGGGGGAAAGTAACCCTGTTCTTTTTTAGTGATAATACAGAGGGATATATGAGTACACAGGCCCGGGGGAGACGGGTATAAACAGCACACAGTGTGTGTGTGTATATGTGTGTATGCGTGAGTGTCCTCAGACAAACTGATGAGCTGCTGAGGCAAATGAGGGAAGGTGAAGTTAAGTTCCTCACTGACAAAAACACATTACACAAGTGTTCCACAAATGTTCCTTGTGCCTCCGTGGCCCTGCTTTAGTGTTGACAAACAAAATCAGTAAGGAAATATTTTTATCAGACACCCTTGATGTCCAAATGGGTTCATGTAATGTAAGTTGTGGGTGCCACGGGGTTTCCCCGATTCTGGTGTTAGTGCTGCTCTGCTTCTGTCCTGGTCACATCAGGAAAGAGTCATTACTTTGACCTAGTCTGACTTCTCTTCTGAAGAGGACACAGAGCAAAGGGGAGCAGGGACAACTGGGGCCTAGCTTTCCTCACTAAATAAAACAGACTTTTTACTCCAGTGAAAACGTATCCTCTCCCATTCCCAATTTGGTGTTGTTAATGTAATACAATATAATATATGCCATTTAGCAGACACTTTTATCCAAAGTGACTTACAGTATTGTGAGTACATACATTTTTGTATATGTGGCCCCAGCAAGGAATTGTTAAACTATAGAACCGGATGACTCAATTGCCATTCTGTCTGTCTCCATTGCCAAACCTTACTTCATCTACTTCCTCATTATTCTGATGGACTTGAGCCACAACGTAAAATAAGCACTTAGAGGCAATTAAGAGTCAATTAAGCCTGCAAAGTGCCTGACTGCTGGGATCGAAAAACCTATAAACTCACAGGTAAAGAGGGCCAAGGTTGGCTACTCTTTACTTCACTGAGGATGACCCGCCTCTCATTCCAGAAACTGTACTGTACCCACCACCAGAGTACTGGGACGGCAGAGCCATTGATGTATACAAACCCTGGATTGCTGATGATATGTATGGCCATTTAGAGGCTTTGATGCCACGGGTCGGCCATATTGGCAACATTCAGTAGGAGCAGTCCTTCATAGGAATGTATGGAATTCTACACTATTTCAACGAAATGTTTCAAGGACATAATTACATGTATTTAAGTATTTCATTTTTATGTTGAGCTCACATAATATAATTAGTGTCTGTAATAGAATAAATGTGGCAAAAACGAATGTAGAGATTAATACATGCATTTCTATAGCTGACAAAATATTTTCTTACAGCGGTGGGGGAGTGCCAACATGGAGGCACGATGGCTTCAACACCGCTCCACCTATCAGTCATCTAGTGTATATATAAATTGTTGGGCAGATCTTACAGGTGCACTCCAGGGGATGTTGGAAGTTAAATCTTTAAATGAGTCAGATTGCTGTGGCTGCACCGAAGAACAGATATAGCGAACCGGGAGCACGTATGGCTTCAGAGAGGATAATTGCGAAAGTGCCTTCAATCTATTAAAGTGAAAGATTAAAAGAAAAACAAATTTACTTTCTGCAATGGTTTAATAAATCAATGATTAAAACAAATAGACAATTAACCTGCGGGTCACCATTGAAATGGATGAAACGATGCAGGCATAGACTCAGAATGGCTGCTAACTCGAGCTTGAAACACAGATTTAGGGTCCGTCCGAAATGGCACCCTATTGCCTACTTTTGACCACTGTATTTTGAATAAGGTGCCATTTCAGACACAGCCAATTCATTTAGATACCTACACGGAGTGTGCATGGGTGCCATCAGGAATCCTAAAAACGGTATCATGTAAGCCTACGTTCATATGGCCATCTGTTTTCTTTAAGCACTATACTGATCATGTATACTGTATGTGACTAATACAGTCATAGAGCGAGACGTGTTGTTGACGTTCTAAAGTAGGGGTTCTTAAAGTGGGGTCCGCAGGGGTTCTCAAAGTGGGGTCCCCACTGCAGGGGATCCGCGGCCAGATCTCAATATATAGTGCCGTGAAAACAGTATTTGCCCCCTTTTCTGATTTTCTCTATTTTTGATACTGAATGTTATCAGATCTTCAACCAAAACCTAATATCAGATAAAGGGAACCTGAGTTTACAGATAATAAAACAAATGTATACTTATTTTATGTATTTAATTAACAAAGTTATGCAACACCCAATTCCCCTGTGTGAAAAAGTAATTGCCCCCTTACACTCAATAACTGGTTGTGCCAACTTTAGCTGCAATGACTGCAACCAAATGTTTCCTGTAGTTGTTGGTCAGTCTCTCACATCTATGTGGAAGATATTTTGGCCCACTCTTGCAGTGACATTTGTGAGTTTTCAAGTATGAAATGCTCGTTTCAAGACCTGCCACATCTCAATTGGGATTAGATCTGGACTATGACTAGGCCATTCCAAAACTTCAAATTTGTTGCGTTTTAACCATTTTCATGTAGACTTGATTGTGTGTTTTGGATCATTGTCTTGCTGCATGACCCAGGCGCACTTCAGCTTCAGCTCACAGACGGATGGCCTGACATTCTCCTGTAGAATTCTCTGATACAGAGCAGAATTCATGGTTCCTTATATTAAGGCAAGTTGTCCAGGTCCTGATGCAGCAAAGCATCCCTAAACCATCACACTACCACCACCATGCTTGACCGTTAGTATAAGGCTCTTACTGTGGAATGCAGTGTTCGGTTTTCGACAGACATAATGGGACCCATCTCGTCCAAAAAGTTGACTCAAGTTTTCCTAAAAGCACCTGGAAGCGCCTGGATGGTCATCAAGACTCTTGGAAGAATGTTCAATGGACAGATGAGTCGGAAGTATACCTTTTTGGATGACATGGGTCCCATTATGCCTGGCAAAAACCAATGCACTGCCGAAGTCATAGTAAAACCTTTTTTTTTTTTTTACCTCACTCGAGTGTTCTGATTATGAGGGGGTCCCTGATTCATTTTCTATCACAAATGGGCTCCCTAGACCCAAAAAGTTTGAGAACTCCTGTTCTAAAGAACATAACGCACCAAGGGTAACTCACAGAGGGATGTTACACAAGACTGAAGACGTACAATCAGCATGCAACTGAAGTAATCTAAAATGCAGCACAAAATAATGACTGAAGTCACCTTTACATTTTTCCAGATACTCTTATCCAGTAGGAAAGGGCATATACATTTGTATACCGATACTTCTCATTCTAGTCCCGTGTGGGATTTGAACTCTCAAACCTGGCGCTGCACATGCCATGCTCTATCAACTGAGCCACGCTCCACACTGATTCAATGAGTCTCCTGAAAATGATGATATCTCCTTCACTTCATCAGCCCTTTAACCTGGCTTCAACCCATTGACTGGACAACATTCCTAGTTTACACTCGGAGGACAGGGAGAGTAGAGGAGAAAAGAGGAGGTTCTTTGGCCATCCAGTTTGTGATCAAACCTCCTCCATTTTACGCCACACACGCTCCACAAATGCTAGCAGGCTTAAGCCATATTTCTTAATATCATTGCTGCGTTTGGAGATGAGCTCAAGTTACGTTTATCAACACAGAGCTGAGACTAAATTAGCATGCAAATAGGACGCAATGTTTCTGTCCTTTGAATTTTTTACTTAGGGATTCATGTAACCCAACTCTGAATATTTGGAAAAGTACAGTCTGCTATCTCAAGTGTATGAATTACCCTGAATAACATTCAACCTGTAGAAACACACTTAAAAATACAGGAAAACATAAAAAAGAAAATACTTGACATATCTGCACTGATTTTAATCAATGGCAATTGCTGTCTCTGAGTATCATACATGTTTAATGTTCAAAGCTGTGCCAAGACTGGGCAAACAAAACATCCCATTTACTTCACACAAATTAAACCAGGTGAAAAAGCAAATCCTTGAAATATCTGGACTGGATTCAAAGACAACACCCATCCCTGAGCATAATAAATGCGTAATATTCAAGGGCCATGACAAAAACTGTTCTAAACAACATATCAAAGACATCCCACTCACTTCACACAAATTTGTCACAGATGTAGACTAACAGTGAAATACTCACTTATGGGCCCTTCTCAACAATGCAGATATAGAGAAAACAGAGAAATTATAGAAAAGTAATAACACGTAATACCCTGAACAAAAATGTAAATGTAACATGTAAATTGGTCCCATGTTTCATGAGCTGAAATAAAAGACCCCCCCCCCCCAAAAAAAATGTATCTAACATTTGTACACCCAAAAAGGTTATTTTTCTCAGATTCTGTGCACAGATTTATTTATATATCTGTTAGTGAGCATTTCTCCTTTGCCAAGATAATCCATCCACCTGACATGTGTGGCATATCAAGAAGTTGATTAAACAGCATGATCATTACACAGATAAACCTTGTGCTTGGGACAATAAAAGGCCACTCTAAAATGTGCAATTTTGTCACACAACACAGTAACACAGATGTCTCCAGTTTTGAGGGAGCGTGCAATTGGCATGCTGACTGCAAGTATGTCCACCAGAGCTGTTGCCAGAGAATTTACTGTTCATTTCTCTATAATAAGCTGCCTACAACTTCGTTTTAGAGAATATGGCAGTACGTCCAACCGGCCTCACAACCGCAGACCATGTGTATGGTGTTTCAACGTTGAGAATAGAGTGTCCCATGGTGGCGGTGGTGTTATGGTATGGGCAGGCATGAGCTATGGACAACGAACACAATTGCATTTTATAGATGGCAATTTGAATGCACAGAGATACTGTGACGTGATCCTGAGGCCCACTGTCGTGCCATTCAACCGCTGCCATTACCTCCTGTTTCAGCATTATACTCCACAGCCCCACTTCGCAAGGATCTGTACACAATTCCTGGAAACTGTAAATGTCCTAGTTCTTCCATGGCCTGCATACTCACCAGACATGTCACCCATTGAGCATGTTTGGGATGGGGAATGGGACAACATTCCACAGGCCACAATCAACAGACTGATCAACTCTATGCGAACGAGATGTGTCGCGATGAATGGGGCAAATGGTGGTCACACCAGATACTGACTGGTTTCCTGATCCACTCCTCTAACTTTTTTAAGGTATCTGTGACCAACCGATGCACATCTGTATTCCCAGTCATGCAAAATCCGTAGATTAGGGCCTAATTTATTTACTTAAATTGACTGATTTCCTTATATACACCGTAACTCAGTAAAAAATTTGAAATTGTTGCATGTTGCATTTATATTTTTGTTCAGTATAATAAATACACAATGAATAACGATAACTTGGCTATATACACATGGTGCCAGTACCGAGTTGATGTGCAGGGGTACGAGGTAATTGAGGTAGATATGTACATATAACTAGGAATGAAGTGACTATGCAACAGGATAGATAATATAGAGTAGCAGGAGTGTATGTGGTGAGTCAAAAATAGTTAGTGCAAAAAGGGTCAATGCATAAAGTCCGGGTAGCTATTTGGTTAACTATTTAGATAACTATTTAGCAGTCTTATTGCTTGGGGTCAGAAGCTGTTCAGGGTCCTGTTGGTTCCAGACTTGGTGCATCGGCACCACTTGCCGTGTGGTAGCAGAGAGAACAGTCTATGACTTGGGTGGCTGGAGTCTTTGACCATTTTTAGGGCCTTCATTTGCCAGGTCTCTGACTTCCTCCCTATAGACTTATCGTCTTCGGTGATCAGGCCTACCACCATGGTGTTGTGGGCAGACGTATTGATGTTGGAGTCGTGCTTGGCCATGCAGTCGTGGGTGAACAGGGAGTACAGCACGCACTCCTGAAGGGCGCCCGTGTTGAGGGTCAGCGTGGCTGATGTGTTATTGCCTACCCTCACCACCTGGTGGTGGCCCATCAGGAAGTTCAGGATCCAGTTGCAAAGGAAGGTGTTCTGTCCCAGGGTCCTTAGCTTAGTGATGAGCTTGGAGGACACTATGATGTTGAAAGCAGAGCTGTAGTCAATGAACAGCATTCTTACATGGTGTACCTCTTGTCAAGGTGGGAGAGGGCAGCGTGGAGTGCAATAGAGATTGCGTCATCTGTTTATCTGTTGGGGCGATATGGCGAATTGGAGTGGGTCCAGAGTGTCTGGGATGATGGTGTTGATGTGAGCCATGACCAGCCTTTCAAAGCATTTGATGGCTACAGATGTGAGTGCTATGGGGCAATAGTGACTTAAACATGTTACCTTACTGTTTTTGGGCACAGGAACTATGGTGGTCTGCTTGAAACATGTAGGTATTACAGACTAGGTCGGCGAGAGGAAAATGTCTGTGAAGACACTTGCCAGCTGGTCAGTGCATGCTCTAAGTATGCTCAGACCCTGCGTCCCTGTTTAAAGGTCTTACTCACATCGGCTACGGAGAGCGTGATCACACGGTTGTCCGGAACAGCTGGACCTCTAATGCATGTTTCAGTATTGCTTACCTCGAAGCGAGCATAGAAAGCACTGTAATCTGTCATAGTTTACACGCCCTGCCACATCCAACGTGGCTCAGAGCTGGCATAGTAGGACTCGATCTTAGTCCTATATTGATGCTTTGCCTGTTTTGATGGCTCGGCGGAGGTCGTAGCAGGTTTTCTTACAAGTGTCCGGATTAGTGTACCGCTCCTTGAAAGCGACAGCTCTAGCCTTGAGCACAGTGCGGATGTTGCCTGTAATCCATGGATTCTGGTTGGGATATATACGCAAGGTCACTGTGAACAGCCTCAATTCATCAGGGCATGGACTCCACAAGATGTTGAAAGCGTTCCACAGAGATGCCGGCCCATAATGACTCCAATGCTTCCCACAGTTGTGTCAAGTTGGCTGGATATCCTTTGGGTGGTGGCGCATTCTTCATACACACAGGAGACTGTTGTGTGAAAAACCCAGCAGAGCTGCAGTTCTTGACACAAACCGGTGTGCCTGGCACCTACTACCATACCCCGTTCAAAGGCACTTCAATCTTTCATCTTGCCCATTCACCCTCTGAATGGCACACATACACAATCCATGTCTCAATTGTCTCAAGGCTTAAAAATCCTTCTTTAATAACCGGTCTCCTCCCCTTCATCTACACTGATTGAAGTGGATTTAACAAGTGACATCAATAAGGGATAGTAGCTTACACCTGGATTCACCTGGTCAGTCTATGTCAGGGAAAGAGCCGGTGTTTTGTTTTGTGTAGTCAGTGTATATTATCCATGTCCTCGTTCTGTCACAACTCTGAGAAACATAAGACATCACAGTTCTTCAGGTCCCGTTGATAGGATACTCTTGAACAGAGCTCGTCCAATTTTTTCTCCAGTCATTGTACGTTCACCAACAGAACGGAAAGTAGAGGCAGATCATTTTTTTGCCAACGTAGTTTCGTCAGGGTGTCTCTCTTACGCTGTCTTTTCCTTTTCCGAGTCTCTGGGATTAGGGCCGCACAAACAGAAATCAATGGAGCACACAGATGATCGTATTATCACATGATTCTGTATAAATATCAGTGATGTGGTAAAAAAAAGGTGGGTAATAGATAAGACAAACAACAACCGATATAAATGAAAAATTACATTTTTAGAATTGTATTGTTTGCATTTTGATTGCATTTTAATAAAGGCCTAGTTGAGATGTTCATATTGAAGCGTATCTTTTTAAAATGATTTTTAAAAACTTTTTTGATAAGATTAGCAAAGATTTTCTCAGGGGATCCCACACGGTGCCCCGACCCCAAGTTTGGGAGCCTCACCACTGAGCGCCACATCACTGTCTGTCTCAGTATCCTACTCTCTGTAAAGCAAAGTTATGAGAACTTAGTAGCCTATTTCTTGCTCCTGCTGAGGTAGGCTTCGTTTAACGTTAGCTTCTTACTTCATCCATCTAGCTGGCCTTTCAATTTTACTGCAGTACAACTCTCTGCTGGCAGTTAGCCACATGACTGACTGACATATCAACACAGCAAATTGGACAGTGTTACCTAGTGTTGACTTTTCAGTGTAACATTTCTAGTGTTGATTCAGGATTTAAATTAACTCTGTAAGAGTGAAATTAACAGTCAAGTGGTGTAAAATAACCCCAGTGTTGGTGTTAATAACCTGTGTTGAGTGTGGTTGTGTCAGTTTAACTCTGTGGAGAGTAAAACATTCCCATCAAAACCAAGCCCATCATTATCAGATTTCCCAGCATGCTGTACGGCAGATAGAAATGTTTTGGATTGTTTTCAATATCTGTGTTTTTTCATTGGTTGATTGATTCATCTTATGCTACACAAAGATAAATACCATACATTTTTCTAAACTAATTCAATCAGTTATTTAATGCACCCGTTACTGAAATGGTTGTTCCAGTTTAAATGGTTTAGGTAGTCTCCTCACAATGTCCCTAACCCTGAACGTCATTCTGAATCCAGGTCCGGGGTGAGCAGTATGTCCTGCACCACCGACTCGTTGAAGTACAAATATTCATCCAAAGGGAGGTTAGTGATCGCTGTTCTGATGTCCAGAAGCTCTTTTCGGTCATAGGAAACAATGCCGGAAACATTATGTGCAAAAAAAGTTAAGATTTACGCAAAAATACAGAATTGTTCAGGAGCCTGTAAAATGGCAGCTATCCCTTGCAGTGCCATTCTTAGTTCACACACACACTCACTCACTCACTCACTCACTCACTCACTCACAGTGCAGGCAGAGTTGACACTTCTCCATAGAATATGAACTGCAGTAATGCTCCACTTGTCTATGTGTCCCGTGACAGAGACAGAGAGCTGTGTGATGAAAGACCAAGAGAACTACTTCTGCACAGGAAAAATGAAGACCTAGCAACCCTGCAAAATTATCCATCAAGAGACGTCTCTCATCATTTCACCGGGCTTCATTCACAGCGGGAGGGAATGATGGAGGGAGTTATTGGGCAGGAAGGGAGATTAAAAAAATATATATATTTAACCTTTTTTTAACCAGGTAGGCAAGTTGAGAACAAGTTGTCATTTACAATTGCGACCTGGCTAGGATAAAGCAAAGCAGTTTGACACATACAACAACGCAGAGTTACACATGGAGTAAAAGAAACATACAGTCAATAATACAGTAGAAAAATAAGTCTATATACAATGTGAGCAAATGAGGTGAGATAAGGGAGGTGAAGGCAAAAAAAGGCCATGGTGGCGAAGTACATACAATATAGCAAGTAAAACACTGGAATGGTAGATTTGCAGTGGAAGAAAGTGCAAAGTAGAAATAGAAATAATGGGGTGCAAAGGAGCAAAATAAATAAATACAGTAGGGGAAGAGGTAGTTGTTTGGGCTAAATTATAGATGGGCTATGTACAGGTGCAGTAATCTGTGAGCTGCTCTGACAGCTGGTGCTTAAAGCTAGTGAGGGAGATAAGTGTTTCCAGTTTTAGAGATTTTTGTAGTTCGTTCCAGTCATTGGCAGCAGAGAACTGGAAGGAGAGGCGGCCGAAGGAGGAATTGGCTTTGGGGGTGACCAGTGAGATATACCTGCTGGAGCACGTGCTACAGGTGGGTGCTGCTATGGTGACCAGCGAGCTGAGATAAGGGGGGACTTTACCTAGCAGGGTCTTGTAGATGACCTGGAGCCAGTGGGTTTGGCGACGTGTATGAAGCGAGGGCCAGCCAACGAGAGCATACAGGTCGCAGTGGTGGGTAGTATATGGGGCTTTGGTGACAACACGGATGGCACTGTGATAGACTGCATCAAATTTATTGAGTAGGGTATTGGAGGCTATTTTGTAAATTACATCGTTGAAGTCGAGGATCGGTAGGATGGTCAGTTTTACAAGGGTATGTTTGGCAGCATGAGTGAAGGATGCTTTGTTGCAAAATAGGAAGCCAATTCTAGATTTAACTTTGCATTGGAGATGTTTGATGTGAGTCTGGAAGGAGAGTTTACAGTCTAACCAGACACCCAGGTATTTGTAGTTGTCCACATATTCTAAGTCAGAACCGTCCAGAGTAGTGATGCTGGACAGGCGGGCAAGTACAGGCAGTGATCGGTTGAATAGCATGCATTTAGTTTTACTTGTACTTAAGAGCAGTTGGAGGCCACGGAAGGAGAGTTGTATGGCATTGAAGCTCGTCTGGAGGGTTATTAACACAGTGTCCAAAGAAGGGCCAGAAGTATACAGAATGGTGTCGTCTGCGTAGAGGTGGATCAGAGACTCACCAGCAGCAAGAGCGGCGACATTGATGTATACAGAGAAAAGAGTCGGCCCAAAAATTGAACCCTGTGGCACCCCCATAGAGGCTGCCAGAGATCCGGACAACAGGCCCTCCGATTTGACACACTGAACTCTATCAGAGAAGTAGTTGGTGAACTAGGTTGAGGCAATCATTTGAGGAACCAAGACTATTGAGTCTGCCGATGAGGATGTGGTGATAGGGAGGGAGGAGAAGAGTTCAATAGGACCCCTGGAGATACAGAAGAGTTTTACATGAGAATCATGCAGGGCCGTAGCTACATATGAGGACACAGAGGTCCAGACCTCTGTATTTTTGTCATTTTGGGGGGGGGGACTCAGTCGGGGTCTCAATTTACTAAAGTTGCAATTTCGAAACTTGGTTGTGCATCAGCAGTTTTCCTCTTGTTATATGTTACTGACAGTCAATAAATTAGCCATGTCAGATTGGTAAATTAGTCTAGTTAGTCTAGCCAGCTATGTAAACGTGTAGTAATCATGGCCAATGTGCCCAGGGCCCCATTGATTATGTTAGTCACGCTCACTCACATATCATATTAACATGGCATATATCATTAGGGATTAACACGGGTAATCGGGATCCCGGGACTGTCCCGGGACCACTCCTCAGATTTCCCGAAAAAATGTAATGACAAGACCCGGGAAATTACAACATTTTGTAAAAAAATAAAATTGCACATTATCCAAACAGGTTGTCGCATGGAAGCCATTAACCTAGTGTATTTACTTCACACAAAGTCGACAATGTTATGGACTACTCGGGGTGCGCTCTGTGCGTGCTCTGTGTAGATATAGCCTACCACTACTGCTGAAATGAGCTGAATTAATTGAGGAACATGATAACACTCTGAATTTATGAACGGTCTGTTTTGCAATTCACAACAATGTCATTGCCGATCATAGTTAGGCCTACTCTATCATTACTAAATATCAGTTTCACTTGTTGTGAAATCTTTAGATAGTGATGCAGCCGAGTTGGCAATGTGGTAAAGCGACAATCTTATTTTGGGAGAACTTGAGTGACCATATCTTGTTTTTAAACTCTTTAAATGGGCTCTTCCAATTTTTTCGGTATTTCCAGGGACTCTCAGATAAATAGGAATTATTCCCGGTATTGAAACTTGGTAGAGTTTTGGGAAAATATGAATCCTACAAGTCATGGCAAAATGTGTAGAATTTAGGAAATTAGATTTAATACTACAACATTTTTGCCCCACCCCATTGCAAAATGTGTAGAATTGCAGGAAATTAGCTGTAAAACTGCACATAAAAAAAGTTCTTAAGGTGTTTAACTTTTTATAAATAAAATATTTTTTCTAATAACAGATCCCTCTGTAAGTATTAAATTATAGTTTTTAATCTCAGTGCAGAGTTAATGTGTGTTAATGTGTAGAGGCTAATTGTACAGCTAATAGAGCCCCACAGTGGAGGTGTCATAAAACCTAGCGGTCAAACAGGGAAATGGTTCCAATCATTTTTCCATCATTCATTTTTCCCATGGGGGATTTTAGAAACACTTAAAATAAGGGCTGTGTTTCGTGTAGTCTTACCCTGGCGTGATGTTTTAATAACCATGTAAATCTCTCTCGGACAAGGTGACTTTTATCATTATATTCGAAGCTAGGTGGAAGCTAGGTGGAATTAATGCCAGGTCTGATCCAAAGCAGTGCTTTGGAAGATGGAATTTTTCTTTCTGGGAGTTATTCCTTTGAGAAATACAATATATGCTATCCTGATCACAGCCCTATCTACAGGCATGACTGTTTGGAGCATGGATGAAAAACGAACAAAATTAGACAAGTGCAGTAGCAAAGAATGAGGTGAATGCACAGAGCCATGAAGAAAAAAACCTTTTTTCATTACTCAGGCCTGGCTTGATATCATGTAGAAAGGGAAGAGTGGCAATCTCCTAGCGTGGGAGACACCCGAGTACACTCTCGCAGGACAAGGCTGATACTGTTTTATATTTTGTTCTAGTGTATTATTCTGCATGTTCCACTGTTGACATAAAGACCCAGGTTGAATCTCAAATTACACCCTATAGTGCGCTACTTTTGTTTTTTGTACAATATATTTATTGCCATTTCTTTTTTTTTACAATTTAACAATCATCAAAATATGACACAGGTAATGCCCTTTTAATTCCTTCCACCTACACAAAACACCATGCAACTTGAGTGCACTACTTTTGACCAGGGCGCATACGGCTCTGGTCAGAAGTAGTGCACTTGATAGGGAATAGGGTGCCATTTCAAACGCAGGCATTACCAGTCTGGGACACAGTCTCGCAATGAAGGGCGCACTTCTGAGTGATTACAGGAGTCGACCCACTGCGAATGGGCGATTTAAACAGACCTTATTGGGCGCGAAGCAGGGCATTTAACTAATGAAACCTCTAAACTGATGAAACATTAAACTAATGAAACATCCCCGGCCCTGAATGCTTTCCAATGCACTGAGATGAATGGGAGCAGCTCACCCAAATAATTAACTATACTGAGTCAGCGGCTGGCTGACAAGTCTGTCAGACTAATCTAGAGACTGAGGACAAACGCTGGGGAGTGCTGGGAGGGCTGCCTGGGAGGCTGTGGGAGACTAATTTAGTGCATTTCTATACCATAAAAAAAAAATGCTATTTGTACAAATATAATGTTATACCCCTGAAAGGGGGTAAATATTAGAAAGTATTCACACCGACACGTAGTATCAGCAACTGTGCAGTCAGTTGTACTGATGAATTGCATAAAATGATCAACTCTTCACATAGATACAGCATCTCTTTTCTCAAATGACATAGTGTTCACATTTATATTCAAACAGAAATCAATGGAGCACACAGATGATCGTATTAAAACATGATTCTGTATAAATATCAGTGATGTGGTAAAAAAAGGTGGGTAATAGATATGACAAACCACAACCGATATAAATGAAAAATTACATTTTTAGAATTGTATTGTTTGCATTTTGATTGCATTTTAATAAAGGCCTAGTTGAGATGTTCATATTGAAGCGTATCTTTTTAAAATGATTTTTAAAACTTTTTTGATAAGATTAGCAAAGATTTTCTCAGGGGATCCCACACGGTGCCCCGACCCCAAGTTTGGGAGCCTCACCACTGAGCGCCACATCACTGTCTGTCTCAGTATCCTACTCTCTGTAAAGCAAAGTTATGAGAACTTAGTAGCCTATTTCTTGCTCCTGCTGAGGTAGGCTTCGTTTAACGTTAGCTTCTTACTTCATCCATCTAGCTGGCCTTTCAATTTTACTGCAGTACAAGTCTCTGCTGGCAGTTAGCCACATGACTGACTGACATATCAACACAGCAAATTGGACAGTGTTACCTAGTGTTGACTTTTCAGTGTAACATTTCTAGTGTTGATTCAGGATTTAAATTAACTCTGTAAGAGTGAAATTAACAGTCAAGTGGTGTAAAATAACCCCAGTGTTGGTGTTAATAACCAGTGTTGAGTGTGGTTGTGTCAGTTTAACTCTGTGGAGAGTAAAACATTCCCATCAAAACCAAGCCCATCATTATCAGATTTCCCAGCATGCTGTACGGCAGATGTTTTCAATATCTGTGTTTTTTCATTGGTTGATTGATTCATCTTATGCTACACAAAGATAAATACCATACATTTTTCTAAACTAATTCAATCAGTTATTTAATGCACCCGTTACTGAAATGGTTGTTCCAGTTTAAATGGTTTAGCTCGTCTCCTCACAATGTCCCTAACCCTGAACGTCATTCTGAATCCAGGTTGCGGGTTAATTAAAAATTCCAACTATTGGACGTCTTAACTCTGGCTGAATTGCAATAGGAATTACACATCACTTTGCAAGCCAGCATAATATAACTTGCAGGCCTGACGTGGCCTGTAAACCAGGAGGTTCTTAACACCACTGTGTTAGGATAAAACTTGGCCATCAAAGTAAGGCCAGATTATTTATTTAATATATTGTCCTTAAGAGTTTATTTGTAATGATAACATTCACCTCAGGTAGCACTAAGCACAGTGTTAATTTAACACTGAAAAGTGTGGATCCGCATAGACACTGGCCCAGTGTTAAATTGAACACTGTCAGTGTTGATTTAACACAGGAGAATTTGCTGTGTATAATCGACTACCAGTTGGGCATTCATTCTAAGAGAACTAGCTTTTCTTTGTTTGGGGGATGTCTGTAGACAGGAGTTACGGGACGATTTTATAATCGCCTTTTGTCCGGGATCTCGCACTGTCAACAGCTCTCTAGTTTTACGTACTTCTCTAGCGAGCCGACTCCGAGCTGGGGTAGTTAATTTCACGTCTCAGGTGAATATGCTGCTAAAAAGGCAAATCCGGGAGGCAAATCCAGGGGACGCAGACGAACATAGCGAACAAACCACTGTTCATGATTCCACTCGTTCGCAAAGAGGCAGGTGCGATTACAACTTATATCAAATCAAGAATATAAGCGTTCAGAGCTTTGATCAACGCTCGGAGCAATATTTAGATGTTGACCCATAACTGATTTTCTTTATCGTATAAAGCATATACAGTGTATAACATAGTATATAACATTTTTATTATTAGAAAAAATGACTGTGTCCTCATATGTAGTTACGGCTATGCCTGGCTGATACTGAGTCTATGAGGGTTGAACATGAATGGGCTGTGGAGGCAAACCATCACCACCACAGTACTCACCACGCAATCACATCGTACATTAGGTTACATACCACACTTGCCCATCAAGGGGATTTGATATACATATTTCCTGTCTACTTTGCTGATTTTGCGTGTCTGAAGCAGGGCCTCGGAGGCCCAAGGAACATTTGTGTAATGTGTTCCAGAGTGAAAATCTTTACTTCATCTGCCCTCGTTTGCCCTGACTACACACACACACACACACACACACACACACACACACACACACACACACACACACACACACACACACACACACACACACAAGCCCCCTGAAGTTACTAGAGCGCTGCATGTGAAATGTGAATGCAATAAAAGAGATGAGCAGAAATGAGACTCAGCGTGGGCTTTGTTTAATGGGTAACGGCTGACATAAGATATCGCTACGTCAAAACCTGAGACTGCAATTCGATGCAAATGATCCGATCATTTTTGCAAATAACAATCATCTTCCCCTCTTATTCATTTGTATAATGTGACCTCTGCGCATACTGTCTAATGGGACTGTAACAATGAGGCAGGCACAGACCTGTGGTAAAGGAAACATATTAGCAGCAGTCTTAGGCTAAATGGGCCAATAATCAATTTGGAGTATTTTTTTAATGGCTCAGGTTTTTTTTGTATTTCATCTACTTGTTTGTTTATCCATTGGAGTTGTTTAGCCTGTTGGATATCTGTGGGTTGTTCCTGTGGACTACATGAGGAATGTAGATAATGGGAGTCTTTGGACTGAAAAGAACGATGCTTTTTGTTTCTAGCACTTTCCAATCACTACTTTTTAACAAGGAAAAAAAGAGACGTCCTCCATCCATGTGAGGTCAAGGCCTTGTGTTCAAAGTGAATTTCATAAAACATCAATTTCAGTCAACAGACTTCAACAGACTTCAATGGTTATGAAAGGGGAGAACAAAGTGTGGTTTTGACAACCTCAGACTATCTGAAAAGCAGCTGGACCCTGAAAGCCCGGCGACAGACCTCTAACTGCTAACTGAATATGAAAGTCAACCGTGCCTCATTTCACGCTCTTTAGTACTAACAAGTTACAGCCTGGTGTCCGTCTTCAACTTTTACCCAAAATGAGATGCATGTCAGTGTGTGTGTGTGTGTGTGTGTGTGTGAGTGCATGCCTGCGTCAAGCGTGTGGGAGGTACACCTGTTATAGTGCTGTACAGACAGACAGGAAGACAGACAGACAGGGAGCCACTCTCCATGGATACTGCAGACCACCCTAAGCCTGGTTTAAAGCCATTGTGCAGGTATTCTATAAATCAGAATTCAGAGTGGCCAGACAGGCCCACCTGCCATCACAATATCCCTGCTCTGTCTTAAACCTGGCTGGAACGCTTGCGATAGTCACTAGGCCGGGGATTTCATCATGCCAAATAAAAATACACCAGTTTATGGGTCTAATACAGACGTCAATGGCATTGTGGCTTTGATTTACAGCGACCCCATGGCTGTACTGGGATGGAGTGGCTGTTTTACATTTTGATGAATACTCTTCTGTGTAGAACCGGATAAATTCTAAAGGACACCTTAGGGGGGAGGGTGTTGGGCACGGTGCACAGGATGTAAGGCACAAGAATTTCGGAACTAGAAGCACAAGCATTTCGCTACACTTGTATTAACATCTGCTAACCATGTGTATGTGAACAACACAATTTGATTTGGAGGTTGCGACAGACGTACAAAACCATTACTTATAAAAACGTGACATTTGTTTTATCAGCTCTCCACAAAACAAAACACTCACGTCTCTTTTCTAAAAGTAACTGTTCAGTGTTTTCCAGATTTCTATGAAATATGACTGATAATTAATTACAATATGAGTGAAATACCTTTCCTTCCAAAAAATAGTAAATAAGTACGTTAAAAAGCAGCTTTTCTGTGTTGGAACGGGGTTGGCGTACCCCAACAACTGAATGGTGTGGGAGCAGTGTTTTCCCTATATTCATTAAGCAGCGGTGCCTCGTCGCTGTTAAATCATTGCAGCCACTCCAATAAATATGACCCCCCCCAAAAAAAATATTTCTGGCGAGATGTGCTTTTAAACGGATAGTGTGAGATTTTGTCCACTAAGATCAGAGTGACAAGTTACAACATATTTGTAGCAAACAGAGTGAGCATGAGATCCACAGTGCAGTGGTGTGCATCAGCTATATTCAAATCAAATGTTATTTGTCACGTACACAACTTACAGCAGGTATAAAAAGGTACAGCAAAATCCTTGTGTGCTAGGTCCCTCAACAATGCAGTGTAGTGGAAAAAGGAGAGAAGGTTACACTCGTGACTAGGGACTTGCAGGCGCCAAGGCCCAGCATGAGGACTCAATACAATGTTTGGATGGATGGTCGTATATTTGCATCTCACAGGAGCGAGCCACACCTTCGCCGTGGAAATCTCCGGGAACAGACTTTCCCACGGAAGTCCTGGGGTTGCTGAGGCCAGGAGAGGTGTGAAGATTGATGAAAACTTGAATCGACATAATTAATGTTACTGTGTGAATTAAATTGTCTTGTTTGGATTGTTTCAAGAGTGCATAAATAGCTACACATTTTGCTATGTTTTATTGAACTGTAAGTGCTATGAATTTATTGTTACAGGGACACTGTGTTATTCTTGTCACAACTTCCACAGGTGGCGCCTCTCCCCGTTCGGGCGGCGCTCGGCGGTCGTCGTCGCCGGCCTACTAGCTGCCACCGATCCCCTTTTCTGTTTCGTTTGGTGATGTCTGTTTAGGTTACCACCTGTTTTGGGTTAGGTCATTAGTGGGGTTATTTAGTCTGTCTGTTTTTGGTTTGGGGTTGTGCGGGATTCATTTTGTTTCGTCCTACGTAGGTTGGGGATTTGATTATGCTCCACTGTGCGCTATTTTAGGCATGAGGGTCTGCTGGGCTGCGTCCCAACTCATTTTGGATTTTATTCCTATTGTTTAGAGTTTTGTACCCTGCCTTGTATTTTTGGACTTATTTCATTAAACGTGTGTTTCACGTAGTTCCTGCGCCTGACTTCACCCCTCCTACACATTAGAGATGGTTTCTGACAATTCTGTTCGTCGGCTGGCAGATAGTTCAAAAGAGGTAGCGACACAGGGGGTGTGCTCCTATCATTTAGATAAGAGTTGATTAGATTAGAATCTGAGTGCAAATAAATGTTCACTCAGGTTGGGGGTGAGTTCGCACTTGAATTTGGTTAAAAGGGCGGTGAATTGGCTCACACTTTGAGATCTTGCTTCCGAGCTCCTGTGTGAATCAGACGCACATCGTTTTTATTCTGAACAGAAGATATGTGTAACCACGTCAAGCCTTATTTAGTTGATAGTCATTTACTCTTGAGTTATTCTGTAATGTATCATGTATTTCATGTCCACTAATTGTTTGAGTGTAAATCATTTTGTGAATAATACATCCTATTAGTTGAATTGAGTAAATGCATTCCTCGTTTTACAGAGTGATTGTTTGATTGACTATACAATCATCATTTAGTAGGTCTATAGGTAAATATTATTTTTCGCCCACTACACAGCATACATCCCTGATCTACATGACTCAATAAATGAATGCTAGAACATTGGTCATCGGGATTAGCTATTTGTATCTAGCCTCTTATTAATGGTATAACTGGGCAAGTTAGACACATGTTCATTATATATGTAGTCATACTGAGCGCTGATGCAAGGCTTGCTACCTTGACTACATCCTCCAGATACACACAGGGCCTGTCGCATTTACTCACGTAATAATGAAATCAGATTGATGAATGTAGTTTATTATTATAGTCAATATCATTTAATTCCTCTACACAGTACATTAATCAATATCAATAATAACAAGTAATAGAATCGGTAGTATGCAATAGACTATAAAAATCTCAAGTGGGTCGTAGTGTCTTGGTCGTGCAGTAGAATAAATAGTATATAATAGAACAACAGAGTTGACTGTGTGGGTGTGTGTGAGAGAACACACACACACACACACACACACACACACACACACACACACACACACACACACACACACACACACACACACACACACACACACACAGAGAAGAAGTGCTTTAATGATACTTTCACAGACTTTTTCCCCTCACCTGCAAATTGTTTTTAAACCATGTTTTACTTTTTCACTGTCTGTATTTCACCTCTTATAATTTATGCAAATAAATACAACTAATTAAAGCAGCTTGAAGTGATATAGTCTACTGTGTGCTCAACCCACCTCTGTTCTCTCTGTAATGGCCAGTTCTGTTCTTCTGTTGTCTCTCTCTATCATATCCTATTCTTCTGTTGCTGTCTCTGTGTCTTGTCTGGTGTGCGACCTGACTTTGATTTTGGATAGCCTAGATCCAGGGATAGTAAGGGACCGTCAATAAATTACACAATGTACACGAGACAATATTTTCATGTTGCACACCTTTTAGTTTTCTGATTAAATGCTTTCAAAATTTGTATATGAATTTCTACAATGTATAGTTGTTTTGAGGTTTTTAAGTCACTGAAATTTGGAGCTTTTGGAATGTGATCATATCATCCCATATTGTTTAATTTACCAATGGTCCCTAACTAGCCCCATAGGGAAATCCAAAGTCAACTCAAATTTACCACAGGCATTATGACCGGATCGCTTGCAGCTGCACTCCGGATTGATTATTACTTGTGTGCTGCCAGCTGTGGGCATGTGGGCAGAATTGAAACAAATCCAACCTTCATTTACGTTGTGATACAGTCACAACCACAATTCTCACAAAACTCAAGTTTTGGACCAGACTGACTTTATGACCAGAATTATCCTATTTACACTTTATAAAAAATGCTGAAAGTAGAATAAATGTTTCTGAATATCGATGCCACATAAGCTGTTTTCTAAATGAGAAGTTGTTTTTAGGGACAGTTGCTTATTAACTTGTTGCAGTTGTCTAATATGTCACTCATTTTAGTGTAGAAGGGTTGTTACAGTGTTTAGAAAATGTGTTTGATGATTTATGCGCCCTATTCATGATGTTAGTGGCAAATGATATCCAAACTCCGAAGGTTTGTGCTAGCTAGCTAGCTACTGTGCGTGTTTGCTTGTCCTGGAAGGGCTGTCTGGAAGCTGAAGGGCAGGGGCGATCCTATGTAAAACAATAGATCATGATTTGTTCAATTCGAAATGGGATATCCAACCAGCGTAGGGTGCCCCCTAGAAGTCTGAGGGCACAGCCCCTTCACTACCGTCGCTTCATGCCAATACATCAAAGCAGTCAGGGGCGTAGAAAGGCTGATGTTAGAAAGACTACCTTCCTATAGGCTGTCTCGTCGCAGGCAGTGATCAAGCCCGCCCCCGTCGTGTTGTCGGCAAACTTAATGATGATGTTGGAGTCGTGCGTGGCCACATAGTCATGGGTGTACGGGGAGTACAGAGGTTGTTGCCTACCTTCACTACCTGGGGTCTGCCTGTCAAGAAGTCCAGCATCCAGTTGCAGAGAGAGGTGTTCATACCCAGGGCCTTGAGACATATTTCAGATGGTGTCAACATAATAAGATGTTCATGCATTTTGGAGTAGAATGTCCTTTTCAAAAGTCACCAGAAGTGACTTTCCCACAGTTGTTCTACAAAAAAGTATGAGTTAACAGAATATGAGCGTTTAAATGTGAGACTTTCATTGGACCGTTACTTTAAAGGTGTGTGTGGAAACTTTTTAAAGAGTTCTGTTTGAAAAGGGGAAACGAATAAGTGCACCTGGATTTGAGGAGGACCTGATGTGACGAGGGGGGAGGGTAGTAAAGCCCTAACAATATCTCCAAGCCTTTCTTCTGACCAGCTGTGCTTTAAATTCCAATTTTAAAGCCAGCTGATTGCAAGATGGAGAACACATACTCGTCTTCAACAACAGCCTGCTGGGAAATTGTTTTTTTTAAATTCCGTCTCTAACAACTTCAGGGGAAAAATAACACAACTAGATGTGTTGGTATGCACAGAGCTGAGACACAACACACAGGGGCACAAGAGAATAATCTTGTGTTGCAGTGTTACGTCTAACTAACAGTCAATACCTTCTACTGTAGCCACCGAGAACTGCGTTCAGTAATGCCTCCCCCGTCTCTTGTCTAATTAGTAGGGAAAGCCTGGTCATCAGATGCCCATGATCGCCATGCTTCTAGTTTAAAGTCATAACATGCTTTAATCCTCTTAGGTTGGTAGATGATCTGCAGACAAAGGGAGCCCGACCCAACCATCATCCATCCATCCATCCTCCACCATCACCCCCCCAAGGACACTAACAGACCAGAACAGCACCCCCCAGAGTAGGTACTGTACTGGGGGTGGGATAGAGAGACAGTACCCCCCTTCCGTCCCCCCATAATCTCCATATTCAAAGGTGACAGTATTGTATAAATCCGTCCGGGCCATTATTGAGAGGTTCTCCTCTGTAAAATGGATGCTGGAGGACAGTTACAATCTTTCTCAATTTACTCCCTAACCCTCCCGCTTGGCCCAAACCCTTCAAAGTTTGCAGATCTGAAGGGTCTGGATAGGTATACAATGTATAGTGGTGGAGCTCGATTGCAATCATATTGCTTAGATTGCAATCATATTGCTTACACCTTACCTATCTGCAAACATAGAAGAACAAGTTGCAGGGGTGGGGTGAAAGGTCATCCCTTAACTCCTCTGATCCTGGCATTGGTGTCACAAAGTTCTGCAACAATCACTGAAAATATAGGCCTGCCATCTGGTCTGACTGTAACATATGACTACGATATTCCCAGCACTACAATCACAACCCCAATCCCCTCTGCAGCTTAGCCTATACCAAGACCTATATATCCTTAATCCTTTGTTTGAAAGAATGCAGATTTGCAAAGAAAAAGCCATATCTCAGACTGGCCAATAAAAATAAAAGATTAAGATGGGCAAAAGAACAGAGACACTGGACAGAGGAACTCTGCCTAGAAGGCCAGCATCCCGGAGTCACCTCTTCACTGTTGACATTGACACTGGTGTTTTGCGGGTACTATTTAATGAAGCTGCCAGTTGAGGACTTGTGAGGCGTCTGTTTCTTATACTAGACACTCTAATGTACTTGTCCTCTTGCTCAGTTGTGCACCGGGGCCTCCCACTCCTCTTTCTATTCTGGTTAGAGACAGCTTGCGCTGTTCTGTGAAGGGAGTAGTACACCGCGTTGTACGAGATCTTTTGTTTCTTGGCAATTTCTTGCATGGAATAGCCTTCATTTCTCAGGACAAGAATAGACTGATGAATTTCAGAAGAAAGTTCTTTGTTTCTGGCCATTTTGAGCCTGTAATCGAACCCACAAAATGCTGACACTCCAGATACTCAACTAATCTAAAGAAGGAGAGTTTTATTGCTTCTTTAATCAGGACAAGTTTTCAGCTGTGCTAACATAATTGCAAAAGGGTTTTCTAATGATTAATTAGCTTTTAAAATGATAAACTTGGATTAGCTAACACAACGTGTCATTGGAACACAGGAGTGACGGTTGCTGATAATGGGCCTCCATACGCCTATGTATATTCTATTGAAAATAACCCGTTTCCAGCTACAATAGTCATTTATAACACAAACAATGTCTACACTGTATTTCTGAGCAATTTGATGTTATTTTAACGGACTTTTCCGTTAAATGTGCTTTTCTTTCAAAAACAAGTACATTTCTAAGTGACCCCAAACTTTTGAACGGTAGTGTACATGTAATAGTGCAACCAGAGACACAATGGAAGATACAGTATAAAAATAGAATTGGATATCAAATATGCAAGCTATCATTGAGGGATATCAAAATAAAATTGTATTTGTCACATGCGCCGAATACAACAGGTGTAGTAGATCTTACCGTGAAATGCTTACTTACTTGCCCTGTGATAGAAAAATTACATATTTACCTGATTTGTTTGATATTAATAGTTAGCAATTAATACTTAACAAATAGGAGGATATTTCTGTCCTGAAAGTGTCTGTGTTTTTATGGTCTCCACTCTAGTTCCCTGTAGCTAATCTGGGAGTATGGTCATTGGAGATGGCGTGAGCTGACAAATGAGTTAAAGACTGCATTACAGTACATAGACAAGATGTGATGGGTGTAACCGAGATAGAGGTAGCCAGGAGGAGTTTAGAACAATTCCTCATTGTCTCTAAGTCATCCTTGCATCTGGGAAACTAAGCCAGGGTGGGGTTAAGACAACAACCCACGTGCAGAAAATGACAGGATGAACCCAGAGTGCCTTATGATGCTCCTTGGTCTGCATGAGGGGGGTTGAACCAACCATGACTGAGCATTGTTAGTGTCCGCTATATATAGGACTCTGCATTTGTGTAAAGGTTAGGTTACTTGGTCCAACACTCAAGGGTGGGGGGGTGGGGGGGGGTCGACCAGCCTCATTATTGCAATAATCAATCAATATTAAATAAAGAAGATAGATTTGGTCATTTCTTCAAACAATCTCAATACTGAATTTCCACAACAGCCCTTAACCAACTATGCAGTTCAAGAAATAGAGCTAAGAAAATACTTACTAAATAAACTAAAGTATTGGCCTCCAGAGTGGTGCAGTGGTCTAAGGCACTGCATCGCAGTGCTAGCTGTGCCACTAGAGATCCTGGTTCGAGTCCAGGCTCTGTCACAGCCGGCCGCAACCAGGAGACTCATGGGGCGGAACACAATTGGCCCAGCGTCGTCTGGGTTTGGGAGGGTTTGGCCGGCAGGGATGTTCTTGTCGCATCACACACTAGCGACTCCTGTCGTGGGCCGGGTGCAATGCACACTGACATGGTTGCCAGGTGTACGGTGTTTCCTCTGACACATTGGTGCGGCTGGCTTCAGGGTTAAACGGGCATTGGGTCAAGAAGCTGTGCGACTTGGCTGGGTTGTGTTTTGGAGGACGCTTGACCTTTGCCTCTCCCGAGTCTGTACGGGACAAGACTGCAACTACCAATTAGGGAGAGAAACGGGTAAAAATATAAAATAATAAAAAAGTTACAAAATAACAATACCGAGGCTATATACAGGGGGTATCGGTACCGAGTCAATGGCACCACACTGCAAGGTCTCTGACTTCCTCCCTAAAGGCTGTCTCATCGTTGTCGGTGAATAGGCCCACCACCGTTGTGTCGTCAGCAAACTTAATGATGGTGTTGGAGTCATGCTTGGTCACGCAGTCGTTGGCAAACAGGGAATACAGGAGGGGACTAAGCACGCACCCCTGAGGGGCCACCGTGTTGAGGATCAGCGCGGCAAATGTGTTGTTGCCTACCCTTATCACCTGGGGGCGGCACATCAGGAAGTCCAGGGTCCAGTTGCAGAGGGAGGTGTTTAGTTCCAGGGTCCTTAGCTTAGTGATGAGCTTTGTGTTCACTATGGTGTTGAACGCTGAGCTGTGGTCAATGAACAGCATTCTCACATAGGTGTTCCTTTGGCAAGGTGGGAAAGGGCAGTGTGGAGTGCGATTGAGATTGCGTCATCTGTGGATCTGTTGGTGCGGTATGCAAATTGGAGTGGGTCTAGGGTTTCCGGGATGATGGTGTTGATGTGAGCCATTACCAGCCTTTCGAAGCACGGTAGTCATTTAGGCAGGTTACCTTCGCTTTCTTTGGCACAGCGACTATGGTGGTTTTCTTGAAACATGTAGGTATTACAGACTCGGTCAGGGAGAAGTTGAAAATGTCAATGAAGACACTTGCCAGTTGGTCTGTGCATGCTCGGAGTACACATCCTGGTAATCCATCTGGCCCCGCAGCCTTGTGAATGTTGACCTGTTTAAAGGTCTTGCCCACATCGGCTACGGCTTGATCACACAGTTGTCCGGCTGGTGCTCTCATGCATGCTTCAGTGTTACTTACCTCGAAGCAAGCATAAAAGTAATTTAGCTCGTCTGGTAGGCTTGCGTCTCTAGGCAGCTCGTGGCTGGGTTTCCCTTTGTAGTCCGTAATAGTTTGCAGACTTGCCACATCCAACGAGCGTCAGAGCCAGTGTAGTAGGATTCATTCTTAGTCCTGTATTTAAGCTTTGCCTGTCTCAGGGCAGAGCGGGATTTCTTATAAGTGTCTGGATTAGTGTCCCGCTCCTTTAAAGTGGCAGCTTGAGCCTTTAGCACAGTGCTGATGTTGCCCGTAATCCATGGCTTCTGGTTGGGATATGGACGTACGGTCACTGTGGGGACGACGTTGTCGATGCAGTTACTGATGAAGCCGGAGCCTGAGGTGGTATACTCTTCAATACTATTGGATTAATCCCGGAACATATTGCAGTCTGTGCTAGCAAAACAGTCCTGTACCGTGACATCCGCGTCATCTGACCACTTCCGTATTGAGCGAGTCACTGGTACATGTAAGCAGGAATCAGGAGGATAGAATTATGGTCATATTTGCCAAATGGAGGACGAGGGAGAGCTTTGTATGCATCTCTGTGTGTGGATAAAGGTGGAGTTTTTTTCCCTCTGGTTGCACATATGACATGCTGGTAGAAATGAGGTAAAACGGATTTAAGTTTGC
The DNA here is from genome assembly GCF_901001165.1 of Salmo trutta. Lineage (NCBI taxonomy): Eukaryota > Metazoa > Chordata > Actinopteri > Salmoniformes > Salmonidae > Salmo > Salmo trutta. Next base: position 41,918,215 of record NC_042973.1, read on the forward strand.
CTGCATTAAAGTCCCCGGCCACTAGTGCGGTCTTAGTGCCAGCATCGGTTTGTGGTGGTATGACTGAGTATGATCAGGTTGACCGTCGGTTTACGTCAATGGAACATTGTAGTATTAATAGAGCTGCTGCTGCTGCAGCCTGGACACCGGATAGGCCTGTGGTCACACCCTCAAGGTAGACATGGGTAAGATTCTTGTCCAGTGATAAGCTCTGACAGAATTATAGGAGGCTGAGGACAGCAGGGCAATAGAGAGTATGTCACACAGAGGGCGCACACGCACAGTGAGAGGCAGCCCTGCACTGGGACCTCCAATGGCTTGACAGAATAGAGTGCGCCCCTTAGGTGAAATGGCACAGATCGTATGGGAATGAAACCCTCACATACTGTAAATCCTAACTCTTACCATCGCACTGGCCCAGTACATTAAACCCAGCTCCACACGCTCTCTCTCTCGCAGCTCTCCCGCTCTCTCCCCAGCCGGGCCTACCGCTCTCCCTCAGTGCCCAGGCAACACACAGATCTGCTTAGACAGGACACGGAATAGTGGATGTAATCCCTCAATGCATGACACGCTGTTCTCTAAAGGATCACAGATGAGACAGTGTTCCCAAATGCACTTTCAGAAAGAATCGTGCTACATTTGGATTAGTCTGTCCATGACTATGATATACTCAATTTGAACTGAATACTAGGAACGCTAGACAGATATACAGTAGGGGAGAAGTGTAAGTGTAAGTGTAATGATGGTGCTCAGTGTATTAAATGAGAAAAAGTACTGTAATACCCCGAGAAAGCTCCTATTAATTGCAGGTATTGGCAAACTGGTGGTGCTGGTGACATAAGACATTCCTAATACTTGCTCTAATCCATTTCATTATTTTGACTGTTTCTCTCCAATTAATATATTTCAGCCATTAGTTAATTTGTTGACATTGTCTGTGTAAGGCCATTAGAAGTGAACCAGTAACGCTTACTAAACACTATCAACTCCTGAACTTTGAACTCTCTGTCACCAGATAGTCTAAATATCCAGGATGGAGGTCCCAAGAAAAAGCAAAAAAAAGAGTTGTTTGAACATTTCCTCCAGTCTATGTCTGCTCAGAAGTTAGGTCTTTGGTCTAAACCATGAAATCAGATCAACTGATTGAAGTTAAGGTAAAAAAAAAGAGTCATTAACGTATTTTAGAGCGGTAGATGGATAACAAAAAAACAGTGTAGAAGGTCAGATTAATCAAAGCCATACAGATGACAACATGAGAGTTCAGGATAGCAGCAGTTGTCCATGTGATGAATACTGTCATGGAACATCTAGCCACATCTTGTCTATCAGTGATGGTACATTCCACAGTAAAATGCGGAAAATAATTCCAACATTTGTTAAAATAAAATGAAAATAAAACACTAAAATACAGTATCTTGATTAGATAAGTATTCATCCCCCTGAGTCAATACATGATAGAGTCACCCTTTGCAGTGATTACAGCTGTGAGTCTTTCCACACCTGGATTGTGCAACATTTGCGTATTATATTTTTTGCAGTATTACTTTAGTGACTTGTTGCAAACAGGATGCATCTTTGGAATATTTTTCTTCCATACAGGTTTCCTTCTTTTCACACTGTCATTTATGTTACTATTGTGGAGTATCTACAATGTTTCCTCCTATCACAGCCATTAAACTCTGTAACTGTTTTAAAGTCACCATTGGCCTCATGGTGAAATCCCTGAGCGGTTTCCTTCCTCTCCGGCAACTGAGTTAGGAAGGACGCCTGTATCTTTGAAGTGACTGGGTGTATTGACACACTATCCAAAGTGTAATTAATAACTTCACTATGCTCAATGGGATATTCAATGTCTGCTTTTTTTAATGTTATACCCATCTACCAATAGGTGCCCTTCTTTGCAAGGAAAACCTCCCTGGTCTTTGTGGTTGGATCTGTGTTTCAAATTCCCTGCTCGACTGAATGTTAGTCAATTTAACATTCAGGCTGTAACAACAAAATGTAGAAAAAGTCAAGGGGTGTGAATACTTTCTGAAGGCACTGTAATCAGAAAACTGGTCCATCTGATCCCAACATTTTTATATCCATTGGTGTTCCATAAATGTACTTCCTTTGTGCAATACTGTACGGTAAGTCCTCTATTTTGTATCATTGTATGTTCTCAGAATAAATCAATTCCTCTCAAGTCTTGTACAGTTCAATGCTGTGTTGTACGTAGAAGTGTCTGAAAACGGTATGCCTGCAAAAACATTTCTCTGACTACTAGATATGATTAGGGTGTATTTGCAGACTGTTAAGTTTGGAGTTTAATGAGGTACACTCCTTGAGTTACTAAAATATGTAAGCATTGATTAAAGGATAATGTGATAGGGCTCTGCTGAAACGTAGTGCACTGTATAGGGAATATTCGTGCCATTTGAGATGCTGAGTGGGTACCTGAGTTGTCATGGTAATTAGATCAGTGGGTGCAATGGTGACATGGTCAGTGCTTATTATTGCCAAGGTGTTGACATAGCAAAGGCTGACCAATTGATGGGTTTTCATGGGAACCTAGTGATATTGAAAGTCATATTTCTTTCTTTCTTTTTTATTAATTGTTATTTTTTTCTATCTATTTGTAGATCAGCTATAATATTTCAGATAGATTTTGGGTTCTATCAATTTAATTGTTTGCATAGCTTCTAATCCCCTTTATTTATTTATTTTCCCCCAACCCTATCACGCCTCCCCTGGAGTCTGGAGTAAACTAACAGACAACAATTATTCTACTGCTACTTACAGCTATTTTCACTCACATGTACAGTACATGTAGTTAAATAATCATACATATATTCCTCATTTCCTCTTTCTGCAAGTGCTGGATTTTCACCGACAGCGGCCATTCATTCTGATAACTCCAACCCTCCGATGTCCACAGATTAACCCATCTTTCCCAGTATATTGCCATTTTGCTATTTCCTTTTGAAATACATCCCTCCATTTATCTATGATGTCTTACGAGGGTCTTGACCCCCCCCCCCCCCCCCCCCATTTGTAGCATTTCTACGGATATTGCCCTAAAAATGAATACGTTACCCGAGAGTATAGTGATTTTTCCCATTGACTGATAGTGTTTTTCAGATCCCCTAACAATAGAGTTTGCAGGTCCATCTTAACCCTGATACTGTGACATACTGTAACATCCATCCCTGGACCTGACACCGATGGACAGTACCAGAAAAGATGCTCTATTGATTCTGTTTCCTCACGGCAGAAGCTGCACAGGACTGACTGTTCAATGTCTCAGATATTGAGCATTCTTTTTTGTAGCAAGTATTTTATATAACAGCTTAAATTGAAATGAATGGATTGGTGTGTTAATTGTTGTTTTATGAACACTATATATACAAAAGTATGTGGACACCCCTTCAAATTAGTGGATTCGGCTATTTCAGCCACACCCGTTCCTGACAGGTGTATAAACACGAGCACACAACCATGCAAACACAGCCATGACTTTCAACGTGGCACCGTTGTAGGATAGGCCACACAAACTCACAGAACGGGATCGCTGTGGTGTAAAGCTTGCCGCCATTGGACTCTGGAGCAGTGGAAACGCGTTCTCTGGAGGGATCAATCACGCTTCACCATCTGGCAGTCCAAAATAATGAATCTGGGTTTGGCGGATGCCAGGAGAACGCTACCTGCCCCAATGCATAGTGCCAAATGTAAAGTTTGGTGGAGGAGGAATTATGGTCTGGGGCTGTTTTTCATGGTTTGGGCTAGGCCCTTTAGTTCTGGTAAAAGGAAATCTTAACACTACAGCATACAATGGCATTCTAGACAATTACGTGCTTCCAACTTTGTGGCAACAGTTTGAGGAAGGATCTTTGCTGTTTCATCATGACAATGCCCCCGTTCACAAAGCGAGGTCCATACAGAAATGGTTTGTCGAGATCGGTGTGGATGAACTTGACTGGTCTGCACAGAGCCCTGACCTCAACCCCGTCAAACACACTTGGGATGAATTCGAACGCAGACTGTGAGCCAGGCCTAATTGCCCAACATCAGTGCCCGACCTCACTAATGGTCATGTGGTTGAATGGAAGGAAGTCCTCGCAGCAATGTCAAAACATCTAGTAGAACGCCTTCCCAGAAGAGTGGAGGATGTTATAAAGGGGACCATCTCCATATTAATGCCCTTGATGTTAGAATTAGATATTCGACGAGCAGGTGTCCACATACCTTTGCTCATGTAGTGTATCAGTTCATAGACCCGATGACCCCAAGGTATTGGTACATCAAAGACCTGTTCCAAACTGATTAGCATTTTATCCAGCACTGCTGTCAAACCTTTAGATATTAACTGAAACTGCATTATCCATTATCGATTTATACTAATAATTTGAAACCATTTTTCACACATTAATTCTTTCATTTGAAAGTCATATCTGCATGTATTCTCCAAATGAGATGTATGGTGTAGAACAGAACTGTCTGTCATGCTACAGAAGGAATTGTGTTAGCTCTTCCACCCCACTGAAGACACATCTGTGTGTGTGTGTGTGTGTGTGTGTGTGTGTGTGTGTGTGTATGTGTGAGAGACGTTTTGGAGGCTAAAATACTGTAGTTTACTTGGATATTGTTTCTATACTATTATTGTGAAATGGAAATAGAATTTAACTGTAGGACTGCTAGGTCACAGTACTGGATCATTAGAGGAAGACAACAGAGGCGTTACTAGGGACAAATGTTAATTGTTGTATCAAATGATATGATTTGTCTTTTCTGGTAGACAATGGAGTCAATAGAACTCAGTAGGTCGTTATCAATAAAACGCCACAATAAGATGCAGAGCGTTCGGTTTGCCTACTGGGGGGCAAGGAGATCCCCCAGCTCCTCTAAAACCATTGAGAACTGCGTGCCACTTTCAAGGCATTGTTAAATAAATGTTAACTATTTGGTTGTTATATCGTCACCTCTTGAAGAGCATAAGCCGAACTACACATTTCCCGATTACTCCATGCAAAATAAACTCTTATCATCAGAGTTATACAGCAAGTATGCTTTTCATGATCAGTAAACATCAATTGATCATGTCATTTCATATACTTGAGGGTAGCCTCACGACATCTCTCAATATTGGCCACCTTTAATTGATGATATAACATAAAAGTGAACTATACCTGACAAGTATGGGTGGTTAGGTTCATTTCCCATTGTGGGCTCTGCCTGTCAAGCAGCAGAAGGGCACATTTGCTGATGAACTGTCAGCTGATAATGTTTACTTTGAAAGCTACTGGTACAAACTTTGTACAGTTGGCTAAACATAGTGCTAAGTAGACCTAATGTACTTTTTTATCCAACCAACATAGGCCTACCTAGTGAAGTTAGCTAACACTATCCCCTTTTCAACATTGTTTTTAAGAGTGTTTAATTACGATTGCTGCTGACAGAAATTATTGGCTATATTGATTGATGGACTATGTCAAATTGGCCAGCTAACTAGAAAGGATTACCTACACATACTGACCAGTTCATGTTATAGACAGAAGCGGGCTACATGGTAGACCAATCCGAAATCATCTCTCGGCATGTCCAGCCCACTCATTATCTCAGCCAATCATGGCTAGCGGTAAGGTAGCCATGCAGGAGGCTGAGAAGGCAGAGGTGGCCAACACAGAGGCCAAGAAACAAAAACTTGAGCTTGAGGTCTAGGTAAGGGAAACTGCACAAGAAATCATATACATATATATATTATATATATATATATATATATATATATATATATGTATGTAGTCAATAGATTTATACTATATATATGATGCTGCGTTTTGCATCATATGACGCAAAATGCATCATACAGTGATGATTTATGTATTTTGAAAGTTAGATATCTTGACAACTTGATTGCTGACAAGCAAAACATTTTAGGACTATGTCAACATTGGACTAATGAAACAAATACCAAAATATTGTTTTGGGTGTCATTTTCCTTTCATATCCTGCAAATGCATAGGTTTCAATGTCAAAAAAGCTATTTTGATTTAATCAGTGTCCTGTAACCACATAATGTATTGTTTTTGTCACTAAAGGCTCTCCTGAGAGAAGGGGAGCCAAAACTGCCCTCCTCAACATTTGGAAGGGCATGGAGAAGGCCCAGGAGCAAGCCAGGAAGGAGGAGAAGGCCAAGGCCAGAAAAACCCAGCTGGAGGTTGAGGTCAAGGCCAAGGAAACTGCACAACAACTGACTGACTGACTGACTGGCATTATTCTCAATGGCATTGAGGGAGAGGTTGTTATCCTGGCACCACACTGCCAGGTATCTGACCTCCTCCATGTAGGCCGTCTTATCGGTGTTGGTGATTAGGTCTATTACCGTCATGTCATAAACAAACTTAATGATGGTGGAGTCATGCATATGTTTCAATGTAAAAAAAAAACATTTTGTTTTAATCAGTGTCATTTAACCACATCATTAATTGTGACTCGTTTCAGGAAACTAGGCATATGTCGCGCGTCACTACTTCACAGGAGAGCCATTTGAACGTAAACTTAAAAAAAATATCAAAGTGCAGAAATGCCTTCTGGAACATGTGAACTTTCATGTGCCTTAATAACAAACTTGTACGCCATATATAAATACAAATAAAATAGTTAAATTACGAGCCTAGTTGCTTTAACCATGGAAAAAGGAGGCAACCTTACCTCTAGCCATGATTGGCTGAGATAATGAGTGGGCTGGACATGTCGAGAGATGATTTTGGATTAGTCTACCATGTATTATGCTTCTGTCTATGACATGAGCTGGTCAGTATGTGTAGGTAGTCCTTTCTAAAGCGGCTTTTTTTGGAAGATATCACTTAGTAGAACTGCATAGGTGTTGCTTTCCACTTTCTGGAGGACCGAGTTTTGAAATCAGTGGAATTAGAGTATGATAGCTGAGGAGGTAGAGAGAATTCTGGCTTTTGATTGCAAATATGCACCTGTCTCCAGATTACATCTTCAAACTAAGGGCAACCATGGCATCCGTGACAGAGAGGGAGAAACGTCCATCCATGTGTAAGATAGTCTAACTAGCTGCATTTTCATATATTACACATTTCTAATTTTGTCAGAAAGTCGTTTTCATTTCAAGTTAAAGTGTACCATTAGCTAGCTAACGTTAGCTGGCTTGCTAGCTAACGTTACGTGTATGATATGTGTAGTAATATTATTCGTATCTCAGAGTCATTCGCATTGCTAGTTATAGCCTAATGTTTGCTAGCTAACACTGAACCTGATTGGTTAGCTACCTGCAGATTCATGCAGGGTAGTAACTGTCTTGGAGAGTTGGGATTATGGTTCTTTGTTTAGCTAGCTAGCTACATGTCTAAACAAAAGATTCCACTATGCAAGTAACCATTTAAATAGAATGTTCATGATGTCACTGCGACAACTGTCGATAGACGTAGCTGGAAAATTCGCTCTGGCTATCTACTTCAATTTCAGAGCACTCTTGTCTGAGTTTGCCCGAGCGCCGATATAACTGATGAATTTACGAACACACAACACCCGTTGAATATGGCCGGTGACAGTAAACTTTGGCAAAAAAGCGTAATTAAATTGTTGCCAGCAGCACAGTTGCAGCCACCAGCGCTCTGGATAAAATGAAAACAGCCTAACCAGCTCAGCTAGGGCGAGTAAAATGGTCAGAGTGAGATGTTGTCTCATTTGTGTCTGGAAGTAGCTAGCAAGCTACCCAAGAATAGAACAGCTGTCTGTGACCAGGCTACACATAGCCTACATAGTTGTCACCATATTAGCTAACGTCACAGTTAGGGGTGCAACTCATGACCCCCCCCCCCCCCCCCCACACACACACACACACACATTTTTGTCCCCCCCAGTTTTATCATGGCACTGTGATACCAAAAATGACAATGGTGTGCTTTAGAACCATGCAGACACCTTAGAGCAGTCGGGTAGGCTGTTTGGCAGTTTCAGACGGCTGAATTTAGGACTGCGCGGACACCACAGATACTGTGTGTAGGCAAAGCTTCTAAATGGCTGGCTGGGCCAGCATGGGAGATTTTTATTCAGATGCAGCTGCAGTCATTGTGTACGTGTTGCGCTCTTTCTCCGAGTTGTAAAAGCAAGCAGAGAAGAAACTGGCTACTCTTTAGTTAACTGATGTAGCTGGCAAGGTAACTGCTGTTTTAACTTAACAGTGCTGAACTAGTAGTGTAACTGACATGTATTGGTAGCTAATGTTTCATCCCTTCTTGACTGAGGTGAATAAATTAGCTAGCTAGTAGCTACCACAGCCAGTACATCTCTAGCCTGTAGCTATCTGTCAGATAGTAATAATAGGAGCCACCTCATATCACTATCTAACAGCTGCTGTTTTTATGGAAATGTTTTGAAGCCTTTTTGTCCCGTTTCCACAGAAGTAAATGAACATAGCTAGCTTTCGCCAGTTGATGTATGTATTATTTTTGCGTCATTCACACTAGACCTGAATCAAATGATGAAACCAGCAGCTAAATGATTGAAGACTGATAATTCGGATGTTTATTTAGAACAATCACTAGTGAAAGTGAACAAAAAAAATACAACAAAATGTCTCTCTCTCTCTTCTTCATTTTTTTTAGAAATTAATTTGTTTAAAACTATTAAACTACTGTATTTCTCTCTCTTTGAGTCAATGACTCATGTTATGCACTGCAGTGCTAGCTAGCTGTAGCTTATGGTTTTAGTACTAGATTCATTCTCTAATCCTTTGATTGGGTGGACAACATGTCATTTCATGATGCACGAGCTCTGATAGGTTGGAGGACGTCTTCCAGAAGTTGTCATAATTACTGTGTAAGTCTATGGAAGGGGTTGAGAACCATGAGCCTCCTTTTGTATTGAAGTCAATGTACCCAGAGAAGGACGGAAACTATCTGTCTTCCAGCTGCACCATGGTGCTACCCTACAGAGAGTGCTATAGAGGCTACTGTAGACCATCATTGCAAAAAAGTGTGTTTTAATCCATTATTTGGTGACGTGAATATATTTAGTATAGTTTTATCTAAAAATGATACCTTTTTAATGTTTACTATTTTTATTTTTATGAAATTCACTGAGGTGGATGGTCCTCCCCTTCCTCCTCCGAGGAGCCTCCACTGTTGGGTACGCTTTCATTCTATGACAAGGAGTACAGTGTATCATGGGAAACTAGATTACTTTGGCTACAACACAGTTTCAACATCTCTATTCACTTTACAAAACTTTCTGACATTCAGATGAAATCAGATTTCTGCCATAATGATAAGTGAAGACTGGGCTCAAAAGCAAAATTCCTCTTACACAAACAAAACGAAAAGTCAAAATATACTGCAAGATTAAGCACTGGGAATATTGTTATAGCCAGGCATCTCTTCTCGAGATGAGATTTGTTCACCTTTGAAGTCCTTTTCCAGGCATTATGAGCTCTGTCTACACATAAGCGCTGCATTATGAATGTAGTTGTACTCTACAGGCAGCAGATTTATCCCGAGTACTGTGCATGTGTGTGAGTGTCTGTGCCTGTGTTTGTGTGCATGTGTGTGTAATAACGTTGTCAGAGGTGTGCTTTGAGCGGCTGAGTGGGGTTAGAGGGGCGGAGAGAATACTGCAGTGAAGAGGTCACCTCTCTGGTGGTCTGAGAAAGGGGTGAGGGGTTCAGGCTTTGAATGTCTTCTTTCCCGTCAGTCTAAAAGAGGGTCTGTTTGTCTCAATCAAGACAACCAAGTGGAGGGCAGTGTTAGAGCCTTGGTATTGTCTCACTTACACGCAAGCACACGCACACACACACTGAGTGGGATTAGTGATCTGAGTAGAGAGCGAGAAGAGGGCGCTGAGGTAATGCCCTTCTCCTTGTGGACAAATGATACAGCATGCCCTTTGGGCTTCAGCCGGAGCCGTCCACAGATCAATACCGTACATGTCATCAGTGGGCCCAAACGTGCTGCGGGGGGAGGCAGGCAGAATAAAACCCCATTTGAGCCCCAGGGCATTTACAAGAACAGGACCTGGATGTTTGTCCGACACAGCAGGGGGGACATTCCCGGGATGCGTCCCAGGGAACAGGAGTGCACCGCTTATAAGGGAGTCGAGCAAGGAATAACCCCCCAAAACTTCTCGGCTCTCTTATAAGTGTTAGCCTAGCAGAGCATTGGGCCAGTAACCGAAAGGTCGCTGATTCGAATCTGAGTTGACTAGTTGACAAATCTGTTGATGTACCCTTGAGCAAGGTACTTAACCATAATTGCTCTAGGATAAGAGCGTCTGCTAAATGACTAAAATGTACAGTTAAATGTCTCCTGGTTAAACTTATCAGGCTGGGCCGGCGCTTTTAGAGAAGGAGACAGGTTGAGGGAACAACAAGTGTGGTGAGTGTGTGGTGACAGGTTCACCTCAGACAAAACCTTGTATGTGTGGGGTTATCTGTGGACCTTCTACGAAACAATGCTGAGTAGACAGCAGCTTAGTGGTCCTCTGTAATATATTATTTACCCGTTGTAAGAGAATATCCATTGATTCTAAGAATCTGCCAGAGAGGTTAGCAAAACAGTACAGTACTGCATTCCTTGCTTCTCAATACTGCAAGAGAGCTAATACATCTTTACAGCTAAAATTATATTTATGTAACAGTAGTGTTAGCTCATTCAACCAGCCGTACAAATTTCACTCGGGACGGGAGACGGGGTGACATTCATTTTTCAACATTTTGAAATTGCATTTTGTCCCCCTGTCACGTCCTGACCCTTGTAAGAGGTCATTTGCCATAGTAGAGTGGTCAGGGCGTGACAGGTGGTTGTTCTGGGTGGTTTGGGGTTTTCTGTTTATATGTGGGGTTTTTCTAGATTTCTATTTCTATGTTTTGTTTTCTATGTTTTGGCCAGGTATGGTTTCCAATCAGAGGCAGGTGTCTTTCGTTGTCTCTGATTGGAAGCCATACTTAGGCAGCCTGTTTTTCCTTTGGGTTTTGTGGGTAGTTGTTTTCCGTTTTGTCAGTGTACCTTACGGAACTATTGTCAGTCGTTTTATTGTTTTTGTTTGAGTGTCTTCATTAAAAGTTTAAATATGAGCACTATACACGCTGCGCCTTGGTCTACTCATTTCGACGCCTGTGACACCCCCCCAGTTTTATCATTGGAACGTGATACAAAACGTGGCACGGTGTGCTTTAGGACCATGCGGACGCCTCCGAGCGGTTGGATAAACTGTTGGAGTGTTAATCTGACTGGATAAAAACATATATATGCCCCCCCCCCCACTTTTAAAACCAAAGTTGTGCCCCTGAATTAAACTGATATTAAACTACTTCTGAACACAAAGCTACCCGAAGTGCATACATAAGCTCACATACTCCAGAAAACATACTGTACAGTCATTGCCGATGGTTATGAGAACATGTAGCTACTCTTCCCACACAATGAAAGTCAGCTAGTCCAAACAGTGTTCAGCCTGCGTAATGGGAATACAATTCTCCCAGTAGAGCAGAGTCTCAAAGAAGACATCAGCCTCCTCTCAAAAGCCAGGCATGTTAATTAAGCTGCCTACAACAGGAGATTTGAACATTTAATTTTTTAGAACATCATTATACAACTCCTTTATTAGAGTGTTGCAGAGGATGGGAAATACTTGTAAATCAGAATTATTATTTATAGTCATTCATTAGTTTGCTCATGGGTGGTTCCTCCGAGACGCATGCATACCCATGCATACATAATGAACCATTCTCTCCCGGACAATGAAACCAAGGTGCAGGAACCAATTTAATGCCAAATGGATGCCTTCAGAGGGCCAAACTGTATTGTTCGTCCTTTCACACCGACATAGCTTGCCTTATGGCTTAGCGCTGCCTCTCCACAGAATAGAACCCGTGTCCGTGTCTTGGCCCGCTATGTAAATAAACAACACCGGAAGATTCCATGTTGCCATCCCTCCATCTCATCTTGCATCATTAATCATCTCACGCAACATAAATAAAAAAACGGTCGATAAATAAGTCAACCGAGCCAGACTACTCTGTCTCGAGCAGCAGTACCACCACAGTGAGCAGCCGGTAATTCGTTGTCTCCCATTGCCAAAGCAAAGTCAATCAATAGCCAATTAAACAGAGGCGTGGCATATCTCTGGTGGCCAGCGGTGCATGTTGCTGCTACTTCGGCCTGGGAAATAAATATGTAAATGGTTCTATTGGAGGAGTAGAGTCAGGTGTTCTAAGACCCGGGGGGAGGGGGGGTTGAGGTGGGTGACGCGGCCTTGTTTGGACATCCTCTGGGCAGGCCCGCCCCGTCCTCCCTCGGTCTCAGTTACTCCTGACCTCCCAGCACTGCACCTCACACTGGCCCACATGCCTGTGGTCAAAGAGGCCTGGGAGGCTGGGGGGGCTGCTGATATTTCAATGACCTCATCTGTCAATATCCCTGAATGATCCACCAGCTGAAGGCTCCCTGATTGAGTGCGAGGGGGGGGGGGGCTTTCTTCACACACATATGAGCTCACATTATGTATATCTGCACATACATACAGGTAACTACCAAAATAATGGAAACACTTGAGTAAATGAGGGATACAAAATATATTGAATGTAGGTGCTTCTAGACAAGGAAAAAAGTCTGTGGGTCGGCACTCAAAAAGATGTTGCATAAAGCGTACTTTTTCACTGGGAGAACGCCACGGTCCCCTTTTGATAAGCAGGTGCCTCCACACAGATGTGGGTCCTGAGTTAATTAAGCAATTCATATCCCGGAATGCTTAGGGTGATGTATAAAAACGCTGGGCAGGCCATTATTTGGCTACCATGGCTATGCCCCCATAGGATGACCATTCCCCCATCCACAGGGCACGAGTGGTCATTGAATGGTTTGATGAGCATGAAAACGATGTAAGCCATGGCGGTCTCAGTCATCAGATGTCAACCCAATTGAACACTTATGGGAGATTCTGCAGAGGTTACTGAGGGCGATTTCCCCCACCGTCAATAAATGATGGAATTTTTCAAGGAAAAATAGTGTCGCATCCCTCCAATAGAGTTCCAGATACTTGTAGAATCTATGCCAAGGTGCATTGAAGCTGTTCTGGCGGCTCGTGGTGGCCCAAAACACTTTATGTTGGTGTTTCCTTTATTTTGGCAGTTACCTGTACATATAGTACATGGATTGCCCAGTCACACTCACTCACTCACTCACTATATCTTTCTGCCTCACACACACACACACACACCTCTTGCAAACAACCAAGCCCAGAAGGGGACGTTTGTATGCATTACCAGGGGCAGTGTGGGAGTAATGCACAGATCCTTGACCCCTTCATCCCCAAACCCCCTATCCCCCCATTCTGCTGATCTCTCTGCTATGGAACTGACACCTCGGAGCTAAGGGCCTCTCATTGCGTCACATGAATGGCACCGCAGCCGCCGAGCCTGACAGTTCAGCTACCCTCCGCCTTGATCTAGCCGGACACAGGTTGGCCCTTACACCTTGGAAGGCCTGGGGAATCAGAGCACAACTGACTGGGGAGTGTTGGTTGTAAACTGAACAAGATTATACCATGCTATTTCTGTAAGACACACTGCAGAGCAAGCAGTAGGGCTGTCAAAGGTGCAACGGCGCACTGTGATATCAGAGCAGAGGGGGCTGAGCTAGAGAAGCTAATGCTGGCTACATTACTAATTGAACACACACATCCACGTGAGACTGAAACGCGGAGAGAGCAGTGGCATTACATCTCTGGTTGGTGTAATTACAAAGTCTCGTTCCCTTTGAAAAGACGGGAGATGTGTGTGTGTGTGTGTGTGTGTGTGTGTGTGTGTGTGTGTGTGTGTGTGTATGTGTGTGTGTGTGTGTGTGTGTGTGTGGTCTTACCTTTCCTCTGGGGGGGAGATGAAGACTGTGTCTGTTCCTCTGTTCCTCAGTCACAGGTCAGGCAGCCCTGAAGCCTGCCAAACACACAAACTCAGTCAGCCCTCTACTTGCTCTTCCACACCACAGTCCATTAATAATAACATCCTATTTATAAAGAGGGCCAGGCCTGTAAAACACAATAAAACCCGGTATATAAAAATGGCTAGATGGGTAGATGTATTCCACAGGCTAGCCTTCAAATTTATAGAGCATCAACACCACAGCTTGAGAGACTACAGTAAATAGCTGCTCGTTGTTTTTCAAAGAGCAGAGTGGACAGTGCTTCAGCTAAGCTCCCCAGACAAAACTCCAGATGCTGTGCGTGTGACCTTGAGCACTGCGGCAAAATACTGAGAAGGGGAGAAGTAAGGGTGACGTGTTGGATTGGATAACAAGATGTATACACACTCATGTACACATATAGTGCATACCAATATTGTAGCTTCTGTATCTGATTCATTTATTTCCTCTCCCTCTCACACACACGCAGTGTCACTCAGCAGGCATGGCAAAATACCAAAAAAATATCAAAGGCCAGCACTTGCTCTGCAGAATGAATGATGGCACTTCATGAACACCTTCAAATGAGAAGTGCAGCAGGAGTCTACAGGCTGATCTACAGCCCCAATCATATACGCAGGCCAGGTTTCTTCCTGTATGATGACTTATGATGGCCCAGCCACTGCCTTTTATTTCCATTTTATGATGAGCAATGGCATCTCCCGTTTCCTTTTATCATTTGGGGGGCTGTTCTACAATAGCAGCAGAATGGCAACAGCCTCGGCAGTGTCATCTCCCCTACAGGGACAATATGGGTCGATATCAGAATGGAAGTCCCTGTATCACCTGGCTGTAGAATAGATCATCAGCATATGGGGATACTTATACACAGTCATACAGAAACACCAAGACTCTGTGATGATGCACTGGTGAGCCACACAAACAGCCTGATTGTTTGGTAGGCCTACAACTCGCTAAATGAACTATGCTTTCGCTACTTTTAAACATTTTGCTATGTAATCGTGTAAAGTAAGCTACACGAAAGCCACAGTCTGGTAATGATGTCATTTGCCGTGAGTGCACGCCGGCAAGTTCACGGCTTAAGGCAAAGGTTGCGTCCCTATACATATTTTGGTTTCCATTTGGTTTTCAATGTTCATCAGAAACGCTGATATTTATGCAAATTAGGTATTTGTTTTTATTGACGAGTAAAGTAAGCCTATTGGTCATTTGTAATGTTAGTTGTGCAATCGTATTGCCATTCAAGTGTGTTAATCATGTTCATTGAGAACGGTCTATACCTGATTAGGGCAGATCCTTTTAGGATTCTCATTCTCATGGGTTGCGTATACACAGGCAGCCGAATTCTGATATTTTTTCAACTAATTTGTCTTTTGACCAATCACATCAGATCTTTTTACATTATCTTTTTCAGAGCTGATCTGATTGGTCAAAAGACAAATTAGTGAAAAATATATCAGAATTGGGCTGCCTGTGTAAACGGAGCTGCTTGTCTGTTACTATCCCACTAAGCATGGACCGCCTCCGACGTCTTTTGGGCGTCTTTTTTTGGTGAAGTCCGGACTGGCTTTGATTTCAACATCCATGGACGTTGATTTTTGGTCCGGACTAAATCTGACCCAATCATAGACGTGATTGGTGTTTGGTTCAGATTTGGTCACCTATATTTGACCCCAAAATACTTTCAAGTTTTCCATTTTTTATGTCACATGCACAAGTACAGTGAAATGCCTTTCCTTCAAATTCAACACTCAACAATCCAATAATCAATAACAATGTAATACTAGAAAAAATAACCAGAGAAATAAGAATAAATACAAAGAACACAGTAAGTACTTAAATGTAAATGTAAGTAAGTAAGCATGCTATATACAGGGTCAGTTCCTATACCATATTTACAATGTGCAGGGATACTGGAGTGATGGAGGTAGATATGTATAGGGGTAAGGTGACTAGGCAACAAGGTATAAGATAAACAGAGTAGAAGCAGCTTGTATGTGAGTGGGTGTACATGTGTGTAGTCGATATAAATGTAGGTGGACACCCCTTCAAATTAGTGGATTCTGCTATTTCAGCCACACCCGTTGCTGACAGGTATTTAACATTGAGCACACAGCCATGCAATCTCCATAGATGAAAAATTGGCAGTAGAATGGCCTTACTGAAGAGCTCAGTGACTTTCAACGTGGCACTGTCATAGGGTGCCACATTTCCAAGTTTGTCAAATGTCTGCCGTAGTCAACTGTAAGTGCTGTTATTGTGAAGTGGAAACGTCTATGAGCAACAACGGCTCAGCCAGAAAGTGGTAGGCCACACAAGCTCACAGAACGTGACCGCCGAGTACTGAAGCGCGTAGTGCGCAAACATCGTCTGTCCTCGGTTGCAACACCCATTACGGAGTTCCAAACTCCCTCTGGAAGCAACATCAGCACAATAACGGTTCGTCTGGAGCTTCATGAAATGGTTTTCTATGGCCGAGCAGCCGCACACAAGTCTAAGATCACCATGCGCAATGCCATGCGTCGGCTTGAGTGGTGTAAAGCTCACTGTCATTGGACTCTGGAGCAGTGGAAACGCATTCTCTGGAGTGATGAATCACGCTTCACCATTTGGCAGTCCGACGGGCGAATCTGGTTTTGGCAGATGCCAGGAGAACGCTACCTGCCCAAAAGCATAGTGCCAACTGTAAAGTTTGGTGGAGGAGGATTAATGGTCTGGGGCTGTTTTTCATGGTTCGGGCTAGGCTCCTTAGTTCCAGTGAAGGGAAGATGTCTTGGATGTCAGGGAGCTCGGTCCCAGTGATGTACTGGGCTGTCCACACCACCCTCTGTAGCACCATGAGATTGAGGGTGGTGATATTGCCATACCAGGCAGATGCAGACAGTCAAAATGATATCAATCGTACAGCTGTATAACTTTTTGAGGGCCCATGACAAACTTTTTCAACCTCCTGAGGTGGAAGAGGAACTGTCGTGCCTTCTTCATGACTGCGCGTGTGTTTGGACCATTTTTAGTCTTCAGTAATTTGGAAACTGAGGAACTTGAAGCTCTCGACCTGCTCCATTCCAGCCCCGTTTCCTGTAGTCCACGATCAGCTCCACACTGCCAGGTCACTGACTTCCTTTCTGTAGGCTGACTCAACGTTGTCAGTGATCAGGCCTACCACCGTTGTGTCGTCAGCAAACTTAATGATGATGTTGGAGTTGTGTGTGGCCATGCAGTCCCAGCCCTTCAGGAAGTCCAGGATCCAGTTGCAGAGGAAGGTGTTCAGACCCAGAGTCCGTAGCTTGGTGACGAGCTCAGAGGGGACAATGGTGTTGAATGCTGAGCTGTACTCAATGAACAGCATTCTCACATACAGTTGAAGTCAGACGTTTACATACACTTAGGTTGGAGTCATTAAAACTTGTTTTTCAACCACTCCACAAATTCTTGTTGACAAACTATAGTTTTGGCAAGTCGGTTAGGACATCTACTTTGTGCATGACACAAGTAATTTTTCCAACAATTGTTTACAGACAGATTATTTCACTTATAATTTACTGTATCACAATTCCAGTGGGTCAGAAGTTTAAGGCTATCTGAAGGCTACGGCGTGTTCACCAAACTGTGCTGAAAAATGGTTCATTACTCTGAGCTAGTGATGAGAAACCGAGGCTATCTAAAGGCTTTGGTGCTTCCACCAAACTGTGCTGAAAAACGGTTCATTACTCTGAGCTAGTGATGGGAAACCGAGGCTATCTGAAGGCTTTGGTGCTTCCACCAAATTGTGCCCAAAAATTCTTCATTACTCGGAGTGTCATTATCTGTTCACATCGCACATTAGTGACTTCGGGTCCGCAATATAGAAAATAGATTTACATGTTGCGAAATCAGTGGGACCTTGCATTTTGCAAAACATATAACACACTTTGGTCACACTGCCTTCCCCCGACCGCTGACACTATAGCTGCCAGTCTCTGAGCCTTATCATCTGTACACAATGCACATTAGTGACATCTGCTGGTCAGAAATAAATAGCTACATGTGATTATAAAATATACTTTTTTCTACACTGTTTTAATTAAAACTTCGTGGCACAGCTCTTAGTTGTAGGCTTTAGTAGCCTATAATTTTATTACATTGAACAAAAATATAAATGCAACAATTTCAAAGATTTTACAGAGTTACAGTTCATATAAGGAATTCAGTCAATTGAAAAAAATTCATTAAGCCCTAATCTGTGGATGTCACATGACTGGAAATACAGATATGGTCACAGATAACTTTAAAAACGTTACGGGCGTGGATCAGAAAACCAGTTAGTATCTGGTGTGACCACCATTTGCTTCATGCAGCGCGACACATCTCCTTTGTGTAGAGTTGATCCGGCTGTTGATTGTGGTATGGGGAGGTTTCTGGATATTGGCGGGAACTGGAATACGCTGTTGTAAACGTCGATTGAGAGCATCCCAAACATGCTCAATAGGTGACATGTCTGGTGAGTATGCAGGCCATGAAATAACTTTTTCAGCTTCTACGAATTGTGTAGAGATCCTTGCGACATGGGGCACTGCATTATCATGCTGAAACAGGAGGTGATGGAAGCGGATAAATGGCACAACAATGGGCCTCAATATCTCATCACGGTATTTCTGTACATTCAAATTGCCATCAATAAAATGCAATTGTGTTCATTGTCCGTAGCTTATGCCCACCACCACCACCATGTGGCACTCTGTTCACAATGTTGACATCAGCAAATCGCTCGCCCACACAACGCCATACACGATGTCTGTCATATGCCCAGTACAGTTGAAACTCGGTATTCCTCTGTGAAGAGCACACTTCTCCAGCGTGCCAGTGGCCATCAAGATGAATTTCCAGTGGAATGCAGATTAACTTCCCTGCGACGGTTTCTGACAGTTTCTGCAGAAATTCTTTGGTAGTGCAAACCCACAGTTTCATCAGCGGTCTGGATGGCTGGTCTGAGATGATCCCGCAGGTGAAGATGACAGATGTGGAGGTCCTGGGCTGGCGTGTTTACACATGGTCTGTGGTTGTGAGGCCGGTTGGATGTACGGCCAACATCTCTAAAATGACATTGGAGGTGGTAGAGAAATTAATATTATATTCTCTGGCAACGGCTCTGGTGGACATTCCTGCAGTCAGCATGCCAGTTGCACGGTGCCTCAACTTGAGACATCTGTGGCAATGTGTTGTGTGCACATTAGAGTGGCCTTTTATTGTCCCCAGCACAAGGTGCAACTGTTTAAACAGCAATGATCATGCTGTTTAATCAGCTTCTTAATTTGCCACACATGTCAGGTGGATGGATTATCTTGGAAAAAGATAAATGCTCACTAACAGGGATCTAAACAAATTGGTACAAAACATTTTGTGGAGAATGGTAACTTGTAATGTCCTGTTGAAGTCGGGCTTCTCGGTTTCTTCTGTGGGGTTTAAGAGGTGCTGCCACCTATTATACGTAGTTGGCAGGATTGAGAGTATGAATCACAGACTGTAGGCTATATCAAAAACCTTAATGCAAATTACATTACTTTAGCAAAGTAGGGTCAAAAGTGGGTAGATTGAGATTACTCTTATATTACTATTATCCTTCCAATGGCTATGGATTCCAACAGTTTAGGAATACAGGCTTCATTGAAAGACTTGCCATGTAAATGATTTACATTGCAAGTTGAAACACTGGATGTGGCTTCGATTTTAACACCGTTTGAAGCAATGCAATTTACTAATGACATGTGCATGTAGGCTATGAATTAACGACCTAATAGGCTAGACTATAGACACTGGCCGTGCCCGAACAACCATACTAAATAGTAGGCCGTTTGAGTATGCGAAAATAAAACGTTACATACGATGCGAATTTTCTAAAATCGAGTATGCTTTAAATGCCAAAATGTTATACTAATTTCAGCTTTTCATCTAGTAGAATTCGCTACACACTTTTCATGAATTTCACAGCCACAATGCATTGGAAGAGGAGGGCTGCTAGTTTTGATAGCGAGATCTCTTCAATTAAACAACAAAACAATTTGGTAGATGGCGAATAGCGAAGTTTCTGCGGTGGTGTATTTTTGTTCTCCTTAAAATCACAAACGTTTCATCGTAACATTACATCTTTGAAAACAGATCTGCAGCTTGCTGCCTGCCATGCCTTTAGCTAGCTTCAACTTCATATTTAACATTAGCTTAGTTAGCTAGCTAGCTAACTAGGTACTTGTTGTAAATACCAGGACTTGTGTTCAAACTGTTGCAGGGTCTGATGACAATAACAGGCATTTAATTCAGTGGCAAACATGGGAAGAGAAATGCTGCAAAAAAAGGTTCAGTAAGTCGTGGTTATAGTTAGCTCTCTTGCCACTGCACTATCACTAGTTAGCTATAGCTAACGTTAGTAACGCGGTAGCCTACATTCCTATTTTCCACTGTGGTCCTAACACTTTTCTTCTAGCTCTCCTGATTTGTCACGTTGGTTTATCTGTGTTGAGCGGATTCTGATTGTAATGTTCATGGCGATGCAATATTAGTTTCTACCTGAACGGTTACAACCTGAATGGGTCTAGCTAGTTTCATTGCACACAACCTTTTATGGTGAAAGTAATGGTAAGCTGTACTTGTTACTGTTTAACCTTGGCACTCCAATTTGATAAAGTATGTGGCAATCTATCTATCTAGAGAAAGTTCACACAAATCTACTTTGCTCATGTTTTGGTTAATGTTGTACTTCATCTTATGTCTTTTCGGGATCTACATTAGCTGGAGGGGCAGCTGTCATCTTCATTGGTAAAAAAATAAGTGGGAGAACCATAAACAAACATACATGGGATGTGACATGTGTTGCTGTGCTGTACTTGGCTAATAAAGATCCACCTTTCTCTGAGGGCAAAAACATTTCCCCATCTATTTCCTTTGCTTCACCAGTACATTCATGTAAGTGTGATGATATACAGTGCATTCAGAAAGTATTCATACCCCTTGACTAATTCCACATTTTGTTATTACAGCCTGAATTCAAAATTGATTAAATATATGTTTTTTGTCACCCACCTACACACAATACCCGTAATGAAAAAGTGAAACATGTTTTTAGACATTTTTGCAAATGTATTGAAAATGAAATATCTAATTTACATAAGGATTCACACCCCTGAGTCAATACTTTGTAGAAGCACCTTTGTCAGAGATCACAGCGGTGAGTCTTTCTGGGTTAGTATCTAAAAGCTTTCCACACCTAGATTGCACAACATTTTCCAATTATTATTTTCAAAATTCTTCAGGCTCAAGTTGGTTGTACATCATTGCTAGACAACCATTTTCAGGTCTTGCCATAGATTTTCAAGTAGATTTAAGTCTGAACTGTAACTCGGCCACTCAGGAACATTCACTGTCTTCTTGGTAAGTAACTCCAGTGTAGATTTGGCCTTGTGTTTTAGGTTATTGTCCTGATGAAAGGTGAATTAATCTCCCAGTGTCTGGTGGAAAGGAGACTCAACAAGGTTTTCCTCTAGGATTTTGCCTGTGCTTCGCTCTATTCCATTTATTTTTTATCCTGGAAAACTCCCCAGTCCTTAAAGATTACAAGCATACCCATAACATGACACAGCCCCCACTGAAGAGTGGTACTCAGTAATGTATTGCACCTTGTATTCAGGACAAAAAGTTTTGCAGTATTACTTTAGTGCCTTGTTGCAAACAGGATGGATATTCTGTACAGGCTTCCTTCTTTTAACTCTGTCATTTAAGTTAGTATTGTGTAGTGACTACAATGTTGTTGATCCAGCCTCAGTTTTCTCCTGTCACAGCCATTAAATTCTGTAACTGTTTTGAAGTCGCAATTGGCCTCATGGTGAAATCCCTGAGCACTTTCATTCCTCTCCGGCAACTGAGTTAGGAAAGAAGCCTGTATCTTTGAGTGACTGGGTATATTGATCAGAGCGGTTGGAAATCCCACTCATTACTCATGGAGCGGGCTCTGTCTCTCCACGTCCTTTCCAACTGCTCCTCTAAACCGCTCCGTGCTCACAGGAAAAAAAACACTCCAAACACTCCAGAATCACAATTTAACCAACATCTGTTTTTATGACTACTTGGACCTACCATTTGGTTTTGAAGTATTGAATCCAAACCATATGATTTGAATGATAAGTATTTGAATAAACATGAAAAGGTGAATGTAAGAAGCGCCCAATATTTCACATAGGCTACATGTCATATTAAACAGCATATAAACACTCTAAATAGGTCAGAAGCCAGACATGGAGACTAAAATGAATTATTTAGGCTATATTATTTCAATTATTTCAAGGCTATAGTTTACAAAGAAATACATTGTGAAGCATTTGCGAGTGCGACACAATAGGCTGGTAGAGACATAAAACACTCATCTTTTAAACAACATTTTGTTGTATTAAATCATTACAGTCTATACATTGCACATATAGGCTGTGACTTACTTAGAACAAAAACAAATGAAACAAAAAATGACTTTTTAGTGCCTTTGAATTATTTTTTAGAATTCATTGTTTAGAAACAGACTGCTCTTGCTAGTTACTTTTTTATTGAAGCGTACATGTCGGCCTCTTGGCCTTCATCAGAGGTTTTTTTATTGAAGCGTACATGTCGGCCTCTTGGCCTTCATCAGAGGTTTTTGCTCTAATAAATTAAATGCACTATCTTTGCTATAATAATAAGCTCTTTCGCTCTTTTCATCTCAAAGCGCATTAAAAAAAAACAATCAATACATTGTCATGAGTAGCCTAGCTATAGTTGGCTAGGTCAACCAATAGAGGCCAAATCTTTGAGTGCATCCTCCAAAGATGGGGAGGGACAGTTTGGCTTGATCAGAGGAAGGTAGTCAGAGAGATGGTTGATGAAGATGGAGTTTGGTGACGATGTTGTAGAGGGTTAGCTACTCTGGGAACCATCCTGAGTCGTGTAGCCACTGGACTTCTCCTTCACAAAGTATGGCACGCACTTGGGTGATGCCCCAGCTCTGGGCACCAGAAAGCTCACCACACACAGTTCAGAATAGTAGCTAGCCAGTCGTCCTCACTAGGAGCCCTCTGCCTCAGCACTGAATTCTTCTACTGCATCTCCCATTCTTCTCAAGCTTCAGGTAAGTCTTCAATTGATACATGCTTAGGCCTACGCTGCCCTACCAAGCAAAAAGGCAGTAACTGCTCATATCGTGGCTCTGAGAAAAACTACTTTTATTTACCTTGGTTTCACAGTAACCTTATGTAGTTACTGCTAACATGACCCCCATTTTCTCCAAAACACAATACAATAGAGGCAGGATACTTGTCCACATGATTAAGCATGTATTTTCAAACAAATGAGCAGTTACTGCCTTTTAGCTTGGTAGGGCAGTACGGTTAACTCAAGTTTACTCCAAATTCATTGTTCCAAACGCTAGCTACTTATCTACTTAGCCCAAAACAACAACACTCCGGCACTCAGCTATAGTGATAGGTCAGTGGTTTGGGCTACATACAATCCTTTCCAGTTCATATGCCAACCTGTAACTGATGGTGCGTTCAAGACAACAGGGAACTCGGGAAAAAACTTGCTCCGACTGATAAAAAATATTTTGAACTGTCATCCAACTCGGAATTACAAGTCGGAAACTCCGGCATCATCCTAGAGCTCTGTCTTCTCCGTCTTGAAAATAACTGACATCACGATTTTTCCCAGTCTGAGCTTGTTTTCTTTATGAGTTCCCAGTTGTCTTGAATGCACCAAAAGTAATACGTTGCAGCAATTGCATACTGCATACTTTTTACTAAACAGTACGTGCCAAATAGTATACGACAATGAGTACATACTATGCAATTTAAGTATGTAGTACGCTAGTATGGGTATTCGGACACGGCCACTTTCACCGACACATTTTTCAAATGGGTGAGGCGGTTTAGGGAGTGCCATCTCTTAACAAAGCAAAAACCTTTATTGCTAGAAAGGAACAGTTTGTATTTTGTCGAAAATATAATGGCCTATATTAAATCAGTGATATAAATGGACACTATTTTGGGGCATAATCAATATACCATTAATCTACTTAAACTGTAAATTAATAGGTGTATCACTTTTCTGTGATACACTTGGTGACCCTGTCAGCGTGCAATGCGCCCAGACCGCCACAGGAGTCACTAGTGCACGATGGGACAAGAACATCCCTGCCGGCCAAACCTTCCTCTAACCCGGACGACGCTGGGCCAATTGTGCGCCGCCCCATGGGTCTCCCGGTCGCGGCCGGCTGCGACAGAGCCTGGACTCGAACAAGAATCTCTAGTGGCACAGCTAGCACTGCAATGCAGTGCCTTAGACCACTACGCCACTCGGGAGTCCCAAGGTTTTATATTTTTAATAATTTGTATATTTAGTAACTCTGGATCTAGTCTTCTCTCATCACCTGGCTGCACTGTAAAATACATTCCACCATTTTTTGCAGCTGAACCTCTGACTTGTCTGGTGCTCATCTCAACTGTTGCATCTCCACACCAACTAGGCTGCCGGGTCCTCTATCTTAACAGTCAGATATGGAGCTATAGACTACACACACACACACGCACACACACACACACACACACACGCACACACACACACACACACACACACACACACACACACACACACACACACACACACACACACACACACACACACACACACACACACACACACACACACACACACACACACACACAGATATAACACCATTTGAGTTTGAACCACCCATTTGAGTTTGAACCCTGTCCTTGTTCGAATGTCTTAAATTGTTAACTTATTATTTTGTCTTTTTTGTCTTTTCATCTTCATCTTTTGATAAAGTAAAAGTGAAGGCAAGGCTGCATTCTACCAGCTTTAGCTCTCAATCAAGAGGAGAAACTTTAAAAGGTCTTAGAGTTCATGGACTGGCATTTCAAAAAGTGTGTGTGTGCGTGCATACCCGTGTGTGAGAGAGAGATAGAGAGAGAAATACAGAGAGCGAGAGAGCAAGAGATTGAAAGAGCAAGAGAGCGAGACAGCAATAGGAGCACAAGAGAGTCTGCATAACAAAATAGTTAGTCTGTCCCATTAGTGACCCAAATTAATGTTGGCTTCAATGACAATACCTAATAAGACTATGTAATTACTCGCAATTACTTGGAGCAGCCCATTTCCTCCTCAGAGAGTGTGGACAGCCGCTGGACATCTAGCTATAAACACAAACCAAGGAAAAGGATGGCCATCAGCACATGTTTAAGAAACTGCTAGAGCCACATTTCCACACGGCATTGTAGCATGTTCCCCTGTGTGTGACCAGAGGAGATTAATGATGTGGGGGTGGAAAGGTCAGCCGGTCAGCCTTCTGAGGAGTAGAGATCTACTGAGGAGATGCTACTATATAAACCGTATGACCCGTAGTGCTATACACAGGCCCGCTGTAATTGGGCACGGGCCGTGATCACTCACAGCCGTGTGTGTGTGTGTGTGCGTGTGATAGCACGTGTGTATGCATAAGTGTGTGTGGTGGTTCTCCAAGCAAGTGAAAGGGCCGGAAGTGGTAAATGCTTTGGTGCAGCGGTCGTGCCTTGGTAGAAGGGCTGTGGTCCTGCTAACAGTGGAGAGCCGTAGAGACTCACTGGAGACTGGAGGGAAAGTAGCCTTGTTCTAATAAGAAAGCTGGAAGGAGGTGTTGATTGGACCATGGCCTGTTGTGAGTTGTATTGTGGTATAATTAGCCCAAAGGGAGAGAGGGGAGGCAGGCAGCTGCCCCTATCACAGAGCCCCTCCAGCTGTGAGGGTGGCAGCAGGGGGACGTCACTGTGGCACAGGGGGGCAGTCAGCTGGGCCTCTAACTAGGGCCTGGGTCACACACACACACATACACACATACACGCACGTGTACAATTAAGCACACACGTACAGGCCCAAACTCCATTCCAGTCCCATTTAAAAGACGCAGGATATGGAACGAAGCACAGGATGAGATGAGGGGATGAGATGAGGGGATCATTTCTTAATTTCAGAGTGCTGAGATGCTCTCAGAGATGCTCTCAGAATAAGCCCTCCGGTCAGAACCAAATGTCTTTACTACAGGGCCTTCATCACAATGGGTTAACACAGCCTGGAGGCAGGGCTCTGGGATCCTTCTCCTCAAGTAGCGGGCATTGGGTTCAACAGCTGTCCTTCCTCGCCTTGTCCTCTCCAATACGACCCTGCACGTTCCTCCGTTCTCATCGTCAGGGCCCAGCGGTGTCCTCTCTCCAGGGTCTCTGAGGCCAGGGCTCCTCTGCTGTTGTCCCTGCTTAATCCTGCTCCGAGTACAGCAGGATAACTTCAGTCCACAAATCCCCAACAGCTGCATTGGTGCTGTGGCCCCTCTAGCCCCTCCAGCGGTCCAGCCCCAATGCCAGATTCACTACCCGCCTCTCCTCACACAGAGGCCTAGTGGAGGACGTGGACCGGGGCATGTCACGGGACATGACGCCACCACCCAAGAATGCCACGGGGAAGGAGCAATGGCAGGTCCCATTCCACGGAATGCTATGAGGGCTGAGGGAGGCAGAGGCAGTGGAAAGGAGGTATCCCATGATCACATGTGCCACGATCAATTTAGCTTCTACTGTACCTCCTTACCCTGCCATGAAAACCCTAGTCAACGGAGCTCCATGACAACAAGATACCATGACTTGTGTCCAGGTACTTATCTGGGTAGAATTGACGTGTAATGGAAACATGCCTTCAGGACTCTGCACAAGGAGCATTAGGAGCTAGAACAGAAATCAATGAGAAACCTTAACCATGCTATTGCATTCTACAATGGCAATCATAAACTGGGCAGTGCATCACTACGGTGCATGGAAATTGAGATTTGATTGTGTAATTGTGCTGATCAATGTTCAGAAACGACTTAAGTGATTAGCGATAGTTCCTCTGGCGCTCGCAGCAACACTGGTTTCAAATGATGTGGTAAATTGTTTGGATAGAAAGAAACACTGTGCGGCTCTATTCACTAATTCAAAGGCCGTCTGAAATTGACTGGATCAGGCGTCATGAAATCTCCCCACTCTCCACACAAATAAACTGGTCACAATCAGGACATAACTTTGTAAGGACTGTGTTTGAGCAAAATGTTTCTGTTAAAAAAACAGTGTGGCCAGCTCAAACGCTGACTGTTGCGTCAATCGAAACTGGACGATCTAAAAAAGTGTTCTAATCACACCGGTTTGAGAGTACGCTGCAGGGACCACTGTAGAACGATCACACCGGTTTGAGAGTACGCTGCAGGGACCACTGTAGAATGATCACACCGGTTTGAGAGTACGCTGCAGGGACCACTGTAGAACGATCACACCGGTTTGAGAGTACGCTGCAGGAACCACTGTAGAATGATCACACCGGTTTGAGAGTACGCTGCAGGGACCACTGTAGAATGATCACACCGGTTTGAGAGTACGCTGCAGGGACCACTGTAGAATGATCACACCGGTTTGAGCGTACGCTGCAGGGACCACTGTAGAATGATCACACCGGTTTGAGAGTACGCTGCAGGAACCACTGTAGAATGATCACACCGGTTTGAGAGTACGCTGCAGGGACCACTGTAGAATGATCACACCGGTTTGAGAGTACGCTGCAGGAACCACTGTAGAATGATCACACCGGTTTGAGAGTACGCTGCAGGGACCACTGTAGAATGATCACACCGGTTTGAGCGTACGCTGCAGGGACCACTGTAGAATGATCACACCGGTTTGAGAGTACGCTGCAGCGACCACTGTAGAATGATCACACCGGTTTGAGAGTACGCTGCAGGGACCACTGTAGAATGATCACACCGGTTTGAGAGTAAGCTGCAGGGACCACTGTAGAATGATCACACCGGTTTGAGAGTACGCTGCAGGGACCACTGTAGAATGATCACACCGGTTTGAGAGTACGCTGCAGGAACCACTGTAGAATGATCACACCGGTTTGAGAGTACGCTGCAGGAACCACTGTAGAATGATCACACCGGTTTGAGAGTACGCTGCAGGGACCACTGTAGAATGATCACACCGGTTTGAGCATACGCTGCAGGGACCACTGTAGAATGATCACACCGGTTTGAGAGTACGCTGCAGGGACCACTGTAGAATGATCACACCGGTTTGAGAGTATGCTGCAGGGACCACTGTAGAATGATCACACCAGTTTGAGAGTACGCTGCAGGGACCACTGTAGAATGATCACACTGGTTTGAGAGTACGCTGCAGGGACCACTGTAGAATGATCACACCGGTTTGAGAGTACGCTGGAGGGACCACTGTAGAATGATCACACCGGTTTGAGAGTACGCTGCAGGGACCACTGTAGAATGATCACACTGGTTTGTTGGTACGTGTCAAAGAGTTAAGTCTCGTAGATCAATACACTACTCTTGTTCTGTTTATAAAGCCTTCCTGGAGAAACTCCTGCCGGAATGTTACTTCCTTGTTAAACTACAGACTGACATGCAGGTTAAATAAAATGTAATCACACATAGAATGTAGGTGCATCTAGATCTATCATTGGCTTCCTTTGTCTGTCTTAACCCTTTAGACCCCAAAATAATTAGACAATGCTGCTGTAGATTACTGAGAATTTTCAAGATAAAGCTAATTTTCTCACACATTTCAAACAAACAGACATAGCTCAAAAACAGAGAACAAATTACAATTACAAGTTAACTTACTTTTAAAGAGCATAACCTCTTCTTTAATATGACACTACATTCATGTCAATAGGAATTACACTAATGTCGTCTTCCATTGTGTAAAGACACTCACTATCAAAAAACGATTAACAGTCGGCACAACAAAAAACCCGAGAATATTTCAACTGTAGTAAATTTGACTACATTATTCACACAGAATGTACAGAGTATAATATATTATACTTATAAATGTTATTTACATATAAATATTTTATAAATAATAAAAAATGTGACCAGAGGACAATATTCAGAAAGTATTTCAAAACTCACACAAAGTAGGCTATTTGATTGACTGTGATTCTTACTTCTGCAAACAACTATTCCAAAACGATATAAAAATGTAGATCACCTCTCTCAATAAGACTTAGTACAGACTAGGCTTGACCCAAAATGTAGAAATAGTAGCCTACTTCCACAATAATTCAGTGAATTGGATGTGGTGGCGGACAGGTTGGCGTTAAACACCATTTCTGAAAGAAAAACAGACTCCTACCACTTTTAAAAACAACTCCAAAACCCCCGCCACTGTGACTTTAGGTCCCAGCTGTGTGGTACAAGGGTGAATGGTGGAAACATAGGGGAGCCTATCGGGTGTGCTCTCCCTCCTCCCCTCCCCCTGCTTCCTCTGCTTTCTCCTCTCCCTCTGCTTGTTCCCCTTCCCTCTCCTCTTCCTCCTCTTCATTCTCCTCTCCCTCCTATTCACTCTCCTCTTCCTCTCTCCCTCCACTCTCCTCTCCCTCCTATTCACTCTCCTCTTCCTCTCTCCCTCCACTCTCCTCTCCCTCCTATTCACCCTCCTCTTCCTCTCTCCCTCCACTCTCCTCTCCCTCCTATTCACTCTCCTCTTCCTCTCTCCCTCCACTCTCCTCTCCCTCCTATTCACTCTCCTCTTCCTCTCTCCCTCCACTCTCCTCTCCCTCCTATTCACTCTCCTCTTCCTCTCTCCCTCCACTCTCCTCTCCCTCCTATTCACTCTCCTCTTCCTCTCTCCCGCCACTCTCCTCTCCCTCCTCTTCACTCTCCTCTTCCTCTCTCCCTCCACTCTCCTCTCCCTCCTCTTCACTCTCCTCTTCCTCTCTCCCTCCACTCTCCTCTCCCTCCTCTTCACTCTCCTCTTCCTCTCTCCCTCCACTCTCCTCTCCCTCCACTTCACTCTCCTCTTCCTCTCTCCCTCCACTCTCCTCTCCCTCCACTTCAC
This sequence comes from Salmo trutta, assembly GCF_901001165.1. Taxonomy (NCBI): domain Eukaryota; kingdom Metazoa; phylum Chordata; class Actinopteri; order Salmoniformes; family Salmonidae; genus Salmo; species Salmo trutta. Next base: position 41,948,060 of record NC_042973.1, read on the forward strand.
TCTCCTCTTCCTCTCTCCCTCCACTCTCCTCTCCCTCCTATTCACTCTCATCTTCCTTCTCTCCCTCTACTCTCCTCTCCCTCCCTTTCACTCTCCTCTTCCTCATGACTAGAACCTCAAAAGACGAAAACGCAGTCATTAAATTTAAATTTGCTATAGTAAATGATAGCCTTTGTGGGATGCGCCGGGGATATGGTCACTAGTGTAACCAGGCGGAGAGGCCTCATTTAACACAGTCAGGCCAATCACATCAAGATTATGATCAGTGATTAGTTCATTGACTATAACTGCTTTGGAAATGAGGGATCTAACATTAAGTAGCCCTGTTTTGAGATGTGAGATATCACAATCTCTTTCAATGACAGGAATGGAGGAGGTCTTTATTCCAGTGAGATTGCTAAGGTGAACACCACCATGTTCAGTTTTGCCCGATCTAGATCGAGGCACAGACACGGTCTCAATGGGGATAGTTGAGCTGACAACACTGACTGTGCTAGTAGCAGACTCCACTAAGCTGGCAGGCTGGCTAACAGCCTGCTGCCTGGCCTGCACCCTATTTCTTCCTCCTCTTCACACTCCTCTTCCTCTCTCCCTCCACTCTCCTCTCCCTCTACTCTCCTCTTGCTCCACATCTCTATCCCTCCCATCATCTATAACTTCTCTTCCTCCATGCCTTCTGCTGCTGAGCCCTGGTCGCTTTCATTGACCTTGAAGAACAGACAGAAACGAAGCAACAAATAGGATATAATTGTGGTCAGGATCACCTCTCTCTCTCTTCCTTCCTCTCTTTTTCTCCACCATACACATACTCTTCCTAATAATCACCTCTTAGGGGTTTCCATAATCAATTGTACGACACACACACACACACACACACACACACACACACACACACACACACACACACACACACAGTAAACGTTATCATCATGATGCTATACAGAACTTTCAATCAATCAATCCAAATTATTTTATGAAGCCCTTAGTGGCCAGATTGTTTCTCAGTTCATGTTGTGCATATTTATGTCCGACTGCTGGATAATCAGACAGGTTAGGGTACACAAAAAAAGATGTTCAAGAACTATTTCTATGAGACAGAGAGCAATCATTCAAGCTCCTGCTCCACCGCTGATGTGCTCGCCTGTACCAACCAAGTGATCATGACAGGATTTGCTGATCTGAGAGCTATTCCCCAAGTTTCACAGCATCAAACATCAACAACACCAAACATATATCTGCTGTTTACTTATTTCACTCACCTCGACATTATCGCTTTTAAAGGACAGGGATGTGTCTCCGAATCCGTATCACCAGCCAACATAGATGCAGCCTATAGTGAAAGTCGTGGCCGCTTCGGCGCCGTCATTTTCAGTAATTAACAGATTTTTTATTTTAAAAGTCAAATGACAGCATACCCTGTTTCCGGTTTTCTGGTTGATGACAACAGCCACCTGAATACAACAACAGGTTGTTAGCAAGTTAACTTTGCGATATTGCCACAGACATTATTGTTAGAAAAACAAGGCGGTTCGCGGCCACTGTAGTGATTTAAAGAAAGGCCGTCGACAGCCGCTATGGGTTCTAAAAGGGTTGAAATATCAATTTTAGGTATCATCTCAAAAGTTAGTGTAGAGATCAGGTCAGTGCATTCATGCGAAGGTTCATGTGCTGTGCTAAGAGTTGTTCAGAGTGTAATTGGTATTTTATTAAGATCCCCGGTTGTTGTTGTAAAAGCATCAGCTACTCTCCTGGCGTCCACACAAAACATGAAACATGATATAATACAGAACATTAATAGACAAGAACAGGACGGAACTACATACATTTAAAAATGGCACACATATCCTACATACCTGAGTGGCGCAGTAGTCTACGGCACTGCATCTCAGTGCAAGAGGTGTCACTATAGTCTCTGGTTCAAATCCAGGCTGTATCATATCAGGCTGTGATTGGGAGTCCCATAGGGCTGTGCACAATTGGCCCAGTGTTGCCGGGGTAGGCCACCATTGTAAATAAGAATTTGTTCTGAACTGATTTGCCTAGATAAATAAATGTAAAATCAATACATACACACAAAATATCTAAGTCAAATAGGGGAGAGGTGTTGCTTTATCTGTTTTTTTAAACCAGGTTTGCTGTTCATTTGAGCAATATTTGATGGAAGGAAGTTCCATGCAATAATGGCTCTATATAATACTGCACGCTTTCTTGAAATTGTTCTGGATTTGGGGGATTGTGAAAAGACCCCTGGTGGCATGTCTGGTAGGGTAAGTGTGTGTGTCAGAGCTGTAAATTGACTATGCAAACAATTTGGAATTTTCAACACATTAATGTGAGAAGTGATGCAGTCGGTCTCTCCTCAACTCTTAGCCAAGAGAGACTGGCATGCATAGTATTTATATCAGCCCTCTGATTACTCTGTTCGGGGCCAGCTGCAGGTCTGTCCATAATAAAGAGATGCTCTGCTTTTTTTACACCTCATTCCAAAAAACAAGTTCTGCAGACTCTAGTTTTATCCTATCTTGATTATTGTCCAGTCATGTAGTCAAATGCTGCAAGAAAGACCTAGTTAGGTCTTAGTTAGGTATTTCTTTGCAGCATTTGACTACATGACTGGACAATAATTGAATCTATATGTTTTGACCACGACAGTTTACAATCTAAGGTAACACCAAGTAATTTAGTCTCCTCAACTTGTTCAACAGCCACACCATTCATTACCAGATTCAGCTGAGGTCTAGAGCTTAGGGAATGATTTGTACCAAATACAATGCCCTTAGTTTGGGAGATGTTCAGGACCAGTTTATTACTGGCCACCCATTCCAAAACTGACTGCAACTCCTTGTTAAGGGTTTCAGTGACTTCATTATCTGTGGTTGCTGACACGTATATGGTTGAATCATCAGCATACATGGACACACAGGCTTTGTTTAATGCCAATGGCAGGTCATTGGTAAAAATAGAAATGAGTAGAGGGCCTAGAGAACTTCCCTGCCGTACACCACACCATATGTGTTTGACATTAGAGAAGCTTCCATTAAAGAAAACCGTATGCAGTATATCAGTTAACTAGTCTAAAAGTCAAAGTGCAGAGAGCTATGTCAGCCTGTTGTTTCCAGCCCTGGGTTGTCTCATCCCCATCATGTAATCTCTCCATGGCATCAGATGGAGACATACTAGGACATTATGTATCTCTCCAATGCCTTGCCATTGAACTGTAAACAGAATGGGCTTTGTAAAGTTAGGTGCCTGTCCCATATGGCTGTAACAATGTTCTTCGCTGTAAAATGTATGCGGCAACTGTCGGGAAAACAAGGCAAGCAGCAAGTTTAAGATTAAATTAAAATGCATCAATTAAAACCTACTCCGTGACCAGGCTCCGACGAAAGCTTAGCAATAAATACACACAAGGGAAAGGAATTAAACTGCTGGAACTTTTTTATGGTTGGCTGAGCCAACAAATTGTTTTACTTTCTACTTGTGGCATAGGCAATATTCTTTAAGGGAGACACTTGTCCTTCAAAAGTCTCTTGAATTAAGTCTCTCTTCAGCCCCATTCTCGTAGCTTCAGGGCTGAAGTAGAAGACAACAGAAGACAACAGTACCTCTGGCATATGAGGAACAGATGGGTTGTCTGATTGCGAAAATCAACTCAACCGAAATTGAACAAATTCAATAGTTAGAGGTGGGGAGATATGAAGACCCTCAGGGAATTTGGGGTGTGATAATCTATGATTAGCCTCATGTTGAAAAAGTATTCTCCAAACCACAGAATCTCTCCCCCCCCCTCCGGGGCATACTGCTATAGATTTATTAGCAAGACATCTGTAATAAGGGGAAGCAGTGCTAGCTGACTGTAAGCCAAGGGCCTTCCTTTCTGGTCAACACTTATGTTTCATAATTATTAAGACACAAAACAGAAAGTCACCACTGACATTGACCAACATTTTTATTATATGCAAGCTGTGGGCAACATGGGCTTCGATATTAAATAAATCATGTTTTCAGACTGTTGTTTTGGAGCCCTCCCATGGTCCTACTCTCCCACACACATTGTTTCAATGTTCAGGTCAAATAAACAAACTACAATCCAAGGGGAGACACAATTACAGTAGAATATCTCCATACTGAATAATACAACATTACGAGTCCAGAGGTGACGGTGTCCAATTTCAAAATTCCAATCTCGGCTCTCGTTTTCTGAACGGCACATCGATGCAGCACATGTTTACATCACATATGCTCGTACCTTGCAAGTAATAGGGTGCATAAATAATGCAAGGTTTTACACAGTCCAGCACCATCTAACGAATCCAATGAATGTAATGACTTCAGAAATGTACTTCTATTACAGCCCTGCAATCTCACATGGGTTGGATTGCTTGCCGTGCATGCAGCCTGCTGATGACAACAGCTAGCATGGCCATCCATCTCCTGTAGCTAGCTTCCTCCTCTCTGGCTTTCAGCAGCCCAAGCCCCAGCTGCAGCCTGACTTCTGAAACTGACTGACAGGAGACATGCTTGTGTCCCAGGAGACGTGAGGAGATTAGCAGTTTGGTCAGTAGATAAACAGCACTCATCAAGTCCACCTGTCATTATAGGTCTGGGTTGGATCCTCCGCTGAAGCCGTGCCATGGGCCTAGGAGCCTGGCTGGCAGGATATGGGCAGCCTTGGTCTTCTTGGCCCCAACAAGCTCCTGGCCTTGACTGGCTGCCTAGCTGCCTCTTGTCTATTCATTTTGACAAAGAATTTCCTTCCTGATCCTCCATGCAATCGGAGGCATCTGCAAAGTCCACTTAGCCAAGATTCTTGTCTCCCGAAACGTTTACGGATGTAATGCAGCATTTGCCTGGGATATGCTGGTGAGGGGTGCAGCTGTGCGCCTCTCCAAACCCCATACAGACACCGGTGCCTATTGTGGAAGGGCAGGGGGCAACAAGTGCGGCATAGCTACAGAATGAACTGTCATCACCCGCAACCCCAGCATAATCTTGCAAATCATCTGCAAGGCATGACATCATCGGCTGGGTAGAGTTCACAACCTTGCAGCTAATACCGTTCTGTGGACCTGTGGTGCATTAGGCCATTATACCCTGCCATTACAGTGACAAAGGAGAGTGAGGGGGGAGGAATAACAGATCGCATTGACTGAGCAGCACTAGGGCCACGCATCCGTTAGACCGGGCTACAGGGGCCCCTATCCTTCATGCAAATGTTATAGTGTCTATTGAGAGTAACGCCACACTGGAGTTTTGAGAGATAAAAACCTCTATTATTTTCTCTCTCTCTCCGGGTTTTAAATGAAGCTAATAGTGAAGCTTTTTTTACAGAATTAAGTGAGGCCGAATGAAGAGAGAGATAGAGAAAAACGAGGGATTGCGAGCAGAAGATGAAATATGTGCTTGGAAAACACAATTAGCAAGCATTGTCACTCGCTCTTATACCGCAGCACTGTGCCGTGCAAACTCAGCCTCACCAGAGACAACGTCAAAGGCAAAGAAGGGATATGCAAAGATGGTCTGTCTTTACAGATAATGTAGGCTCCCAAATCCGACATCCCGTCTTTAATTCTCAACAACTCATATGGGATTATATAAACATGAAGATCTATAAAACTATTTCTCATCCAGCGGTACCGCAGGAACGAAGAGGGTAGAGGACAGCTAATGCATTGATCATTATTTTGCACACATTGTTTTATTCCTCAGAGTACATCTCCTCCACCACGGTGTGAAGATAGAAGACTAGCAGCCAATGTTACATAAATGGCTTCTAGCAACCCAATAGTTCTACAGTAGCTCCCTGTGTTGAACAACCTTCAGGTCTCCACCACTGGTGTTGATAGGTGGGAGAGCCACATAGCATGTGTGTTTCCTATTGTGGATCTGTCCTTCCTGTGTGTGTGTGTGTGTGTGTGTGTGTGTGTGTGTGTGTGTGTGTGTGTGTGTGGACCAGAACCCACCGTTCACGCTCCCCTCTACACATGCTCTACCACAGATCCCCATTTCCCCCTGATGAAGGGAACACAGGGCCTGCCAGGCTGCGGCCCATTTCTCAGGCATGGGCAGGATAGGGAATGCTGCCAGTCCCTAGTGCATGGCATCCGCTCATTGGGCACCCTGTCAGTAGACATAGGAGAAAGTGAAGGGAGAGAGATGGGAGGGTGGAAAGAGAGAGAGACAGAGAAATCCGGAGAGGTAGAGACAGAGAAAGAGGGAGAGGCAGAGACAGACGAGAGACCGACAGACAGAGAAAAAGAGAGAGAGCCATTAGAGGAAAATAGAAGTAGTGGCAAAGAGAGAAATACAGAGAGAGACCTTTGACTCAGAAATGGGCTCAGCGTGGCCAGCTCAGCTCCAAGGAGAGGCTAGTATGGGCATACTCCAACATTGATCCCTTCTAAAACAAATGGCAGCCATGTCCTTTTTTACTGTCTGACACTCTATAGTGCAAGTTATTGCTCTACAACAGGTGTTCCCAAACTTTGTACTCGGGACCCGAGTAAATATGTGCCCATATTTCACTGTTCATGACCCAAACTGTTCACACTCCTCTTGTTGGTGGAGAGTATTTTGCAGGTTTAAAACTCAATTCCTGCAATTCTAAACATTTTCTCATGGGGTGCAAAGAACATGTTGCAGTTTTAAGCACATTTTCTTGCAATTAAATACATTTTGCCATTTCTAATGTGTATTCATGTGATATTTGAGTGACAAAAAAATGACTACAATATCTATTGGCTAAAAAAACGAAATAAAAAAACGTTAGCTGAGATGGGCTAGTGGATTTTGTGCATTCTACTATTACAACGTTCAAGAGTACATTTAAAGGAGGACTGAGTTCCTTTAAAAAATATTTGTTTTTCTTTTTTGGGGTGGAGGGGGGACCCTGAGCACCCCTGCTGACCGCTCACCACTGGTCTACAACATCCATAGAGTACGACCCTACCTCACACAGTAAGCGGCACACAACCTGGTGTTCAACCTTCCCAAGTTCTCCCATGTCACCCCGCTCTTCTGCACACTCCACTGGCTTCCAGTTGAAGCTCACATCCACTACAAGACCATGGTATTTGCCTATGGAGCAGCAAAAGGAACGCCTTCAAACCCTACACCCAACCACCTGTGGTCTCTCTCAGCTCCCGCTACGCCCAGTCCAAGCTCTTCTCTGTCCTGGCACCCCAATGGTGGAACCAGCTTCCCCCTGAAGCTGGGACAGCAGAGCCCCTGCCCATCTTTCAGAAAACATCTGAAACCCTCCCTCTTCAAAGAGTATCATCAAATATAATCCCACAGCACCCCCCCATACCACCTTCTCCCCCCCCACCCCCTTTCGTGGATTAACACTTGCACTTGACCCCCCCCTCCCCTTTCTAGCTCTGACTTTGATGATAGCTACTTTATTGAGGAAAGATTTACTTACTATGTCTGTGATACATGGTTGTCCCACCTAGCTATCTTAAGATGAACAAACTAACTGGATAAGAGAGTCTGCTAAATGACAAACTCCAACGCCCAACATTACCGCACTAGCGTGGATTCCATAAGCAGCTTCATAGAGTGATGGATACCATAAAGCTGGTTATAAACGCAGGTGAGGAATCCATAGAGAGAGACCCCTGGCCCGTTCCAAATGGCACCCAAAAGTAGTGCACTATGCAGGGAATAGATTGCCATTTGGGGTGCAGTCTCAGTCCAGTGAACCAGTCTCCCAGATGCAACCATTAGTTCCCGAGGGAGAAACTTCCACCTAATAAATCACACGTGCACATCAAACGCGGGAGATACGGGCGATTTGTTTGTGGCTCCCAAGAGAATCTATCCTCCGGCATTATTAAGGTTTGATAAGGGCTGAAATTAGATATGGCTGGAGGAGGAAGGGCGAGCAAGCAGAGTAATTAATACAGGAAGTCCTGGTAGGAGATACTTGGGACTGTCTGCTGGTAATGAAAAAGTCCAGTAAAGCAAGTCTGGAAGAGGACAGGAAATTGTAGGAAAATCATAGGTCTGGTGTGGGAATGGGGTGTTTAACAAGCGTTTCATGAGGAGTTTGTGACATATCGACAGATCGGGACTGTAGATTCAGCCACTCCTTCTTGGATGCGAACGGTCTGGTGTTCCACACAACTCACCCCAATAGAATCAGACATCACACAGAACCTGTCCAGTGATCTCTGTCTCCTCTTCTCCAACCCTCACTAAGCTTTAGGGACTAAATTATTTGTAATTATGTTCCGGCCCCCTGACCACCCCCCATTTTTTTAATTTTATGGCTGAATCTTGTTGATGATACTTGCCATTGAGGCTCGCCCTATGTACACTGCATTTTATGCCTTCTGCCTGACAGGAGTGTTGATGAACAGAAATCTCTGGATTTTCTTCCCCTGACGGCTTTATTAGGCAGGGGATGGGACAGACGGGGACTGGTGCTCCATCGCCTGCCTTTGATCATACAGTGCCCAGGGGATTGACAGTGTAACTGATCCCGTACAGGACAGGGTTCCATGGGTGTTGTACATCTCCTTTTGGGGCCAGTAGCACCTCAGCGATGGGGCAATGATAAATCCAGACCGGGGGAGAGGTTTCGGTTTTCACATATATGGGAGTCTGGAAACATGGAAGTGACTTGCGGGCGAAGATTTTTAAAGCTCCTATTTTAATGTCCACCCGTAATTCAGAGGATGGATGTGCTGGCCTCTTCCAAGCAACCCTCCATAATATTTAGCGGTGGCGCTCTGGGAGCAGTGCATAACTGAGCGGGCAGCGAGGCTGTGTGTGTGTGTGTTTGTGTGTGTGTGCGTCATGATGCCCTCTGCGTCTGTCAGTGGTGGTTGGGGGGGGGGCGATGAGTCAGGCGCCTCGCAGACTCACTGGCACCTGGCCACTGTCCTTTAGGTGTCCTAGTGACCATAATGTCTGCGTGCGCTCACTGAGGGCTCTCCGCAGGGGAACACTAAGGCCTGAAAAACGCCCTGTGCCTGAGGCTGGGGTGTCATCAATACATCCTCCAGATGTATGTGTGTGTGTGTGTGTGTGTGTGCGTGCGTTGTTTGATGGGAAAGGACACAGCAGGTAGTGTCGGCTGTATGCTTTTCTCATTGCAGGATTCACACTTTCCCCATGCGTGATTTCCATCATCCACTCCACTAGTCCAAGCATGAATCCTTCAAAACCTACAGCGCAATCGTGAAAAGAGCCTTCATGAGAACCGTTAAAAGAAACAACCTTCAAATACTGGAATCCTAATGAATGAAATCGTAAAAGTGTGCAAAAATCACTGTTCAAATCCAGGAAAAGAGGTACGAGTGAAACTTTCCAGAGGCAGGATTATGGAAAAATTCATTCCCTATCAGAGGACTTCTTGAATGCTCGTTTCAAGGTGACCAACTGAACATGGGAACATAAATCACACTTGCTATATGCACCGAGGGAAGCAATCATAACCTGGGGGTGAAAGTGCAGTATTGTACTGTGGGGAAGACGGCTGAAGACGGTGTATTTTACTGTGGGCGTCGCTCCTTCTCCCCCTTCGCCGAGCTGTGGCATTCTCTGTGCGACAGTGATGAAACGCGCAGTGGGCGCATCATGACAGGCAGTGCACACTGAATAAGGGCTGACTCAAAGTGTCAGGATCCCTCCCATCCCTCATCACTCAGAGCCCAACTTCTGAGCGCTACTCTCCACAGTCTCCGTCAAATGCCAGCCGTCCTCCACACCTGAGTACTTAGAGAGAGTTTTTCACAGAAATGTAATCGATGACGTCAACGAGCATGCAAATAAGTTAGCGGCGGCCGACATGACGGGATTCAGACGGCAGTGAGTCAGTGACCACCCAGGCATTGTCTGGTTGGAGTGTGTTTATCTAGAGAATCCCGGAGACGCCTATAAAAAGTGTGAAGCCGCCACCCGCGTGACTCAGCAGTGGCAGCCATGATGGATCCCACAGTGAGCCATGCATACCTGTCTAGACAGCCAGTGATTACTATTAGTCAGTCTTATCTATAGGGAGAGACGACAGGAGAGCAGCTGAATGAACACACAACCAAACCAGGGGGATTCCAAAACGGTCTTTCCTAAGGTCACCAAAGGTCACTGGGCAACTGTGACAAGGCTGGCGGTGAGGTACCACACAGATTAGAGATCTATAAGCACAACGATCCATAGGCTAATGGCTGTTGTCAAAGTGTTGAACTGGCCTAATTGAGAAAGGACAGGCTGTGTTAGCCATTGATAGAGTGAGCAACCATCTAGAGGCTTGATTGAGGAAATAGGTGAGAGACTGAAAGACTGGGCTTTGGAGATGTATAGATTAGCATTGCAAATTGATAAATTGAGTCCTGAGTTGATTGACAGTTTACAGCAAGGCAAAGCTAAATGGGTTCCTGTTCAAATGTTAACATTAAATCAAATCAAATGTTATTTGTCACATGCACCGAATACAACAGGTATCTTACAGTGAAATGCTTACTTACAAGCACTTAGCCAACAATGCAGTTTTAAGAAAAATCCCCCCCCAAAAAAGAAATAAAAGGAACAAATAGTTAAAGAGCAGCAGTAAAATAACAGTAACGAGGCTATATACAGGGGGTACCGGTACAGAGTCAATGTGCGGGGGAACAGGTTAGTCGAGGTAATTGAGGTAATATGTACATGTAGGTAGAGTTATTAAAGTCACTATGCATAGATAATAAACAGAGAGTAGCAGCAGCGATGTAAATAGTCTGGGTGACCATTTGATTAGATGATCAGGAGGCTTATGGCTTGTGGGTAGAACTGTTTCGAAGCCTCTTGGACCTAGACTTGGCGCTCCGGTACCGCTTGCCGTGCGGTAGCAGAGAGAACAGTCTATGACTAGGGTGGCTGGAGTCTTTGACAATTTTTATGGCCTTTCTCTGACACTGCCTGGTATAGAGGTCCTGGATGGCAGGAAGCTTGGTCCCGGTGATGTACTGGGCCGTTCACACTACCCTATGTAGAGGAACATTAACGGTTTTATTTTGTGTATTGCAGGTACATTTAATTGTCCATTACGGAGAATAATTTGCAGTGGTTTTTTAGCATTGTTTAACAGACACATTTGTGTTGATTTGATATTTGTACATATTGTTGAATTTCCTATTTTCATCACAGCCACCAAAGATCTTGCAGCCTTTGCTGAACAATGACGGAGAAAGACGCTGTGTTCTTGTGTATTTTGGGTTTTAGTTCAATGCTAATTATGCATTGGATTCCGATTGTCAATGATGACCTTGTGTTGAATATAGTCACATGAACAATGAACATTTGGGATTATATCTAAGAGCAAAATGGATCTTGAATGACAATAAAATGTGCTTACGCCATGATTTTCAAGTGTATAGTAAGATTCAGAAGACTCTTCTTGTGTAAAAAGACTACACAATTCCTCATGACCAACATTGACTATTGACAATCGACAATCACAATGAAATTCCGTTCCTGGCATAGCATGGTAAGTTTTTCGAAGTCAAAGGTCCAGAATTTTCTGAATGAATTGAATGAGCATTTGGGAAGCTGGTGTAGTATTCCAGCCCATATCTACAAAAGAAATGCTCTCTGACCCCAAGGAAACAACGAGGAATTCCTGATATTGATTGGAATGACACGGTCACTCTGTATAACTTAACACCAGCGCGGGGTCCATTGAATGTTTACAAGGAGATTAGTAAGGTCTTATCCAACATCTGCACTCCATTTCAGTGACCAGATCTCAAGTTAAAAGGTTACTTGAAACTTCCAAGGGGGGAGCACATAACACACTATTTTCTTAGCGTGAGGATTATTACCAAGTAATACTTGAGATGGAACGGGTGTGGAAACGATGTGATTTGTGTCAGATGGGGAGAAATTGGTATTCAACAATGCTGCACCCAGCTGTAATGATCCAACTTTAGCATATTGGTATTCTAAATAGCATAATGTCTACCAGTTGGAGATGTAATACAATTAGCTACTGTAATTACAAGTATATCAAAATACAACAACAATGTCATAGTTAGGCTAATAAACAAATGTAAGCAAGTGTCTCTTGAGGTTGAATGCCAAGGTAATATTCTCATATTTCCTATTAATAATGATCAAAGATTTATAACATATTTTGAGATTTGACATGACTTCATAGACGATTTATCCAAAAAGTCCCAGTAATAAAGAACTAAGAAACGTGAGATATAACGATTCCACCACAACAACTGATCAGTTGTAATAGGTCTATCATATCAAAATGGAACCCTTGTTTTACCAGCTAAGTTGACTGTGAACACATTCTCATTTACAGCAACGACTTGGGGAACAGTTACAGGGGAGAGGAGGGGGGGATGAATGAGCCAATAGGGAGCTGGGGATGATTAGGTGGCCATGATGGTATGAAGGACAGATTGGGAAAGATATGAACATAAAAAAAAAAAAACTGGGGCTACAAAGACATTGCGTTGATCTACAAAGCAAACTGCTATGGTTTTCTGTTCACTTGATCGGTGAAAAGCAGATAACAAAGGTTACCGTTACCACAGAGTAGCACCTTGTTTTCCTTTGAGTGTTTGAATGGCTGAGAATGTTGCAGCATGAACACCACAGAGTAGACTGCTATTTACCAAGCCAGGCTGAATGCAGGGCTCATAAAGTCCCTTCAAAGCGTCTGATAATGAGACAGAGGTAACTATAGTGACATGTCACACCTGGACACTCCTGGATCTATTTCCAAAACAACATCAGGCAAACACTTTCTTTTGTCTTTCTGCCAGACAATATCAGAGGTCAAACTAGCTTTCTTTACCACAACAAAATGGCACATGGGAAAGCATGGGGCCTATTATATGACACCCTGATGTAAGACGATCACTTATCAACACATTTAACGGCCCCATAAAAGGAAGGGTAATCATACCAGCGTGTGGTAATAATAAACATTTGCATCATCATCATGGTTTGGACTTAAAGAGCCCCAATCAATCTGCAGTCATGGCCTTTGTTCTGATATTGGACTAGTATAGCCCGCTGACGCACTGCAGGGCGAGATGCAGGGTGGCTGCAGTTCAAGCCCCACTCAGAGGAGTGGAGAGATTTACTCTCCCAAGGGCAGGTCAGTCAGTCCTCAGGACGGTTATATATGGTCTGTTTAGTCACACTATATACTATACTACAGCCTTACTGGGAACCCCCCCCCCCCCAACTAGATGAAATGTGGAAAATACATTCTACCACAGCACTTCTATTCATGGGGAAACGGTATTGTACTTGAAATGGAATAAGTGCATTATGTGCAGAGAAAAGACGTGCCAACAGATGCTCCATGCCTCATGATGCGCAACATGATACATCCTGCCATTTGGCCAGTAACCCTACTGCAATGTATTTATAATGGGGCAAGCTGGGAGATTCATATTGTGATTGCAGCAGTGCTCTCTCTATCCTTCTGAGCTCTTCCAGAAGGGCGAGGGGCAGTGAGAGAGGGACGGTCAGACAGAGAGGCAGCGTGGGCCTCAGCTCCAGCCCACAGCTCACAGCTCACAGCCCTGCTGTAACGTTGCTGCTCCCCGTGCTGCTATATTTACCCCTCTAAGCGGCCCAGCACATCACGTTGGGATTCTGTTACCCCCCTCGCGCCCCGGCATATACACTGCTAGTTATGTGAAAGCCTGTTGGGTCGGTCACAAGCCTCGCCGGCTGCCTGCGCCTGCCTGCATTCACTCCAGCTAACGCCATCCCACCCAGCTGGCCCCTCCGGACTGAGACAGGGGGTCAGCGGGGGACGAACCAGGGAGGGGACGGAGATTAATGACAGGGCATCGAGGACAGAATGAACTCAGCCCAAACTGGGATCGATACGGAGCACAGAGAGAAAGAGCTATGGGATGGTGGATGGCTCACTTCTCCTGATTTGGGCAGGGCAGGGGTTCACGGAATGCCACTGGCAGATCAGATCTCATCATGGTTTGATTGCCCCTGACTGACTGACTAGCTGACTGACTGACTGACTGGCGCGAGTAATGCTGATCTATGATGGAAATCACCAGTAGATCTTCTGGCCTCACACATCACATGAGACGGTTGATTGGGAACCCTGAAATAGAGTGGCTGAGTCACTTAAAGACCCCAATCAATCTGCAGTCAGGGCCTTTGTTCATGGCCTCTCTGCCCCTCAGTCAGTACTGCAGAGTCATAAGTTATTCCAATTAAACAGTATTCTGAAGTTTACTCATGCAAATTGCATATTTAACTTTAACCGCTTTCTTGTTCAAATGTGATCACAGAAGTGATATAGTTCAAATTTGACTACATCCAAAGCCTTCAACTACACCCTAGACAGAAGGCAAGTGCTGCTGCAAACCACCCAATCCAATATGACATCTTCACTGACTCTGCCACCGAGACTACAGTACTACCCTCTAGTGGTACAGTCGGGAGTATCATTCATACCGCGTACAGTACAACTGACTGATCATTTTGTCCTCACAACATTGATGTTGAGTCATGGAGGTAGGTCCAGTGGCTCTTAGTAGGATATGATTGAATGGCCCAGGGGAGCGCTTTGCTTCAGCAGACAGCATCTCTGACGTTCCGTCTCAGCCTCCCAGATATCCAATTATCCACTGGCCCTGGATCTGATTTGAAAAAGGTGTGATCTATGCCGGCTGAGTGATAACATCCGCTGTACATTCAGATTGTTTTCTTCAATGCACTTTGTTTTGCCATGATTGAACAGCGGGATTGAACAGCAGTCTCATCTCTCAAACAAACACTGTAGTATTGTTGACAGTGTAATAAAAACATTTCAATGGAATTGACTGCACTGTTGGTCTACAACCAAACATAGGACTTACACGGCTCAGTTACTAGAGCATGGCGCTTGCAACGACAGGCTTGTGGGTTTGGTCCCCAGGGCCACCCATATGAAAAAAACGCATGCACACGTGACTGTAATTCGCTTTGTATAAAAGTGTCTGCTAAACAGCATATATTATGTAGCCGTAACAGGTGAAACAATGACAACACACAAAAAAGCAAACGCATGGTTTTCCCGAGAGTAGACGACATAAAATCCTATGTAGTTCTACGTCACTGTCGCCAGATGGCGCTCATTGCGAGGAAACACAATCAGAGATTGCGCTTCCTTTGACTTCTCCAATCTTATCCAACATGTTCACTACCACAAGAGTCACAGACTAGTCGATTGCATGTTCGATAATGTAATCAAATATCCTAACTGCTACAAACATGAAACACTATCACACAACTATCAGGTTGTAAAATAGATATGTTACAGGCATCTACTCAGGGGTAGAAACTGTATTTGTCCATGTAGTGGAGGGGTTGTTTAATGATTCAGAAACATCACCAGTAATGTTCCAGCATACAATCTGAACCTTGCCTCAGCCCATCAAAACCAATACCTCCTTGTTAAATAACCTTCTTCAGATAGTCCCCTAAGCTCTTCTACAGACCACACCACATGCTCTGATGCTCCACACACTCTTCATCCACTCATCTATAATAAAAACCATCCCAATCTAGCTGGGTCCTGTTACCTACCAGCCACGTGTAATCTGAGCCATTCATCATCGTCATCATCATCATCATCATGGCCTTTGATCCTGAGCTGGAGAGCACTTTGTTCAGAGTGATGTATGTGGGTTGCATCCACTGCTTTCTGGACATACAGTGGACTCACTCTGTTCGCAATAATACTGTTTAACATGATTTTTGAATGACTACCTCATCTCTGTACCACACACATATAATTATCTGTACGCCTGTAAAGGACTCTGGAGTTTTTCAGGATAGAAAAATAAACGGAATGGAGCTAAGCAAAGGCAAAGTCCTAGAGGAAAACCTGGTTCAGTCTGCTTTCCACCAGACACTGGGAGACAAATTCACCTTTCAGCAGGACATTAACCTAAGAAAACACTCACAGCTGTAATCGCTGACAAAGGTGATTCTAACATACACTACTCTTCAAAAGTTTGGGGTCACTAAGAAATGTCCTTGTTTTTGAAAGAAAAGCTAATTGTTTGTCCATTAAAATAACATCAAATTGATCAGAAATACAGTGTAGACATTGTTAAGGTTGTAAATGACTATTTTTTATGGAATATCTACATAGGCGTATGGAGGCCCATTATCAGAAACCATCACTCCTGTGTTCCAATGGCACGTTGTGTTAGCTAATCCAAGTTTATAATTTTAAAAGGCTAATTGATCATTAGAAAAGCCTTTTGCAATTATGTTGGCACAGCTGAAAACTATTGTGCTGATTAAAGAAGCAATAATTGGGGTGGCAGGTAGTCTAGTGGTTAGAGCGTTGGATTAGCAACTGAAAGGTTGCAAGATCGAATCCCTGAGCTGACAAGGTAAAAATCTGTCGTTCTGCCCCTGAACAAGGCAGTTAACCCACTGTTCCTAGGCTGTCATTGAAAATAGGAATTTGTTCTTAACTGACTAGTAAAATAAAACTGGTGTTCTTTAGACTAGTTGAATATCTGGAGCATCAACATTGTGGGTCTGATTACAGGCTCAAAATGGCCAGAAACAAAGACTTGTCAGTCTATTCTTGTTCTGAGAAATGAAGGCTATTCCATGAGAGAAATTGGCAAGAAACTGAAGATCTTGTACAATGCTGTGTACTACTCCCTTCACAGAACAGTGCAAACTGGCCCTAACCAGAATTGAAAGAGGAGTGGGAGGCCCCGATGCACAACTGAGCAAGAGGACAAGTACATTAGAGTATCTAGTTTGAGAAACAGATGCCTCACAACTGGCAGCTTCATTATCTTCAAACACCAGTCTCAACGTCAACAGTGAAGAGGTGACCCCGGGATGCTGGTTTTCTAGGCAGAGTTCCTCTGTCCAGTGTCTCTGTTCTTTTGCCCATCTTAATCTTTTATTTTTATTGGCCAGTCTGAGATATGGCTTTTTTCTTTGCAACTCTGCCTAGAACGCCAGAATCCCACATTTTGTTACGTTAAATGTATTTAATCGTTTTTTTCCCTCATCAATCAACACACAATACCCCATAATGACAAAGCCAAAAAAATGTTTTTTACATTTTTGCAAATGTATAAATAACAACAAATCAGAAATATCACATTTATATAAGTATTCAGACCCTTAACTCAGGAAATTTGTTGAAGCACCTTTGGCAGCGATTACAGCCTCGAGTCTTCTTGGGTATGATGCTACAAGCTTGGCACACCTGTATTTGGGGAGTTCCTCCCATTCTTCTCTACAGATCCTCTCAAGCTCTGTCAGGTTGGATGGGGAGCGTCGCTGCACAGCTATTTTCAGGTCTCTCCAGAGATGTTCGATCGGGTTCAAGTCTAGGTTCTGGCAGCGCCACTCAAGGACATTCAGGTACTTGTCCCGAAGCCACTCCTGCGTTGTCTTTGCTGTGTACTTAGGGTCATTGTACTGTTGGAAAGTGAACCTTCGCCCGAGTCTGAGGTCCTGAACGCTCTGGAGCAGGTTTTCAAAAAGGATCTCTCTGTGCTTTGCTCCGTTCATCTTTCCCTCAATCCTGACTAGTCTCCCAGTCTCTGCCACTGAAAAACATCCCCACAGCATGATGCTGCCACCACCAGGTTTCCTCCAGATGTGAGGCCAAACAGTTCAATTTTGGTTTCATCAAACCAGAGAATCTTGTTTCTCATGGTCTGAGAGTCTTTAGGTGCCTTTTGGCAAACTCCAAGTGGGCTGCCATGTGCCTTTTACTGAGGAGTGGCTTCCGTCTGGCCACTCTACCATAAAGGCCTGATTACTGGAGTGCTGCAGAGATGGTTGTCCTTCCGTAAGGTTTTCCACAGAGGGACTCTGGAGCTCTGTCCGAGTGACCATCGGGTTCTTGGTCACTTCCCTGACAAAGGCCCTTCTCCCACGACTGCTCAGTTTGGCCAAGCGGCCAGCTCTAGGAAGAGTCTTGGTGGATCCAAACTTCTTCCATTTAAGAATGATGGAGACCATTGTGTTCTTGGGGACCTTCAATGCTGCAGACATTTTTTTTATTCCGTTCCCCAGATCTGTGCCTTGACACAATCCTGTCTTGGAGCGCTACGGACAATTCCTTCGACCTCATGGCTTGTTTTTTTTTCTGACATGCGCTGTCAACTGTGGGACCTTATATAGACAGGTGTGTGTCTTTCCAAATCATGTCCAATCAATTGAATTTACCACAGGTGGACTCAATCAAGTTGAAGAAACATCTCAAGGATGATCAATGGAAACAGGTCACCTGAGCTCAATTTCCAGTCTCATAGCAAAGAGTCTGAATACTTATATAAATAAGGTATGTCTGTTTTAAATGTTTTATACATTTGCAACAATGTCTAAAAAGCTGAATAAGGCTGTAACATAACAAAATGTGGAAAAAGGGAAGGGGTCTGAATACTTTCCAAATGCACTGTAATTAAGATCTGAATGGCAAAACTGATCCTTGATCAGCACTCCTGCTCTATGATTTATGTGGATGGTTACTAGTGTAGATTGTGTGACTGTGGACCCTTGTCTCAGCGGGCCTGATGGGAGATAAGAGTGAACTGTTAGTAGCCCACGTCAGCCCCACCACCAGCAGCAGGCTTGGCACAATCAAGCTGTGTGAATATTCCTTCAGCCGAGCCGGCACTGGCACCACACAAGACAATTCCCCCATATTTACAGGGCTAATGAGAAAATGGACACAGCCAAGGTGATAATGAGCGATAGAGGGGATACAGAGACGGGAGAGAGGGGAGTAGCGGTTAGGGCAAAGGCATTGTTATGAGTCTCTATTGCTAACTCCTCACTGCCAGCTAACCCGACTCTCTCATCCCTGACTGACTCGCATGCCTCTATTGCTAGTCCACTGCTCACAGGAGACCAAACACAATCCAAACTTTGAACAAACACAACAACCAGTGCATAGAGAATTAGGGCCAAGGGCCTGACGATTCACATGGAGTGAGAATAAGAGAGTGGAGCGGTAACTAGAATGAGTTGGTGTGGGATGCACAGTGGGCTCCAGTGAGGCAACAGTGTGAAAATAATAACACACAGTTTGAAATCAGATATTCATTTAAAAATAGCATGTGTGATTAAAATATGTTTAACTGAACATAACAGAGTATGTGTGACTGCATATAACACAGACTATAACATAGACCCTTAGGGAGTAATTTGGACCCTGTAAATGTATTAAATGAAAGAAGAAGTCCCACTAATCTTAACTTACTCAAAAGACACTCTAAAGGTTGGTCCTCTCTTCAAGGGCAAACCCCAGAAGAGCACTGCAGAGGAGAGGCAAAATAATCAGCCGTTTTGATAAAACCAAAATTAGTAAGGAAAAGTAGCAGAGATTAATACCCGCTCAACTGTGTCCCTTCTATTTGCCTATCCGGCCTGTCGTGCATGAAGATACTAAATTAAAACTCATATCAGATTTCCCCTATCATGAGCTTTTGGCAGTATGCCAGTGATGGGATGGAATAGAAACTTGTAGTGATTGGCCTAGTTTTGAAGTTCCATTGTCCTCAAACTAGCGATGCAAGGGTCTAATAAAAGAAAGCCAAAATATGGTGTATTCATCTTCGTCACATTGCAGATCGGCAACAAAAATTCACATTTCAATTTCAACCTCAATTTCACATCTTGCAGTCAAATACACAGTGGTGTGTAGATGGATAAAACTATTTATAATGGCATATAACATATTCACTTCTTATTTTTACTAAAGAGTGCTGGATCCTCGTGAAAATAATATGTAAACAATAAATAACACAACACCCTGCAAACAATACATTTCAAAGTTTTGACATAAAATTCTCTTTAGGCTTTGTATCTCCTGTTGCAACCAGTAACAATAATGAGCCACTGGGTTAAGTTCACCAGCCAATAACAGGAGAACTACAGAGACTGAGACCATACCACCAATTACATTGGTATTTTGAGGACGGTCTAGTACAAGATCAACTTAACAAGTTTGAGCAATTTGATAGGGGGTCGACAATAGTTAAACTCTTGCACAGGCAGAACCTTAACTGCCGTTTTGTGCTGCACAAAGTGAAAACATATTTTTAGAATTCTTTGCACGTTTATTGAAAATGAAATACAGAAATGTTACATTTACATAAGTATTCACACCCCTGAGTCAGTACATGTTAGAATCACCTTTGGCAGTGATTACAGCTGTGAGTCTTTCTGGGTAAGTCTCAAAGAGCTTTGCACAGCTGCATTGTACAATATTTGCACATTAATTATTCTTTTAGAAAATTCTTCAAGCTCTGTCAAGTTGGTTGTTGATAATTGCTCGGCAGCCATTTTCAAGTCTTGCCATAGATTTTCAAGCGGATTTTTGTCAAAACTGTAACTAGGCCACTCTTGAACATTCAATGTCACCTTGGTAAGCAACTCCAGTGTATAATTGGCCTTGTGTTTTATGTTATTGTCCTGCTGAAAGGTACATTTGCCTCCCAGTGTCTGTTGGAAAGCAGACTGAACCAGGTTTTCCTCTAGGATTTTGCCTGTGCTTAGCTCTATTCGTTTCTTTTTACCCTAAAGAAAACTCCCAAGTCCTTGCTGATGACAAGCATACCTGTCACGTCCTGACCAGTAATAGGGGTTATTTGTTATTGTAGTTTGGTCAGGACGTGGCAGGGGGTATTTGTTTTATGTGGTTCGGGCTGGTTGTGTTAGTTGTAGGGTGTTTGATTTAGTATTCCGGGTTTTGGGCACTGTTCTATGTTTAAGTATTTCTATGTTCAGTCTAGTTATTTGTATTTCTATGTTTAGTTAATTGGGGGTTGAACCCTCAATTGGAGGCAGGTGTTTTCTCGTTGCCTCTGATTGAGGGTTCTATAAATTAGGTATGTGTTTGTTTTAGTCTTTGTGGGAGATTGTGCTGGGTATAGCTTTGTTGCCTTACAGGCCTGTTATTAGTCGTTGTGTTTTTTTTGTGTACGTATTTATTTTGGTTCACCTTCTTTGTCCATTTAAATAAAAAGAAGATGAGTGCACATTTCCCCGCTGCGTCTTGGTCCACTTTACCCTACGACAACCGTGACAATACCCATAACATGATGCAGCCTCCACCATTCTTGAAAATATGAAGAGCGGTACTCAGTGATGTGTTCTGTTGGATTTGCCCAAAATATAACTATATATTCAGGACATAAAGTTAATTTCTTTGCCACATTTTTTGCAGTTTTACTTTAGTGCTTTATTGCAAACAGGATGCATATTTCGGAATGTTTTTTATTCTGTACAGGCGTCCTTCTTTTCACTCTGTCATTGAGGTTAGTATTGTGGAGTAACTACTACGTTGTTGATCTGTAACTGTTTTAAAGCCACCATTGACCTCATGGTGAAATCCCTGAGTGGTTTCCTTCCTCACTGGCAACTGAGTTAAGAAGGACCCCTGTATCTTTGTAGTGACTGGGTGTATTGATACACCATCCAAAGTGTAATTAATAACTTCACTATGCTCAAAGGGATATTCATTGTCAGATTTTTATTTATTTATACCCATCTACCAATAGGTGCCCTTTTTTGCGAGGCATTGGAAAACCTCCCTGGTCTTTGTCGTTTCATCTGTATTTGAAATTCACTGCTTGACTGAGGGACCTGACAAATAATTGCATGTGTGGGGTACAGAGATGAGGTAGTCATTCAAAAATCATGTTAAACACTATTATTGCACACAGAGTGAGTCCATGCAACTTTTTATGTGACTTGTTAAGCAAATGTTTACTCCTGAACTTATTGAGGCTTGACATAACAACGGGGTTGAATACTTATTGACTCAAGACATTTCAGCTTTTTATTTTTAATTAATTTGTAAAAACAAAAATCTAAAATCATAATTCCACTTTGACATTATGGGGTATTGTGTGTAGGCCAGTGGCACAAAATCTTTCTGAAGGTACTGTACCTTCAAGGGCACATTTAAAATTAATTTCTAATGCATGCTTTATAAATGGGAGGTCAATACAGTATTTGGTAATATAATACCAATAGAAATGTCTGGTTGAATACACAGTATGCACATTGATTAGACACAGTAAGTTTAACATAGTAAGAACACAATAACTCCCTGTCTTCTAATTTCATGTCAATAACCCATCTGAGCAATACATGTTGGTCAAGAGCCAACATAATTCATGAACCTGTTGACCCTCACACTGTGCTCTGTTCTGTTCTATCCCAGCCACCACATCACACAGAAAGGCCTTGTGTTGCAGCACATGCCGTGAAGCAAGGTCTTGATGTTATAACACAAAACACATAACTGAGCCTGTGAAATAGGACACTCTACTCAGTTTGACTTTAATGTGCACTGTGCCCATGCTGATGCAGCCACACAACTATGTCTTCCTACACCCTCCCTTCACCTGCACCTGTGCTCTTATTCTCACCAGCTCTCTCAGCATTTATAATAGAATATGTATCGCAGAATGTGTAGCTGCTGTAACATCTGCAATGCAAAGGGTTGTGTCAGGACAGAGATGGCATTGGGCATACAAAAACTTGAGAGACAAGTGGGTATCTAGCATGACAATAACAATTCAACAACGGGATGTGCTGTGTGAAAATAACAGATAGACTAAGATCATAACCTTGAAAATGAAACACACCGAGACTTTCACTGTCAATAAATACTTATCACAATGGGAGGCCATTCCTTCTCTTGCTAGAACAAAAGTAGTACCTGCTACCTGTTGACCCTGTAGCGACAAACCTACCGATTCTACTTGTAGAATCCCAATGCTCCTCAGTGGCCACTGGCCAACAACTTGACTTTGAGCCAATCAGAGAGCACAAACTCCCACATGGGGGAGCCAACAAAAAAAGGCAATTTTCTCCGTACATTCATGGATGAGCCAGACACACTTCATATGCAATGTAGACTATGGGATGGTAGCTAGCTAGGAGCACAGACGCAATGCACAACCCTAAATGCCTCCTCCAAGCTAGCTAACCACTGTAGCTAGTATTGACATTATAATTAAATCACAATGGATTCGTTTCCATGAAACCGCTGCCTTAGTTAGCTGCCGATAGCAGTGTCCTTAGCCAGCTAGAACATCCAATAGTCAAAGGTATATGACATACAAATCGTATAGAGAGAAATAGTCCTATAATTCCTATAATAACTACAACCTAAAACTTCTTACCTGGGAATATTGAAGACTCATGTTAAAAGGAACCACCAGCTTTCATATGTTCTCATGTTCTGAGCAAGGAACTTAAACGTTAGCTTTTTTACATGGCACATATTGCACTTTTACTTTCTTCTCCAACACTTAGTTTTTGCATTATTTAAACCAAATTGAACATGTTTAATTATTTATTTGAGGCTAAATTGATAGTATTTATGTATTATATTAAGTTAAAATAAGTGTTCATTCAGTATTGTTGTAATTGTCATTATTACAAATAAATAAATATATATTTATTTTTTAAATCGGCCGATTAATCGGCATCGGGTTTTTTGGCCCTCCACGAATCGGTATCGGCGTTGAAAAATCATAATCGGTCGACCTCTACATATTATGCACCCCACACACATACCACAGAAACATCCACACATATGAACAAGTCACAGTTGGTTACCTCTTGACAGCAATTGCTGACACCGCAACCATAGTGTTACATGCATCTATGACAGCGATATGCTATAGTAGCTACAGTGAATTCTACGTGCTTGTTAATCAAATCATTTTAATAAGGGCTCATGAGGAGGAGAGGATATGCAAAGTAGCAGAGCAGAATAGAATTGAAAGATGTTAGATAAGTCCATTAACTTTCTTCCTCAAACACCTCAAGAGTGGAAGGAGTGGAGGTGGGCAGAGCAGGATAAAAAAAAGCAGAATTTAAAAAGTATGAAAAAAGAGGCTCAGTCAAAAGGCAGCAAGCACAGCTCTACCTCCTTGTGGGGATTTATGGTGACAACTCTGGGCTTTTATTTGCTTTTCCCTCCCCAATTTCCCCCCAGAAATGGCTATTTCCCTGGGTGACCCCCTTTTCACTGGGCTAACGAAAGTAGCAGATGTTGCTATGCTACTGAGTTCCCAATAGGGAACACTGCAGCATGGAAACTACCTGCCAGAGGTCACTACTATACTGGGCACTGGGCAGTACACATACACTCTCAGAGCAGCCAGCCTGACCGGCATACCAAGCGTGGGTTCACAGCTCAGTTAATGAAAACACTGTGCTTCTCTGGGCCAAAGTTTGTGCGAGCTGGAGGAACTTATTGTTGGTAATTGCTGACGGGACACTTCACTCTTGGTCAGCAAGACGCAGATGTAATTATTCTTCTGCTCTGCACCCTGGTTTCACAGTTTGTCCTAGCACCTGGTGTACCTAGTTTTAATTGGAGCTCCTGAACCTCAAGTTCTCTCTTATCAATGTCAAAGAGGCTAATTCAGGTTTACAGTGAGGGAAAAAAGTATTTGATCCCTGCTGATTTTGTATGATTCATTAAAATTATAGACTGATCATTTCTTTGTCAGTGGGCAAACGTACAATATCAGCAGGGGATCAAACACTTTTTTCCCTCACTGTAGATCTGACATGAATTAAGACTGGAGAGGAAGCCTTGATGCTTGAGACTCCAAAGATTCCCCAAATGTAACTTATTACATGTAACCTTTATGAACGTCCTATTATGGGGGCTTAGCTGGTTGAATGCATTGAGTGCATTCCATAAATTGCTTCTGCTGCCATTTGGTGCATTTAGGACCCCGCTGGGGCTTCCTAGTGTGTTTCCATGTGTGCCTACTGTCCTCTTGGGGCAGTATTAATTACTACACCACTGAGACAGGGTCGGGGCTTCCTAGTGTGTTTCTATGTGTGCCTACTGTCCTCTTGGGGCAGTATTAATTACTACACCACTGAGATAGGGCCGGGGCTTCCTAGTGTGTTTCTATGTGTGCCTACTGTCCTCTTGGGGCAGTATTAATTACTACACCACTGAGACAGGGCCGGGGCTTCCTAGTGTGTTTCTATGTGTGCCTACTGTCCTCTTGGGGCAGTATTAATTACTACACCACTGAGACAGGGCCGGGGCTTCCTAGTGTGTTTCTATGTGTGCCTACTGTCCTCTTGGGGCAGTATTAATTACTACACCACTGAGACAGGGCCGGGGCTTCCTAGTGTGTTTCTATGTGTGCCTACTGTCCTCTTGGGGCAGTATTAATTACTACACCACTGAGACAGGGCCGGGGCTGGAACAAAACAGAACACTTTCCTGGTGCACATAGTTGCCTGGGGGTTAGGCCTTGGCCCTGTGATGCTGAGCAAATTGGGAAAACTCACAGACGACTATAGGAGTAAGGGGGTCTTTCCTGTTGCCACTGAACCCAGGGCCTTGGAGACAGCCAGAAAAGAAGCAGGCCCCATACCAGCAGCAAGCCACCCTCTCTGGGTAGCCTCTAATTTAGCCCCGGGAGTGTACTTTCTGGTAGGCCCATTAAGAGCCTTTGTGTGTAAACTACCCAAAATACCCAAAATGGTTTTCCCTCCTAATAGAGAGGGTATAAAATGTCTTAAAGCTGTAGGGGAATCAAATCAGGAAGTTATTTTCCACCACATAATAACATAATGAATCATAAAACACAGGAGGATCCCTAAACCTGACCAGATTAAAAAACAATAAATCTGATCCCATTGGGCACAGACGTCAGTTCAACGTGTAGTTGTTTAAATAACGTGAACTTAACGTGAAATCAACCCCAAAATTCACCATGTCATTGGATTTAGGTTAAAAGTTAGGTCAAATAAAAAATTACAAAATTCCCTTACATTGATTTTCCAATGTTGATTCAATGTCGTCACATTTTTTATTTGGGGGGGTTGAAATGATGTGAAAACAACGTTGATTAAACCTGTTTTCGTCAAGTGGGATTTCATGGTTTCCGTATTTGGGGAAGCCCAGTGGTATTTTGCTCATGGAGGATGTTGAATAATTTGATCATTTGATTCATGTCTTCATTATTTTTCAAAGAAAGGGAAAGGGGAGGATACCTAGTGAGTTGTACAACTGAAATGTGTCTTCTGCATTTAACCCAACCCCTCAATCAGAGAGGTGCTGCCATAATTGACATCCACGTCTTCAGCGCCCAGGGATAACTGCCTTACTCAGGGGCAGAAAGACAGATTTTTACCTTGTCATCTCAGGGATTTGATCCAGCAACCTTTCGGTTACTGGCCCAACGCTCTAACCACTAGGTTATCTGCCGCCATGGCCTAGATACTGAAATCCCTTGAAAACTTATACAACTAACAAATTCTTCACAATTATTCAAGTTTGATGGGGTACACACTAACAAATTCTTCACAATTATTCAAGTTTGATGGGGTACACACTAACAAATTCTTCACAATAATTCAAGTTTGATGGGGTACACACTAACAAATTCTTCACAATTATTCAAGTTTGATGGGGTACACACTAACAAATTCTTCACAATAATTCAAGTTTGATGGGGTACACACTAACAAATTCTTCACAATAATTCAAGTTTGATGGGGTACACACTAACAAATTCTTCACAATTATTAGGGTACACATAAATAGGCCATCACAAGACTGGAAGAAAGTAAGTAATTTAACCCTTTACACTTGTGGGAATTGGCCTATATGGACAGGGGTTGTTATGTTCCCCAGTTTCTGTGTTGTTGTGGGTTTGTATGTGTGTGTATTTCAGGAAATGGCTTCCTGGAATCCTAAAGCAGCTGATTGGTCGGCCCCATCGCTGATTTGAGCTCAAACCTTTCACTCTCGTCAGTGGAAACAGCTGTCTCTTCAATTACCAACTCCTTCTCCAGCTTGATAAAAGCCAGTGTTCCTTTGTCAGAAGGGAGCTTCTTTTTTATGTCCTGTGTTGATTGTTGTGGCGGTCAGTAAAAGTTTTGTGGATATTATTTTGTAGCCGCTCCTTCTGAGGTATGTCTATGCCAATATGACTTAGTGTTTTTGGTTATTGAAATTGTTCACTAAATATTAGTAATTATTCTGTTTCATTTGTTCCTGGGGGGGAAGGGGAACGCACCTTGGGAGTGTTTAGGCAAGAGGCCTGCGGGCATACATAACCCGTAGTATTTAATCTGTCTATGCACGCTAGGTAAGACCTGGGCGGACCACCCCCTGTATTTTGGTTAATGCGCCAGGTGGTGCTTAAGGTTAGATAGGAAGTGGGAAGGCAGGTAAGGTAGGAGAGGGGACTCTTAACTTTTACTTTCTTTGCTTTGGTTCTATCCAGACCCTTTTTCCCACTTTACCGTGTTTAGGAATAATAAATTCCCTGTGAACGGTATTTTTCTCTGCCTCTGTCGTCCTTCCCCGCACCTACGATCACATACTTTTTCACTCCACGGGGCGTTGAGATGTAGCTGGGTGTTGCGTTCCCTCCAAGAGGTGTACGTAACAGGGCTAAATTGAAATGTTTCTTACAAAAGAAAAGCCTATGCATAGCCATGGTAGCAATTCAAAGGGAACAGTTTGGAGATTATGGGAAAGTTATCAGACCAAAGGTGAGGACAACAGTTCACCTGACACGACTGAATCCAAACATTACACTTGATTTTATGTGCAATTTACATTCTGTACTTTTTGCCGAATTTGTTGATGACAACATTTGAAAATACACTGGATACATTCAGTAACCTGATAAGAATGTTCCTGGAAAATGTGGGGTTGGTGCAACATAAGGCAACAAAAATGACATCCCTCTGCAAAGTAATTTCAATGCATCAAAGAGTCTTCAACTATAAGGTGTTTTTTATCTCTCCTAGCTGTGCCGTTGAGGAAATAAAGCAGCACACTTGTAGTTGTTTTGGTTGGATCACAACCCTGCATCCCACCATCACACAATTAGTCGTTTACACAGTCCAAAAACGGTCCATGATAAAACGCAATCTGGTTCAGGTTGGCATCAGAGAAACAGGTCATAATTTTGGTGTGTGTGGAAAGTAGCAGCAGCCATAATTTTTTTTTAATATTTCAAAACAATTCTAATAAACGCAACAGTTGGACAATGGTTGAATATACTCCAAACATTTTAAATCCATCCGGTATTGACTGACAAATAATGAACGGAGTTCAGGGATTTTGGTGTGAATTCTGGTATTCAATTTATTGTACTTTTTTTCTCCCTTCTTCTTAGAATGCACTTATATACATTTTCCTAATGGAATCAGGAATTTTTTTAAAGCTGAAATAAATGCTGCTTAATTTGCATAAATACTGTAGACTGGGTATATTTGCATTGACTGAATTAACATAAATGGGTAAAACAGGGCTGCAACCAGCAACAACCTGCTCTGTCTCAGCCTACCTGCACTCACCTGCTCTGTCTCAGTCTACCTGCACTCACCTGCTCTGTCTCAGTCTACCTGCACTCACCTGCTCTGTCTCAGCCTACCTGCACTCACCTGCTCTGTCTCAGTCTACCTGCACTCACCTGCTCTGTCTCAGCCTACCTGCACTCACCTGCTCTGTCTCAGTCTACCTGCACTCACCTGCTCTGTCTCAGCCTACCTGCACTCACCTGCTCTGTCTGTCTACCTACACTCACCTGCTGTCTCAGTCTACCTGCACTCACCTGCTCTGTCTCAGCCTACCTGCACTCACCTGCTCTGTCTCAGCCTACCTGCACTCACCTGCTCTGTCTCAGCCTACCTGCACTCACCTGCTCTGTCTCAGTCTACCTGCACTCACCTGCTCTGTCTCAGTCTACCTGCACTCACCTGCTCTGTCTCAGTCTACCTGCACTCACCTGCTCTGTCTCAGCCTACCTGCACTCACCTGCTCTGTCTCAGTCTACCTGCACTCACCTGCTCTGTCTCAGTCTACCTGCACTCACCTGCTCTGTCTCAGTCTACCTGCACTCACCTGCTCTGTCTCAGCCTACCTGCACTCACCTGCGCTGTCTAGACTGCCTCATTAATTACTGTTGTCACGTTCTGTTGTATAATTCAACAAGTGTGTCAATAGCAGGATACCCTCGGATTAAAAATCAACATGCTTGGCTCTCGATTACACCTAGCTACACATACTTTACATTGTTTGCAATATCAACTAAAATAAAATGCATTTATGAAGCCCTTTTTACATCAGATGTCACAAAGTGCTGTACAGAAACCTAGCCTAAACAGCAAGCAATGCAGATGTAGAAGCACGGTGGCTAGGACAAACTCTCTAGAAAGGCAGGAACCTAGGAAGAAACCTATAGAGGAACCAGGCTCTGAGGGGTGGCCAGTCCTCTTCTGGCTGAGCTGGGTAGAGATTATAACAGTACATAGCCATTAAGACCAGACATATCACTATAATACAAGTGTTCATTTTCCAAAGTTGTTTTCATTTCAGGTCATCTAATTTGTAAACATTTCAACTGTATTAAATGATTACTTCACACAAAATGAACACCCATCAAAATAAAGTCATTTTCTTATCTTTTATGTGAGGAGTGTTGAGACCATGTGTTAAATGTGTTGTTATAGATTCAACAGAAAGACATTGTATTCCACTGAGCCCATTTCAGCCATTACCGGTGTGTTTGACAGGTCCTTACAAACACTTCTGTGGTCGTAATGTTAATGGGAGAAAACAACAGGCACAAGCAAGAGCATGAAAGAGTTGCAGGAGTAAAATGAAAGCCATCAATCCAGCGTAATTTAAGTGACAAGTGGATTTTGGGCCCTTCAAACACAGGAAATCGATGGCAGAAAAAGACAGATCCTCAGGTGTGCAGGGCACGTGTGTTGCTATAGAAAGGAGCCATAACTGCATTCAGGTGCGTGTGCCGCAGCAAATTGTCTTCACAATCGACAAACATAGGCTCATTCTGTTCAGAACAACCCAGGGTATGATGTCATGTCATCTTGTAACTGTACATCAAACAGTGATCATAAATGTTGACACTGTATAGGGCATCGGTTTTATGCTATGCACTTGGACTCGCAGGTGTTCTGCTTGCTTGTATGACATCAAAGCGGTATTAATAATAATCCTCAACGTCTCATCTTTCTAAGTCCTCTTAACTTACAGCATTTCCCTCACTCAGACAACAAAAAATTTGCAAAAGTTATCAAATTAGCGGGAGGCACCTTCTTTTTGCTCGAGGTGCCCAAGTTCAGAACAGCTGTCAGTCAAAACCCATACAGCGCTGTGATGCGCAGAGCCTGAGCTCTGACGTCATGTATAGCATGTTACTGTACAGCCACTGAGCTCTGACGTCATGTATAGCGTGTTACTGTACAGCCACTGAGCTCTGACGTCATGTATAGCGTGTTACTGTACAGCCACTGAGCTCTGACGTCATGTATAGCGTGTTACTGTACAGCCACTGAGCTCTGACGTCATGTATAGCGTGTTACTGTACAGCCACTGAGCTCTGACGTCATGTATAGCGTGTTACTGTACAGCCACTGAGCTCTGACATCATGTATAGCGTGTTACTGTACAGCCACTGAGCTCTGACGTCATGTATAGCGTGTTACTGTACAGCCACTGAGCTCTGACGTCATGTATAGCGTGTTATTGTACAGCCACTGAGCTCTGACGTCATGTATAGCATGTTACTGTACAGACACTGAGCTCTGACATCATGTATAACATGTTACTATACAGCCACTGAGCTCTGACGTCATGTATAGCATGTTACTGTACAGCCACTGAGCTCTGACGTCATGTATAGCATGTTACTGTACAGCCACTGAGCTCTGACGTCATGTATAACATGTTACTATACAGCCACTGAGCTCTGACGTCATGTATAGCATGTTACTGTACAGCCACTGAGCTCTGACGTCATGTATAGCATGTTACTGTACAGCCACTGAGCTCTGACGTCATGTATAGCATGTTACTGTACAGCCACTGAGCTCTGATGTCATGTATAACATGTTACTATACAGCCACTGAGCTCTGACGTCATGTATAGCGTGTTACTGTACAGCCACTGAGCTCTGACGTCATGTATAGCGTGTTACTGTACAGCCACTGAGCTCTGACATCATGTATAGCGTGTTACTGTACAGCCACTGAGCTCTGACATCATGTATAGCGTGTTACTGTACAGCCACTGAGCTCTGACGTCATGTATAGCGTGTTACTGTACAGCCACTGAGCTCTGACGTCATGTATAGCGTGTTACTGTACAGCCACTGAGCTCTGACGTCATGTATAGCGTGTTACTGTAGAGCCACTGAGCTCTGACGTCATGTATAGCGTGTTACTGTACAGCCACTGAGCTCTGACGTCATGTATAGCGTGTTACTGTACAGCCACTGAGCTCTGACGTCATGTATAGCGTGTTACTGTACAGCCACTGAGCTCTGACGTCATGTATAGCGTGTTACTGTACAGCCACTGAGCTCTGACGTCATGTATAGCGTGTTACTGTACAGCCACTGAGCTCTGACGTCATGTATAGCATGTTACTGTACAGCCACTGAGCTCTGACGTCATGTATAGCATGTTACTGTACAGCCACTGAGCTCTGACGTCATGTATAGCGTGTTACTGTACAGCCACTGAGTTCCAATTAAAGCCACTTATCAGTGCACAAATCTGCAATTTTCAACCCGTATATATTGGTATGAGTGTAACGGGATACAAGGCGATGTCATGTCTTACCGGCTTAGATGTGGTGGAGGCAAACAGAACAGAAGCAGTGGGACCCCTGGTTGTAATGGGACAGCCTGTCAAACAAAAGAGAAAAAACGGGCTGAACTACAAGCTGACGCTTTTGATGAAATACAACATGGATGGGGACAGTTTCCAGTACAAATCATATACAGAGACGGCTACTGTAAAGCACAGGCACACAGCGGTGAAGGGTTCTTTGTGGGTAGTTGTTTTGTAGAAGCCAGAATGGAGTCCAATGTGAAGGTAGGCTGTGTATTTTGTGAATGAGAGAGATTGCAGCAGAGAGGGGCCATGAAAGGAGTGGGAGACCCCAGTAAACAACAGTAATACGCCTGAAACACAAATAACTCAAGATAAACATCAACTGCTCCTCTTCCTGTGCGTGTGTGTGTGTGTGTGTGTGTGTGTGTGTGTGTGTGTGTGTGTGTGTGTGTGTGTGTGTGTGTGATTGTATATTCACCTTTAACAAAACACCTCTAAATGCAGATGGTAATTGTTACCATGTTATGCAACCACAAACACATGGAAATAATGCAGTGGGAAGCAGTGCAAGAAGCAATGCATGTGTGATGGCCATCGTATCCCTTGTAGGGGTGAATTTAGTCCTTGAAGATAAGTCAGAACAGACACTACATTTACTGTGCATGTCCTAGTAGTTAGCACAGCCAACCGTAGTCTATTTTGGTTCTTTGGACATACAGTCGTTTTCCCATGATCAGACGGACCAAATGTCTTATGGGTGTATTTCAACGCTCAAAATGCTATTCTAGACTTGATAAGTCATCTATCAAGCAGAGATGTTGCGATAGCACGACTACATACTTATGTGCCAAATGTGTCGGACCTGAGGCCAGAATGAGTCAGTGAGTGTCTAAGTGGGAAGAGTGCAGGTTGACATTGAGTGGACCGAGAACGTCCAGTCCAATCCGTGAGCTCATGTTGCATTTGGCCCTGCAGTTCAGTCTGAGCGGCATCTTTCTCCGTTCTGCTGCTCAGCCTCTCTCTCGCTCCCTCTCTTTCTTGTGGGCCTTTTCTCTAAAAGCTGTTATGTATTCCCATGCCTGCTGCTAGGCCCCCCCCCCCCCCCCCCCCCCCCCCCCCCCCCCCCCCCCCCCCAACCGCAGCTCACGCTGCTCTCATTCAATTACAAAGCAGACTACAGTCAGGACCTGGGTGCTCTGCTTCCAGGCCCAGTCCTCCAGTCCCACTCAGTTCCCATTGGCGAGTGGAGGGCGCAGGAGGGAAGGAGGGAATAAAGAGAAACAATAACTGAGGACGTGGCATTTTTAATAGAGCAATTCTTCTTC
Organism: Salmo trutta; assembly: GCF_901001165.1. Taxonomy (NCBI): domain Eukaryota; kingdom Metazoa; phylum Chordata; class Actinopteri; order Salmoniformes; family Salmonidae; genus Salmo; species Salmo trutta. Next base: position 41,981,000 of record NC_042973.1, read on the forward strand.
TTTTTTTCTATTTAAAACCGAACGTAAAGTCAACATGTCATTAGTTTTGGTTTTTGTTGTGGCTCCCAAACCATAAGCCTGTGGAACATAACTTAAAGATGGCAATGAACTGGCAACTGGTATTTTTCTTTCTTCCTTAAAATGAATCCCCCCTGATCCAAGTGTTTCCTTCATTCCGGGAAACCAGACTTCACACTCCAATGCTTTTGTTTTCCTGTTTTCCTGTGAAACCTTAAAGGGACAGTTCACTTATTGGAAGTTTTAGCTCATTTACGACCTTCCAAGAGTTGTTTCCTCCAAACCGTTTTTAAACGGGTTCGCTGGTTCTTTACCAATGTCCAGAATCTCCTGGCTAGTATTTTCATCATCCTTGAAAAATGGTACAAAAGCTTAACTTAAAAACTGTCCATTTAAGGCGCCAATGTTCAAGCACTGGGATATAGATAGAAACTCACTTCTTTGAGCGATAATACCATCTTTGATGTTCGATCTCGAGGATTATCAAAGGAGAAGAGATCTTACACGACACTCAAAGAATATCAGGTGTGCCGACAAAGAAAAGGAACAAATCCCCTCAAGGCATTTTCTTTCCATTTTCTGACCTTTGCACCGTTTCGTAAAGTAACGTTTAAACACTGCACACTTGGATGTATTAATAACGACTCTGAAAGCTTTTTACACTACATCTGATTTCATTTAGCAGACTGAGCTGGTCTTTTTTATATTGCGGAAAGATTGTTGCTTCCATCAATGTAATTATCTGCATCATTTCCAATCCCCCTTATATTTTTGGGGTAAATATATATATCCATACACGCATGCATACATATACACATATATACATACACATACCTATATAGACATACATACAGTATCTCACAAAAGTGAGCACACACCCTACACCCCTGCAAATACCCGAGTACATCTCCCCACGTGACAACAACGAAGAAACGACACTCCGCCACAATGCAAAGCAGCGAGCGCACAGCCCGCATAACAGTGCAAATTTGCTGTCCCCCCCAAAACAACACAACACACAGCCATCAATGTCCAAACCGTCGGCAACAAAAATGAGCACACCCCCAAGTGAAAACGCCCAAACCGGGCCCAATTAGCCATTTTCCCTCCCCGGTGTCATGGGACTCGTTAGTGTTACAAGGTCTCAGGTGTGAATGGGGAGCAGGTGTGTTAAATTTGGTGTCATCGCTCTCACACTCCCTCATACTGACTGGTCACTGGAAGTTCAACATGGCAAAGAACTCTGAGGATCTGAAAAAAATTATTGTTGCTCTACATAAAGATGGCCTGGGCTATAAGAAGATTGCCAAGACCCTGAAACTGAGCTGCAGCACGGTGGCCAAGACCATACAGCAGTTTAACAGGACAGGTTCCACTCAGAACAGGCCTCGTCATGGTCGACCAAAGAAGTTGAGTGCACGTGCTCAGCGTCATATCCAGAGGTTGTCTTTGGGAAATAGACGTATGAGTGCTGCCAGCATTGCTGCAGAGGTTGAAGGGGTGGGGGGTCAGCCTGTCAGTGCTCAGACCATACGCCGCACACTGCATCAAATTGGTCTGCATGGCTTTCGTCCCAGAAGGAAGCCTCTTCTAAAGATGATGCACAAGAAAGCCCGCAAACAGTTTGCTGAAGACAAGCAGACTAAGGACATGGATTACTGGAACCATGTCCTGTGGTCTGATGAGACCAAGATAAACTTATTTGGTTCAGATGGTGTCAAGCGTGTGTGGCGGCAACCAGGTGAGGAGTACAAAGAGAAGTGTGTCTTGCCTACAGTCAAGCATGGTGGTGGGAGTGTCATGGTCTGGGGCTGCATGAGTGCTGCCGGCACTGGGGAGCTACAGTTCATTGAGGGAACCATGAATGCCAACATGTACTGTGACATACTGAAGCAGAGCATGATCCCCTCCCTTCGGAGACTGGGCCGCAGGGCAGTATTCGAAACATGATAACGACCCCAAACACACCTCCAAGACGACCACTGCCTTGCTAAAGAAGCTGAGGGTAAAGGTGATGGACTGGCCAAGCATGTCTCCAGACCTAAACCCTATTGAGCATCTGTGGGGCATCCTCAAACGGGAGGTGGAGGAGTGCAAGGTCTCTAACATCCACCAGCTCCGTGATGTCGTCATGGAGGAGTGGAAGAGGACTCCAGTGGCAACCTGTGAAGCTCTGGTGAACTCCATGCCCAAGAGGGTTAAGGCAGTGCTGGAAAATGAGGGTGGCCACAGAAAATATTGACACTTTGGGCCCAACTTGGACACCTTCACCCAGGGGTGCGCCCCCGCCACCAGCGGCCCAGACATCAACGGCCGCGAGCCGTGCCACCCCGAGGGGACAGCAAATCCACACCACCACACAAGCCGCACACCCACCACCCCACACCGCAGCAAAGCGCCACCCCCTCAGCGCCGCCACACGAAAAGACACACTCAAATATCCACAAAAATGTGAGGGGTGTACTCACCTCTGTGAGACACTGTACTTTTTTAAAGAATATACCTTTATTATTATTCCCCGCAAACCCTAACACCGATCGCCCAATTGGAGTAAACTAATAAACACTTCGGCTTTTACCTTCAATTTGTTCATCTTATACACATTTTACAGACAGTCTATTTTACAATAGTTCTTTTTTGTTTGTTTTTAGTCCTTCCTCTATTTCTGATGTCCATCCAGTTTGATTTTTATTTGTAACTGCTATTTCACAAAAGTTCTGAACCTATTTACATTTTACAGACACCATATGTTTTACAATGTTTATCTTGTTATTAGTCCCACCCTTCAGCTCCATTCAACCCCTCCCATCTATCTCTCAACATCATCCATTTCGGATTTCTATTTGCCATATATTTTTCAACTGTGCTGTGATGCTTCACAAAACAATTGAACATTTCTATTCTCATAGCTTCTACAGATTGTAAATTAAAAATGAAAATGTTGCTAAAATAATTATTATATTATTGATTGATTGACTATGGCTTTTCAAATCACCCAGTATTGCTATCTGCAGCGTTAGTTCTAGGCAAATGTTGCAATTCTTCAGCCATTCCTGGACCTGTGACCAAAAACGAGCTACATATGGACAATACCAAAATAAATGATCTAATGACTCTGCCTCCTCACAGCAGAATCTGCAGAGCTGGGAAGATTGTATCCCTCATATATATAACGTTCTATTAGTTGCAAGAATTTTGTATAGTAATTTAAATTGAAAAATTCGAAGTTTTGAATCCGGCGTTGTTTTGCGTATCAATTCATAAACCATGTGCCATGGAATGGGTACATCGAAAATCTCTTCCCAACTATTTTGCAATTTATATGGCACAGCTGTCAGTTTTTTGGTCCTTAAATGAAATTGGTATGTGTTTTTATTTATCACACTTTTCTTTAACCATTTATGTTCTTTAATACAGGGCCGACATACAAGTTCCTTACTTTTTTCCCCTTCTACTTGCCTCTTCCATTTTTGTGGTAATGCTGCAATTAATTGGTTGTAATTTTGGGTAGAGTAGACATTTCCATATGTCTGTGTTAGCTGCATCACTTCACCAGTCCTATTTATGATATCATTCACTAAAAGTATACCTTTTTTAAGCATTTCTTCGAAAAATATATATTTTTTATCAATTACTATATTTGAATTTAACCACAATATTTGTTGTATTATTTGTTCTGTCTTTTCAGGTGGATTAAACTGAAATTGCAACCAACTTTCTACGGCTTGTTTAAAAAATAAAGATATTTTGGAGATTATTTCCTTTTCAAACAACCGAAGGTGGGCAGGTGTAATCTGAATAAAGGGAAAAAGGCCCTTCTTGAACATAGGATGAGACATTCGTACCAAGTTACTAGAAAACCAGTTTGGATTGAAGTATAACTTTGGTATGACTGATGCCTTTAGTGAGAGGTCTAATGCTTTAATATTTAATAATTTCTGCCCTCCGAATTCATAGTCGTTATATAAATAGGCACTTTTTGTCACAGGCGTCGTAAGGAGTGGACCAAAATGCAGCGGGTAAAGTGCTTATCTTCTTATTTATTAAAGGAAAAACACTTCAACAAAACAAACAACGAAAACAGTCCAATAAGGTGCACAGACTTATACTGGAAACAACCACCCACAAACACACGTGAAAACGAACACACCTAAATATGGCCTCCAATTAGAGACAACGACAACCAGCTGCCTCTAATTGGAGGTCATTGAAAAACACAACATAGAAATAGAAAACTAGAATAAACATAGAAATAGAAAATATAGAACATAAATCAAAAACCCCGAAACACACAAAACAAACACCCCCTGCCACGCCCTGACCAAGCTACAATAACAAATAACCCCTTTTACTGGTCAGGACGTGACACTTTTAATTTTATCTGGCTTGCCGTTCCAAATAAAATGGAATATTTTTTGTTCATATAATTTAAAAAGCAGGTTACTAGGTGTAGGCAAAACCATAAGCAAATAGGTAAACTGTGATATGACTAAAGAGTTAATCAGGGTGATTTGTCCATAAATAGACAGGTATTTTCCTTTCCATGGTAGCAAGATCTTATCTATTTTTGCTAACTTTCTATAAAAATGTATTGGAGTGAGACTGAGCTAGTCTTTGCCAAAACCTGTTATAATTACTCCATCTGTACATTCATACAACCTACACACTAAGGATGAACACCAGTGGTGGCCTAGTAAAAGGAAACAAATGTGCTTCATATTTTACATAAAACATTCAGGGGTTTAAGATTAAACAATCAGGGGTTTAAGATTAAACAATCAGGAAGGGAGACTGATGAAGTTGCAATGATTCTATACAGTAAATCCAATGAGAGCCATCCCCTCAGTGGCACAGCAATCAGGCCTACATTTGTTTGACCTCAATCAGACCCACAGTGAGAGGGAGTGGGGCCTCCCATCCTTTCTCTTTTCACTAGAGAGGCCTGCGAGCGGGCCTTAGCGATGGGGATCTTTTTGTCAGCGAGTAAGGGCCCTTCCTGTGGTGTTTGGTGCAGTGTGGTCCAGCGAGGGAGATGCCTCAAGTTGTTTAACGCTGTAATTATATTCAGAGAACGCTGGAGCCGGGTCAGTCACGCAGTGTGGCCGGTCATTCACCCCTCTGAGGAGACAGCCTTCATGGGCTCCAAGTTCCAACAGGAAAACAGAATTTAAAAAGATAAACGTCACATACACTGAACAAAAATATAAACGCAACACGCAACAATTTCTCAGATTTTACTGAGTTACAGTTCATATAAGGAAATCAGTCAATTTAAATAAATTCCTTAGGCCCTAATCTATGGATTTCACACGACTGGGAATACAGATATGCATCTGTTGGTCACAGATACCTTAAAAGAAAGGTAGGGGCGTGGATCAGAAAACCAGTCAGTACCATTTGCCTCATGCGGCTCGACACATCTCCTTCACATTGTTGATCAGGCTGTTGATTGTGGCCTGTGGAATGTTGTCCCACTCGATCCAGAGCATCACAAACAAGCGTCCCAAAGCCGATATTGTTGGGGTTTTTAACAAGCATTTCATATCTGCTGGTTCAGTTTTTGATAATGGTTGGTCCCAGGCCTCTAATGTAAGCTCTGTTACAGTAAACTATAATATAGGCCCTCATGTGAACCATTTGAACTTTGAGCCTGTTTTTTTATGCTGAGGTCTATAAAGCACAAAAGAAATTGCAGTCATCATTCACAGTATTATACACTAGAAAAGTAACATAAAAGTGGATTTGGAGACTTACAGATGGCAAACACTTTAAAACAGAGAGGCCCACTCAGAGCTTATGGCAACGGACACTTTTGGACAATCCCCAAGGCATATCTTGCAATGATGAAATCACTACAAGGCCTTTATACATTGCTGTGATCGTGTCAGAGGCGGAACGCATACCTACGTGTGTTTAATGGAGAATAATCCATTCAAATGACCCATCAAAGAATAAATCAAAGCCTTTTCATCTATTAAGCTACTAGCTAAAACACTTCGCATACAATGCTTTTACAATACCTACAGTATGTCCCTGTCTTTGTATAGCCCAGTTCAGTCATCCCACGGGTCTGTCTATAACTTAACAGAGAGCAACAGACAGTGTGGACAGGATGGGGGGCAGCGAGGGGTGCATAGCAGGAGAATAATCATGCTGAGACAACAGGCTGAGAGGTCCAGAGGGCTGTCTCTGACTGGTGGGGTATGGCTAGTTAGGCTAGTCATGGTGACCAGGAAACAAAGCAGCTGCTGAACAGACATGTCTGTCACTGTGGAAGCTCACTCTGCATTCCACTGGCTGGTCGGTCACATTCTCACACTTCACTTCCACTAGGGCTTCCACTAGATGCAGTCAGTCTGAACGTTTTACTCAACCGCGTGCACACACACGCGCAGCGCACACACGCGCAGCGCACACACGCGCAGCGCACACTGCGTAATTAGGCCATCTGTGCATTAACAGTGCAGAATATTTCAGATAGTATTGGGCCATTTATCACAAAAAAGGGACACAAGTTAAATAATCTGGAAGAAAGTTTTCCTCTGACCAGAACTTTTAACAAGCCTATGATTTCATCTATCACATTACAAAACATAAAAACATAAATTACCAAAATAACTCTAATGGGAAAAAGTTTCCATGCAAGTGAAACGAGATACATAAAAATAAACTGTTCAAATTAAACAGATACTTTCCAAGGAATTACATCAATAAACAGTTGTAGTAACACACTTTTGCTATTATTGGTTGTACAGCATTCCCTGATCGGTGACGTGGAGTTGGACAGAGGGCATTCGTGGCAAGTGTGCCCTCTACTCAACTTTATGGTCACGTGAGGACGGAGTGCACTTGTGGCAGGTGTACACTCAATATATTTATATGGCCAGGTATTTATACCTTATACCTTCACCCAGACAGAGTTGAGTGGTTGAGCACACCAACAACTCTCACAACAACCAGTATTCATCATTGAATGTGAGTACAAACAGCTTTAATTGCATAGAAGAGGACTAAGAAGAGGACTTCCTCACCTCTGTTTTGTTTGTGTGGCATTTTGGACGCTAATGGCCGTCACATGGTAATGGACAAGCCAAGCAGCCATTTATCTGTTTTTCTTTGATACATGTAGCTGGTAACCAATACATGTTCATTGTTTATGCACCTTTTGTGCAGTTGCCTTTGTGGTGAAATTATTGCCTGCTATTTATTGCCTTGCTACCTTACGAGCTTTATTGCTTGTTTGCCACATGCTACGCTATGTACAGTTGAAGTCGGAAGTTTACAAACACCTTAGCCAAATACATTTAAACTCAGTTTTCACAATTCCTGACATAATCCTAGTAAAAATTCCCTGTCTTAGGTCAGTTAGGATCACCACTTTATTTTAAGAATGTGAAATGTCAGAATAATAGTAGCGAGAATGATTTATTTCAGCTTTTATTTATTTCATCACATTCCTAGTGGGTCAGAAGTTTACATACACTCAATTAGTATTTGGTAGCATTGCCTTTAAATTGTTTAACTTCGGTCAAACGTTTCGGGTAGCCTTCCACAAGCTTCCCACAATAAGTTGGGTGAATTCTGGCCCATTCCTCCTGACAGAGCTGGTGTAACGGAGTCAGGTTTGTAGGCATCCTTGCTCGCACACGCTTTTCAGTTCTGCCGACCCATTTTATATAGGATTGAGGTCAGGGCTTTGATGGCCACTTCAATACCTTGACTTTGTTATCCTTAAGCCATTTTGCCACAACTTTGGATGTATGCTTGGGGTCATGGTCCATTTGGAAGACCCATTTGCGACCAAGCTTTAACTTCCTGACTGATGTCTTGAAAAATGCTTCAAAATATCCACAGAATTTCCCTTCCTCATGATGCCTTCTATTTTGTGAAGTGCACCAGTCCCTCCTGCAGCAAAGCACCCCCACAGCATGATGCTGCCACCCGCGTGCTTCACGGTTGGGATGGTGTTCTTCGGCTTGCAAGCATCCCTCTTTTTCTTCCAAACATAACGGTGGACATTATGGACAAACAGTTCTATTTTTGCTTCATCAGACCAGAGGACATTTCTCCAAAAAGTACGATCTTTGTCCACCATGTGCAGTTGCAAACCGTAGTCTGGCTTTTTTATGGTGGTTTTGGAGCAGTGGCTTCTTCCTTGCTGAGCAGGCTTTCAGGTTATGTTGATATCGGACTTGGTTTTTACTGTGGATACAGATACTTCTGTACCTGTTTCCTCCAGCATCTTCACAAGGTCATTTGAATTTTTACTAGGATTAAATGTCAGGAATTGTGGAAAACTGAGTTGAAATGTATTTGGCTAAAGTGTATGTGTCACGGCTGTCTGAAGGAGTGGACCAAAATGCAGCGTGTTCGTAGTTCCACATATTTATTAAAAGTGAAACAATGCAATACACTTAAATACACAAAAACAACAAACCGTGATGCAGAGAGGAAAACACTACTCAAAAGATAACCCACAAACAATGAGAAAAACCCCAACTTAAATATGATCTCTAATCAGAGGTAATGAGGATCAGCTGCCTCCAATTAGAGATCAACCCCAAACAATCCCAACATAGAAATATAAAACATAGAACAACCCAAAACACCCCCCTGCCATGCCCTGCCCTACTATAGAAAATGACATCTTACTAGGGTCAGGACGTGACAGTACCCCCCCCCCCCCCAAAGGTGCAGACTCCGAATGCAAAAAAACAACACAAAACACAAAGGGAGGGTAGGGTGGGTGACTAATGTCTATGGCGCCGGCTCTGGTTCGGGCGTAGTACCCCCACCACCCGCTGATCCCCCCCTGCTTTTGTATGTCCGGAGTAACCAGACCATGGATCATCGCCGGAGGCTTCGGACCGCCAACCGCCGCTGAAGACTCTGGGCAAAAAGCCGCCGCTGAAGACACCGGGCTGCGGACCGCCGCTGGAGGCTCCGGGCTGCGGACCGCCGCTGGAGGTCCGATGAGTGGGACTGGCATAGGTGGCGCCAGACTGGTAACACGCACCTCAGCTCGAGTGCGGGGAGCAAGCACAGGACGTACTGGGCTATGGAGGCGCACTGGAGGGAGAGTGCGAGGAGCAGGAATCGGTCTCACGGGACTGAGGCTGAGTGCTCACAGCAGGCACTGGCTGTACCGGGTTATGGATACGTACTGGAGACTTGGTGCGTGGTACTGGCTTGGGTGGCTCCAGACTGGTAACACGCACCTCAGGACTTGTGCAGGGAGCAGAGACAGGACACTCCGGACTGGGTATGCCCACTGGAGGTCTGATGCGTGGAACTGGCTTAGGTGGCACCAGACTGGTAACACGCACCTCAAGACGAGTGAAGGGAGCAGGAACAGGATGTACCGGGCTATGTAGGCGAACTGGGGACCTGGCATGCTGAGCAGGCCTACTCCTTCCGGGTTCAATGACCATCGTCGCCCTACACTGGCGAGGAGCTTGCACCGACCGCACCCGGCTGTGAGTGCGTATGGGCGATATAGTGCGCAACACACCGTAACTCATCGCTCGCTCCTCCGTACGCCCCGCCGTGCTCTTTCTGCCAGTACTTCCCTTCGGACTCTCGCGTCGAGCTCCGCGCTTGACTCCTGTACTGACTTCTGTCTGCTCCACAGCTCTCTCCGATAGGCACGGGAAGTTCGATCAGGGCTCCCCCCTGATGTTGACAAACTCCCCTTATGCCCCCCCCCCCAATTTTTTTTTTTATGGGGCTGCCTCTCCACCTTGATTATAGGTGGATATAGCGCTTCGTAGTAACGTCGCTCCCGCTTGGCTTCCTCTAGTTCCTCATTCGGGCGATGATACTCCCCAGCCTGGCTCCAGGGTCCTTTACCGTCTAATATTTCCTCCCAAGTCCACGACTCCAAGTACTTCTCCTCACGCCGCTTGGTCCTTTTATGGTGGGTTATTCTGTCACGGCTGTCTGAAGGATCGGACCAAAATGCAGCGTGTTCGTAGTTCCACATATTTATTAAAAGTGAAACTGAATGCAATACACTTAAATACTTGAATATACAAAAACAACAAACCGTGACGCAGAGAGGGGAAAACACACTACTCAAAAGATAATAACCCACAAACAACAATGAGAAAAACCCCTACTTAAATATGATCTCTAATCAGAGGCAATGAGGATCAGCTGCCTCCAATTCGAGACCAACCCCAAACTATCCCAACATAGAAATAGAAAACTAGAACTTAAACATAGAAATAGAAAACATAGAACAACCCCTGTCACGCCCTGCCCTACTCTACTATAGAAAATGACATCTTACTAGGGTCAGGACGTGACAGTATGTAAACTTCCGACTTCAACTGTATGTTTGGTTTAGATTTGGAAAGACCAGACGGTACTCAGTGGGTGAGAGGGCTGGTTACAGTAAATGTAAAGAGAAGGTGCTCATGGGTTTTTGATGTGCTCCTATAAACTTCACATGTTAGAGCTCATGGGGCTTTTTACATGGAAATGCCTGTATTATGCACCTGCTACTCTTGCCATCTTCCCTCACAGCCCTAATCAGTGTTCCTCTTGCATATTCTGAGAGCTCCTATCCTCCTCTGCAGCAGAAGCAGCAATGTGCTAACAGTCCAATAGTCTTGTCCCAGTCCAGAGAGTGAATGATAGGACCCTCTCCTGACAGGCACAGATTTTCCCAGCTACACACTTACGCACACACACACACTGACATAATCTCTCCCCACAGCCCGCAGTACCCAATTCCAGCTGCTTTCCCTGCACACTGGCAACTAACAGGCAGAGCTGAATGCCAAAGCTTTTCCATCGCTGCTAATAAAAATCATTTTGATTCCTGATGTTCTTGGACATGCATAAGAGAGCTTCTGAAAAGTTTTACACTGAGTAGATGTGAAGAGGGAGGGAGGGAGGGAGGGAGACTTCATATGGAGTTAGGCTCCACAGAATGAAAGGCTGTTGAGTTCACAGTTTAGCTGCTGGGTCAATCACAAAGGCATCAACAAAGACAAGGTAGTGTAAGAAACACATGCAAAGATACAACTTTGTTGACGCGCCCAACCTATGTCTATAATTCACATTGGTCCTATCCCCTAGGCAAGGTGCATTTAAATATAATTAAATTGACACTTTTCGAAGCTAAAGAGAAGTGAGGATGTTGGACGATGCCAATAGGCATAGTCAATTAAATACCTCTTTACGTTGACAGATCTCAGAACCAAGGAACTCAAGTCTGTTCATTCTCTTGTTTCTGGATTTTATACTTCCTCATTTCTGATTTCTTTCTCTTTTTATTACCCCTTTTTCTCTCCAATTTTCGTGATATACAAATTGGGAGCTACAGTCTTGCTCCATCGCTACAACTCCCCTACGGACTCGGGAGAGGCGAAGGTCGAGAGCCGTGCGTCCTCTGAAACACGACCCTGCCAAGCCGCAATGCTTCTTTATACACTGCTCGCTTAACCCGGAAGCCAGCTACACCAATGTGTCGGAGGAAACACCGACCGTGTCAGCGTTCATACACCCGGCCCGCCACAGGAGTTGCTAGAGCGCAATGGGACAAGGACATCCCAGCCGGCTGGGCCAATTGGGCGCCGCCTCGTGGGTCTCTCGGCCGTGGCCGGCTGCGAATAATTCCCAATTTCTAAATTGCCATTTCAGAATAGGTACTGTATTATAATTCAGCTCAGTTGATTTGAGTAAGACTCAGTAAACCTATTCTTAGTTCAATCACCCATGTGGCAGTGAATCAGGAAGTGTCAAATACCAGCTAACTCATGCATGAACCACAGGCCTCAATCAGATTTCACATCAGAGCTGGATTATGATGCTACCAAAAAACCAGACTGAGCCTCATAGAAACTTCATTACCTTTGGATCCTATATTGGCTCCCATAGTGCAATAACAGTACATCAATCATGAGATTATTCATATCTTCAGTGCATCATCAGAAAGTCCTTTCATTGTTATTGATTTGATATAAATAATTTATTGCAAAATCCCTTGACATTCCACATCTGAAAGTGACCTGATAAAGAACATAATGATGATACATCATCTTTCAGGTTATATCACTTGGAACACTGATTTTGGATCAACATCAGTTCTGAAAATTGCTTTCGGGCAATTCCACAGTAACAGAATGAGAATGAGATTGAGATTTTTCACTTTTTAAATGTATGCCAAACAAAAACAATGGCCAATGATTGCATTCTGTTACCGTGGAATGGCCCTTTCAAAAATATATATATATTCTCCCATATTCGTTTCACGGACTGAAGATAAACTGTCTCCACATGAATTGCTTCTCAGTTATTCAAGTTATTAATATCCCCCTACAAATAACAGAGACTTCCTGAAAAAGAGGCAGTGCCCATAATTGGCATGGAGGTCTCAGTGAGGCTGAAGGGCACCTTAAAATAAAAGGTGTACTTTTATGTGTACCAATATAGCCACAAAAGAAATGACAATGTGCATACCCTAATTAGCACCCAGAATTACTGTATATGTGTGTCTAGCAGTGAGACAGTATCTCCTAATCAGTAGCTAACCATTCCAATGCAGTGACACTATGGCCATTTACTAGGTTGTACGTGTTATTTAGCTAGCAAACTAAAATTGTGATAGCATGTTGTACCACTTGGTCTTGCCTCATGCCATGTGTCAATGAGTTGACTGAGCCTGTCTGTGAGAGTTCCCACATGTCTGTTGGAAAAGCCAGCACAGTCAGACCCAGTCCCACAGCTGCACTGAGGATAGGCTAAAGTATGCCCTGTGTCCATGTCTGTCCTGTGGTCACATCTGCACATGGTACATCATTCTCAACCACAGTCTCTAAAAGAAGAACAATGCTCATGGAAATGCCTCTGCGAAAGATCTCATGGATTCTGAATTATTCTCACAGTTTGGGGCAGAAACCACTGGCATCCTCTGGACTGTGTTTTCCAGTGGTCTCCTTCAGGGAAGGAGAGAGAGGCCAATACTTGGTCATGGTTTTAAATGGGATCAAACCTTTCAACCCCAAACTTCATCAAGTGCCCCAGACAATGGGCGTATTCAGATACTTTCCTGGTGTCCCATTTAGGTCCAGAGTTGGCTACGCAGCATGCGTGGGGTCAACCCCATTTCCATGTTAAGTGGGGACCCCTCAAAATGTGTGACTGCGTTGCATTAAACAACCGTGAAGCAGCACCGAACAGCTCCAACTGCTGCCCCCAGATGGTGCATTCAGAGGCGGACAAAGAGAGAGCGAGGGAAGGGTCTATGGATTTCTGCGATAGTCCGAAATGTCTTTATCAATGTAATGTTTCTCTGCGTATTGCCATGGCGTTGTTATTTTTATTTTAGCCAACCATCTGCCTGCTTGTTTGAGTGATAATAATGCAATGCACTGGTTTGCGCAGTGGCAAGGACTTATAACGCTTCAGTGGAGAACCAAATTCTGGACAACAGTATGCAGAAAATTCCAGACAGTCATGGGCCACCATCTTGTCCCATTGCAATCCATGAAAAAAAAAAAACTGAATAACTCCTCAAAAAAGCTAACAATCTGATTGCAGGATTTATATGCATTTATGTGAGAAACGCTGACGGTCGTTTCCTTCCTGTGAACAGTCAGAAATCCATTAAATGTAGCTAGCTTGAAGGGAATATTTGATTTTGTTTAGTTGCATATGTAAGCACAAAATAATGTTAATAAATCACTCTACCGTCTTTGCCCTGTCTAAGCCAGAGACTGTTTAGTGACAAAAACATGGGGTTAAATACATGTAAAAAAAATTATAATAATAATGTTTCCTGATCTTTCTTACTGTATATCTCTCAGATATAGGACAGACACTTCAGAACAAATTTCCTTTACATTTTTTGGGCGGACTTTCTGTTGTTCCATGTAGTGAATCTGTTATTCAATGCGTTTGTATGGGCTAATAGCAGTAAGGACAAATAAACGTGTTCATCAAATATTTGTTTTACATATTTTTCTGATACTTCAAGGGGTCTTAAAATTCAAATAGCAAAATGATCCTTGGTATGACCTTCTTAAAACAATTCCATATAGCTTAGTAGAAGCCCCCCCACCCCCTCGACCGGCTTAGACAGGGCTTAGACTCTTATGGGTTAAGGTCCACATCGAAATGGCCATTGCAATGTATTTGAAGAAACCTTTACAACTCTCCCTTTTCAAAGAGTGACTCAAATGCTAATTTCGCTAAATGCTTTAGTCTGTCAGCAGCACCCTTAGTACCACACTGCCCCTCTGGTGGTTACCACTGCAAGCTAAGCAGGATCGGGCCAGCTTTGGATGAGAGATGGTCAAGACTGCTGCTGCAGGTGGTTTTGGAGGGCCAGTAGGGGACACTCTTCTATCTGGATAAACAGTAGATACCACTGCTGGAGTGCAGTGATGGGGAAACTGTGCTATGAGGGATGCAAACAGAGCAAGCTCACAGTTAAATAGTTCAATCTGTCACGCAATCGTCTTCTTGTCATTTAATTAGGCTAACTGGAATGAATCCTTTCTTCTCAAGACAGATTTGCTAGTCTTTATAATGTTATTAGTGAGGGAGAAGATAAATAATCGAAATTCATTTGCAAGAAAACGCTTACAATAGCAACATGAAACAAACCAAATAGCTTATTTGCATGCAAATGATGTGTCGGTTTAGGAAAACATGAATAGTTTAACTGAAATATCTGAGGAGAACATGGCTTAATGGTTCATTTATGAAATCAACATAAATCCTGGGTGTCCCGGAGGCCCAGTGAACTCTACTTCCTGCGTGTGAGGTCACTCACACGATAGAGCAGGGAGGAAGTGCTAGGTCAGGAATAAGTAGCCTCACTCTGTTTTTTCTAAGATAAACACAGCGACACACAAAATATATTAGAGCTCAGAATAACACTGAAAGCAATAGACGTGCACATACAAAAACACATGCACGCACGCATACACTCACACTCGCGCATAACATAACAGGAACATGGAACAAGAGGATTCGCATACCAAATGGGATGTTTGAGAGGAGTGTGTTATTGATACTCCCTGGTGAAACCACTGGGAAGGACATTCAGCACATCTATTTAAGGCTCATACAAGGCCAACTATTTAAGGAAAAGCTAGGGGGCAAATCAGACGGACATCCACTTAATACACCAAGAAAAGCACCGACATGACTGCATCTTTAGAGCATCATAATCAGTGTGTCCATTCGCTTCCTATTGTGAACGTCAGTGAACCAGTAATATGATTTGAGCTTTTGTTTAACTTGCAATAATGCAATACAGGAGAACCAGAGTGAGATTGAAAGGCAAATGACCCATCACTAGCCACTCAGCTGATGTTGGGGCAAACAGCAGGAGAAATAAGAAGCTTGGCTGTTGCTTCCAGATGCACTAATGACTGTACTAAAACGATGTCGAATATAGTTTACGGCAGAGAGGGCAGACCAGTCCATCTGGGCTCGTAACATAAAAACATAAAGTCAAAACCAATGAGGATTTTGCAAATCCAGGTGGCAGTGTGGAGTTGTGTTGTGGTAGGTGCTAAGAGGAGTTACACAAGTAGAGATGTGGAGAAAGAGAGAGAGAGAGAGCGAGGAGGTCCATGTTTACCAACATGTTTAATTGCCACAGTGTGGTAGCCTAGCCAAGAAGCCCAACCTTTCTTCTAGCTCACAAAGGTGCTTTTGATTATCGGCCTGGCGGAAGCTTGAGGGAGAGATGGCTGTGCCTTGTCAATGAGCTTCCCTTGTCTACCATTAGTCACACTGGGGACAACTCTCTGAGGTCCTTCACTTATATTAGCTACTACTTCACACTGGACAGGAGTGTTATGGTTTGACATCCCTGGTAGGCCTGCTAAAAGCATTAGCTAGGGCAGTAGTATTTATTTAAGGAACTCAAACTTACTCTTCAAAGTTGTAATAGTAGAAACTGGGCAGTGCATCATTTCCTCCTGTCATGTTAGTCATTGCATACCTTAGAGAGCTATTTATAACTTGTCCAAAACGTCCAGATCAACTAGGTTTTGTTGCCCATAGATATTGTTGTAATTTTTTAGTCACTCAAATATCACATGAATACACATTAGACATGGCAAAATGTATAGAATTGCAAGAAAATAAGCTTTAAACCTGCAAAATTCTCTCCACCAACAAGAGGGGTGTAAACAGTTTGTGTCATGAACAGTGCTTTGTGCCCATAGAACTAGGGAGATGGGGGCTGAGTGAAAAGGTTTGGGAACCACTGAGTAAGGCTACTAATTAACACTGGACAGAAATCAGACTCTGTGGCTCAGAGACACGGTTACATATTGTCATAGGATATTTCCTAGAAGTAGGTGTATTTACTATATTATTACCAAAGATAGTTATAACTAACTCAAGATAGTTCATCTGCGTCATTGTCACGTCCTGACCAGTGAAAGAGGTCATTTGCCATAGTAGAGTGGTCAGGGCGTGGCAGGGGGGTTTGTTTTGTAGGTATTTTGGGTTTTCTGTTTCTATGTGGGTTTGTTCTAGTTATCATTTTCTATGTGTTGGTTTTCATGTTCGGCCGGGTATGGTTTCCAATCAGAGGCAGGTGTCTTTCGTTGTCTCTGATTGGAAGCCATACTTAGGCAGCCTGTTTTTCCTTTGGGGTTGTGGGTAGTTGTTTTCCGTTTAGTCGTAGTACCTGACGGAACTGTTGGCTGTCGTTTTTATTATTTTGTTGAAGTGCTCTCATAAATAAAAGAAATATGAGCTCTTTACACGCTGCACCTTGGTCCCCTTTCAACGACCCCTGTGACAGTCATTTTCAATTGGAGCAAATGAAGCATAGTGGGCAGAACAAGCAAGAAGGTGGGCAGAGCCAAGCACGAGCTAGGGAGATCCTATTGGTGCATTCTTGCATGTATGTGCATATTTACGTTGGGTGACACCTTCTCTGTGAACTGAGTGTGTCCAATTACTCCATTCGCCCATGCAATCCTTGTAAAGAAAGCAATTCTTTGGATACTTTGTCAAAGGGTCACATCTACAAAACTTGCACTCTGTTTGTAACAGATTCTCGTTTTGGAAACAGAAAATGATATTGGGCTCTTACTTTTTTTAATGAGAAAATCAGCTGAATGTTGAGCCAGTTCCACCTCGCTCCATCTTCTCCCACTGCCTGCCACTGGGCTTCCTCTCCTCACCATATTTGGTGGGGAGTGGAAATTCCAACCGGATGCTTCAGATCTATACATCCGGTGAAACATCTGGCTCCTTGTTCTATCTGTGTTATTACTCTGGTTGCTATTGTAATGGATAGAAAGGAACAAAACAATGATCTTCTACTCATTGTCTTTCATTGAACATTTTGTTTTGTGTTGCCACACTGTTGAGAGGATAGCTTGCAAGTATGCATTTCACTGTACTGTGTACACCACGTGTATCCTGTGCATATAATACACTTTGATTTGATCTTAGATTGGGGAACAGAGGGGTGAAATCCCGTCTAGAAAACAAACTCATTCCAGGAACTGACTGTTCCGTGCTCTGAGAGAGACTAGGTCATGTGAACAACTGTCTGGAACAAGTGTAATTTCACTGCTAAGCCTGCTAGAGGCATTAGCTAGGCTACTAATTCACATTGGATAGGGGTCAGACTATGCTAAGGGAATAGATAAGCGTATTGCCAAAGGATTCTTCGTACTCTTTACGTGTTGCTACTGCAAATGAACATCATAAGGTCTTGTGATGTGGGGTACAAACGATTTCCTGAAACAACAATAAGACGGTTTCCTGCTCTAACGGAGTACACAGCGAGGTCAATGGTAGGAAGGGTCAGGCAATAAGCAGCGAGCTCCTCTGTCTGGGATAAGTAATTGACGCTAACGACTAGCCTATGGACGTTAGGTAGGGACTAAATCATCTTGAAGTCAGAGCATGGATGAAAACCTCCTGCAGTTATGTCCATTCATGTTCCTTCTGTAGCTTAGGCTGTTGACACTGGTAGTCCCATGATCACAAACAGCCCGTCTTCTCACTGGCTCACGTGGGCTCCGTCTCTTCCAGTGAGAAGTCTAACGCCCGACGGTTCCACTTTGTTCAATTTCACCACGGCGTGACGTCATTAACACTCCATAAAATATCATATTATGCTGAGGTACTTCTCAAAACGTGTATTATTATAAACCTGTTTTATAGCCAGTTAAAATGTCACTTCATGACAAAGATGATCTGAATACTGAAGCCTGTATGAGGGATCCACCCACACCTGGAACTATCGGTCCTCTAGAATAGATAAAACATTGAGCCAAGTCATCAAACACAGGCTTATCAAAAACTGTCATCAGCTAGCTGGCAGGCTACTGAAACAGAAATAAATTCCATCTAACACTCTTCAGATAATGAGAGACAGGTTAAGTACGGATCATTACAGTTGAATTGCAACCCAATATGGCAAGTGTTAGACATTAATCGTATCAAACACTGAAATAATATATTCTCTCAAGAAAGATTGACTAATTATCTAAGTTTACACAAAGAAACGACCCCCTTCAAGCCTCTGCTAAATAAAGGTTCACCACTTAAACCCCGAAGCTCATCTTCCAAACTCTATGGTTTCACTTTACTCCCACTTCATCCCTTTCAGCCAGATTGTTTTAGTCCTTAGAAAACAGTAGGACCAGACATCCCTTCAGTGGTACTGGAAGAACATGGCCCAACCTATCCCTCAGACTGGTATGAGGCTTTCATTTTTGAGTAATTTTCTTCCTCCCAAGAGGAGCTACCATTTCGATCATGATAAAGTGAACAAATCAAATCACACTTTATTTGTCACATGCTTTGTAAACCACAGGTGTTGACAAACAGTGAAAAGCTTATGGGCCCTTCCCAACAATGCAGAGACAAAAATAGAAATAATAGAAAAATAACAAAACAAGGAATAAATACACAATGAGCAACAATAACTTGGCTATATACAGTGCTTTCGGAAAATATTCAGACCACTTGACTTTTTCCACATTTAATTATTTACAGCCTTATTCTAAAATGGATGAAACAGTCTTTTTCCCTCATCAATCTACACACAATACCCCATAATGACAAAGCAAAAACAGTTTTTTAGAACATTTGCTCATTCATAAAAAATAAATAAACATCACATTTACATAAGTATTCAGACCCTTTACTAAGTACGTTGTTGAAGCATCTTTGGCAGCGATTACAGCCTCAAGTCTTCTTGGGTATGACGCTACAAGCTTGGCACACCTGTATTTGGGGAGTTTCTCCCACTGTTCTCTGCAGATCCTCTAAAGCTCTGTCTGGTTGGATGGGGAGCCTCGCTGTACAGCTATTTTCAGGTCTCTCCAGAGATTTTTGATCGGATTCAAGTCCGGGCTCTGGCTGGGCCACTCAAGGACATTCAGAGACTTGTCTCGAAGCCACTCCTGCATTGTTTTGGCTGTGTTCTTAGGTTGTTGTCCTGTTGGAAGGTGAACCTTTGTCCCAGTCTGAGGTCCTGAGCGGTATGGAGCAGGTATTCAACAAGGATCTCTGTACTTTGCTCCATTCATCTTTCCCTCAGTCGTGACTAGTCTTTCAGTCCCTGCCACTGAAAAACATCCCCACAGCATGATGCTGCCACCACCATGCTTCACTGTAGGGATGGTGCCAGGGTTCCTCCAGACGTGATGCTTGGCAAAGAGTTCAATCTTGGTTTCATGAGACCAGAGAATCTTGTTTCTCATGGTCTGAGTCTTTAGGTGCCTTTTGGCAAATTCCAAGCGGGCTGTCATGTGCCTTTTACTGAGGAGTGGCTTCCGTCTGGCCACTCTACCATAAAGGCCTGATTGGTGGAGTGCTGCAGAGATGGTTGTCTAGAACAACCATCTCCACAAAGGAAATCTAAAGCTCTGTCAGAGTGACCATCGGGTTCTTGGTCACCTTCCTGAGCAAGGCCCTGCTCTCCCGATTGCTCAGTTTGGCAGGGTGCCCAGCTCTAGGAAGAGTCTTGGTGGTTCCAAACTTCTTCCATTTAAGAATTATGGAGGCCACTGTGTTCTTGGCGACCTTCAATGATGCATACATTTTTTGGTAGCCTTCCCCAGATCTGGGACTCAAGACAATCCTGTCTCGGAGCTCTACATACAATTCCTTCGACTTCATGGCTTGGTTTTTGCTCTGACATACACTGTCAACTGTGGGACCTTATATAGACAGGTGTGCGCCTTTCCAAATCATGTTCAATCATTTGAATTTACCACAGGTGGACTCCAATCAAGTTGTAGAAACATCTCAAGGATGTTCAATGGAAACAGGATGCACCTGAGCTCAATTTCAAGTCTCATAGCAAAGGGTCTGAATACTTACCTTATTTATATATTTCTGTTTTTTATTTGTAATAAATGTGCAAAATGTTCTAAAAACCTGTTTTAGCTTTGTCATTATGGGGCATTGTGTGTAGATTGATGAGGATAATTTATTTTTTAAAACCTTTTTAGAATAAGGCTGCAATGTAACAAAAGTCAAGGGGTCTGAATACTTTCCAAAGGCACTGTATAAGTACCCTCTAGAGACTGTTGCCGGGCCTTTAGCATATGCATCAGATGCATATCATCTCACAAGGTGTGCAAACATGCTTGTTTAATAAACCCTTGATAAATAGTGCATAAACTATTGTAAGGGATTGATTGCATGAATAAATAGTCATGGAAGTATGCCCCCCCCCCCAAAAAAAAACAACAACAATATATGTTCTGTATAATTCTACAAAGTCCTAGAAAAAACATAGGCCTGTAGCCTGTTTTCATTTCCCTGACAATAAAAACATTACAGTGTAGTCCATTTGATCATGTCACGGCTGTTATAAGGATTGGACCAAAATGCAACGTCGTCGTTGTTCCACATATTTATTAAAGCGTGAAACTGAATGCGATACACTTAATTACTAGAACACACAAAACAACAAACCGTGACGCAGAGACAACACACTACTCAAGAAATATAATCACCCACAAACAACATGCAGAAACACCCCTACTAAATATGACCTCCAATTAGAGGCAACGAGGACCAGCTGCCTCCAATTGAAGGTCAACCCAATAAACCCCAACCTAGAAATAGACAAACTAGAACTACAACATAGAAATAGAAAACATAGAACAAACACAAACACTCCCTGTCACGCCCTGACCACTACCATAGAAAATAACAACTTACTATGGTCAGTACGTGACAGATCAACTGTATTTGTAGATTCAATTAGTAATATAGTTATAGTAATTAACAAAGTCCAGTTACAACTTATTTTGACAAAGTAGTAGAAAAAAAAAGATGATTACGATATTATTAATAATAATAATAATAATAATAATACTAGCCAGGTGCGCAGTTGAAATAATTTTCTCGATTCCTAAACAAAAGCTTTAGAATAAGGCTGTAATGTAACAAAATATGGAAAAAGTAAAGTGGTCTGAAAACTTTCCAAATGCACTGTACATGGGGTACGCACATGTATTGTAGGTAGGGATAAAGTGACTAGGCAACAGGATCGATAAGACAGTAGCAGCAGCGTATGTAATGAGTAAAAAAAGTTTGTGCAAAAAGGGTCAATGCAGATAGTTAAATAGTTAAACAATAGCTACCCGGACAAACTATTTAGCAGTCTTATGGCTTGGGGGAGGAAGCTGTTCAGGGTCCTGTTGGTTCCAGACTTGGTGCATCGGTACCACTTGCAAAGCGGTAGCAGAGAGAACAGACTTGGGTGGCTGGAGTCTTTAACAAAATGTTGGGTATTCCTCTACCTCCATCTGGTATAGAGTTCCTGGATGGCAGGGAGCTCGGCCCCAGTGATGTACTGGGCCGTACGCTCTATTCTCTGTAGCGTCTTGCGGTCAGAGGCCAAGCAGTTGCCATACCAAGCGCTTATGCAGTCAGTCAAAATGCTCTCAAAAGTGCAACCGTATAACTTTTTGAGGATCTGAGGGCCCATGCCGAATCTTTTCAGCCTCCTGAGGCATTGTCGTACCTTCTTCACGACTGTGTTGGTGTGTGTGGACCATGATCATTTCTTAGTCCACTACAGCCCCACTACAGCACACATAATGTAGCTGAAAGGGATCTTAAATGTGTTGTCTAATCATTTGGGTTACTACCTCACCAGTGCTTTATTGATAGATGCCTTGTAAAAGTCCCTTTTATCCATCAGCAGCAGCTTTCATGTCAAATGTTGGTTCAAACAGCCAGAGGCCGAGCCCAGACGAGCTTGCCAACAACCCAGACAAAGGCAGTTGTCACCGGCTACATTCAGTCAGGAAATCCACCCCATTAGTCAACAAGCCGGACATTACCAATGCTGCGACATAGGGTTGCACTGAAAATGGCTTCTGGTAGAGTAACAGCCAGTCAAGTCTTTCTGAGTTGTGAGGAACTCTAACCTTTATAGGTAATAGGACATGTTATATCTGACCTCATCTACCAAAATACACTGAGCCAAATAACAATTCTGAGCCGATAAGTAAGATATCAACACAGCTCAGTCTGAGCAGGACACAGCTTTCCTTCCCATTCACAATACTGTATCCTTCTTCGATAGTACCTGGAAAAGCCTTGACGAAGCTGAGGTCCTACTTGCGTGGGATGTTTTGGCAGTCACACCAGAACAAACTCAGTATGTAAACGAGATGCCATTAAGCACAAGGGAACCAAGGTCAAAGCTCCCTGTCATTTTATAGCAAGTGCAGCACAACAGGATTCACGTGGAGATTTCAATAGAAATATGTCTTAAAAATGAGAGCTTCGCTGCAGCAGCAAACTAAGCATGCAGAATACCCGGCTCCAAAATATACTTGACTAGTAAACAGCAGCTTGCTCGCAGTGTAAAGCATGAGGCCGCATCCGAGAAGCACTTCAGCACAGAAAAACATGGGAGATAATTTCACTGTCTGCCAGTAACACTCGCACTTGACTCTTTTCCCCCTTACTAGCTCTGACTTTGCTGATAGCTACTTTATTGAGGAAAGATGTACTTACTATGACTGTGATATGTGGTTGCCCCACCTAGTTATCGCACTAACTGTAAGTCACTCTGGATAAGAGCGTCTGCTAAATGACTAAAATGTCAATGTAAATGCCAGCCTGAGATGAGTAGTCTGAAAAGTATGAGTGTGATCTGAACTGCTCTTTTTGTGAGCCAGCCAGGGACAGATGCACAGTCAGAGACCGACCCCCTGGACCGATCCTGCCAGGGATGTCTCAAATAGACACAGGCCAAGCCTTGTTCCAGTTTGTGATTGGCCCTGAGCTGTAGCCGCAGAGGGTACGGAATGGCACTGAGACACAGAGAGGTCAAAGGGAGAATCAAATGTTGATGTAGCAGCAACACAGGCTCGCCCATTGAGGCCCAGTGGCACGGGATCTGCCCAGCGCTGTTTAGCTTGTCCAAGATAATGGGAACTTTCATGAAGGGCAGCGGAAACGGGTTCTAGCTGGTCACCATGATGAGTGAACGGGACAGACGGGAAATAAACATAGTTGGGACTGCTGCTGCTGTTTGTCTAAAACTGCTGTAGCGAATTAACCAGCGTATCTGAGAATAAATTATATGAGCTGCATGGAGTATGATTGTTCATTCTAAATAGTCATGGAGAAGGATTGCTGTGGAAAGCACAGTGCCCTTTGAAGGCAGTTTTATATCAGCTTCATTATGTAAACCGAGCCCAATGAAGGGATCAAAACAATGAAAAGCAGCTGGGGGTTCTGGAGTGTAGTCATTTGTCTTTGGGTGTGGCACTGCTATTAATTCTTACTGGAGGATGGAAGATAGCTTTCAATGCTACATCATATGATGTTTGGGGTATGTAGCAAAGAACACATCCATCCTCACATGTTGTCCACCTATTCACACCACTCCTCTGAGAAGAACATAAAACAGGAAATTGACACATTTCTCCTCAGTTACAGGTCTAAGAGTCACCAAGAGAGCAGGAAGAGTTTGAGGAATGTGGGGTCAACTGCAAAGGATTCAAAGCATAAGTCTTAACACGGTTAAATGAATTCCCTCTTCCAGTGCAAGGATATGAACCAGAGCTACACAGGCCGTGTGAAAAGGAAGAGAGAAAAGCAAAAACAGTCACCCATAAATCATTATCTGAATTAAGTAAAGGTCATAGCTGGGACGCCCCAAGGATCCCATTATACTTTTCTTAGGGAAGGCGTACTCTGACTTCTGCATTAGGAGTAACGATTTGAGAAAGAGAATGCTCTATTTTGTTTCTGTTTTCTCAACACTTTCCTCTGAAGGGTGAAGAATCAGAATTTACAGCAAAATGTATCAATGAAGACTGATAAATGAGAAAACGTCTAAACAAAATCCTGATGGGATGTTGGTACAAGCTTGACAGACAGAGCTGTAAATTGAGTAGTCAGCCACAAGGGCCTATAAGTGAACCATTCAATGTGCTTCAAAGCATGTAAAGTGCAATGCACAATGCACATAACATCTGGAGAATGCATTGCATGAAGGAGATGCACCACAAAAGTCGCCCAGTTTCACTCATGGCTCAGCTTTAAGAGCTCAATAAACAACGAGGCCAACTATTAAAATAAAGGTCAAAGCTAGAAATGTGGATGCTGACAATGGAGATTGACAATGCTATTGAGGAAACATGTCAGCCTGTCAGATCCAGGACATTGGACAATGCAAGAAATGCCATTACACTAAAAGCGCCAAAAGGGGTGAATTTTGACACCAAGGGTTCAAAAATGTCATCACTTCTAAACCCTTTTATTGATGCTTCTGAAACTTTAGGACTTGTGTTAACACTAGAACACTAGAACCGCCACTGACGTTTGATATTGTAAATAAAACTTTACCTAAATGTTTTATTTTACACTGCTCACTTGTCAGAATTTTTAAATCACAAAAACAGAAAGGTTTTAGAGCCTTTTTACCAGTTTTTTTTAAACACCTATTCCCAACTTAATCCGCCAAGAAAATGTATTTTATTTACTATAACTCAATTACTAATCAAATGTATTGTAAGGGAAAAGAAAACATGCTACATGTTGCTGTAGGCATTTAGAATAATGCAAAACATATCACTGAATCTATCTAGCGAAGCAAACGATGCCAGTCCACTGATTGAATGACAAATGGATGGAATGGGCAATAATTGTGCAAGTTACTTCACAATTGAATTTAAATAAGGCCTAACTGAATGATGTGAGTTAAAAGGTTGATTTTTAATTATAACAACACTAGTGTAATGATGAGTTTGTGTTACGCCTATTTATCAGCGTATAATTTGACCATGCGTCTTGCAGGTTGATACCATTCTCTCCTATGTTTTACTTTGTAAAAAAAAACTGTTACAGGACTGTATTATTTACTGTAACTTTATTATTAATCAAATGTATTGTAAGGGAAACAAAAACATGCTACGTGTTACAGTAGGCCTTTAGAATAATGCAAAACATATCCTTGACTCTATCAAAGTTGACGAGCAGGAAATAAACGATGCCACTCAGCCTCCACAGCAGGCCCATCGAAACTACACCTAAACTATACCGAAACTAATTTCACAAATAATAAGAGTTAGACTATAGACAAGATTAAATTGACAATAATTTGATGAGTGACAATATTAGGCCTATCAGTTGTCAAATTGTACAGGAAGAGATGGGTGCATCTTGTAATTTACCGATGCAGGGAAAGGAGCATCGCTTTATCAAATCCTCCTGCAGAGTCACATGTAGGTAAAACATTTCGATTTTTATATAGTATCTGAAAGAGGATATTCTGAAGTTTCTATGACACTTACCTTTGTCGAATAACTCTCATAATTCAAGAGGTGCAGCTCTATTTCCAAATTTCACTTTTCGCAAGAATATCATTGCTGTCTATGCATTCAACACATGACCACTCACGCGGCAGCATTGCTCTGGCTACTAAGCAAAAACTAGTAACATAATAAAATGGCAATAAAAATGTGCTATTCTGTTCGAAACCAGATAGAAACTGATAATGGTACATGTGACCAATGTCGAAACCAAGTACTTGCTCAATGGCTTTCCATATCTGGGGAAAGATTAAACCAGGCCAGCGGGTGAGCTACTGTCCGAGACTGTGGTTTTGAGACTCGTGGAGCCTTACATAGGCAAAGGCAGAAAGGTGACCATGGACAACTTCTTCACATCAATTTCCCTGGCAGACAAGTTGATTGCAAAGAAGACTAGTCTACTCGGAACAGTGAACAAACGAAGGCGGGAGCTGCCCCGCTCTGCGCAAAACAACATACTGGTTGAGCAACACTCACGGTATACAGATGTAAATAAATACGAGTGTTTGCATCCTCAGCACCATGCATCCCACTGTTGCCATCGTCAATGACCAGAAGAAGAAACCGGAGACGGTGGCAGACTACAATAGCACAAAGGTATACACTACCGCTCAAAAGTTTAGAGTTATTAGAAATGTACTTGTTTTTGAAAGAAAAGCAAATTTTTTGTCCATTAAAATAACATCAAATTGATCAGAAATACAGTGTACACATTGTTAATGTTGTAAATGACTATTGTAGCTGGAAACGGCAGTTATTTTATGGAATATATACATGGGTGTACAGAGGCCCATTATCAGCAACCATCACTCCTGTGTTCCAATGGCACGTTGTGTTAGCTAATCCAAGTTGATCATTTTAAAAGGCTAATTGATCATTAGAAAAACCCTTTTGCAATTATGTTAGCACAGCTGAAAACTGTTGTTCTGATTAAAGAAGCAATAAAATTGGCCTTCTTTAGACTACTTGAGTATCTGGAGCATCAGCATTTGTGGGTTCGATTACAGGCTCAAAATGGGCAGAAACAAAGAACTTTATTCTGAAACTCGGCAGAGTATTCTTGTTTTGAGAAATGAAGGCTATTCCATGCGAGAAATTGCCAAGAAACAAGATCTCATACAACGCTGAGTACTACTCCCTTCGCAGAACAGCACAAACTGGCCCTAACCAGAATAGAAAGAAGAGTGGGAGGCCCCGGTGCACAACTGAGCAAGAGGACAAGTACATTAGAGTGTTTAGTTTGAGAAACAGATGTCTCACAAGTCCTCAACTGGCAGCTTCATTAAATAGTACCCGCAAAACGCCAGTCTCAACGTTAACAGTGAAGAGGCGACTCTGGGATGCTGGTCTTCTAGGCAGAGTTCCAAAGAAAAAGCAATTTCTCAGTCTGGCCAATAAAAATAAAATATTAAGACGGGCAAAAGAACACAGACACTAGACAGAGGAAGATTAGAAAAAAGTGTTATGGACAGACAAATCTAAGTTTGAAGTGATCACAAAGAAGAACATCCGTGAGACGCAGAAAAAATGAAAAGATGCTGGATTTGTGCTTGATGCTATCTGTCAAGCATGGTGGTGGCAATGTGATGATCTGGGGGTGCTTTGGTGGTGGTAAAGTGGGAGAGTTGTACAGGGTAAAAGGGATCTTGAAGAAGGAAGGCTATCACTCCATTTTGTAATGCCATACCATACCCTGTGGACGGCGCTTAATTGTAGCCAATTTCCTCCTACAACAGGACAATGACCCAAAGCACAGCTCCAAACTACTGTATGCAATAACTATTTAGGGAAGAAGCAGTCAGCTGGTATTCTGTCTATAATGGAGTGGCCAGCACAGTCACCGGATCTCAACCCTATTGAGCTGTTGTGGGAGCAGCTTGACCGTATGGTACGTAAGAAGTGCCCATCAAGCCAATCCAACTTGTGGGAGGTGCTTCAGGAAGCATGGGGTGAAATCTCTTCAGATTACCTCAACAAATTGACAACTAGAATGCCAAAGGTCTGCAAGGCTGTAATTGCTGCAAATGGAGGATTCTTTGACGAAAGCAAAGTTTGAAGGACACAATTATTATGTCAATTAAAAATCATTATTTATAACCTTGTCAACATCTTGACTATATTTCCTATTCATTTTGCAACTCATTTCATGTATGTTTTCATGGAAAACAGACATTTCTAAGTGACCCCAAACGTTTGAATGGTAGTGTATATCTCTGCTATATATAGGTAGCTTTTCCATCTGCCAAACACCAAATATTATACCCTTTAATTATATTCCATTAATATTAGTATTATAATTGTATATAGTTCTAACCTTTTCTATTCTATTTAATTTTTTTGCAATAGGTTGGTGTGGACGCACTCAACCAGATGGCAAGACAGTACTCTGTAAAAGGAGGTACTCGCCGCTGGCCTGTTACGGTGTTCTACAACGTGCTCGACATGGCTGCTATCAATGCGCACCTGTTGTGCAAACAATGCCTCGACAAGACAGTCAGCAGGAGAGATTGTATCATGGATCTGGCACGTGAGCTTCGTAAGAACCACGTGAACGCCAAGAAAGAAGCTATAGCCGCCAAGCAGGCCGCCAAGGCAGCAGGTCCTGCTCTCCCTCTTCCCCAAGCACCACAGCTCCAACTCAGTAAAAAGAAGAAACAATGTCAAGTCGGCAGGTGCACACAAAACAAGGCCCATAAAAATTGTGTGCAGTGTAACCAATTTGTATTAGCGGCTTGCTCACACAAAGCCCTGAAGCTGTGTGCTGACCGTGGAACCTGAAGCAAAAACAGAAGACGCGATTGATTCATGTGTAAAGGCACGGGTATAAGGGGACAATACAGTGTCTGATACAATCAACAAATTACTGTTTTTTTATATCCTGTCATGAATTTATTTCCATTCATATTTTTTAATGGAATTAATCCTTTACAATTGTTCATGCACTGGTGCTTTTGTTTAGGAATAGAGAAAATAATTTCCCCTGCGCACCTGGCTAGTAATGTTGAATTCGGCGCATGTGACAAATACAATTTTTGATTTGATTTTTAAAAAACGATTGAATCAATTTTAGAATAGTCGCACTACGCTTCACTCCACAGGTAATATTACACTTCACTACATTACAACGGTTTGATTTGTTTGATCCGAGCAATTCTTTTCTTTTCTTAGCTAGCTACATAGCCGTCTTTGTATCAAAGATAATCGTGTAGCTTAGAGCAATTATCGAAGTTAGCTATCTTCGTCCTCCTAACGTAGTCATCACTGCTAGCTAGCTAGTCAACACTGCTAGCTAGCCAACCAGCCAACTTCCACCGACTAGCTGCACTATCTATTACATTACAACGGAACGACTTGACTAGTGTAGTGTTAGTGAGCCAGCTACTTAGTTGTCTTTGCATCTAAGATAATTGTGTAGTTTAGAGTAATTATTAGTAAGTAGCCAGCCGCGACGCCAGACGTAGTCAACACACCTAGTCATCATTAATCCACTGCTAGCTAGCTAGCCAACAGCTAGCCAACCGTTACCGACTAGCAGCGCTGTAGATACCTATACTTTACAACGGAACGATTTGACTAGTGCAGTGTTGGCTAGCTAGCTACATAGTTGTCTTTGTCATAGCTTGATAATTGTGTAGTTTAGTAATTACCGAGGTTAGATAGCCAGCTATTGCCGTCCCCCGCGACACCATTTTCCCTAACCCAGCCAACTAGTAACACTGTAGAAACTAAAATACATTACAAAGGAACGTCTTGATTAGTGTTATGTTAGCTAGCTACAAAGTTGCTTTTGT
The DNA here is from genome assembly GCF_901001165.1 of Salmo trutta. Taxonomy (NCBI): domain Eukaryota; kingdom Metazoa; phylum Chordata; class Actinopteri; order Salmoniformes; family Salmonidae; genus Salmo; species Salmo trutta. Next base: position 42,010,605 of record NC_042973.1, read on the forward strand.
ATCATGACAAGGTGTAGTACTGAAACTATCGAGGTCACCTAGCCAGCTACACCTAGCCAGCTACACGGTCAAACAAAGTCAACAACGCAGCCACTGCTAGCTAGCCTACTCCACCAGCCAGCAGTACTGTATCATTTTCGTCATTTTAGTCAATAGATTTTCTGCAACGTAAGCTTAACTTTCTGAACATTCGAGACGTGTAGTCCACTTGTCATTCCAATCTCCTTTGCATTAGCGTAGCCTCTTCTGTAGCTTGTCAACTATGTGTCTGTCGATCCCGGTTCTCTCCACTCTGCACAGGCCATACAAACGCTTCACACCGCGTGGCTGCTGCCACTCTAACCTGGTGGTCCCAGCGCGCACGACCCACGTGGAGTTCCAGGTCTCCGGCAGCCTCTGGAACTGCCGGTCTGCGGCCAACAAGGCTGAGTTCATCTCAGCCTATGCTACCCTCCAGTCCCTAGACTTCCTGGCGCTGACGGAAACATGGATCACCACAGATAACACTGCTACTCCTACTGCTCTCTCCTCGTCTGGCCACGTGTTCTCGCATACCCCTAGAGCATCGAGCCAGCGGGGTGGTGGCACTGGAATCCTCATCTCTCCCAAGTGGACATTCTCTCTTTCTCCCCTGACCCATCTGTCTATCTCCTCATTTGAATTCCATGCTGTCACAGTTACCAGCCCTTTCAAGCTTAACATCCTCATCATTTATCGCCCTCCAGGTTCCCTTGGAGAGTTCATCAACGAGCTTGACGCCTTGATAAGTTCCTTCCCTGAGGATGGCTCACCTCTCACAGTTCTGGGTGACTTTAACCTCCCCACGTCTACCTTCGACTCATTCCTCTCTGCCTCCTTCTTTCCACTCCTCTCCTCTTTTGACCTCACCCTCTCACCTTCCCCCCCTACTCACAAGGCAGGCAATACGCTTGACCTCATCTTTACTAGATGCTGTTCTTCCACTAATCTCATTGCAACTCCTCTCCAAGTCTCCGACCACTACCTTGTATCCTTTTCCCTCTCGCTCTCATCAAAAACTTCTCACTCTGCCCCTACTCGGATGGTATTGCGCCGTCCCAACCTTCGCTCTCTCTCTCCTGCTACTCTCTCCTCTTCCATCCTATCATCTCTTCCCTCTGCTCAAACCTTCTCCAACCTATCTCCTGATTTTGCCTCCTCAACCCTCCTCTCCTCCCTCTCTGCATCCTTTGATTTTCTCTGTCCCCTATCCTCCAGGCCGGCTCGGTCCTCCCCTCCTGCTCCGTGGCTCGACGACTCACTGCGAGCTCACAGAACAGGGCTCCGGGCAGCCGAGCGGAAATGGAGGAAAACTCGCCTCCCTGCGGACCTCGCATCCTTTCACTCCCTCCTCTCTACATTTTCCTCTTCTGTCTCTGCTGCTAAAGCCACTTTCTACCACTCTAAATTCCAAGCATCTGCCTCTAACCCTAGGAAGCTTTTTGCTACCTTCTCCTCCCTCCTGAATCCTCCTCCCCCTCCCCCCCCCTCCTCCCTCACTGCGGATGACTTCGTCAACCATTTTGAAAAGAAGGTTGACGACATCCGATCCTCGTTTGCTAAGTCAAGCGACACCGCTGGTCCTGCTCACACTGCCCTACCCTGTGCTTTGACCTCTTTCTCCCCTCTCTCTCCAGATGAAATCTCGCGTCTTGTGACGGCCGGCCGCCCAACAACCTGCCCACTTGACCCTATCCCCTCCTCTCTTCTCCAGACCATTTCCGGAGACCTTCTCCCCTACCTCACCTCGCTCATCAACTCATCCTTGACCGCTGGCTACGTCCCTTCCGTCTTCAAGAGAGCGAGAGTTGCACCCCTTCTGAAAAAACCTACACTCGATCCCTCCCATGTCAACAACTACAGACCAGTATCCCTTCTTTCTTTTCTCTCCAAAACTCTTGAACGTGCCGTCCTTGGCCAGCTCTCCTGCTATCTCTCTCAGAATGACCTTCTTGATCCTAATCAGTCAGGTTTCAAGACTGGGCATTCAACTGAGACTGCTCTTCTCTGTGTCACGGAGGCTCTCCGCACTGCTAAAGCTAACTCTCTCTCCTCTGCTCTCATCCTTCTAGACCTATCTGCTGCCTTTGATACTGTGAACCATCAGATCCTCCTCTCCACCCTCTCCGAGCTGGGCATCTCCGGCGCGGCCCACGCTTGGATTGCGTCCTACCTGACAGGTCGCTCCTACCAGGTGGCGTGGCGAGAAGCTGTCTCCGCACCACGTGCTCTCACCACTGGTGTCCCCCAGGGCTCTGTTCTAGGCCCTCTCCTATTCTCGCTATACACCAAGTCACTTGGCTCTGTCATATCCTCACACGGTCTCTCCTATCATTGCTATGCAGACGACACACAATTAATCTTCTCCTTTCCCCCTTCTGACAACCAGGTGGCGAATCGCATCTCTGCATGTCTGGCAGACATATCAGTGTGGATGACGGATCACCACCTCAAGCTGAACCTCGGCAAGACGGAGCTGCTCTTCCTCCCGGGGAAGGACTGCCCGTTCCATGATCTCGCCATCACGGTTGACAACTCCCTTGTGTCCTCCTCCCAGAGTGCTAAGAACCTTGGCGTGATCCTGGACAACACCCTGTCGTTCTCCACTAACATCAAGGCGGTGACCCGATCCTGTAGGTTCATGCTCTACAACATTCGCAGAGTACGACCCTGCCTCACACAGGAAGCGGCGCAGGTCCTAATCCAGGCACTTGTCATCTCCCGTCTGGATTACTGCAACTCGCTGTTGGCTGGGCTCCCTGCCTGTGCCATCAAACCCCTACAACTCATCCAGAACGCCGCAGCCCGTCTGGTGTTCAACCTTCCCAAGTTCTCTCACGTCACCCCGCTCCTCCGCTCTCTCCACTGGCTTCCAGTTGAAGCTCGCATCCGCTACAAGACCATGGTGCTTGCCTACGGAGCTGTGAGGGGAACGGCACCTCCGTACCTTCAGGCTCTGATCAGGCCCTACACCCAAACAAGGGCACTGCGTTCATCCACCTCTGGCCTGCTCGCCTCCCTACCTCTGAGGAAGCACAGTTCCCGCTCAGCCCAGTCAAAACTGTTCGCCGCTCTGGCACCCCAATGGTGGAACAATCTCCCTCACGATGCCAGGACAGCGGAGTCAATCACCACCTTCCGGAGACACCTGAAACCCCACCTCTTTAAGGAATACCTGGGATAGGATAAAGTAATCCTTCTAACCCCCCCCCCCCCTTTAAAGGATTTAGATGCACTATTGTAAAGTGTTTGTTCTACTGGATATTATAGGTGAATGCACCAATTTGTAAGTCGCTCTGGATAAGAGCGTCTGCTAAATGACTTAAATGTAAATGTAATAAGGCTGTAACCTAACAAAATGTGGAGAAAGTGTAGGGCACTTATCCTGAAAGGCCAGATGGTTCTAGTGTTAATATGGGAAGAATGGAAAAGTGGAAAAGTATCTTTCTTTTGTATACTAGTGGTGCGCAGGTGACTAAGCTGAAAATGTGGACTCACTAGTCAATTTTCTGAGAGAAGCATCACATTTGGCACAGAGGTAGATGTACAGTATGCATCCTGAAAATATATATACTGAACAAAAATATAAATGCAACATATAAAGTGTTGGTCCCATGTTTCATTTTCTGAAATAAAAGATCCCAGAAGAAAATGTTCATACGCACAAAAAGCTTATTTCTCTCAAATTTGGTGCACAAATTTGTTTACATCCCTGTTAGTGAGCATTTCTCCTTGCCAAGATAATCCATCCACCTGACAGGTGTGGCATATCAAGAAGCTGATTAAACAGCATGACCATTACACAGGTGCCCCTTGTCCTGGGGACAATAAAAGGCCACTCTAAACGTTTGTCACACAACACAATACTACAGATGTCTCAAGTTTTCAGGGAGCGTGCAATTGGCATGCTGACTGCAGGAATGTCCACCAGAGCTGTTGCCAGAGTGCCTGAGAATTGAATGTTCATTTTTCTACCATAAGCCGCCTCCAATGTTGTTTTAGAGAATTTGGCAGTACGTCCAACCAGCCTCACAACAGCGGACCACGTGTAACCACACCAGCCCAGGACCTCCACATCCGGCTTATTCACGTGTGGGATCATTGGAGACCAGCCACCTGGAAAGCTGATGAAACTGAGGGGTATTTAGGTCTGTAATAAAGCCCTATTGAGGGAAAAAACTCCTCCTGATTGGCTGGGCCTGGCTCCCCAGTGGGGTCCGCGCCGCTGCCCAGTCATGTGAAATCCATAGATAAGGGCCTAATGAATTTATTCAATTGAATGATTTCCTTATATGAACTGCAACTCAGTAAAACTGTTGTAATTGTTGCATGTTGCATTTACTTTTGTTCAGTAGAAATGGAGCCACCCCAGATTTGGAGCCACCCGCTGGGGGGCGTTGCAGCCACTATATGTAAAAATGTATGCTAAAATGTAAATGCATATTTAGATTCCTGCCAATGTCTCTATAACAAGTCAAGATTCTCATCTTCCAGATGCAATTGGAAATGAGTTGATAGCCCATAGCGTTCCAAATGTAAAGCTAATATATATATATATAATATTAGTGGCCATTTTATGTCGTACCATATGTCAAATTAGCTCAATCATCAATTTCTCAGCCTCTGAGTATCACAGAAACACAACACTTTGAATGAATAACAGACAAATGTACAAAAAGATCTGTTCAAAACATGAAAAACATATGAAAACGTCTATTTTCAAACGACAAATTTGACTATAAATGCGTGAATATTTTTTATTTTTTAAACATGTTTATTTTGGGGAATTTAAAGCATTTACGTGTGTTACAAATGGTTAAAGGTCCAATGCAGCCGTGATGAACGCTCTCACTGTCATATCTTGGTCTGAAAAGCCATTGATACAGATGTAATAACATTGTTATAAGCATATAAACAGGCTTTATCTCTGCTTCAGACACAGCCTTTGCAACACAGAGACAGACCATCACTATGGCACTCAAGCTATGAGACCCTGCCAGTAATCGCGCCAATTGTTCGACAAGGCATGCTTCTCACATACTAGATCAGCACTAGACGCCTCTCAGCTGTTCCTCCTCAAAGTGCTCTGAATTTATGTTTTGATTCGTCACATTCCTTAAATCTGTGCATGAGAGAGCCATAACCCCTATGCATTCCTTTAGTTTTAGGAATAATGAACGCAGCAATCAACTGGCATCTTTTATGCTCACTAGTAGGATAATCAGACGTGAAAACTATCTACCGAAAAGTAAATAATTGATGTAATCAGCAGTGGTTATTTTGTTTGTCCAGACCTTTATGTAAGGCTACATTTGATTTTATATTAATTTTGTATGCTATAGGGACTATAGGCAGTGGCGATTCTAGACCATTTCAACTGGGGGGGCCAAGATGGGGCCAGTTGTACTGTTAGAGGGGCCAGTTACATTAGACGTTATTGTTGTCATATCGTTTTGCATATGGTCCGATACTTTTGTGTTCCGCCTAAAGCCGTCCCTCTAGAAAATGTGTGTGTTTATTAGTGTTCCGCGTTGCCACTGTCTAATAACGGATGTAAAAAAAGAATGATAGCAAAAATGTGTTATGTAAAAATTATTTCATAATCCACATTTAGAGGGCCACAAGGGGGTCCAAAATTGTTGTCCCCCCCCCCCCAGAACCGCTAGTGACTATAGGTGCATTTAACACATTAATCGCACGTAACTAACATATGAACGTGATATAACGTTGTGGTAGACTACATTTCTAAACATAAAGCAACAAGCCTACAACGTTATATTCTAACAAATGACAGGCTACATGTGTGCTCTCTCTGTATGAAGCCCAAATAGCGAAGGAAAGTCTGGAGAAATCAACTGTATAGCAAAACAAGCTACCAGCTAAATTGATAAAGTTATTTAACTGGCATTCAAAGTAACACCCAGTAATTGACTCAAAACAGTACTGTAGCTTAAATTACTGCAATATAATGTAGCCTTTAATACGCGGTCTTACCTGTTGAGAATCACCTTACAAGTTACTTTGTTGTTAACTGTCAGACTTGTATCAGCGCAAAGCAAGTCCAGAAAAAAAACTATGCCTCTGAACTTCCAAGCAAATAATAAAGTTTGAATTCGGTCTTCCACCACGAGATATTAATGTTTCCTAATGTGTTCCAGCTTTGTGCCTCCAAGGTTCCTCGGCTGTTTAGCGAAGACGTAAATCGGGACTTTCTGTACGTCTGACACCGTTACTCCCTCTAACTAACCTATGGTGATGATGGCAATGGATGTCTTCCGTTGGATACGGAATCGAGCACGCTGGAAAACAGTAAAGGTTACTTCTGCTGCGTTCCTATACTAGTCGGCACTAGGAAACTCGGGAATGTGCTAATTGGTGAGTCGTTGAATGCGGCACGTGTATAACTACAACCATTTAGCATGTCGGAAATTTCGCCAATTTCCTAGTTCCGACTAGTACTTGAACGCGGCATAACTACAGGGAGGCATATTTGGGAATTCAATTCCCGGAGGAACTGTTATTCCAAAACTGAACCGTTTATTTTTAACAATTTGAAAGGATCATGTAAAGTGAATTTCTGACAAGACGACTCTTGAGGGTTAGGGTTAGGGTTATTCCTGTCAAATAACATCGGTGATTTATCGGTGTTTTGTCACAAGCAACATCAGTAGGCTATACCTAAACCCCAATGAATTCCTAATCCTAATTCGTTTTGCCATATGTTTTATTGCTGTAGTCTAAACGTATATACTAATACTTAGATACTTGATACATAAAGAAACATGCAATTGACTTCCATTTAGGCCTATGACATGAAGATACAATAAAATAATACAATACTTGCTTTATAGGTCAATTTGCAACAACCTGGTTTCAGAGCATTTCGTATTATTCTGTACGTAAATCCAAGATACCTAAATTATTATGATATGTTGCGTTTCTTATGGTATGTATTCATTTGTGTCCATCTCCCATCACGAATGATATGTTATGAATTACAATTTGTAATATATGTTACAAATTTGCAAAACGTAAAATATGTTATGAAATTCAAAACATACAATATGTTACGAATTTGCAAATGTACGATAGGTTATGAATTCTAGCTAGGTAGCTAGCTCGCTAACGTCAGTTAGGCTAGGGGTTAGGGTTAAGATTAGGGGTTAGGTTAAATGTTTAGGGGAAGGGTTAGCTAACATGCTGAGTAGTAAAAAAGTAGTAAGTAGTTGAAAAGTTGCTAATTAGCTAAAATTGTCTGTGATGAGATTTGAACATACAACCTTTGGAACATTCATGTTTTTCTTTGTTGGGACCCGTGGTCCGTAATAAACCCTGTTCTGTGTCTAGGTCCGAATCCAGAATGCGGTCTGCCGGAGTATGTTCCAGCCCTTCCTATTGGAGGGCACTGGTGGGGAAAACTGCTCAGATTGGTATGGCACACACCATTGACTAATGTCACATTAAATTATAAAGATTTACGGAATGGATTTTAACAGACTTTGACCATATTGTTACTTATCTGTCTCGCTATGACATCATGTACCTAGATGTTCCCAAGGAGCATGTAACACAGCCTATATTTCCACTTCCCTTGTGAGACGGTTACTGAGGCTGGGTTTGTCCTGCTGCCAAGCCTCACAGTCCAGACTTCGCTGGAAGACGACACACATGGCTTTGTAACAAAGGAAGCAACACCGATCTACATGTCTGTTTCCACTTTCCCTTTGGTCAATTACGTTCTTCCATGAAGTGTGTTAACATCTGGCCTTGTTGTTGGCTAACATGGTGCTGCTACTAGTAAAGCCATTGTTATCAGTGTGAGAATCAGATCCACTATGTGAAACAGAAATGTTCTTATGTTTACCTAGCACTACTCTACCTGTGAGTTTCAAAATATAATTATTCTTTTGATCTCACTTATCCCTAGTTTTTCTTTCAAAACCAGACTGACAAAGTGTGAAAAGTGAGATCAATCAATCGGTGCAGAGACTGTGGACTATCCTCGGTCATAATACAGTGTGTTATCGAGACAAATCTAAAAAGCATAACCATTAAACAACACATGGATGAAACCATTTGAGTGGAAATCAGTCTCCATTTCTTTAAAATCATTGTCGAATGACAGTTCACTTAAAACCTCTTCATGGAGCCTCTACCAACTGTAACTACAGGAGCCAACAGCTTTCATTCAGACAGTAAAATTAAGACAAAGACGGGTACTTAGGTTCAGATGCTGACAGAAAGGAATATACTGTAAATTTAGAGTCCCACTAAATTTATACTGAGTATACAAAACATTAAGGACACTTGTTCTTTCCATGACATAGACTGACCAGGTGAATCCAGGTGAAAGCTATGATCCCTTATTGATGTCACTTGGTAAATCCACTTCAATCAGTGTAGATAAAGGGGAGGAGACAGGTTAAAGAAGGATTTTTGAGCTTTGAGACAATTGAGACATGGATTGTGTATGTGTGACATTCTGATGGTGAATGGGCAAGGCATAATATGTAAGTGCCTTGGAACGGGGTACGGTAGGTAGTAGGTGCCAAGCGCACCGGTTTGTGTCAAGAACTGCAACGCTGCTGGGTTGACACAGCTGTGGGAAGCATTGAAGTCAACATGGGCCATCATCCCTATGGAACGCTTTCGTCATCTTGTAGAGTCCATGCCCCGACAAATTGAGGCTGGGGAGGGGGGGGGGTATACTTGGTATACAGTGTAGTATTTATTACTCTAGTGAAGCTTATTGTAGTGGATGGACCATAACTGGTGGCCACTGGCATAGATGTGAATTACAATATACAGTGGGGTTACAGTGGCGTGCAAAACAGGAATCTCCCTCCCTGCTCCTGATTTACTGTAAATCAAGCTCACCATGCCAGGCTTTTTTCTGCCTCTGTATGTGCCCATTTTAATGCAGAAGTGATTGCGTTACAACACTCCATTATCCCACTACATCTTTTCTGCTGGCAGGTCTCCCACAACTGTATGAGTTGGAAGTCAGTATGACTGAAATGCATTCCCAATCAGGGTATGGCAAGGGATTTCTGTGATACAAAATGAATGGGTATCTAAAAGTGCATCTACCTGCATGAATGAGCACATACAGTGAACATATTTTGTTACAGTATTTATTATTTTATTTAACAAGGCAAGCCAGTTGAGAACAAATTCTTATTTACAATGACGACCTACTGCAGCCAAACCCGGACAACTGCCCTATGGAACTCCCAATCACGGCCGGTTGAAACACAGCCTGGAATTGAACCAGGGTCTGAGATGCAGTGCCTTAGACCGCTGCACCACTTGGGAGCCCTTGTAGATGAAGAAATATATATATTTACAGTATGTGCCCTCTGCAAAGGACTGATGATGAGAGGTGTACATACTATATTTGTATACTATATATTTTTTTCATCAGTTATAATCTACGCTAGGCCAACATGTGACTGACGAGGTAGAGTCAGACCTCACTGTTATAATCATCAGCTTTTCCTTCCATCCTTACCTCCTAAGTTTGGTTCTGTGAACCACTCTCTCATTAATGCAGGTCACCATGGTCACCATGCATTAAACCCTCATATCAAATAGACTTTAATTAGCTCAATCAGAGCCAATCAGGCATGGCCCATTCGTCTGAAGTCAATTGTCGTCCAATCACCCGGTGTTTATTGTTGTAACTGCGGTGGCTTTCCCCTCTGACTGGCTGAGACTCAGGTGCAAGGTGTCCTCCGAGGCTCTGTCAGCCCACAGACATGGCTGGGGACCTTGAATAAGCCCAGACATTCCCGAGTGCTACTACATCATTAATCCAGAGGTTTGCTTGTTGAGCAAGAGGCTGCAATCTAATCCATTAAAACAAATGATAAAGTACTGGGAAGAATTATATGGTGTAATGTCGTGCAACCATCAGTTACTGTATGTACATACTAAAGTTCGGTACCTTTGTAAACCAAAGTCTTCATAAAGTCGACTGTTCTTTTTTGCACATGTGCTGGCTGCTGCCTGTAGTGTGTTCGCTCACAGGGGCAAATACTGTAAGACAGTACTATGTATAAAAGTAAACCACACCACTGTGCATGCAAACAACTGTCTGATTTCATCAAGGCCGGATTAATGCAGGGGTTTACGGGCTGAATTATTATATATTTTTTTTATATACACTACGGTTCAAAAGTTTGCGGTCACTTAGAAATGTACTTGTTTTTGAAAGAAAAGCACTTTTTTTGTCCATTAAAACAACATAAAATTGATCAGAAATACAGTGTAGACATTGTTAATATTGTCAATGACTATTGTAGCTGGAAATGACTGATTTTGAATGGAATATCTACATACATACATTAGGCGTACAGATGCCCATTATCAGCAAACATCACTCCTGTGTTCCAATGGCACATTGTGGTAGCTAATCCAAATGTATCATTTTAAAACGCTAATTGATGAATAGAAAACCCTTTTGCAATTATGTTAGCACATCTTAAAACTGTAGTTCTGATTAAATAATTAATAAAACTGGCCTTCTTTAGACTTGTTGAGTATCTGGAGCCAATTGTCGTCAATTGTCGCATTTGTGGGTTCGGTTACAGGCTCAAAATGGCCAGAAACAAAGAACTTTCTTCTGAAACTCGTCAGTTCTTGTTCTGAGAAATTAAGGCTATTCCATGCCAGAAATTTCCAAGAATATGAAGTTCTCGTACAACGCTGTGTACTACTCCATTCACAGAACAGTGCAAACTGGCTCTAACCAGAATAGAAAGAGGAGTGGGAGCCCCCGGTGCACAACTGAGCAAGAGGACAAGTACATTAGAGTGTCTAGTTTGAGAAACAGACGCCTCACAAGTCCTCAACTGGCAGCTTCATTAAAGAGTACCCTCAAAACACTAGTCTCAACGTCAAGGAAATGTATACTGTAAATATTATATATGCAGTATATCTGTAGTGCTCTGCTAATCATCAGATGGGGGAGGAGAGGAGGTAGGGGGCCTGCCAAATAATGTCCCCCAGCCAAAAAGTGTCCCACCCTGGGATTTGATAAATTATTAGCGACCGTAGCTGTGTCAATGTTGTGATGACCTAATGATTCGAATGTTGGGGCTCATTACAGCCCAAATTATGTTCTTTTCAATTCCGTAATTTTTTTCATTATTATAATTTTTATCCAACCACAGTATAATGAACATGATGGGAGACAGAGGCCTGGTTTCAAGCGGAGGACGCAGCAGGTGTTTATTGCAAAGGACCACAGGAGGAGGCAGGTAGCTGGGTCCAGGGGCAAGCAGAAGGTCCTACACAGGGGGTCCAAAATGGCAACAGTACAGGCAGGGAAAAGGCTAGTAACTTAGTCCGGGAGATCAGGCAATAGGTTGATAACAGGAAATCCGATAGGCTAAAGTACAGGCAGGGAATAGGCAAAAGGCGTCGTTAGTGAGGCAGGCAAAAACTATCATACACCAAAGGAGTACATTATGGAAAACCAGCGCTCTGAAAGTGTGTCACAAAACAAACAATACCTCACAATGACGGGGTGCAAAGAACTGAGCTAAATAGTGTGTGATAATGACATACAGGTGTGTGAACAGCTGATTAGAATTCAGGTGAACGGGATCTGGAGAGTGAGCTGCGTTCAGGGGATCTACGCGTTTGAGAGTGTGAGTTGGAAGCAGACGTTACACACAGGAGCTTGCTCTCAATGTACAAAATACACCAGAGAGCATAATGTAGCCACATAAAATCAATAGTTTATTACGTTTTATCACAAGCACATACAGGTATCTGCCTAAATTAAGGAAACACCAACATAAAGTGTCTTAAAAGGACGTTGCACCACCACAAGCTGCCAGAACAGCTTCAATGCGCCTTGGCATAGATTCTACAAGTGGAC